>NW_027526385.1:118859692-119589234 GCF_048455015.1 Haemaphysalis longicornis | reverse complement strand
GAGAGACCTACCTTCAACAGAAATGTTCCTGCGAAGCGTTGTTCTAAACCACAGGTGCATTGTTAGATTGACGTAAGTTCAATTTCCCTTATCTATATGACCAGGTGGTACGGCCCGGTTACCAAATACACGCCATTCTTTTCAGCATACTGTTTAAGCGATTGGCACTTACAAAATAATCACAGTTGGAAGAATAAATCTGCTTTTCTGTACAAAATGAGGCCGAAATTGACATAAAATGAGGCTATCGAGAATGCAACCAAGTCCTGCATCAGCTTCGTTCAGTATGGCACCTGTCGTAAAGCGTTGTTCGTTCGCTCCTAGAAACACGCGTCGGTGAGCTAGATGGTCCACTCTTGGTTACGCAGTCGAACCTCGTTAATTCGAACTCCAAGGGAACAGAAAGTCTGAGCGAATTATAGCTGGAGCTCGAACTAGGGGGGGGTGCCTTTGATTGGCGGTACCGCGCGCGCTACCAGTATCAGAAATGCATGCGCGATAAAGTAGACAATATTGCACATCCTTCTGAGTTCACTTTCAATAATTACGCTCTTCGAAAGCAAAAAGGAAAAAAAAAAATCGCGGCAATCCACCCCGTGAATGTGGTTGGAAAGCAAAGCTGCAAGCTGCATGCACCCACAACGATTACCCATGCGACGTCACTTAAATTCACTCACATCGCTCTACAAATAGCTAAACCAGACAGAAGTGAAATGCACTTAACCACACCATTTCTTACTTCAAAGAGATATTCTTGTTAAGGTTAAATCAATGCATGAAGTATGAACGGTGTTTGGTTGAGTTGTATTGGTGTAGCACAAGAGTGGAAACTTTTTTTATAAAATTAAAGTAAGCTCCAACCCGGTGTTAGACGATCTGTCTTCTCCGTCTCTGCGCCGCGGACGGAAGCGACGAGATTTGCTGCAGAGAAGGAGGAGGAGGAAGATATACTTCTGTTCAGATTTCTGAACGGCTCAGAGTGCAGCCCTGGGGAGTGTGGGGCCCATATGCAGTCCGCGCGGCCTGTGTTCTGTCCACCCGCTGAAGCTGGGTAGGCAGAGAGAGGGCCTGGACAGCAGCATCTTCCATTGCTCTTGTTGGGTAGTTGACGGAAAAAGAGAGGAGGGCGTTAAGGGCTAAAGTCGCGGGCCCCGATTACGGGGCGCAGTGTTCCTACTTCTGAGCAAAATTTACATTCAGCGTCGTAGCGATTCGGATACATTAAGTGAAGACGCGTAGGCTGTGGGAAGGAGCCCGGATTGTATGAGCCGTAGGGTAGTTTGTTGTTCTCTGGAAAGGTCAGGGTAATGCGAAGGTACGGTCTGTCTCAGAAGGCGATAATGCTGGGTTATCTCCCTGAACGTGACAAGCGGGTGACTGTCCTCGTGCAGCTCCATAGCACGGGAGGTAAAAGCGCAGGCTTGTTGGGTGGGCGATATGTTGCAATGGAACCGTTTGGGGAGTGGTTTTTAGGCACGCGCTGTGCAGGTCAGGACACCCAACTCTACTGGTAATTCCAGTAGGCTTGCTGGGAATCGATGACTACCCTCCGAACCCCTGGTTGAGCGAGAGCCAAGGTGTGTGCTGCCTCTTCTGCTGCCGTCATTTCTTGGGTCCTAAGCGAGGTAAACGCAAGGAGGTTGGTTCGGGAGGTAGCCACGAAGATGACGTATTGCTGCCCTCGATGCTTGGAGGCGTCTGTGTAGATAACTGCATGATCCCCATCGAGGGTGGTGTTTAGCGCTTGAGCCCGTGCTTTTCGGTGACCCTCGTCTTGTGAGGGGTTCATATTTAGTTTTACTCGCCAAGAGTCTGGGAGTACGTCAAGCGGAGTGACATTCTGGGCTGCCCAGTCAATCTGGTGAAGCATGCGGTTACCTATTGCAGTTCTGAGTCGGACCTTCTGGTTAGAAAGATGGCCTTCTATCAGCTCTTCCACCGTGTTGTGGAGCCCCGTGCTAAGCAGCCTCTGTGTGGACGCACTCATGAGAAGACCGATGGCCTGCTCGACCGCCTTTCTAATCATTATATAAAGCATCTCTATGTCTTCCTTGTCGAGAATAAGACAGGGGGTTGACGTAAGTAACTCTCGAGAGGACAAAAGCTTCAATTAATCGTAAGGTACCGGATTCCTTTAGGCCTCGCTTCTTGGTGGCAACTCGCCGGATCATGTGTATGATTTGATTAATGCTGTTTTTGGGTCGCTGCAAGGAGACGTCACTTTTGGTGTTAGCCTCGAGATGTAGGCCCAGGATTTTGATGCTGGGGCTTGGAGTGATGACCTGGCCATCAAAGAGTATTTGAATGTATTCCTTGGTTTGGCGTGAGGGTGGACGACAAGGACCTGTGATTGTTTACGTGAAGACTGTAGGCCACAGGCTTTAGAACATTGGCGTACTAGAAGTGAGATGTCATGCATTGGTGTGAGCTTCCTGTAATTTTTGTAACTCTTAGCACATGAGCAAGGTGCGCACAGGGCCTCTAGACGGGCGTGAGTGGTCGCGTGACGCTTTCACGTGGCATTCAGCGAGAACGCAGGGGGCCCCGCACGGTGCACCTTGAGTATTCATGGTGACGGTGTTGGCGACACCGTGGACCCCGAGCCCCCAACATAAACTGTAACCTACCGTGGTGATGTGTTTAAAGGTGAAGGGTAGAAGCCTCAAACGGTGGCCGTCGGAGCCCAGGCCAAGCTCTGGCGGATGGGCTTCCTGTCTGTCTACCAGGCAGGGAGCTCCGGGACCTCTCAGGCTATCAGGGTAAGGTTTGAGAAGAAAGTACCCCCGTCCCCTGCTTCTATTACATGCCATATGGTAAATCGTAACCCCCCCCCCAAACATGATCGGACCTTGAAAAGGGTCCGTACCGAAGAATCTTTTCCACCTCTTCCTGCCATCAACTCACCGAAACCTGACAACTACCCACGTTTTTTGATAGTTGAATCGGTTGACAAATCCAAGCCTCTTTCCTCACAATCTGTATTCCTTGTATCCAAGTTTCTTGAATCTATCCTAGGCAACACATACAATGCTAAAAAACTAAGAACTGGCGAGGTCCTAGTTGAGGTTAACTCACAGAAGCAAGCCACAACTCTCATGAGCCAAACCCGCATGGCAGACCTGGATATCAGTCACACCCCACCGCAGCCTCAACAGCTCCCAGGGTGTGATATCTGAGCCAGACCTCCTAACCGAGACAGAGACCGATCTGCTCGAAGGCCTAAAAGATCAAGGCGTGACAGGAGTAAGACGCATCGTCATTAGGAGAGATAACAAAGAAATAGCCACCAAACATCTGATTCTGACTTTCGACCGCTGCCCACTGCCCGAGCATATCAACGCAGGTTTCATCAGTTGTTCTGTCCGGCCATACATCCCGAACCCGCGGCGCTGTTTCAAGTGCCAGAGGTTCGGGCATGGTACCAACTCCTGTCGAGGCAGAACATGTGCCAAATGCGCCCAGCACGATCATCTCTCCGACAACTGCACTGCAACCAACTTCACCTGCCCGAATTGCCAGGGTCCACACGCAGCATACTCTCGCGCTTGTGAAAAGTTTCATCTTGAAAAAAAAATCATTAACCTTAAGATAACCGAAAACATCACCTTTCCAGAGGCGCGAAAGAGGTTCGCCTCCTTCCCTCTGGGCAGGTACGCCGACGCAGCTCGCCGGGGGGCGGAGCGGCGTTTGGTTTCGGCGGGGACCCAGTACCGCGAGTCGGACTTGGTCCCGCCCCCCCAGGGGGGGGGGGGCGGGACCAAGTCCGACTCGCGGTACTTGGTCCCCCCCCCCCTGGGTTGCCTATGGCAGCCCAACCCGCCTCCGCACCGCTCGCTCACCCAGCAGCGGCTGTGGTGGCAACAACGTCTGTTGGGGATGCCGCTGCATCCACTGCTACCTCTCCACCGGCCCAAAGCACACGCAAGGGCACGGAGATGGAGACGGAGGCAGTAGCAGCGACCCCCTCCCCCGCCTCACTGCCTGTGCCACCTGTGGTGCTCCACACGCCTTCGGCACTGGCAGCGCAGGCAAAGAACACCCGAAAGGGTACCACGTCAAGGGGGCCCAGTCCGCTGGGCACCTTCTTGCCATCAGATGACGACATGGACGTCGAGCCCTTCCGGCTTTCTTCGCAGCGGAAGGAACGGGCTGCGACGTCCAGGTCAGTAGAGAAGGCCAGAAAACCCCTTCCAAGAGTGCAAGCCCCGAAATACCCAACATAAATAATCACACTCCAGTAGCTCTAACACATCATAATGGGAAGAGAAAACATAGTTCAATGGAACTGCAGAGGCCTTCTGAATAATCTTGACGATGTGCATGAGATTCTGCATGCCAATCAGCCAAGTTTAATGTGAGTCCAGGAAACACATCTGAATTCCAAACACACAAATTTCTTGAATAGTTACCTGGTATACAGGAAAGACAGGGATGGCTGCACACACTCTTCTGGCGGTGTGGCCATAATTGCCCGAAAATCCTTAGCATGCCACCCTGTCACCTTGAACACCGTCCTTGAGGCTTTAGCCGTCCGTACAATATTATTTAATAGGTTGATAACGGTATGCTCCATCTACATTCCTCCTGATGTAGCACTTACGAGCTCTGACTTCGAGGCGCTGGTTGACCAGCTGCCCGAACCATGCATCCTAACAGGCGACCTTAATGCTCACAACTCTCTTTGGGGCTCTTCTCGCACGGATGCCCGAGGTCGCCTGATAGAGAAGTTTTTAACATCCTCTGGAGCATGCCTTTTCAACAAGAAACAGCCTACATACCATAACACAGGTCACAACACGTACTCACATCTTGACTTGGCTATTGGTTCTGCAATTCTCTTTCCATGTCTTGAATGGGGCGTGGGCACAGACCCATATGGTAGTGACCATTTCCCCACTTGATTAACGCATATAGGTACAGGCCGGAGCAGTCCATCTTCCCATAAAAGGTTTAATGAAGCAAGAGCTAACTGGAATACATTTACAGAGACATCCAAACTACACTACACGTCCATAACACACCTACACGTTGAAGAAGCTACCCAACTGCTCACGGCGCACATCCTCGACGCCGCCGAAAGGTCCATTCCCCACGCCTCTGTTGCCCCGCGCAACCAGCGGAGGCCGTGGTGGAATGAGGACTGTAGGCGGGCGCGAGAGGCCCAGAACAAGGCGTGGGGTATCCTTCGTCGGTACCCCACGTCGAGTAACCTCCTCTTGTTCAAACGGGCCAAGGCGTTCGGAAAACGTGTGCGCCGTCAGGCAAAGCGCGATAGTTGGCGTGCATTTATAACATCAATTAACTCCTACACAGACACACGGAAAGTATGGACACGAATACGCAAACTCAAGGGACATCAAACACACAGCCTGCCTCTGGTCAGTACAACAGGGGACGCACTTGAAGACCAGGCTGACACACTCGCACAACACTTCCAACACGTTTCCAGTTCAGCACACTACACAGACACCTTCATGAAACACAAACTCGTGGCCGAAAAGAAGCCTTTACATGACAATGACAGGTCAGCCACCTCTTATAACTCCGAGTTCACGCTTCATGAGCTGAGGGGTGCTCTGAGCACGTGTACACCCTCAGCTCCAGGCCCAGACAACATTACGTATACAATGATACAGAACTTACACACAGACACTCTTGTAACACTTCTTCACCTCTTCAACAAGATATGGCTTTTGGGGTACATTCCAAAGTCTTGGAGGGATGCCATAGTTGTAGCATTCTTGAAAGAAGGGAAGGACCCTTCTTCTCCCGCTAGCTATCGACCCATTGCCCTGACCAGCTGCCTGTGCAAGCTTCTTGAGAAGATGATAAACCGGAGGCTCGTGTACTTTTTGGAGTACAACGGCCTTCTCGAGAGCTGCCAGGCAGGCTTCAGGGCGTGGCGATCCACGAATGATCAACTCGTAGCTCTTGAATCGTATATTAAGGATGCCTTCGTGCATAAACAGTACTGCGTAACTGTGTTTTTCGACCTCGAAAAGGCTTATGATACCGCTTGGCGTTATGGAATACTTACTGACCTCAAGTCATTCGGTGTTTCTGGTAATATGTTTAACACTCTTGCTAGTTATTTGTCGGAGAGAACCTTTCGCGTCAGAGTTGGTTCTGCACTGTCAAAGGTACATGTGCAAGAAAATGGCGTGCCGCAAGGTGGAGTGTTGAGCTGCACGCTCTCCATAGTTAAGACGAACTCTCTTGGAAAGGCATTGCCACCCACAATCTCTTATTCCATGTATGTAGACGACGTCCAGATATCCTTTAAATCATGTAACATGTCCATCTGCGAACGTCAAGTCCAGCTCGGCGTCAAGAAGCTTGCCGGCTGGGCAGACAATAATGGTTTTAAAATTAATTCCCGAAAGAGCTCTTGTGTTGTATTCTCCAGGAAGCGTGGGGTCCACCCGGACCCAGACATCGCTCTTGCGAATGTGCCAATTCCTGTGAACAAGGAGCACAAGCTTTTAGGCATTTTATTCGATGAAAAACTTACATTCATCCCTCATATCAAGCAGCTCAAATGTAAATGCCTAAAAACAATGAATATTCTTAAGGTTCTCTCACATCAATCTTATGGGGCCGACAAACAACTCCTGCTGCGCCTGTACACAGCGTTGGTGGGGTCTCGGCTCGACTACGGCAGTGTCGTGTATGGGTCGGCTACAAAGACAGCACTCAAAATGCTTGACCCCGTGCTGCATCTTGGCCTTCGCCTCTCATGTGGCGCATTCCGCACTAGCCCTGTCGAAAGCCTTTATGCCGAGTGCGACAAGTGGTGTCTAGGGCATCAGCGGGAGTATGTTGACCTGCTATATGCATCTAAGATTGTGTCCCTTACCAACCATCCTTTTAATCCCATCATGAACAATACATCAAACTTGCAACTCTTTCTAAACAGGCCATCTATTTCCTTACCTTTCTCTCTCAGAGTTAGGGAGGAGGCTTCTGCACTCACGGTCCCTCTTTCAGACACGCACAAGACACCCATCCATAATTTAATTCCACCATGGCATCTACATCCTATATCATGTGGCCTATCATTCACATTAGTAGAAAAAAATAGGGTACCCAGAAGTGCAATTCTGCAGCACTTCCTGTTCCTGCAGGACAAGTACAGGTGCGCGGAATTCTACAGCGACGCGTCGAAAACTGGTTTTACTGTATCTTGTGCAGCGCATGGACCAAATTTTACCGTAACTAAAACAATGAATTTTCATAGCAGTATTTACACGGCAGAAGCCTATGGCATTTTACTCGTTTCAAACCACATCCTCGAACATAAAATTCCAAAGTCCATCATCTACACAGATCCTCTAAGCGTTGTACACGCACTGTCATCCGGAAAGTCATCTAAAAACTATGTGATCAATGCTCTTTTCAAGGTACTAATGACTGCATATGCCTCAAATCTTTAAATAACTATATGCTGGGTACCAGGTCACTGTGGGATCCCTGGCAATGAGACTGCTGATCAAATGGCTGGTGCTGCTGCTCTCATGACCACAGTTGACATAACAACAGTACCTTACACCGACCTAAAGACACACATCAGACGACAGCTTCGTAACACATGGCAATTACGCTGGAGTCAACAAACAGACAACAAACTACACGTAATAAAACCACAACTGGGACGCTACATAAGTGACTCACACAACAGATACAATGAAGTCGCCCTGGCTAGGCTGCGGATAGGCCACACACATGTTACGCACTCCCACCTGCTCACTGGAACTTCGGGACCCACGTGTAGCAGGTGTGGAAAGGGCCTATCCGTAGTCCATATACTAATCACATGCAAGGCACTTGACACAACACGACACAAACATTTCCCTGAATTATACAGACGACACATTCCTTTGCACCCATCATACTTTTTAGCCGACGAACCAATGTTTTCTAGTCAACGTGTTTTTAAGTTTTTAGCTGAGGTAAACTTTCTACAGCTCTTGTCATATCACGTGTAATCACCCTGGCCCTATACACCAGCCATCTCCATTGTCTTTTGTTTTGCATCACCTTTACTTTTAGTCACATGTTTTAGTACTTACGGTCTGATCAAAACTCAATAACTTCTTCTTTGGCGCTCTTTGCCCATAGTCGGCCTTGCGCCAATAAAGCCCAACCATCATCGAGAACGCAGGGGGTAAACCCGTAGATGTGCTTTGTGAATACACCACCTGTCTTCCCAGTTTTCGCGTAGGCTCGTAGCTAAATCGGTAAGACAACGGGCTCTCGCTTTGTTAGCCTGTTAGTTCCGGGTTCGATTCCCGGCAGTGCCAGTAAATTCTTTTATTTGTTCGCTGGAGTTTTCTGGTGACACCAACGGTCGCGAAAGAACCATTGGGGTAGAGGTAAAAAGCTTTGCTTTAAAACGGACAACAGCTGAAACTTGCTTATCACTTTCACACCCAGCCACTTGATCCCATCAGGCTCTAGTGGTTTTGTTAGTGGCAAAATTTCGAGTGCAAAGCTAAAATAGGCATCACCACAAGCCTAGGAAATACCTTCGAACTGCTGCCACCATTATAAGAAAGGATGCTTGCCTTGCTTTCCAACACAATTTCAACATTTTCTTATTTTCACGGGTTATGACTTGATACTTCATTATTACAATCACTTCTTAAGTGGCTCACATCAACCGGGGAACAACGTCACCTACAAAACGTTCCGAGTGGCTGATATTGCACCTCCCACTGAAGGCGCTGATAGATGGTTTTATTTATATACCTGCATTTCCATCCTCGGCTAAAGCTGATATGCGAGGTTTTACCCACCATACTCCTGCTTTTAAATTGAGTGAAAACACCGCACCACTCAGATTAGGTCCCTGCCTTCCCGTTGGCAACTGAGTGCCGCGGGAACGGTCATCAGAGGAGGCAAACATGGTAGGAACCGAAGACTGCGCGCCCAGTTTCGCGCTCAGGCAGAGACCCTTGGCTCATCATCGTGGCTGAGTGAGTTCTAAGATCGCGGAACGATCTCTCCTAGCTTCATATAGAAATGATCCTATGAAGCATGATCTTGCCGAACACTGCAGCTACAGAGGAGCCCCTTGGGCTGCCTTTGCCTTCATGATCAGTGGTACGTCCAGAAAAACCAAATATTCGCCATCCTTTAAAGCATATACCTCAAGTGATTGGTATCTGCATCGTATACGAAGTTGGAAACCGAAATCTTTATTTTTCAAGGTGTAAATACCGGACTAGAGCTGGTCAAAAAAAGTTAAATTTGAAGTAGCGTGCCTTAATTTTTTTGCATTGCTCGATACCCCTTCAAGATGGCCGCTCGACGTGGCCTGCTGGGGTCATCGAAGTTCACAATTATCTTCAGTTAGCCCTTGGAGCTTAAAGGTTCTCTCTCTCTCTCTCTCTCTCTCTCTCTCTCTCTCTCGTTCAATGAGTGTTCAAGCACCCAAGCTCCCTCGACCGCTGAGTTTCCGTGGGACCCGCTGTGTCCCGGGGTCTAAAATGTTATTTCGTTAAGGCCAAACAAAACAAACACCTCGCCTACGACACATGCTGGAATGCACGAATAAATATTCAGTGAAGCGGGGGACACATGTCCGTACGCGGCGCGTTAAAATGTTGGATGCGCGCGCGCGAGGGCGACGAGGCGGGTCATCCGGCAGCCAAACCGGTTCGCGGCGCGGATACGCGTGCGGGAACGCGTGCGTTTCCGCACATGTGTTCTACACTTCACGTCAGCTGGCGTTATGTATCGTACGTCTAAATGTGCAGACGGACCTATAGTCTTTTCTGCCTTTATTAGACAAACAGCTGCAATCTTCGGGATTGCAATCTTCGTGCAATCTTCGTGCACCCCTTTTCAACGTACGTTGCCGGTCATCATGATGCGCCGCAACGCTGAAGCAATAGCTTGAGCGTTGAAGCTTTTACACAGTACGACGCAAGAACAAACGCAAAGCGCTGCGCATGCCTTCAACGTCGCCGTCGCGACTATAGACCACAAGCGCAAAAAAAAAAAAAAACAAACCCAAGACAGTCGGTCTTGGCTTGTACGTCCTCTCCACTTTGCAAGATGGTTCCGCTTGTTTGCGAAATCAAAATGAAGTAAACGAAACATGGTTACTCCACCAACCTTGTAATTAAAATGCACTTTCCGGCATAGACACACAGTTCCCGATGAAGTGTTCCTCATTTGTGCCATTGTGGGACAGAAAACCCTACCATAACAGAATTGTGCCGCCAATTCTTCTAGCACGCGAATGCCTGCACGATGAAACCTTCGGGAGGATGCGAAGGATGTGAGCTCGGATGCAACTCTCCTTCCGGTGCCGAAAACACGGGGTGAATGAAAGTGACGTCATGAATAGGACGGCTGAGGAGCGCATGCTACGTGACAGACAGGTCGTGCCCTGGGGAAGAAAGCCTAATTCGGGCGGCATCTTCGGGACATCTGCTTCTATTTAAGTTGAGTGCAAACTACAACCGACATGGACACAAAATCACATATGTGCGGCAGATTAGTCTTTTGTTTGTCAAGGTGACTGACGTTCGCCGGTGCACGTCATGCATGTTAGTGTCGGAAGGTTCCCTGCTGGCGTCAGAACTGGTGCAGTGACATTGCTGAATAACAGCTGGCATTAATGTTTTGCTCGTTTTGTTAGACACTGAAGCAGCTTGTTCTGCTGGCTACAGACGCAGCGCTGAGCCTGTTTGCGGCCCGCTGACGTCCCGCCTCCGTGGCGCAATCGGCTAGCGCGTTCGGCTGTTAACCGAAAGGTTGGAGGTTCGAGCCCTCCCGGGGGCGTGGTCTTTTTTTTTTCTTCCTTCACATCCATTCATCTACTTTGAAATTCCACATTCAAAAAAAAAAAAAAAAGAAAGAAACGTGGTAGGAGTACAGTGAACTAGAAGGCATTCACTGTAGTAGGAGTAAACTAAAGGCAGGAAAAAAAAACCCACACCGCGCCCACGGGAGGGCTCGAACCTCCAACCTTTCGGTTAACAGCCGAACGCGCTAGCCGATTGCGCCACGGAGGCAGGACGTCAGCGGGCCGCAAACAGGCTCAGCGTTACGTTTGCTGCGGGCTGTATCTTTAACGCGCCGAAGCAACGCAGGCGATAAGTCGTGCCGTAGTGGAGGGCTCCGAATTAATTTTGACCACCTGGGGATTTTCAACGTGCGCCGAAATGCGTACACACGGGCGTTTTTGCTTTTCGCCTCCACCAGAAAAGCGGCCGCCGCGGCCGGGAATCGAACCCGCGTCCTTGTGTGTATCTACACCTAGCCAGCAGAATAAGCTGTTTCAGCGTCTAACAAAATGAGCAAAACATCAATGCTAGCTGTTATGCAGTGCGAAATTCCCTGTTCAAAAAAAAGAAAAAAACACTTGTTTGCAGTAAACGACGAGGTCACCTTGAATGTAAAACATTCTATTGCAAGTAGCCCACGAAATCGTGGCGTCGGGAGCCGCGGTATAAGACTCTACCCACTCGTCCTCAGCAAAACCGCCTCTGTGGCCCGAATGCTACACCCCCAAAAGCATTTAGTCTGTGCAGAGATGAAGAAAGGAGTACTTTCGGGCGACATGTTTCGTCCCTAGTCACATTTGTAGCGCTCATTGACCAGTGAAACCACTAATGTCACACCATCCCGCCGTTCGCCCAAGTCGTTTCTGGATTACTGCATCGGGTTCGTCGGCTGTAAGAGACTGTTCCCATCGCCTACGGAGACTAAGGCAAAACTTTGCGTGCGATCTTCACGGCACCACGCCATGAAATCCTCTTCGTAAATCCGTACACCTGGAGGTGGTGGCTAACACTCACAAACCTGCCTTTGAAATGACACTCGCGGAGTCGTTATCTCTCAGCTTTTTGACAACATAGGCACAAAATGGCGGTGACTGCTCGGCAGAGGGACCGGCAATGCGTTCGTCATAAAACATTGAGCGGGAAGTTCCCTCAAAGTACTGCAGCAGCGCCCTCCCTGGGTACTCAGTTGAGTCCACAAGGTCGAACACTGCACGTACGGCCAGCACGCTACACATGCTTTCCACGCAAGGCAGACTGAAACCACCCATCGACTTGGGCAGTCTCAACAGCGCACGCGATACTGTTTCTGTCTTGCCCGCCCAAAAGAACGACCCAAACTTCGTGGGGAGCTGATTGGTGAAATAGCGGGGCGGTTTCGCTACGCGTGCTACATAAAAGAGCGCCGCCGAGACGGACGACTTAATTTTGTAGCTTCAGTCTGCAAGGGAAAGTCTGAACTTTGCTGCAACTTCAAGACGGTGCTCCGCAGTCTCGAGGAGGCGCTTCCACGTACTACGCCCCACTTCACCCGAGTAATTGAAAACCACGCCTAGTACTCGAACTCCCGTAACCCATTCTGCGTCGCCCGCAAGGCCAGACGCAAATGTGCCGAAACGCACCGCCATATTTTTGCCCCTGTTCAGTCGAGCTCCAGACAGCTCACCGTACTCCTGAAATATCCGCATAAACGCTTGGTAGCTGTCCTCGTCCGGAATGAACAGGGACACGTCGTCCGCATACGCGGACACTTTAATTTGGCCTATGCGTGGCAACGGAAACCCGCGGATGGCAGTGCTTGCATCAACACGGCGGAGCAGCGGGTCCAGACAAATTACAAAAAACAAAGGTGACCAGGGGAAACCCTGCCTTTTCTCACTGGTGACAGAGAACGGACTACTTAAAAGCCCGTTGACAAGGATTCAAGCGCTCACGTCCGGGTACAACAGCTTGAGCATAGCTTGTAAGTCTGGCGGAAAGCCATATTGGCGCAAAACGCTCAGCAAGTATCGGTGTTCCACTCTGTCGAAAGCTTTCGCTAGATCGAGAGAGATGAAGCACCCTGAAGCGCTAATCTTTGTTGCGTAATTGAACAAATCGCACGTCAATAGGTGACCGCTAAAAAGTGCAAAGGCTCACGGGTACGTCGTCCGCTACCGCGACTTCCGGTTCGAGATCTCTCCTGCCCCCCCGTAGGGGGGCGGCTTTTGTGTGTGTGTGTGTGTACGTGCGTGTTGTTTATTTGTCACAGGGTGCTTACCTGTCAGATAAACTCCTAGTAGGGTCAGTCATTGTTATTAATAGACTTCCCGATGCGTGAGCGTTTTTTTCCCCGATTGAAACAGATAAACAACAAGCACACACGCGCGTGAATGCTGACGGCGTACGGGAGGCCAGGAGAGCTCCCGAACCGGAAGTGGCGGCACTCCGCGGGAGAAAACAATGTACCCATAAGCCTTTGCGCTTTTTACCGGTCACCTATGCCAGAAACGAGAAAATTGTGCGACCTTGCACGCTGCACGTTTGCGCTGGGCTTATAATATCGGGCAAAACGACACTGGTGCGTCTAGCCAAAATGGACGCAACGATCTTGTAGTCCGTGTTGAGGAGTGTGATCGGTCGATACGCCTGGAGCTGCGTAGGGTCCCCGCCTGGCTTCGCAATCAAGATTACGCGACCGTCACGGAAGGATTCTGGCCTTACTTCGCGGAGAAAAAAGCCGTTCACCATGTCGAGGAACGCACCCTGAATAGCTGGGAAAAACCACTTGTAAAAGCCAGCAGGAATCGCTTTAGGCCCAGGCGCCGACGCAACATTCAATTTTTTAACACACTCGCCGAGTTCGTCAGCATCCACGGGAGCACACAGCGAATCAACAAGGAGATCTGGCACACACGGCAGCACCCCACAAAACGCACTAAGCTTGTCCTCAAAATCCTGTGCATCCCACGACGCATTCTCGGTCGAAAAAAGGGTGGCGAAATGTCCCACAAAGACCTCGGCTATATCTTCAGCCCTCGTGCTAACCGACACGTCAGCGAGTGTAAGCTCTGGAACAGTAGCTAACCCACCCTCGTCAAGCGAGCCCGCTCTATATATGCCTGAGTACAGAGCTAGGGGTTTGAGACGGGCCTGCCCAAGGCCTGCGCACGGCTCGCCGCTTGCGATGATTGCCGTAAGAGGAACTCGTAGCGTACTTTTAGCAAGTTGACGGAGTCCCGCATCGCGAAGGTTAAGGTGCCCCCTCTCTGTACGATGCGAAGCCTCCACAACGTGTCGTTAAGCGCGGCCGTGATGCGCGCCTTGCGCGCAGACCCTCCTTTACCAAAAGCACGCGCCAGTGGTCCTTCAACTCATCCCAAGGCAGAGAACCGAACTCTCGCACAGCAGTCAACGAAGCATTAAGTGCTGCTGAACTGTCCCTGTCGGTTGGCAGACGCTTGTCCATTCGCCACATCTGGTGGCGTGGCGCACAGTTGCCAAGGTTAAGCGTCGCTAACACGGGCCGGTGATCGGACACGCGACGAGCCCCAGTTGGGAAGGAGAGGACGGCACAGCATTCCACGTAGCAGCTCAGCTCGGGTGGAAAGTATAACTTAATTATCTAGCCGACTGCCAGATTGTCCCCTTTCCCAACTAGCGACAAACCTGTCGCCGTGGAGCTGCACCCGCGCATCGGAGTGACAAAATTGACCGATCAGGTCCTTTAACTCCCGGGCACCGCTATAGGGTCTACCTTGCACACGTCCCCGTACATCACGCTGAGGGTCTGTTACACAATTAAAATCACCCACCAAAAATGTTGGGTAAGGTTCGAGCATGAATGCGTCGAGGGATGCGAAAAAAGAGGAAGAGTCAGAGTGCTGCGCGGGTGCGTACACTACAATAGCTCGGACGCGACGAGCAAGCAAGAAAAAATCACTTGCAAGCACGCGCCCTCCCATCCCATAAGTACAATGAGCCTTGCGGCGCAAGCTCTCGCGCAGAAATACAGCGCCTAAGCCCCAAGCCCCAAGTCTGACAGGGTAAAAAAGGCTTGCACACAAAAGCGCTCGCGAAACAAAAGAACGTCGCGTGGAGTACAGAAATTGCACTCCTGCAAAAAGAGAAGGTCAACGTGTTGCGCCCGAGCATAGTGCATCCCCTCCCTCTGTTTGTGCAAGTCCCGAAAGCCCTGAACATCTGAAGTAAGAAAACGCACCAGCATAAAAGTGATAAGGGCGCAATTCCCACATTAGCCTCCCCACCTTCAAAACTCACTGTCGCCGGAAGGCACGTCGACTCCGACCACGGTGACTCCGACGCACAGTTTCTTGTTATCGTCGGTATCATCGGTGTCCGCTCACGACGTCGGCAACGCCCGCTTGGACGCATCTAGGCGGTCTGGTGGAGAGGGTCGGGCAGGAAGCAAGTCATGCACCTGGCTGATCCGGTTGACGAGGCGAGGGTGGGTCACAACGAGGGATGGGCCAGCAGTGCTAGGCTCGTCAGTGCCGCCCGCATCCCCTGTGGCCGTCGAGGAAGAGAGACTTTGCTTGGTGGACGCCGCGAGCCGCTCCAGGAGAGATGGGGAACCTAGCAGATCGTCGACCTGGCTGACAGGGTTGACCAGACGGAGGTCCTTGACCTTGGGTGTAGGAGGACCACTGGAACTGGACGTGCTGTGGCCAGCTACAGGCGACTTAAGCCTGTGTTACACGGCGTCTTTCAATTAACAGTTGAACGCTCTCTTGGAAGTTCACCTTATGTATTTGCAATGGGGCCCTCGATAGACAACTGGTTCGAAGGCCTTCGGAAGGCCTTTGAAACGGCCGTGTAGCATGGCGTGATTAGAACGCCCCACCGCTGCCTTGCCGCTCGTGCCGGGCATGCTGCGTTCCTTCCGGCGGCTGCACGAGCCGCTCGAGGAGCTAGGGAGAGCGATGTTTTTTTTCCCTGTGCACGCCCTGGCTCGCGCTGAGACTGCTCCGCGAGGTCACTATACTCGGCAGAGCTGGGACTCGTGAAGTGGGAGGTATCGGTCGAAGACGATGAAGTGGCTTCGTTCGTTGCGTGTAGCAATAAATCAGGTTATTCCATGTACTGACAGGAGTTCTCTTTCTATCAATTTCCAGAACATTTTCCCCAAAAATGCTAAACTTTTACCAGCCCGACTGCTCAATCGTCTTCTCGAAGGTAATTTGGCCTCCATGCAGCCAGGTGTTATAATAAATACAGATGCCTCTCAACGAGAAGAAAAATCCGGACTTTTCGGTTCGTCTGGTTGATTTTATCCCGATATTCTTCGCGGAATTCCTAGCAATTGTCCTGGCGCTACGAAAGCTGGATGTATCAATTACATCTCCAATCATAATTTCTGATTCTTTTTCTGTATGCTTAGCCCTTTCTTCCCCTAAAGGCACTCCTCTTCTGCGGACGTTTCGGTCACTCCTGCCACCTCACTTCACTGAAATTAAACTACTTTGGGTTCCTGGTCATGCGGGGATCACATTCAACGAGACAGCCGACTCTCTAGCAAGGATAGCACTTTCTGGTCCTGTAGTAGACGTCGTAGAGCCGACACCTTTAATAACACCAGTTAGGTACCGTAGGATGCTGAAACTCCAAGAACAGCAAGAATCCGTTTTACTGTCATTAAGTGATTTTAATCATCTTAAATTCTCATGGAAACCTTAATGGTACCCTTCACGCAACTTAGAGGTTGTTATTACAGCCTTACGTTGTCGAGTACCCCAGTTAAATAGGTATTTGCACAGGTCTCGTCTGGCGCCAACAGCTCTGTGCAGCTACTGCAACGAAGACGAGTCTGTCGAACACTACCTGTTGACCTGCAATCGTTTTTCCCGACTCAGACGTCAGTCCCCGGAGGTGCCGCTTTACAGTTTGGGGATATCCCTAACAGGGCCGGCTATACTATCGTTCGGGGCATCCTAAACGGAGTTCTGCCGCCGGGATGTATGCTCTGCTCTCCTGCGCTACATTGAACATTCCAAACGATTCTCTTTATGATTGGGATTGGTCATCCTCGCTTTGATTTTTCAGTTTTTTTTTCAAAACCAACTGATCTAAATTATCTTTCCTAGGCGTCTCGTGATTTGATAAGGATTCCATTCATTTTTACCATCCTCTGTTGATTGGCCGATCACCTGATTGGGTATGCGCCATGAATTATCAGGATCAACAACAACAACAACAACAACAACGAAGGTGGAATATCTCCTTCCGAAGGCGACAGGCAGCTCTCGTGTTCCATCTTTTGGCTGTCGCTTGTCGATTCATTAATCGTCGAGTTGACGCCCAGAGCAGTACCTTCACTTGACGGCTCGGGAGGCTGGCTCAAGGAGGCCCGGGGTAGCTCTGGAAAGTCGCTTGTACTCTCGAAAGCCTGCTGACTGGGGGGCGCGCCAGGCATCTTAGCAAAATTGCTCGCAGCGTCCGCATAGGAGCGGGGCCGCAGGCAGTCGGCGGTGGCATGGTTGCCCTTGCCTTGCAGCGGCGACACTGGGCATTGCTGTCGACGTCGTCGTGGCCGTACTCCGAGCAGCGGCCACACCAGGGGGTCTTGCAGGCGCTAACTTGGTGGTCGGTCTGGCCGCAGCGGGCGCTTACCCTCCGCACACCTTTGTATTTAAATCGGGCCTTGAACCCTGGAATCTTCATGAAGTTAGGGACGGCCTTCGCCATCTCCATCTTCACGAGTCGCATGCCGTTCTTGATATGCTGGAGGCTCCTCCGCGCCGGCTGGCTGACGTTGAGGACCTTCTCATACGGTCTCAGTGCTGCCGGTAGCTCCGCGTTACTCACAACGGGGTTCAGGTGGTACACTGTCATGTAGACGACGGGCGGGCCCATGCAGGCCACAGGACACGAAACGCCTTTCACGACGACAGCTCCTTTCTCAGCGATCTTGCGAGCAGCAGCAGCCGTATCCGCCACCGCGCAAAACTTGAATCCACCCTGGTGCATCAGGGTGTCCAGGCCATAACGACCTACGATTTCCTTGAGGGCATACACCAGGTCATCCACGGTGACGTAATTTGGGGCCGTAAAGTAAAAAAAATGGGCCTTGGGCGGTGGCTGAACAACCTCCCAAGAAGCCATGATGACGTGTCCTTAATGTCCAAGATGGTGGTCCAGTGGTCACAATGTAGACGGCGTCCAGGAGGGAGGGGCTACCCCAACGTAAAACGCAGGGCCGCCCCGTTGCAGTCACGGAGAAACCAAGAGGGCGGTGACGGATGACGTGTCCTTCCTTCGCTGCAGTCACGGCGAAGTTCCTACCGTCCTGATCAGCGCCACCAGGTAAATATTATTGCGTGGATTTGAGGAGAGACCTACCTTCAACAGAAATGTTCCTGCGAAGCGTTGTTCTAAACCACAGGTGCATTGTTAGATTGACGTAAGTTCAATTTCCCTTATCTATATGACCAGGTGGTACGGCCCGGTTACCAAATACACGCCATTCTTTTCAGCATACTGTTTAAGCGATTGGCACTTACAAAATAATCACAGTTGGAAGAATAAATCTGCTTTTCTGTACAAAATGAGGCCGAAATTGACATAAAATGAGGCTATCGAGAATGCAACCAAGTCCTGCATCAGCTTCGTTCAGTATGGCACCTGTCGTAAAGCGTTGTTCGTTCGCTCCTAGAAACACGCGTCGGTGAGCTAGATGGTCCACTCTTGGTTACGCAGTCGAACCTCGTTAATTCGAACTCCAAGGGAACAGAAAGTCTGAGCGAATTATAGCTGGAGCTCGAACTAGGGGGGGGTGCCTTTGATTGGCGGTACCGCGCGCGCTACCAGTATCAGAAATGCATGCGCGATAAAGTAGACAATATTGCACATCCTTCTGAGTTCACTTTCAATAATTACGCTCTTCGAAAGCAAAAAGGAAAAAAAAAATCGCGGCAATCCACCCCGTGAATGTGGTTGGAAAGCAAAGCTGCAAGCTGCATGCACCCACAACGATTACCCATGCGACGTCACTTAAATTCACTCACATCGCTCTACAAATAGCTAAACCAGACAGAAGTGAAATGCACTTAACCACACCATTTCTTACTTCAAAGAGATATTCTTGTTAAGGTTAAATCAATGCATGAAGTATGAACGGTGTTTGGTTGAGTTGTATTGGTGTAGCACAAGAGTGGAAACTTTTTTTATAAAATTAAAGTAAGCTCCAACCCGGTGTTAGACGATCTGTCTTCTCCGTCTCTGCGCCGCGGACGGAAGCGACGAGATTTGCTGCAGAGAAGGAGGAGGAGGAAGATATACTTCTGTTCAGATTTCTGAACGGCTCAGAGTGCAGCCCTGGGGAGTGTGGGGCCCATATGCAGTCCGCGCGGCCTGTGTTCTGTCCACCCGCTGAAGCTGGGTAGGCAGAGAGAGGGCCTGGACAGCAGCATCTTCCATTGCTCTTGTTGGGTAGTTGACGGAAAAAGAGAGGAGGGCGTTAAGGGCTAAAGTCGCGGGCCCCGATTACGGGGCGCAGTGTTCCTACTTCTGAGCAAAATTTACATTCAGCGTCGTAGCGATTCGGATACATTAAGTGAAGACGCGTAGGCTGTGGGAAGGAGCCCGGATTGTATGAGCCGTAGGGTAGTTTGTTGTTCTCTGGAAAGGTCAGGGTAATGCGAAGGTACGGTCTGTCTCAGAAGGCGATAATGCTGGGTTATCTCCCTGAACGTGACAAGCGGGTGACTGTCCTCGTGCAGCTCCATAGCACGGGAGGTAAAAGCGCAGGCTTGTTGGGTGGGCGATATGTTGCAATGGAACCGTTTGGGGAGTGGTTTTTAGGCACGCGCTGTGCAGGTCAGGACACCCAACTCTACTGGTAATTCCAGTAGGCTTGCTGGGAATCGATGACTACCCTCCGAACCCCTGGTTGAGCGAGAGCCAAGGTGTGTGCTGCCTCTTCTGCTGCCGTCATTTCTTGGGTCCTAAGCGAGGTAAACGCAAGGAGGTTGGTTCGGGAGGTAGCCACGAAGATGACGTATTGCTGCCCTCGATGCTTGGAGGCGTCTGTGTAGATAACTGCATGATCCCCATCGAGGGTGGTGTTTAGCGCTTGAGCCCGTGCTTTTCGGTGACCCTCGTCTTGTGAGGGGTTCATATTTAGTTTTACTCGCCAAGAGTCTGGGAGTACGTCAAGCGGAGTGACATTCTGGGCTGCCCAGTCAATCTGGTGAAGCATGCGGTTACCTATTGCAGTTCTGAGTCGGACCTTCTGGTTAGAAAGATGGCCTTCTATCAGCTCTTCCACCGTGTTGTGGAGCCCCGTGCTAAGCAGCCTCTGTGTGGACGCACTCATGAGAAGACCGATGGCCTGCTCGACCGCCTTTCTAATCATTATATAAAGCATCTCTATGTCTTCCTTGTCGAGAATAAGACAGGGGGTTGACGTAAGTAACTCTCGAGAGGACAAAAGCTTCAATTAATCGTAAGGTACCGGATTCCTTTAGGCCTCGCTTCTTGGTGGCAACTCGCCGGATCATGTGTATGATTTGATTAATGCTGTTTTTGGGTCGCTGCAAGGAGACGTCACTTTTGGTGTTAGCCTCGAGATGTAGGCCCAGGATTTTGATGCTGGGGCTTGGAGTGATGACCTGGCCATCAAAGAGTATTTGAATGTATTCCTTGGTTTGGCGTGAGGGTGGACGACAAGGACCTGTGATTGTTTACGTGAAGACTGTAGGCCACAGGCTTTAGAACATTGGCGTACTAGAAGTGAGATGTCATGCATTGGTGTGAGCTTCCTGTAATTTTTGTAACTCTTAGCACATGAGCAAGGTGCGCACAGGGCCTCTAGACGGGCGTGAGTGGTCGCGTGACGCTTTCACGTGGCATTCAGCGAGAACGCAGGGGGCCCCGCACGGTGCACCTTGAGTATTCATGGTGACGGTGTTGGCGACACCGTGGACCCCGAGCCCCCAACATAAACTGTAACCTACCGTGGTGATGTGTTTAAAGGTGAAGGGTAGAAGCCTCAAACGGTGGCCGTCGGAGCCCAGGCCAAGCTCTGGCGGATGGGCTTCCTGTCTGTCTACCAGGCAGGGAGCTCCGGGACCTCTCAGGCTATCAGGGTAAGGTTTGAGAAGAAAGTACCCCCGTCCCCTGCTTCTATTACATGCCATATGGTAAATCGTAACCCCCCCCCAAACATGATCGGACCTTGAAAAGGGTCCGTACCGAAGAATCTTTTCCACCTCTTCCTGCCATCAACTCACCGAAACCTGACAACTACCCACGTTTTTTGATAGTTGAATCGGTTGACAAATCCAAGCCTCTTTCCTCACAATCTGTATTCCTTGTATCCAAGTTTCTTGAATCTATCCTAGGCAACACATACAATGCTAAAAAACTAAGAACTGGCGAGGTCCTAGTTGAGGTTAACTCACAGAAGCAAGCCACAACTCTCATGAGCCAAACCCGCATGGCAGACCTGGATATCAGTCACACCCCACCGCAGCCTCAACAGCTCCCAGGGTGTGATATCTGAGCCAGACCTCCTAACCGAGACAGAGACCGATCTGCTCGAAGGCCTAAAAGATCAAGGCGTGACAGGAGTAAGACGCATCGTCATTAGGAGAGATAACAAAGAAATAGCCACCAAACATCTGATTCTGACTTTCGACCGCTGCCCACTGCCCGAGCATATCAACGCAGGTTTCATCAGTTGTTCTGTCCGGCCATACATCCCGAACCCGCGGCGCTGTTTCAAGTGCCAGAGGTTCGGGCATGGTACCAACTCCTGTCGAGGCAGAACATGTGCCAAATGCGCCCAGCACGATCATCTCTCCGACAACTGCACTGCAACCAACTTCACCTGCCCGAATTGCCAGGGTCCACACGCAGCATACTCTCGCGCTTGTGAAAAGTTTCATCTTGAAAAAAAAATCATTAACCTTAAGATAACCGAAAACATCACCTTTCCAGAGGCGCGAAAGAGGTTCGCCTCCTTCCCTCTGGGCAGGTACGCCGACGCAGCTCGCCGGGGGGCGGAGCGGCGTTTGGTTTCGGCGGGGACCCAGTACCGCGAGTCGGACTTGGTCCCGCCCCCCCAGGGGGGGGGGGGCGGGACCAAGTCCGACTCGCGGTACTTGGTCCCCCCCCCCCTGGGTTGCCTATGGCAGCCCAACCCGCCTCCGCACCGCTCGCTCACCCAGCAGCGGCTGTGGTGGCAACAACGTCTGTTGGGGATGCCGCTGCATCCACTGCTACCTCTCCACCGGCCCAAAGCACACGCAAGGGCACGGAGATGGAGACGGAGGCAGTAGCAGCGACCCCCTCCCCCGCCTCACTGCCTGTGCCACCTGTGGTGCTCCACACGCCTTCGGCACTGGCAGCGCAGGCAAAGAACACCCGAAAGGGTACCACGTCAAGGGGGCCCAGTCCGCTGGGCACCTTCTTGCCATCAGATGACGACATGGACGTCGAGCCCTTCCGGCTTTCTTCGCAGCGGAAGGAACGGGCTGCGACGTCCAGGTCAGTAGAGAAGGCCAGAAAACCCCTTCCAAGAGTGCAAGCCCCGAAATACCCAACATAAATAATCACACTCCAGTAGCTCTAACACATCATAATGGGAAGAGAAAACATAGTTCAATGGAACTGCAGAGGCCTTCTGAATAATCTTGACGATGTGCATGAGATTCTGCATGCCAATCAGCCAAGTTTAATGTGAGTCCAGGAAACACATCTGAATTCCAAACACACAAATTTCTTGAATAGTTACCTGGTATACAGGAAAGACAGGGATGGCTGCACACACTCTTCTGGCGGTGTGGCCATAATTGCCCGAAAATCCTTAGCATGCCACCCTGTCACCTTGAACACCGTCCTTGAGGCTTTAGCCGTCCGTACAATATTATTTAATAGGTTGATAACGGTATGCTCCATCTACATTCCTCCTGATGTAGCACTTACGAGCTCTGACTTCGAGGCGCTGGTTGACCAGCTGCCCGAACCATGCATCCTAACAGGCGACCTTAATGCTCACAACTCTCTTTGGGGCTCTTCTCGCACGGATGCCCGAGGTCGCCTGATAGAGAAGTTTTTAACATCCTCTGGAGCATGCCTTTTCAACAAGAAACAGCCTACATACCATAACACAGGTCACAACACGTACTCACATCTTGACTTGGCTATTGGTTCTGCAATTCTCTTTCCATGTCTTGAATGGGGCGTGGGCACAGACCCATATGGTAGTGACCATTTCCCCACTTGATTAACGCATATAGGTACAGGCCGGAGCAGTCCATCTTCCCATAAAAGGTTTAATGAAGCAAGAGCTAACTGGAATACATTTACAGAGACATCCAAACTACACTACACGTCCATAACACACCTACACGTTGAAGAAGCTACCCAACTGCTCACGGCGCACATCCTCGACGCCGCCGAAAGGTCCATTCCCCACGCCTCTGTTGCCCCGCGCAACCAGCGGAGGCCGTGGTGGAATGAGGACTGTAGGCGGGCGCGAGAGGCCCAGAACAAGGCGTGGGGTATCCTTCGTCGGTACCCCACGTCGAGTAACCTCCTCTTGTTCAAACGGGCCAAGGCGTTCGGAAAACGTGTGCGCCGTCAGGCAAAGCGCGATAGTTGGCGTGCATTTATAACATCAATTAACTCCTACACAGACACACGGAAAGTATGGACACGAATACGCAAACTCAAGGGACATCAAACACACAGCCTGCCTCTGGTCAGTACAACAGGGGACGCACTTGAAGACCAGGCTGACACACTCGCACAACACTTCCAACACGTTTCCAGTTCAGCACACTACACAGACACCTTCATGAAACACAAACTCGTGGCCGAAAAGAAGCCTTTACATGACAATGACAGGTCAGCCACCTCTTATAACTCCGAGTTCACGCTTCATGAGCTGAGGGGTGCTCTGAGCACGTGTACACCCTCAGCTCCAGGCCCAGACAACATTACGTATACAATGATACAGAACTTACACACAGACACTCTTGTAACACTTCTTCACCTCTTCAACAAGATATGGCTTTTGGGGTACATTCCAAAGTCTTGGAGGGATGCCATAGTTGTAGCATTCTTGAAAGAAGGGAAGGACCCTTCTTCTCCCGCTAGCTATCGACCCATTGCCCTGACCAGCTGCCTGTGCAAGCTTCTTGAGAAGATGATAAACCGGAGGCTCGTGTACTTTTTGGAGTACAACGGCCTTCTCGAGAGCTGCCAGGCAGGCTTCAGGGCGTGGCGATCCACGAATGATCAACTCGTAGCTCTTGAATCGTATATTAAGGATGCCTTCGTGCATAAACAGTACTGCGTAACTGTGTTTTTCGACCTCGAAAAGGCTTATGATACCGCTTGGCGTTATGGAATACTTACTGACCTCAAGTCATTCGGTGTTTCTGGTAATATGTTTAACACTCTTGCTAGTTATTTGTCGGAGAGAACCTTTCGCGTCAGAGTTGGTTCTGCACTGTCAAAGGTACATGTGCAAGAAAATGGCGTGCCGCAAGGTGGAGTGTTGAGCTGCACGCTCTCCATAGTTAAGACGAACTCTCTTGGAAAGGCATTGCCACCCACAATCTCTTATTCCATGTATGTAGACGACGTCCAGATATCCTTTAAATCATGTAACATGTCCATCTGCGAACGTCAAGTCCAGCTCGGCGTCAAGAAGCTTGCCGGCTGGGCAGACAATAATGGTTTTAAAATTAATTCCCGAAAGAGCTCTTGTGTTGTATTCTCCAGGAAGCGTGGGGTCCACCCGGACCCAGACATCGCTCTTGCGAATGTGCCAATTCCTGTGAACAAGGAGCACAAGCTTTTAGGCATTTTATTCGATGAAAAACTTACATTCATCCCTCATATCAAGCAGCTCAAATGTAAATGCCTAAAAACAATGAATATTCTTAAGGTTCTCTCACATCAATCTTATGGGGCCGACAAACAACTCCTGCTGCGCCTGTACACAGCGTTGGTGGGGTCTCGGCTCGACTACGGCAGTGTCGTGTATGGGTCGGCTACAAAGACAGCACTCAAAATGCTTGACCCCGTGCTGCATCTTGGCCTTCGCCTCTCATGTGGCGCATTCCGCACTAGCCCTGTCGAAAGCCTTTATGCCGAGTGCGACAAGTGGTGTCTAGGGCATCAGCGGGAGTATGTTGACCTGCTATATGCATCTAAGATTGTGTCCCTTACCAACCATCCTTTTAATCCCATCATGAACAATACATCAAACTTGCAACTCTTTCTAAACAGGCCATCTATTTCCTTACCTTTCTCTCTCAGAGTTAGGGAGGAGGCTTCTGCACTCACGGTCCCTCTTTCAGACACGCACAAGACACCCATCCATAATTTAATTCCACCATGGCATCTACATCCTATATCATGTGGCCTATCATTCACATTAGTAGAAAAAAATAGGGTACCCAGAAGTGCAATTCTGCAGCACTTCCTGTTCCTGCAGGACAAGTACAGGTGCGCGGAATTCTACAGCGACGCGTCGAAAACTGGTTTTACTGTATCTTGTGCAGCGCATGGACCAAATTTTACCGTAACTAAAACAATGAATTTTCATAGCAGTATTTACACGGCAGAAGCCTATGGCATTTTACTCGTTTCAAACCACATCCTCGAACATAAAATTCCAAAGTCCATCATCTACACAGATCCTCTAAGCGTTGTACACGCACTGTCATCCGGAAAGTCATCTAAAAACTATGTGATCAATGCTCTTTTCAAGGTACTAATGACTGCATATGCCTCAAATCTTTAAATAACTATATGCTGGGTACCAGGTCACTGTGGGATCCCTGGCAATGAGACTGCTGATCAAATGGCTGGTGCTGCTGCTCTCATGACCACAGTTGACATAACAACAGTACCTTACACCGACCTAAAGACACACATCAGACGACAGCTTCGTAACACATGGCAATTACGCTGGAGTCAACAAACAGACAACAAACTACACGTAATAAAACCACAACTGGGACGCTACATAAGTGACTCACACAACAGATACAATGAAGTCGCCCTGGCTAGGCTGCGGATAGGCCACACACATGTTACGCACTCCCACCTGCTCACTGGAACTTCGGGACCCACGTGTAGCAGGTGTGGAAAGGGCCTATCCGTAGTCCATATACTAATCACATGCAAGGCACTTGACACAACACGACACAAACATTTCCCTGAATTATACAGACGACACATTCCTTTGCACCCATCATACTTTTTAGCCGACGAACCAATGTTTTCTAGTCAACGTGTTTTTAAGTTTTTAGCTGAGGTAAACTTTCTACAGCTCTTGTCATATCACGTTTAATCACCCTGGCCCTATACACCAGCCATCTCCATTGTCTTTTGTTTTGCATCACCTTTACTTTTAGTCACATGTTTTAGTACTTACGGTCTGATCAAAACTCAATAACTTCTTCTTTGGCGCTCTTTGCCCATAGTCGGCCTTGCGCCAATAAAGCCCAACCATCATCGAGAACGCAGGGGGTAAACCCGTAGATGTGCTTTGTGAATACACCACCTGTCTTCCCAGTTTTCGCGTAGGCTCGTAGCTAAATCGGTAAGACAACGGGCTCTCGCTTTGTTAGCCTGTTAGTTCCGGGTTCGATTCCCGGCAGTGCCAGTAAATTCTTTTATTTGTTCGCTGGAGTTTTCTGGTGACACCAACGGTCGCGAAAGAACCATTGGGGTAGAGGTAAAAAGCTTTGCTTTAAAACGGACAACAGCTGAAACTTGCTTATCACTTTCACACCCAGCCACTTGATCCCATCAGGCTCTAGTGGTTTTGTTAGTGGCAAAATTTCGAGTGCAAAGCTAAAATAGGCATCACCACAAGCCTAGGAAATACCTTCGAACTGCTGCCACCATTATAAGAAAGGATGCTTGCCTTGCTTTCCAACACAATTTCAACATTTTCTTATTTTCACGGGTTATGACTTGATACTTCATTATTACAATCACTTCTTAAGTGGCTCACATCAACCGGGGAACAACGTCACCTACAAAACGTTCCGAGTGGCTGATATTGCACCTCCCACTGAAGGCGCTGATAGATGGTTTTATTTATATACCTGCATTTCCATCCTCGGCTAAAGCTGATATGCGAGGTTTTACCCACCATACTCCTGCTTTTAAATTGAGTGAAAACACCGCACCACTCAGATTAGGTCCCTGCCTTCCCGTTGGCAACTGAGTGCCGCGGGAACGGTCATCAGAGGAGGCAAACATGGTAGGAACCGAAGACTGCGCGCCCAGTTTCGCGCTCAGGCAGAGACCCTTGGCTCATCATCGTGGCTGAGTGAGTTCTAAGATCGCGGAACGATCTCTCCTAGCTTCATATAGAAATGATCCTATGAAGCATGATCTTGCCGAACACTGCAGCTACAGAGGAGCCCCTTGGGCTGCCTTTGCCTTCATGATCAGTGGTACGTCCAGAAAAACCAAATATTCGCCATCCTTTAAAGCATATACCTCAAGTGATTGGTATCTGCATCGTATACGAAGTTGGAAACCGAAATCTTTATTTTTCAAGGTGTAAATACCGGACTAGAGCTGGTCAAAAAAAGTTAAATTTGAAGTAGCGTGCCTTAATTTTTTTGCATTGCTCGATACCCCTTCAAGATGGCCGCTCGACGTGGCCTGCTGGGGTCATCGAAGTTCACAATTATCTTCAGTTAGCCCTTGGAGCTTAAAGGTTCTCTCTCTCTCTCTCTCTCTCTCTCTCTCTCTCTCTCGTTCAATGAGTGTTCAAGCACCCAAGCTCCCTCGACCGCTGAGTTTCCGTGGGACCCGCTGTGTCCCGGGGTCTAAAATGTTATTTCGTTAAGGCCAAACAAAACAAACACCTCGCCTACGACACATGCTGGAATGCACGAATAAATATTCAGTGAAGCGGGGGACACATGTCCGTACGCGGCGCGTTAAAATGTTGGATGCGCGCGCGCGAGGGCGACGAGGCGGGTCATCCGGCAGCCAAACCGGTTCGCGGCGCGGATACGCGTGCGGGAACGCGTGCGTTTCCGCACATGTGTTCTACACTTCACGTCAGCTGGCGTTATGTATCGTACGTCTAAATGTGCAGACGGACCTATAGTCTTTTCTGCCTTTATTAGACAAACAGCTGCAATCTTCGGGATTGCAATCTTCGTGCAATCTTCGTGCACCCCTTTTCAACGTACGTTGCCGGTCATCATGATGCGCCGCAACGCTGAAGCAATAGCTTGAGCGTTGAAGCTTTTACACAGTACGACGCAAGAACAAACGCAAAGCGCTGCGCATGCCTTCAACGTCGCCGTCGCGACTATAGACCACAAGCGCAAAAAAAAAAAAAAACAAACCCAAGACAGTCGGTCTTGGCTTGTACGTCCTCTCCACTTTGCAAGATGGTTCCGCTTGTTTGCGAAATCAAAATGAAGTAAACGAAACATGGTTACTCCACCAACCTTGTAATTAAAATGCACTTTCCGGCATAGACACACAGTTCCCGATGAAGTGTTCCTCATTTGTGCCATTGTGGGACAGAAAACCCTACCATAACAGAATTGTGCCGCCAATTCTTCTAGCACGCGAATGCCTGCACGATGAAACCTTCGGGAGGATGCGAAGGATGTGAGCTCGGATGCAACTCTCCTTCCGGTGCCGAAAACACGGGGTGAATGAAAGTGACGTCATGAATAGGACGGCTGAGGAGCGCATGCTACGTGACAGACAGGTCGTGCCCTGGGGAAGAAAGCCTAATTCGGGCGGCATCTTCGGGACATCTGCTTCTATTTAAGTTGAGTGCAAACTACAACCGACATGGACACAAAATCACATATGTGCGGCAGATTAGTCTTTTGTTTGTCAAGGTGACTGACGTTCGCCGGTGCACGTCATGCATGTTAGTGTCGGAAGGTTCCCTGCTGGCGTCAGAACTGGTGCAGTGACATTGCTGAATAACAGCTGGCATTAATGTTTTGCTCGTTTTGTTAGACACTGAAGCAGCTTGTTCTGCTGGCTACAGACGCAGCGCTGAGCCTGTTTGCGGCCCGCTGACGTCCCGCCTCCGTGGCGCAATCGGCTAGCGCGTTCGGCTGTTAACCGAAAGGTTGGAGGTTCGAGCCCTCCCGGGGGCGTGGTCTTTTTTTTTTCTTCCTTCACATCCATTCATCTACTTTGAAATTCCACATTCAAAAAAAAAAAAAAAAGAAAGAAACGTGGTAGGAGTACAGTGAACTAGAAGGCATTCACTGTAGTAGGAGTAAACTAAAGGCAGGAAAAAAAAACCCACACCGCGCCCACGGGAGGGCTCGAACCTCCAACCTTTCGGTTAACAGCCGAACGCGCTAGCCGATTGCGCCACGGAGGCAGGACGTCAGCGGGCCGCAAACAGGCTCAGCGTTACGTTTGCTGCGGGCTGTATCTTTAACGCGCCGAAGCAACGCAGGCGATAAGTCGTGCCGTAGTGGAGGGCTCCGAATTAATTTTGACCACCTGGGGATTTTCAACGTGCGCCGAAATGCGTACACACGGGCGTTTTTGCTTTTCGCCTCCACCAGAAAAGCGGCCGCCGCGGCCGGGAATCGAACCCGCGTCCTTGTGTGTATCTACACCTAGCCAGCAGAATAAGCTGTTTCAGCGTCTAACAAAATGAGCAAAACATCAATGCTAGCTGTTATGCAGTGCGAAATTCCCTGTTCAAAAAAAAGAAAAAAACACTTGTTTGCAGTAAACGACGAGGTCACCTTGAATGTAAAACATTCTATTGCAAGTAGCCCACGAAATCGTGGCGTCGGGAGCCGCGGTATAAGACTCTACCCACTCGTCCTCAGCAAAACCGCCTCTGTGGCCCGAATGCTACACCCCCAAAAGCATTTAGTCTGTGCAGAGATGAAGAAAGGAGTACTTTCGGGCGACATGTTTCGTCCCTAGTCACATTTGTAGCGCTCATTGACCAGTGAAACCACTAATGTCACACCATCCCGCCGTTCGCCCAAGTCGTTTCTGGATTACTGCATCGGGTTCGTCGGCTGTAAGAGACTGTTCCCATCGCCTACGGAGACTAAGGCAAAACTTTGCGTGCGATCTTCACGGCACCACGCCATGAAATCCTCTTCGTAAATCCGTACACCTGGAGGTGGTGGCTAACACTCACAAACCTGCCTTTGAAATGACACTCGCGGAGTCGTTATCTCTCAGCTTTTTGACAACATAGGCACAAAATGGCGGTGACTGCTCGGCAGAGGGACCGGCAATGCGTTCGTCATAAAACATTGAGCGGGAAGTTCCCTCAAAGTACTGCAGCAGCGCCCTCCCTGGGTACTCAGTTGAGTCCACAAGGTCGAACACTGCACGTACGGCCAGCACGCTACACATGCTTTCCACGCAAGGCAGACTGAAACCACCCATCGACTTGGGCAGTCTCAACAGCGCACGCGATACTGTTTCTGTCTTGCCCGCCCAAAAGAACGACCCAAACTTCGTGGGGAGCTGATTGGTGAAATAGCGGGGCGGTTTCGCTACGCGTGCTACATAAAAGAGCGCCGCCGAGACGGACGACTTAATTTTGTAGCTTCAGTCTGCAAGGGAAAGTCTGAACTTTGCTGCAACTTCAAGACGGTGCTCCGCAGTCTCGAGGAGGCGCTTCCACGTACTACGCCCCACTTCACCCGAGTAATTGAAAACCACGCCTAGTACTCGAACTCCCGTAACCCATTCTGCGTCGCCCGCAAGGCCAGACGCAAATGTGCCGAAACGCACCGCCATATTTTTGCCCCTGTTCAGTCGAGCTCCAGACAGCTCACCGTACTCCTGAAATATCCGCATAAACGCTTGGTAGCTGTCCTCGTCCGGAATGAACAGGGACACGTCCTCCGCATACGCGTACACTTTAATTTGGCCTATGCGTGGCAACGGAAACCCGCGGATGGCAGTGCTTGCATCAACACGGCGGAGCAGCGGGTCCAGACAAATTACAAAAAACAAAGGTGACCAGGGAAAACCCTGCCTTTTCTCACTGGTGACAGAGAACGGACTACTTAAAAGCCCGTTGACAAGGATTCAAGCGCTCTCGTCCGGGTACAACAGCTTGAGCATAGCTTGTAAGTCTGGCGGAAAGCCATATTGGCGCAAAAGGCTCAGCAAGTATCGGTGTTCCACTCTGTCGAAAGCTTTCGCTAGATCGAGAGAGATGAAGCACCCTGAAGCGCTAATCTTTGTTGCGTAACTGAACAAATCGCGAGTCAATAGGTGACCGCTAAAAAGTGCAAAGGCTCACGGGTACGTCGTCCGCTACCGCGACTTCCGGTTCGAGATCTCTCCTGCCCTCCCGTAGGGGGGCGGCTTCTGTGTGTGTGTGTACGTGCGTGTTGTTTATTTGTCACAGGGTGCTTACCTGTCAGATAAACTCCTAGTAGGGTCAGTCATTGTTATTTATAGACTTCCCGATGCGTGAGCGTTTTTTTTCCCCGATTGAAACAGATAAACAACAAGCACACACGCGCGTGAATGCTGACGGCGTACGGGAGGCCAGGAGAGCTCCCGAACCGGCAGTGGCGGCACTCCGCGGGAGAAAACAATGTACCGATAAGCCATTGCGCTTTTTACCGGTCACCTATGCCAGAAACGAGAAAATTGTGCGACCTTGCACGCTGCACGTTTGCGCTGGGCTTAGAATATCGGGTCGATACGCCTTGAGCTGCGTAGGGTCCCCGCCTGGCTGGAGAAAATTGTGCGACCTTGCACGCTGCACGTTTGCGCTGGGCTTAGAATATCGGGCAAAACGGCACTGGTGCGTCTAGCCAAAATGGACGCAACGATCTTGTAGTCCGTGTTGAGGAGTGTGATTGGTCGATACGCCTGGAGCTGCGTAGGGTCCCCGCCTGGCTTCGCAATCAAGATTACGCGACCGTCACGGAAGGATTCTGGCCTTACTTCGCGGAGAAAAAAGCCGTTCACCATGTCGAGGAACGCACCCTGAATAGCTGGGAAAAACCACTTGTAAAAGCCAGCAGGAATCTCTTTAGGCCCAGGCGCCGACGCAACATTCAATTTTTTAACACACTCGCCGAGTTCGTCAGCATCCACGGGAGCACACAGCGAATCAACAAGGAGATCTGGGACACACGGCAGCACCCCACAAAACGCACTAAGCTTGTCCTCAAAATCCTGTGCATCCCACGACGCATTCTCCGTCGAAAAAAGGGTGGCGAAATGTCCCACGAAGACCTCGGCTATATCTTCAGCCCTCGTGCTAACCGACACGTCAGCGAGTGTAACCTCTGGAACAGTAGCTAACCCACCCTCGTCAAGCGAGCCCGCTCTATATATGCCTGAGTACAGAGCTAGGGGTTTGAGACGGGCCTGCCCAAGGCCTGCGCACGGCTCGCCGCTTGCGATGATTGCCGTAAGAGGAACTCGTAGCGTACTTTTAGCAAGTTGACGGAGTCCCGCATCGCGAAGGTTAAGGTGCCCCCTCTCTGTACGATGCGAAGCCTCCACAACGTGTCGTTAAGCGCGGCCGTGATGCGCGCCTTGCGCGCAGACCCTCCTTTACCAAAAGCACGCGCCAGTGGTCCTTCAACTCATCCCAAGGCAGAGAACCGAACTCTCGCACAGCAGTCAACGAAGCATTAAGTGCTGCTGAACTGTCCCTGTCGGTTGGCAGACGCTCGTCCATTCGCCACATCTGGTTGCGTGGCGCACAGTTGCCAAGGTTAAGCGTCGCTAACACGGGCCGGTGATCGGACACGCGACGAGCCCCAGTTGGGAAGGAGAGGACGGCACAGCATTCCACGTAGCAGCTCAGCTCGGGTGGAAAGTATAACTTAATTATCTAGCCGACTGCCAGATTTGACAAACCTGCCGCCGCGGAGCTGCACCCGCGCATCGGAGTGACAAAATTGACCGATCAGGTCCTTTAACTCCCGGGCACCGCTATAGGGTCTACCTTGCACACGTCCCCGTACATCACGCTGAGGGTCTGTTACACAATTAAAATTACCCACCAAAAATGTTGGGTAAGGTTCGAGCATGAATGCGTCGAGGGATGCGAAAAAAGAGGAAGAGTCAGAGGGCTGCGCGGGTGCGTACACTACAATAGCTCGGACGCGACGAGCAAGCAAGAAAAAATCACCTGCAAGCACGCGCCCTCCGATCCCATAAGTACAATGAGCCTTGCGGCGCAAGCTCTCGCGCAGAAATACAGCGCCTAAGCCCCAAGCCCCAAGTCTGACAGGGTAAAAAAGGCTTGCACACAAAAGCGCTCGCGAAACAAAAGAACGTCGCGTGGAGTACAGAAATTGCACTCCTGCAAAAAGAGAAGGTAAACGTGTTGCGCCCGAGCATAGTGCATCCCCTCCCTCTGTTTGTGCAAGTCCCGAAAGCCCTGAACATCTGAAGTAAGAAAACGCACCAGCATAAAGGTGATAAGGCCGCAATACCCACATTAGCCTCCCCACCTTCAAAACTCACTGTCGTCGGAAGGCACGTCGACTCCGACGCAGTTTCTTGTTATCGTCGGCATCATCGGTGTCCGCTGACGATGTCGGCAACGCCCGCTTGGACGCATCTAGGCGGTCTGGTGGAGAGGGTCGGGCAGGAAGCAAGTCATGCACCTGGCTGATCTGGTTGACAAGGCGAGGGTGGGTCACAACGAGGGATGGGCCAGCAGTGCGAGGCTCGTCAGTGCCGCCCGCATCCCCTGTGGCCGTCGAGGAAGACAGACTTTGCTTGGTGGACGCCACGAGCAGCTCCAGGAGAGCTGCTCCAGGAGCAGCTCCAGGACCTAGCAGATCGTCGACCTGGCTGACAGGGTTGACCAGACGGGGGTCCTTGACCTTGGGTGTAGGAGGACCACTGGAACTGGACGTGCTGTGGCCAGCTACAGGCGACTTAAGCCTGTGTTACACGGCGTCTTTCAATTGACAGTTGAACGCTCTCGTGGAAGTTCACCTTATGTATTTGCAATGGGGCCCTCGATAGACAACTGGTTCGAAGGCCTTCGGAAGGTCTTTGAAACGGCCGTGTAGCATGGGTATTAGAGGCGTGATTAGAACGCCCCACCGCTCCCTTGCTGCTCGTGCCGGGCATGATGCGTTCCTTCCGGCGGCTGCACGAGCCGCTCGAGGAGCCAGGGAGAGCGATGTTTTTTTTCCCTGTGCACGCCCTGGCTCGCGATGAGACTGCTCCGCGAGGTCACTGTACTCGGCAGAGCTGGGACTCGTGAAGTGGGAGGTATCGGTCGAAGATGATGAAGTGGCTTCGTTCGTTGGGTGTAGCAATAAATCAGGTTATTCCATGTACTGACAGGAGTTCTCTTTCTATCAATTTCGAGAACATTTTCCCCAAAAATGCTAAACTTTTACCAGCCGGACTACTCAATCGTCTTCTCGAAGGTTATTTGGCCTCCATGCAGCCAGGTGCTATAATATATACAGATGCCTCTCAACGAGAAGAAAAATCCGGTATAGGAATATTTCCCCATTCCCTGAACTGGACCTTTTCGGTTCGTCTGGTTGATTTTATCCCGATATTCTTCGCGGAATTCCTAGCAATTGTCCTGGCGCTACGAAAGCTGGATGTATCAATTACATCTCCAATCATAATTTCTGATTCTTTTTCTGTATGCTTAGCCCTTTCTTCCCCTAAAGACACTCCTCTTCTGCGGATGTTTCGGTCACTCCTGCCACCTCACTTCACTGAAATTAAACTACTTTGGGTTCCTGGTCATGCGGGGATCACATTCAACGAGACAGCCGACTCTCTAGCAAGGATAGCACTTTCTGGTCCTGTAGTAGACGTCGTAGAGCCGACACCTTTAATAACAGCAGCTAGGTACCGTAGTATGCTGAAACTCCAAGAACAGCAAGAATCCGTTTTACTGTCATTAAGTGATTTTAATCATCTTAAATTCTCATGGAAACCTGAATGGTGCCCTTCACGCAACTTAGAGGTTGTTATTACAGCCTTACGTTGTCGACTACCCCAGTTAAATAGGTATTTGCACAGGTCTCGTCTGGCGCCAACAGCTCTGTGCAGCTACTGCAACGAAGACGAGTCTGTCGAACACTACCTGTTGACCTGCCGACGTTTTTCCCGACTGAGACGTCAGTCCCTGGAGGTGCCGCTTTACAGTTTGGGGATATCCCTAACAGGGCCGGCTATACTATCGTTCGGGGCATCCTAAACGGAGTTCTGCCGCCGGGATGTATGCTCTGCTCTCCTGCGCTACATTGAACATTCCAAACGATTCTCTTTATGATTGGGATTGGTCATCCTCGCTTTGATTTTCCAGTTTTTTTTTCAAAACCAACTGATCTAAATTATCTTTCCTAGGCGTCTCGTGATTTGATAAGAATTCCATTCATTTTTACCATCCTCTGTTGATTGGCCGATCACCTGATTGGGTATGCGCCATGAATTATCAGGATCAACAACAACAACAACAACGAAGGTGGAATATCTTCTTCCGAAGGCGACAAGCAGCTCTCGTGTTCCATCTCTTGGCTGTCGCTTGTCGATTCATTAATCGTCGAGTTGACGCCCAAAGCAGTACCTTCACTTGACGGCTCGGGAGGCTGGCTCAAGGAGGCCCGGGGTAGCTCTGGAAAGTCGCTTGTACTCTCGAAAGCCTGCTGACTGGGGGGCGCGCCAGGCATCTTAGCAAAATTGCTCGTAGCGTCCGCATAGGAGCGGGGCCGCAGGCAGTCGGCGGTGGCATGGTTGCCCTTGCCTTGCAGCGGCGACACTGGGCATTGCAGTCGACGTCGTCGTGGCCGTACTCCGAGCAGCGGCCACACCAGGGGGTCTTGCAGGCGCTAACTTGGTGGTCGGTCTGACCGCAGCGGGCGCTTACCCTCCGCACACCTTTGTATTTAAATCGGGCCTTGAACCCTGGAATCTTCATGAAGTTAGGGACGGCCTTCGCCATCTCCATCTTCACGAGTCGCATGCCGTTCTTGATATGCTGGAGGCTCCTCCGCGCCGGCTGGCTGACGTTGAGGACCTTCTCATACGGTCTCAGTGCTGCCGGTAGCTCCGCGTTACTCACAACGGGGTTCAGGTGGTACACTGTCATGTAGACGACGGGCGGGCCCGTGCAGGCCACAGGACACGAAACGCCTTTCACGACGACAGCTCCTTTCTCAGCGATCTTGCGAGCAGCAGCAGCCGTATCCGCCACCGCGTAAAACTTGAATCCACCCTGGTGCATCAGGGTGTCCAGGCCATAACGACCTACGATTTCCTGGAGGACATTCACCAGGTCATCCACGGTGACGTCCTTTGGGGCCGTAAAGTAAAAAAAATGGGCCTTGGGTGGTGGCTGAACAACCTCCCAAGAAGCCATGATGATGTGTCCTTAATGTCCAAGATGGTGGTCCAGTGGTCACAATGTAGACGGCGTCCAGAAGGGAGGGGCTACCCCAACGTAAAACGCAGGCAGTCACGGAGAAACCAAGAGGGCGGTGACGGATGACGTGTCCTTCCTTCGCTGCAGTCACGGCGAAGTTCCTACCGTCCTGATCAGCGCCACCAGGTAAATATTATTGCGTGGATTTGAGGAGAGACCTACCTTCAACAGAAATGTTCCTGCGAAGCGTTGTTCTAAACCACAGGTGCATTGTTAGATTGACGAAGTTCAATTTCCCTTATCTATATGACCAGGTGGTACGGCCCGGTTACCAAATACACACCATTCTTTTCAGCATACTGTTTAAGCGATTGGCACTTACACAATAATCACAGTTGGAAGAATAAATCTGCTTTTCTGTACAAAATGAGGCCGAAATTGACATAAAATGAGGCTATCGAGAATGCAACCAAGTCCTGCATCAGCTTCGTTCAGTATATACTGAACGAAGCGTTCTTCGTTCGCTTCTATAAGCACGCGTCGGCGAGCTAGATGGTCCACTCTTGGTTATGCAGTCGAACCTCGTTAATTCGAACTCCGAGGGAACAGAAAGACTCCGCGAATTATAGCTGGAGCTCGAACTAGGGGGGGGGGGGTGCCTTTGATTGGCGGTACCGCGCACACTACCAGTATAAGAAATGCATGCGCGATAAAGTAGACAATATTGCACATCCTTCTGAGTTCACTTTCAATAATTACGCTCTTCGAAAGCAAAAAGGAAAAAAAATCGCGGCAATCCACCCCGTGAATGTGGTTGGAAAGCAAAGCTGTAAACGGCACCCGCAACGATTACCCATGCGACGTCACTTAAGTTCACTCACATCGCTCTACAAATAGCTAAACCAGGGAGAAGTGAAATGCACTTAACCACACCATTTATTACTTCAAAGAGATATTCTTGTTAAGGTTAAATCAATGCATGAAGCATGAACGGTGTTGGGTTGAGTTGTATTGGTGTAGCACAAGAGTGGAAACTTTTTTTATAAAAATTAAAGTAAGCTCCAACCTGGTGTTAGACGATCTGTCTTCTCCGTCTCTGCGCCGCGGACGGAGGCGACGAGATTTGCGGCAGAGAAGGAGGAGGAGGAAGAAATACTTCTGTTCAGATTTCTGAACGGCCCAGAGTGCAGCCCTGGGGAGTGTGGGGCCCCTATGCAGTCCGCGCGGAAGTGTTCTGTCCACCCGCGGAAGCTGGGTAGGTAGAGAGGGCCTGGACAGCAGCATCTCCCATTGCTCTTGTTGGGTAGTTGACGGAAAGAGAGGAGGGTGCTAAGCGCTAAAGTCGCACACCCCGATTACGGGGCGGAGTGTTCCTACTTCTGAGCAAAATTTACATTCAGCGTCGTAGCGATTTGAAGACGCGTAGGCTGTGGGAAGGAGCCCGGATTGTATGAGCCGTAGGGTAGTTTGTTGCTCTCTGGAAAGGTCAGGGTAACGCGAAGGTACGGTCTGTCTCAGAAGGCGATAATGCTGGGTTATCTCCCTCAACATGACAAGCGGGTGACTGTCCTCGTGCAGCTCCATCGCAGGCTTGTTGGGTGGGCGTATTTGTTGCCCTCCATTGAAGCGTGAGGGGGTGTCCAGATGAGCTGAATGGAACCATTTGGGGAGTGGTTTTTTAGCACGCGCAGTGCAGGTCAGGACACCCAACCCTACTGGTAATTCCAGTAGGCTTGCTGGGAATCGATGACTACCCTCCGAACCCCTGGTTAGCGAGAACCAAGGTGTGTGCTGCCTCTTCTGCTGCCGTCATTTCTTGGGTCCTAAGCGAGGTACACGCAAGGAGGTTGGTTCTGGAGGTAGCCACGATGATGGCGTATTGCTGCCCTCGATGCTCGGAGGCGTCTGTGTAGATAACTGCATGATCCCCACCGAGGGTGGTGTTTAGCGCTTGAGCCCGTGCTTTTCGGTGACCCTCGTCTTGTGAGGGGTTCATATTTCTAAGCAAAGGGAGCATCTTTAGTTTTAGTCGCCAAGAGTCTGGGAGTACGTCAAGCGGAGTGACATTCTGGGCTGCCCAGCCAATCTGGTGAAGCATGCGGTTACCCATCGCAGTTCTGAGTCGGACCTTCTGGTTAGAACGATGGCCTTTTATCAGATCTTCCACCGTGTTGTGGAGCCCCGTGCTACGCAGCCTCTCTGTGGATGCACTCATGAGAAGACCGATGGCCTGCTCGACCGCCTTTCTAATCATTATATAAAGCATATCTATGTCTTCCTTGTCGAGAATAAGACAGGGGGTTGACGTAAGTAACTCTCGAGAGGACAAAAGCTTCAATTAATCGAAGGGTACCGGATTCCTTTAGACCTCGCTTCTTGGTGGCAACTCGCCTGATCATGTGTATATATGATTTGATTAATGCTGTTTTTGAGGCGCTGCAAGGAGACGTCACTTTTGGTGTTAGCCTCGAGATGTAGGCCCAGGATTTTGATGCTGGGGCTTGGAGTGATGGCCTGGCCATCAAGGAGTATTTGAATGTATTCCTTGGTTTGGCGTGAGGGTGGACGACAAGGACCTGTGATTTTTTACGTGAAGACTGTAGGCCACAGGCTTCAGAACATTGGCGTACTACAGTCGAACCCGGCTATAACGAACCAGGATAAAGCGAATTATGCTGTATCGAACAAAAATAATTCAGTTACGGAAATACATGGGAAACATATTCCTTATAACGAAGTTCACATCGGATATATCGAACTCTGCGCGCCTAGAATGGCCGCCGAAATGCATGGTCTCGGAGTGGTGATTGAGATGTGGATTGGCCGCGACCACGGAACAAGAGTTGCGACTCAGACATGGCGCCTCGCACGGAGCGACAAGACGTCCGACACTTTCCGTAACTGTTTCCGACGCGCGGGACTCACGACGGAACCCGCGCAGTCAGCGAGTCCGGACCAAGACAGCAGCATTGGTGAACTGTGGGAAGAGCTCCCCCACGTTCCCGATGATGTCGCGAGTGAAAACCGTCCGACGCTTATAATGAAGCGCTTTCGGCAGTCGATGTGCTCCGCCAATGCTTCTTAGATTTTGGAGGACGCGGACTCGAACTGGTGCAAACAACCTTCCGTGTAGACAATGCTCTGCTAGTTGGAGCCGCCAAAACGAAAGTGAAAACAAAAATCACCGATTTTTTCTTTGCAAAGTTGGCACTTCAGGTGGAAAGTAGCTTTATTATTTGCAATAAATGCATTATTTTGGGTATGGTAATGGCTAATTCACTGTGTTCGTTTCTGCATGCGGGGATGATGAAGTTGGGGAGGGGAAGGGGGGGGGGGGTTCCCGCGGATTGCGAACTTGTAACAATAAGTTCGTTATAGGCGAGTTCGGCTATATCTAACTATTGGATATATCGGACTAATCGCGGTGCATATTGCAATTCGCTATAAACGGGTTTGACTGTAGAAGTGAGATGCCATGCATTGGTGTGAGCTTCCTTTAATTTTTGTAACTTTTAGCACATGAGCAAGGTGCGCACAGGGCCGCTAGACGGACGTGAGTGGTCTCGTGACGCTTTCACGTGGCATTCAGCGAGAACGCAGGGGGTAAACCCGTAGATGTGCTTGGTGAGTACACCACCTGTCTTCCCAGGTTTCCCGTGGGCTCGTAGCTATAACGGTAAGACAACGGGCTCTCGCTTTGTTAGCCTGTTAGTTCCGGGTTCGATTCCCGGCAGTGCCAGTAAATTATTTTATTTGTTCGCTGGAGTTTTCTGGTGACACCAACGGTCGCGAAAGAACCCTTGGGGTAGAGGTAAAAAGCTTTGCTTTAAAACGGACAACACCTAAAACTTGCATATCACTTTCACACCCAGCCACTTGATCCCATCAGGCTCTAGTGGTTTTGTTAATGGCAAAATTTCGAGTGCAAAGCTAAAATAGGCATCGCTACAAGCCTAGGAAATACCTTCGACCTGCTGCCACCATTCTAAGAAAGGGTGCTTGCCTTGCTTTCCAACACAATTTTAACATTTTCTAATTTTCACGGGTTATGACTTGATACTTCATTATTACACTCACTTCTTGAGTGGCTTACATCAACCGAGGAAGAGTTCACGTCACCTACAAAACGTTCCGAGTGGATGATATTGCAGCTCCCAGTGAAGGCGCTGACAGGTGGTTTCCTTTATTTGCCTGCATTTCCACCCTCCGCAAAAGCTGGATATGCGAGGTTTTACCCACCATACTCCTGCATTTGAATTCAGTGAAAACACCGCACCACTCAGATAGGTCCCTGCCCTCCCGTCGGCAACTGAGTGCCGCGGAACGGTCATCAGAGGAGGCAGATACGGTTGGAACCGAAAACTGCGCTCCCAGTTTCGCGCTCAGGCAGAGACCCTTGGCTCATCATCGTGGCTGAGTGAGTTCTAAGATCGCGGAACGATCTCTGCTAGCTTCATATAGAAACGATCCTATGAAGCATGATCTTGCCCAAACCTGTACCTACAGAGGCGCCCCTTGGGCTGCCTTTGCCTTCAGGATCAGTGGTACGTCCGGAAAAACCAAATATTCGCCATTCTTTAGAGCACATACCTCAAGTGACTGGTATCTGTATCGGATACAAAGTTGGAAACCGAAATCTTTAATTTGCAAGGTGTAAATACCGTACTAGAGCTGGTCAAAAAAGTTAAATTTTAAGTAGCGTGCCGTAATTTTTTGGCATTGCTCGATGCCCCTTCAAGATGGCCGCTCGACGAGGCCTGCGGCGGTCATCGAAGTTTACAATTATCTTGAATTAGCCCTTGAGGCAATAAAAGTTCTCTCATTCTCTCTCTCTCTCTCTCTCTCTCTCTCTCTCTCTCTCTCTCTCTCTCTCTCTCTCTCTCTCTCGTTCAATCAGTATTCAAGCACCCAAGATGCCTAGACTGCCGAGTTTCTGTGGGGCCCGCTGTATTACGGCGTCTAAAACGTTTATTTCGTTACAGGCAAACAAAACAAACACCTCACCTACGTCACAACTGGAATGCACGAGTAAACATTAAGTTAAGCGGGAGACGCATGTCCGTTCAAGCAATCCAGTTTCGCACACGGCGCGTAAAATATCTAGCACGTTGGAAGCGCGCGGGAGAGGGTGACGAAGCGGGTCATCCGGCAGCCAAACCGATTCTCGGCGCGGAGACGCGTGCGGGGACGCGTGCTTTTCCGCACATGTGTTCGACCCTTTACGTCAGCTGACGTTATGTATCGTACGTCGAGATGTGCAAACGGGCTTTCAGTCTTTTCTGCCTTTATTAGACAAATAGCTGCTATCTTCGGGATTCGTGCACCCCTTTTCAACGTACGTAGGGCTCTTTGGGTGCGTTCCAATTTGCCGTTTAGACAGCTTCGTTGCCGTCTTCGCGGACACTCCGCCATGTTAAGCCCCGTTCCAATTCGAACGAAGCAGTCAACGAAGACTGCTTCGAGGAGACAGCATCGAAGTCTGCAACGATGCAGGCTACCTTCCTGTCTAAACTGAAAAACGACTCCAGCGCCACCTTTTTGCGTATTAATGCTGAAACAAAAGCACTTGTTTTTCTATTGAAATATTTAGTATAATTTACTAGTGATGAAGACAAATTTGTTTAATTCTTAAATCACGTAATGTTTAAAATCATGTCTGCTACGTCTCATCAAGTCTGCTACGACGCTGTCGTCTGCGCTGGTGTTGCATTTGCAACCGCGGCGCCGTTCCAATTTTATTCCTTTAGACGTCAAGTTGGACTGCTTCGTAGGCTGTCTACCAAGCTGTCCGCGAATTGGAACGCAGCCTTTGTCTCCTTTATTTTGCGCCCAGCCACACCACTTAACAAGGATCGCTGCCTCTAATTTCAGTAATCAGGAGTAGCCCAAGAGGTGTTGCCGGACATCATGATGCGCAACACTGAAGCAATAGCTTGAGCTTTGAGGCTTTTACACAGTACGACGCAAGAACAAACGCAAAGCGCTGCGCTTGCCTTCAATGTCACCGTCACCACAAGCGCAGAAAAAAAAAAAAGAATCCTAAGACAGCCGGTACGTCCTCTCCACTTCGCAAGCTGGTTCCGCTTGTTTGCGAAATCTAAATGAAGTAAACGAAATATGGTTACTGCACCAACCGTGTAATTAAAATGCACTTTCCGGTGAAGAGTTCCTCATTTGTGCCATTGCGGGACAGAAAACCCTACCATAACAGAATTGTGCCGCCAATTCTTCTAGCACGCGAATGCTCGCCCGATGAAACGTTGGGGAGTGTGCGAAGGATATGAGCTCGGATGCAGCTCTCCTTCCTGTGCCGAACACGCGGGGTGAATGAAAGTGACGTCATGAATAGGACGGCTGAGGAGCGATATGCCACGTGACAGACAGGTCACGTGGCATATCGGTCACGTTGCCCTGGGGAAGAAAGCCTAACTGGGGCGGCATCTTCGGGACATCTGCTTTTATTTAGTTGAGTGTAAACTATAACCGCGACATGGACACGAAATCACATAAGTGCGGCAGATTAGACTTTTGTTTCTCAGGGGGCCGTTCGCCGGTGCACGTCATGCGTGTTAGTGTAGAAAGGTTCCCTGCTGGCGTCAGAACTGGTGCAGTGACATTGCTGAATAACAGCTGGCATTAATGTTATCCTCATTTTGTTAGACACTGAAGCAGCTTGTTCTGCTGGCTATAGACGCAACGCTGAACCTGTTTGCGGCCCGCTGACGTCCCGCCTCCGTGGCGCAATCAGCTAGCGCGTTCGGCTGTTAACCGAGAGGTTGGAGGTTCGAGCCCTCCCGGGGGCGCGGTGTGGCTTTTTTTTTTTTTTCTGCCCTTGAATCATTCATCTTGTTTGAAACTCCCCGTTCAAAAAAAAAAAAAAAAAAAAAAAAAAACACGTGTTAGGAGTTCAGTGAAGTAGTAGGTGTTCACTGTAGTAGGACTGAACTAAGGGCAGGAAAAAAAATTAACTCGACGCCCCCGGGAGGGCTCGAACCTCCAGCCTTTCGGTTAACAGCCGAACGCGCTAGCCGATTGCGCCACGGAGGCGGGACGTCAGCGGGCCGCAAACAGGCTCAGCGTTGCGTTTGCTGCGGGCTGTATCTAACGCGCCGATGCAACGCAGGTGATGAGCCGTGCCGTAGTGGAGGGATCCGGATTAATTTTGACCACCTGGGGATTTTTAACGTGCGGCGAAATGCGTAGACACGGGCTTTTTTCTTTTCGCCTCCACCAGAAATGCAGCCGCCGCAGCCGGGAATCGAACCCGCGTCCTTGTGTGTATCTACATCTAGCCAGCAGAACAAGCTGCTTCAGAGCAAAACATTAATGCCAGCGGTTATGTAGTGTGAAATTCCCTGTTAAAAAAACAAACAAACTTGGTAGCAGTAAACGACGAGGTTGCCTTGAATGTAAAAAAATTCTATTGCAAGTAGCCCACGAAATCGTGGCGTCGGGAGCCGCGCGGTATAAGACTCTACCCACTCGTCCTCAGCAAAACCGCCTCTGTGGCCCGAATGCTACACCCCCAAAAGCATTTAGTCTGTGCAGAGAGGAAGAAAGGGGTATTTTCGGGCGACATGTTTCGTTCCTTGTCACATTCGTAGCGCTCATTTTCCAGTGAAACCACTAATGTCACACCATCCCGCCGTACGACCAAGTCGTTTCTGGATTACTGTATCGGGTTCGTCGGGTGTAAAAGAGTGTTACCATCGCCTACGGAGACTAAGGCAAAACTTCGCGATCTTCGCGGCATCACGTCATGAAATCCTCCAAATAAATCCGTACAGCTGGAGGTGGTGGCTAACACTCACAAACATGCCTTTGAAATTACACTCTCGGAGCCGCTATCTTTTGCCCCCCGTGCACACAATGTGTGTGGATGCCTAAGGGAGAAAGGCCGCGTGGTAGCATGTCACATGTATTATATAACTCTAAAACTCGAGCTCCTACCGATGCGTCTCCCGGGCTAATCTGTCATAGGGTTGCAGGGAGATATTTCGAGGTGCCTGGCCCCCAAGCATGTACCCGCTTGCAGTGGTGCCTGTTATTTTTTTTGGTATTCTGGCGTCAATTTGTTTAGCGTCCTTGACTTCACCTCTCCTCCCGGTTTCCCTTTTTTGAGCTTCGATAAACACCACCCCGCCGCTCAGCCCACCGGTCCCTGCCCTGAGGCGGGCCGCCCATTCAGGGCTGAGAGAACAGTCATCAGTGGCGGCAGATATACGGTGCAGTAAATCCTGTGCCCTGTCGACCCGTGTAGAAGCTGACTACGGCGGGTCCTAGCTGTAACTAGTTTTTAATAAATTCTCTTTATATGCAGTTGCAACCTGCTAGTGGCCGTCTTGGTTCAGTGCATCCGGAGGTGGTCGCGGACAGATGTCAGCCACCTTTGTGAAAAGAGAATTTATCACAATCCACATATCAGGCCGCAGTGACTAGTGGTAACAGCGCTGCTCTAAAAACAGAAAAAGCCCGATCAGTTTCCAATTGCTCCCGGCATTCAATACTTTCCGCAACGAATGTCTGTGGTGGTTAAACAAGCTACTGAAAAATCAGTCCAGAGAAAGTTCACAGGTGTCAATGTACAGAGAGAGCTCAGAAACTAGCTGAAACTCAATACGGTACAATAGGTATGCTCAGGATGTTGTTCCTGACTACTATGAAGTGCGTGGACCAGCGTAACAGAAAGGCTTCTTCGCCTAGAACAGCCAAATCATCTTCTAAATGAATCACAAGGATCGACCGTACACACCACAGCAGTGGAAACATAGCCCGTTCTGTTCTGGTGCGAAGACACGCGGCACCACGATTTCGCCTCAATACAAAATCACCAGCACACATCAGGAAGTTTACCAACACGCCATTTTAACGCGTGCTCATTCTATGTGTAACACCAAACAACCTGCTTAACACAGTCCGAAACGTTGCCGCTACACGACACTGAAAAAAGGCATGTTCTAGTGTTTCAGTGTTCCCGCAGTGCGGGAACCGTGAGGAACGCACAACGCCGAATCTCGCCAGACGGTCACACGTTGGTAGAACTTCCCAGCCACGCAACCATCCAAAATCCCGAACATCTGACGGAAGTGCCGCCGATGTCAGCTGATGCCAAAGAATGACACGTGATCTTGCTATCTGTTGATTGTCTAACTGATTTATTGCCAATTTTTTGCACCGTTCGCTTACCGTACTTTCCCTAAAATTTAGGCTTGTCAAGGTAGACTGGACTTTTCTCAGCGTTTTGACAACTTAGGCATAAAATTGCGGTGACTGTTCGGCAGAGGGACCGGCAGTGCGTTCGTCATAAAACATTGAGCGGGAAGTTCCCAGAAAGTACTGAAGCAGCGCGCCTCACTGGGTACTCAATTGAGTCGACCAGGAACACTGCGCGTACGACCAGCACGCTACACATGCTTTCCAGGCAAGGCAGACTGAAACCACCCATCGACTCGGGAAGTCTCAACAGCGCACGCGACACTGTTTCTGTCTTGCCCGCTCAAAAGAACGACCCAAACTTCATGGCGAGCTGAACGAGTGAAATGGCGCGGCGGTTTCGCTACGCGTGCTACATAAAAGAGCGCCGCCGAGACGGACGACTTAATTATGTAGCTTCGCTCTGCGAGGGAAAGCCTGAACTTTGCTGCAACTGCAAGACGCTGCTCCGCAGTCTCGAAGAGGGGCTTCCACGTACTACGCGCCACTTCACCCGAGGAACGAAAAACCATACCCAGTACTCGAACTCCCGTACGCCCGCAAGGCCAGACGCAAATGTGCCGAAACTCACCGCCATACTTTTTCCCCTGTTCAGTGGAGCTCCAGACAGCTCACCATACTCCTGAAATAGCCGCATGCACGCTTGGTAGCTGTCATTGTCCCGAATGAACACGGACACGTCGTCTGCATACGCGGACACTTTAACTTGGCTTATGCCTGGCAACAGAAAGCCGCGGATGGCAGTGCTTGCATCAACACGGTGGAGCAGCTGTTCAGACAAATTACAAAAAGCAAAGGTGACAAGGGGCAGCCCTGCCTTATCCCACCGGTGACAGAGAACGGACTACTTAAAAGCCCGTTGACAAGGATTAGAACGATCACGTCCGAGTACAACAGCTTGAGCATAGCTACAAAGCCTGGGGTAAAGCCACATTGGCGCAAAACGCTCAGCAAGTATCGGTGTTCCACTCTGTAGAAAGCTTACGCTTGATCGAGAGAGATGAAGCACTCTGAAGCGCTAACCTTTGTTGCGTAACTGAACAAATCGCGCGTCATGCAATGCCAGAGACGAGAAAATTGTACGACCTGGCACGCTGCACGTTTGCGCTTGGCTTACAATATCGGGCAAAACGGCACTGGCGCGTCTAGCCAAAATGGACGCTACGTTCTTGTATTCAGTGTTGAGGAGTGTGATCGGTCGATACGCCTGCACTGCGTAGGATTCCCACCTGACCTCACGATCAAGATTACGCGACCTTCACGGAAGGATTCTGGCCGTACTCCGTGGAGAAAAAGCCGTTCATCATGTCGAGGAGCGCACCCTGAATGGCCGGGAAAAATTTCTTGTAAAACCCAGCAGGAATCCCGTCAGGCCCAGGCGCCGACGCACCATTCAATTTTTTAACACACTCGCCGAGCTCGTCAGCATCCACGGGAGCACACAGCGAATCGACAAGGTGATCTGGCACACACGCAGCACCCCACAAAACGCACTAAGCTTGTCCTCAAAATCCTCTGTATCCCACGAAGACCTCGGCTCAGCCCTTGTGCTAACCGACCCGTCAGCGAGTGTAACATTTCGAGCAGTAGCTAACCCACCCTCGTCAAGCGAGCCCGCTAATATGCCTTAGTACAGAGGGGTCCGACACGGACCTGCCCAAGGCCTGCGCACGTCTCGCCGCTTGCGCGCGATGATTGCCGTAAGAGGAACTCGTAGCGTACTTTTAGCAAGTTGCTCCTCTCTGTACGATGCGAAGCCTCCACAACGTGTCGTTAAGCGCGGCCGTGATGCGCGTTGCGCGACCCTCCTTTACCGAACGCACGCGCCAGTGGTCCTTCAACTCAACCCAAGGCAGAGAACCGAACTTGCACAGAGCAGTCAACGAAGCATTAAGTGCTGCTGAACTGTCCCTGTCGGTTAGCAGACGCTCGTCTATTCGCCACATCTGGTGGCTAGCAGACGCTCGTCTGTTCGCCACATCTGGTGGCGTGGCGCACAGTTGCCAAGATTAAGCGTCGCTAACACGGGCCGGTGATCGGACACTAGACGAGCCCCAGTTGGGAAGGAGAGGACGGCACAGCATTCTAAGTAGCAGCCTAACTCGGGTGGGAAATAGAACTTACCTAGCCGACTGCCAGATTGTCCCCTTTCCCAAGTAGCTACAAACCTGTCGCCGTGGAGCTGCACCCACGCATCGGAAAGATGGAATTGACCGATCAGTTCCTTTAACTAACGGGAACCGCTATAGGGTATACCTTGCCCACTTCCCCGTACATCACGCTGAGGATCGGTTACACAATTAAAATCACCCACCAAAAATGTTGGGTAAGGTTCGAGCATGAGTGCGTCGAGGGATGCGAAAAAAATTACGCCCACCTCCCCTCGCGGGAACCCTGGTGTGATGCGACGCTGAGGGGGGTTCAAGCGCAAGCAGAGAGCAACCGTCGACCGAAAGGCCGCCGGAGAGCGGCACACCGGTTATATGCGCAGCGCGCCCGAAGGAGAGGAGACCGGGGAAGAGAGAGTACTGCACATGCGCCGGTGCCAGTGCGTCTGCCGTGGCTATGACGCGACACAATCCAACACAATCCACTTTAATCCAATCCAATCCAATACATGCCAAGCCAAGCCAATCGAATCCAATCCAATGCCCCTCGCGAGAGAGTGTTCGCTATCGGAGAGGAGAGGGGGTGAGCTGCAGAGAGCGCAGCTAGCGCGGCGAGGAGAATGGGGGAGGGGTGGACGCCGACAACGCCGACAACAACGCCGGTTGGATGCAGGGACAAGGCGAGTGAAGGAGATGCGTCGCATCTAAAAGAGGAAGAGTCAGAGTGCTGCGCTGGTGCGTACACTACAACAGCTCGGACGCGACGAGCAAGCAAGAAAAAATCAACTGCAAGCACGCGCCCTCCGATCCCATAAGCACAATGAGCCTTGTGGCGCAAGCTCTCGCACAGAAATACAACGACTACGCCCAGAGCCATCCTGTCAGGCAGGGTAAAAAAGGCTTGCACACAAAAGCGCTCGCGAAACAAAAGAACGTCGCATGGATCGGTGGCGAAACTGATTAAGATGCTGTTGGAGATTGCCGCGCTTCGACCGAAAACCGCGACAATTCCACTGCCAGACCCTAAACGTGCTTGGACGGCGACGGCTAGGGCCCACGGGCTCCTGGCCGTCGACTAGGGGACTGTAGTGTGCCAGTGCTCCCAGCCGGCGCCTCTTCCTTAAAGCTTTGGATGGATAAAGTTTTCACCACCACCGCCACCACCGTCGCGTGGAGTACGGAAATTGCACTCCTGCAAAAAGAGAAGCTGAACCTGTTGCGCCCGAGCATAGTGCATCACCTCCCTCTGTTTGTCCAAGTCCCGAAAGCCCTGGACATTGAAAGTAAGAAAATGTACCAGCATAAAGGTGATAAGGGCGCAATTCCCACATTAGCCTCCCCACCTTCAATACTCACTGTCGTCGGAAGGCACGTCGACTTAAGACGCACAGTTTCTTGTTATCATAGGCATCATCGGTGTCCTCTGGCGATGTCGGCAACGCCCGCTTGGACGCATCTAGGCGGTCCGGTGGAGAGGGTCGGGCCGGAAGCAAGTCATGCACCTCGTTGATCGGGTTCACAAAGCGAGGGTGCGTCACAACGAGGGATGGGCCAGCAGTGCTAGGCTCGTCAGTGCCGCCCGCATCACCTCTGGGCGTCGAGGAAGACAGACTTTGCTTGGTTGACGCCGCGAGCCGCTCCAGGAGAGATGGGGAACCTAGCATATCGTTGACCTGGCTGACAGGGTTGGCCAAACGGGGGTCCCTGACCTGGACCTTGACAACTACTGGAACTGGACAGGCTCTGGCCAGCTACAGGCGACTTAGAGGCGTGATTAGAACGCCCCACCGCTGCCTTTCCTCTCGTGCCGGGCTTGCTGCGTTCCTTCCGGCGGCTGCGCGAGCCTTTCGAGGAGCCAGGGAGAGCGAAGTTTTTTTCCTGTTCATGGCCTGGCTTGCGCTCAGGTTGCTCCGTGAGGTTACTGCACTCGGCAGAGCTGGGGCTCGTGAAGTGGGAGGTATCGGTCGAAGACGATGAAGTGGCTTCGTCTGCACCTTTTTTTCTTTCTTTCTCTAATCTCCTTACTTTTATTTCTCTACTCATCTACTGCTAATCCATCCTAATATTTAAATATTAAATGCAGAGCATTTCAGTAGCTCACGATGTCACCCGCGTTGACGTCCGTAGTCGTAGTCCGCACCCCTCCCCCTACACTATATAAAAAAATACTATCCGGCGCCTGTTTTCGATCCCTCGACCCTGCGGCTCGACCCTGTACATGGTGCTCTACCCACTGCGCCACAAAGCCGACACAGAATGGGAGGCTACGAACGCGCCTTATATCCTTGACTCATTCAAACTACGTCAAGAAGCTGCTGATACAACGCATTCACTACCACCAACTCCCCAAACACTAAACGTTAACGCAGTACATCCACCCCCTATGCGACGCATTTACTCGAGTCCCCCTCGCGGGGAGATGGGCCCATTTTTTTTGCTTTCCCTACAAAAATTACCTAATTTCTTTCGGTAAGGCGCCCATTTCCTGGCCAATCCCCCTGATTGGGTACGCGCCATTTCACTGGAACCACCACCACCACCAGGTGGAATCTCTTCCTCCGAAGGCGACAAGCAGCTCTCGTGTTCCAGCTCTTGGCTGCTGCTTGTCGATTCCTTAATCGTCGAGTTGACGCCTAGAGCAGTACCTTCACTTGACGGCTCGGGAGGCTGCCTCAAGGAGGCCCGGGGTAGCTCTGGAAAGTAGCTTGTACTCTCGAGAGCCTGATGACTGGAGGGCGCGCGAGGCGTCTCAGCAAAATTGCTCGCAGCGTCCGCATAGGAGCGGGGCCGCAGGCAGTCGGTGGTGGCATGGTTGCCCCGGCAGCGGCGACACTGGGCATTGCAGTCGACGTCATCGTGGCCGTACTCCGAGCAGCGGCCGCAACAGGGGGCCTTGCAGGCGCTAACTTGGTGATCGGTCTGGCCGCAGCGGGCGTATACCCTCCGCACACCTTTGAAATCAAACTGGGCCTTGAACCCTCGAATCTTCCTGAAGTTAGGTACGGCCTTCGCCATCTCCATCTTCACGAGTCGCATGCCGTTCTTGATATGCTGAAGGCTCCTCCACGCCGGCTAGCTGACGTTGAGGACCTTCCCATATGGTCTCAGTGCTGCCGGTAGCTCCGCGTTACTCACAACGGGGTTCAGGCGGTACACTGTCAAACGAACCCGTGCAGGCCACAGGAAACGAAACACTGTTCGCAGCGATGGCTCCTTTCTCGGCGATCTTGCGAGCAGCAGCAGCCGTAGCCACCACTGCGCAGAACTTGAATCCACCCTGGTGCATCAGGGTGTCCAGGCCATAACGACCTACGATTTCCTGGAGGACATTCACCAGGTCATCCACGGTGACGTCCTTTGGCGCCGTAAAGTAAAAAAAAATGGGCCTTGGGTGGTGGCTGAACAACCTCCCAAGAAGCCATGATGACGTGTCCTTAATGTCCAAGATGGTGGTCCAGTGGTCACAATGTAGACGGCGTCCAGGAGGGAGGGGCTACCCCAACGTAAAACGCAGGCAGTCACGGAGAAACCAAGAGGGCGGTGACGGATGACGTGTCCTTCCTTCGCTGCAGTCACGGCGAAGTTCCTACCGTCCTGATCAGCGCCACCAGGTAAATATTATTGCGTGGATTTGAGGAGAGACCTACCTTCAACAGAAATGCTCCTACGAAGCGTTGTTCTAAACCACAGGTGCATAGGCGGAGAGTTTGGATTTTCTCCGTGGGAGCGGGGGCTCGGCCCCCGTACTTGCAGCCCATAATGATGATGATGAAATGTACCCATTATTATTATATACACGTATATAAATTGCATAAATATACATTTTCATACATACATGCATACATACACACACACATACATACATACATACATACATACATACATACATACATACATACATACATACATACATACATACATACATCTAGGTCGCTGCGCTTGTCCTTCTTGGTTAGAATTTGAAGAAAGAAACGTAAAGTATGAAAGTAAGCCTTCCACATCTGTGCCAATTCAATGGTGCAGTAGCCTTTAGCCCCAATAAAATTAACGTTAAAGTGAAAATGTAGAGGCAACTTAAGAAATGTTAATTGGTTATCTCCCTCTTAATGGCACTTGGGGGAGTGGGGGGGGGAAATCAGCACTGCCGGGGGGGGGCCTCTGCCCTCCCCCCTGGGAAACACTAGAGGGGGCTCGGGGTAGTCTCCGCCTATGCACAGGTGCATTGTTAGACTGACGTAAGCCCAATTTTCCTTATCTATGTGACCAGGGGGTACGGCCCCGGTTACCAAATACGCGCCACTCTTTTCAGCATAATCTTGAAGCGATTGGCATTTACAAAATAATCACAGTTGGAAGAATAAATCTGGTTTTCTCGCAATACAAAATGAGACCGAAATTGACATAAAATGAGGCTATCGAGAATGCAACCAAGTCCTGCATCAGCTTCGTTCAGTATGGCACCAGTCGTAAAACGTTCTTCGTTCGCTCCTAGAAGCACGCGTCGGCGAGCCAGTTGATCCATACTTTGTTATACAGTCGAACTTCGTTAATTCGATCTCCGAGGGGACAGAAAGTCTGATCGAATTAGCTGGAGTTCGAGCTAGTGGGGGTGCCTTTGATTGGCGGTACGGCGCACGCTACCAGTATCAGAAACGCATGCGCGGTAAAGTAGACAATATTGCACGCCCTTCTGAGTTCACCTTCAATAATTACGCTCTGCGAAAGCAAAAAAATTCCCTCGCACTTCCCCGAGGGGGAGAGTGTGTAAGTGCGAATGCACGGTTGTTGATTGCGCGATTACGGTGGATATCGTGATCTTGGAGTGGAGAGGAGGCGCCCAACACCCGCAGTCACTGAGCGGAGAGAGGAGGAGGAGAGTAGCGCCCGCCGTTACGGCGAGGGCTACACGAGCGCCCTCACGCGTCGGAATGCGGAGCGCCCGCTACGCGAGCGAGAGCTCTCCCGCCCGAAGTGGAGAGGAGGCGCCCAACACCCGCAGTCACTGAGCAGAGAGAGGAGGAGGAGAGTAGCGCGCGCCCATCTCCCCCCGTTGCTAGGGAAGACGAGGAGGAAGACGAGGAGCGCGCGCACCCGCAGCTGTTGCTATGCGGACAACGGCGGCGGACGATTCAGGCTCGCTTAAGAAGTGCATTCGCACTTAAAAGGACAAAGAAAAAAATTACTCCCACCTCCCCTCGCGGGAACCCTGGTGTGATGCGATGCTGAGGGGGGTTCAAGCGCAAGCGGAGAGCAACCGTCGACCGAAAGGCCGCCGGAGAGCGGCACACCGGTTATAAGCGCAGCGCGCCCGAAGGAGAGGAGACCGCGGAGAGAGAGAGTACTGCACATGCGGAGCACCACGCGCAGCGCCGCCCACCGGCGGAGTGAGAGCGCGTTGGGCCGCACACCCGCAGATGTTAAGAGAGAGTGTTCGCTCTCACCTGTTCACGCACCGGCGCCAGTGCGTCTGCCGCGGCTATGACGCAACACAATCCAACACGATCCACTTTAATCCAATCCAATCCAAATTCAATCCAATCCAATGCCCCTCGCGAGAGAGTGTTCGCTATCGAAGAGGAGAGGGGGGGAGCGGAGGAGAGTGCGGACGCCGACGACGACGAAGGACGCACGTAGGAAGGACAGAGCCGCCGACAAAAGATGCTCTCAGCGTCGCATCTAAAATTACGCCCACCTCCCCTCGCGGGAACCCTGGTGTGATGCGACGCTGAAGGGGGTTCCATTGTGCGTTTTCGTTGGGTCGATTACTCGAATTGCGTGAGCAATCGTCGGGTAATGCGAGAGAGAGAGAGAGAGAGAGAGAGAGAGAGAGCATGCGTAGCGCTGACGACCGTCGATTGAGACCGGCCGGACCGGCCGGACCGCGGCACTCCGCTTAATGCGCAGCGCGCCCGAAGGAGAGGAGACCGCGGAGAGAGAGGGCGCTGCACATGCGCACAACGCGCTTGCGCCGCGCGCAGCGCCGCCCACCGGCGAAGTGAGAGCGCGCCGCACTGCCGCGCCACAGATGATGGAGGAGAGGGCGCGCTATCATGGCGAGAGGAGAGGGGGTGAGCGGAGGAGAGACGCAGCTGTGCGGACGCGGACGCGGACGCCGACGACGACGGACGCAGGACAGGGCCACCGGCAAGAGATGCTCATCTCAGCGTCGCTTATAAAAGGCAGCGCCCGCCGGAGAAAGAAAAGGACCGTGCCCCCGCAACGCGCGAAGCGAGGACGTGTGGTCTATGCCAGCTGCTTCACTGGCATGTTGTCACAGAGGATTGGCTGCGGCCATTTACGCATATATGTCTGTGATGAAGTAGAAGAAAGCGAATGCGTGTAAGGTTCGCCAAGCTAGGGTAATGAGGAAGATAATAAGAAGTTGGGAAATCGCCTTTTGTAGATATGTGCCACACGTGAACTCACAGTATAGCCTACAGGAATTGTCCGAGGTATAGAAGGGATGGGAGAAGAGGAAGAAGAGATCGATATGGCGACGAAGGAGGGTGGAATCGGAGGAGCCATGATTCGGAGGGCTATCCGAAAGATGCGTTAGCCGTGGTCTGCCGAGGCCGTCGTCGAAGACGCCTGGAGACCCAGCAAGGCTGCAATGCCAGTCGTGCCTACAAGCTGTTCGTCGACCGCGCAATAAATCGCCGGCTTCGACTGTGCAACGTAGAGTACCACGGGACAACTACCAAAAAGGCCTGCGACAACCGGGAATCTATACCAGCATCGACTTCATCTACTGCACCAGACCACGTGAGCCGTTTAATCCATCACGGGTGTGTTTTCTGGAATGAACTGTGAACTTTTGATAGTTGTTTCCGCCATTCCAGAACAGTGCGATTTTCGGATTGACTTTAGTGACGCATTCACTTTGTGACTGTAACATACGTCTCATTACTAGAGGCTGGATTTTTAGGCACTAAAAAGGCCCGTTTTAGACGCCAAAAATAGGCGCCAAAAACAACGTTTTAGGCACTAAAAAGAATAAAACAGGCGCATTGAAGTTTTAGATAAATGCTAATAATTTCAAGTGAAGACGTGAGTGAACTGTAAGCACGACAGGAAGTCCAAAAATGTCATTGCTATGAGGCCACAATGACAGTAACAGTTCAAGTCAATTCAATTCAATTCTTTATTTTTCTCTCATAACAAGTTCTATACATTGACCTTAGACGTGGAATTGCCCCGTAATACCTCTGGGCTAATGGCGATCAATTGGCCTAATTTCACATGCGCATTGCTTACATACATGTTCAGATGCGAAAGTCACTCAAGCGTCGCATATTGTGAAACAGGCAGGAGAAACAATACTTGAAATATGGTAATACTGATTTATAAAAGCGCAAAGTTATGTTTGCCTGACGCAATTAAATTACAATAAAGCAAGAAAATAATAAATGCAAGATAGACAAGGTTTGTTAAAAAATTAACATGTTACGTGAAAACTTACGTACAAACTTTAGCAATTTTCTACAGGTACCTTAATTATACAGGTAAGACCTTTCAACACTGCCAAATACACATACGCTCATTCGAAATATAAATATTAAGAATTGTGTTTGGACAGAACGCGGAACCTAGTTTAAGAACGACTATGAAAAATATAGAAACAATAGGTAACTACCAGCGTCTCCAGATTTCCGGGTTCCAAATTGTGCCTCTTGTCGTTGAGAATGAGTTTGTACGCGGAGAACGAACGCTCGACGTCGACAGATGTGATTGGTGCGTACTTATACTTGGGAAGATTCGAAGGGTTAATTGACACTGGGATCCTACAGTGCTCACTACGAAGGACGTCTGAAGCTTCTTTAAGTACAAAAAACCCCTTGATTTTGTCCAAGACCGATTGCAGCTTCGCACGTGCCTTTTCGGCGACGGGTCCTTCGGGAACCGTGGCGATTCTTTCCTGTGCGTGGAAAATTAGCGCAACGTTTGTAACAACAGTTTCTCCCGCACTTTCAAGTTTTTTGATAGAATCCGCTAAAAACGTGAAGTTGGCGCAAAGGTGCGCGAGGTCTCCTGGAAGGCTATTCACGGAGAGGACAGCTTGAGCTTTTGTGACTGCAACACTCTCGTCAATTGGAAGGCCGTTGATCACGCCCTTGATGTCCGAAAAGTAGCAGTTGTAGTACTCAACAGCTTCTAGCCACGTTCCCCATCGTGTGACGACGGGTTCTGGCGGAAGGGGCACATCAGGCAGCATCTCCTTGAAGACGCGCACGCGAGAGGGTGCCTTCAGGAACACGGCCTTGGGTGAACCAATAAGCTCGTTGACGTCAGTGAAGTGCTTCCTCAGTTCCTCGCAAACACGATGAAGCGCATGCGCTAGGCAAGTGACATGGAGCATCTGCGGGTAGAAGGCCTTCAGGAGATGAGCGGCCGTGTGCATGTAGGCTGCAGCGTCTGTGTAGAGGAACTGAACCTTGGTGGCCTCGACTCCTGTAGGGTAAAGAACCTTTAGGGATTAGTCTACACAGAATGCTACAGACTCCCCATTTGTTCTCTCCAAAGGTTTCGAACACACGAGGAAAGCCCTTGTCTTCTCGTGCGCCGCAAGCTTCCCAGCAAGAAAGTGAGCGACAAAGCGCCCTTTGACGTCTGTTGTTTCGTCTACGGAAATCCAAATGCAGGAGGCGCCAAGCTCTTCTCTGATTCTTGCTAATGTCTGTTCATAAAAAGGCCGGAGGTAGTTCTTCCTCAAAGTAGACTCAGACGGCACGTTGGGATTGCATTATTTCTGTAGAAATTGTTTCAGCACGGGATTTTCAATTTTGGTCCAAGGGATGTTTGCGGCCACCAGGGCCTCGCACAAATCAACGTTGAAAGCGTTCGTCCTGTCGTCCTTGAAGGCTGTTGTCAAAAAAGACTGTTTGGATGTTGAGGGCTTGTCCCGCTTAAGGTTTGCCAGGTGCCTTGCCGTCTTCTCATGCTGAGCCAGGTAATATTTCTTCTCGCAAGGAATCTGCGCAAATGCGTTAGGATTTCTTAAATACGAAGCGTATATTCAACATCACAGCGCAGATAAACATGCTAGCATACTAAGCGTCTTGACATGCTAACAGAAGACAAATAAATACGATAAGCATCAATAAACATTCCAACTTCCGCAGAGAAGCAATCGAACACCCCTGCTGCGTCCTATTTTATGGTATAATTGCACTTGAGCTCCGCGCTGCTACGCGTGTCATACCACCAAAACGTACTTGAAAAACAAGAAGGTGAGATTCCATTGACGTTCTGTTCATCTGACTCGGCGCGCGCCATCAATACCCTCAATTTCACGGTGGCACGGCGGGGGAGTAAGATACCACATTCAATTGCGTGTTAACTTAGCGCGGCGTACTTCGGTAATTCTAGCTAGCGTCTGCATGTAATTAACCGAGTAGTTACGAGGTAGACTTCGATTAGCGGATGTAGTGCATATCTTAAAAACACGCTCCGTTCATCAGCGCTAGTTTTGAAACATCGTCCTTCAGTACCAACCGATCTATTGCTCGTTTGATTAAGAAATTTCTGTATTTTCACTTAACGCAGCACACAGGGACGCTATATAAAAATGTGAATCTCCTTCTCAAGGTATCTAAAATATTTCATTTGAATAATCTCAATGGTATTGAAAGTTTAGAACTTATAAACAACGCTACCAATAAAAAAAAAAACGTTTGAAAAAATGCAGGCACCGAAAGGAACGCTGTCTGCCGTATTCAAAATGCACAGGTGCCTCCTTCCTTTTCTCAGAAAAAGGGGCAGTATAAACAAAAAGCAATAACAGCGGATCGCGGTCATGACGCCCAGGCGCCAACCAAGCCCAGGCGCCAACCAATGGACAACTTTGCATAGTTTCGAGTTCGACCACAGCCCCTGGATCAAGCGCACTTCATCGAGGGCCGTGGTTTGGAATAACACATGAAACACTCACGCCACGTAAAAACTCGTCGGCTCACCTTTTTTCCGCACGGTTGGCAGAACACGGCCTCTCCGTCTATTCTGTAGCATGGTGAGTTAAGTGTCCACTGTCGGATCAACGCACTTCTGGGCGTCTTCCGTTTCGGCATGGCTGAAAAGGGCAGCGGAGAAAGCCAGACCGTGCACGTTGAAAGACCGGACCAGAAGGGAAGGGTGCCTCCTATTGGTCGGGTCCAATCACCTAGAGCCAATTTTTCCCCCGGTGGTGAACCTTTCAACTAGTAAATTACAAACAAGATAAGGGCGTGTACGTCACAGTGTTTTTAGATGCAACGCATCTCTTCTATCCGGCGTGTGTCCGGTGGCGGCGTCCGTCTCTCCTCCACTCTCCTCCTCTCCTCTCTCCGATAGCGAACGCTCTCGCCTAACAGCGGCGTCGGCGGCGTCGGCACAGGTGCGTCTCTCCTCCACAATCCGCCTCTCCTCTCTCCGATAGCGAACGCGGTCTCAGTCGACGGTCGTCCGTGCTCCGTTTGCACTGTCTCGCAGTACTCGACGATTGCTTGATGCGAGGGTTCCTTTAGAGAATCAACCCAACGGAAACACCAATGGAACCACTGCAGATGTGTTGCATCACACCAAGGTTCCCGCGAGGGGAGGTGGGCGTAATTTTTCCCCATCACTTTCTTTGCCGATGACGGTATCATAGTTCCACTGGGGAGTAGAGTTGTGCGTCCACCGCCAAGTCCTGCGGGAAAGCCACCCGTAAAGCATGCAGAAGCCGCCACTCCGGTTGCACCGGTGCAAAGGGAGGGGGGGGGGGTGTTAAAAAGAGGTCCAGGCTCAAACCCATAGAATTCAGAACAGTAAATATTTCCAGGTAGAATGAATAAAGGTATCAAATTGCACTCGAAAGCGAAACTTGACGCTACATAGTGCTGATTTGGGCGCCAATTTGAGAAAAAAAGGCATTTATAGGCATTTATCGGAGTTTAGGCACTAACTCCCAAAATAGGCATTTATAGGCACTATAAAACCACCATAAAAGCCATCCTTGACCTCCAATTCGTGCTCATATATCGAAATGGGGCAATAGGAACGCAAGGAAAAAAATAGGCATTTGCCTGAAATCCGGTCTCTACTCATTACCTCGTGCCGTCTCTAGAAATGTTCGTCGCCGTCTCATACGCTCATCTCAAGCGCGAGCCTGTCTCATTTCGACGACACGAGTCTCAAGGACTAGCGATCACCAATAACATGACAGTGTCCGAGACCAGGCGTCTGTCCGAGACCATGGCTTTGATTTTTACGGGCACGTTTTCTCAAATTCAACCGGAACTCTCAATTTTTAACCAATTCTGTTTTCTAATCACGCGCTGTTTCTGGATGCAAATGAATAGGTATTCCTTTCAAGTTGTGAACGGTCGCATTAGCCCCCTTCATGCCCGATTCCTTGCCAATCCCCCGCGTGGATATCCGCCGTGAGACGAGGAACATCAACAACAACAACAACAGCTTCTCCAGCGTGCGCGGAGCAAGCACGCTATTACGGGTTTAAGAAGCTGTGGAGGCTAGTTACGCATTGAACTTTGGCCTTCGGTTTCGAATTTCGCGAAAAGTAGTCTCTGCGGACGGGCATATTGTTCGAACTAACCGTGGCAAGTGTTTCAGCTGAAGTTCGAATTAGCGGGAGTTTTCCACCATTCAAATACACGTCGCGTTGATGGGACCAATGGACAAGTTCGAATAATTCGTTGGTTCGAGTTATGCGACTTCGAATTGACGAGGTTCGACTGTAACAATATCGCCAGACCAATCATCTAAGACGTGCGGAGGTACGCTTCCTTTTTTAAGGCGTCCTCCTCCGTTTGGCACAGTGCCATTTTGAGGGCGCTGCCGAGCCTACGGACGCGGGTTCGACCCCAGCTGCAGTACGTGGTCGCTTTTAAGAGGAGCAAAATCGAAAACGCCCGTGTGCCGAAATTTCTGGGCACGGTAAAGATCCCCAGGTGGTCCAAATTAATCCCGAGCCCTCCACATACGGCGCGTCTCATCGCCTGCGCTGCGTGACCGCGTTAAACCCTACAATCAGAAAAGCTTCCGCGTGTTACTACCCTGGAAATTTGAATTTGGATTGTGATGCTGCCTCGCCTCTATAGTACATTGATGCTGTATAAACTGATTAGTACAAAACATAATTGTTTGCGTTTCTTTTACTCATTAAAGGTATTGCTTAGACCACAACGTTTGCTTCTCCCGATGTAATGTTACGGCGTAAGGTAGTGTGGTTGCATAATTTGATGACAGAAAGACAGCAAGAAAGACCCCTGCATAGAAGGCAGCGTCCCGTGCACCCGAAGAAATGATGTGATCAACCGAAAACTCCCCAATTAAACACGGAAGATTGATCTGCTGTATGTCTGTAACAGTTGAATACCTTGATTTCAACGCATACAGAAAGCGTTCACACCGATGAGTTGCCTTGCCCTGAGGTGCACTGCAAACACAGCACTAAGAGGAGCCTTTTTTATTTTACAGCTCACCTTCACGTCCTATTTATTCCCATATAAATTCTGAGTTAGCTTTAGAGGCCACTTTTACAGCGACCAAAGTTCCGGTACACCACTAAGAAGAATTAACGCTGACTTCACGCAAAAAATCAATAAAAACTTTGATCTTTTTTCGTTATGTGACCAAGGCAAGAACAATAAAGCGCCGCAGAATTGGACAGATCTGTTTCTTTCTGTGCTTGTGGGGATTCAAAATAGATACAAGAAAATTAAAAAAATCCTCCGTCGCATGCCCCCCGCGAGGGACACGAGTAAATGCAGAGCATTGGGGTCGTTTACGTGGCGTAGGGTTGGTGGTGGTGGTGGTGGTAGTTCTTGGTGGTAGTTGTTGGTGGTGGTAGTTGTGTTGGGTTTTATACGTGTACACCACGCAGCTATCACGCCGCTCGCACGCCGCTGAGTCGCCAACGCATGCCGCTGACGACGTAGTTTGAATGCGTCAAGGATATAAGGCGCGTTCGTAGCCTTTCATTCTGTGTCGGTTTTGTGGCGCAGTGGGAAGAGCACCATGTACCTCGCGTTCCGCCCACAGGTAGTGAATGCGTTGTATCAGCAGCTTCTTGACGTAGTTTGAATGAGTCAAGGATATAAGGCGCGTTCGTAGCCTCTCATTCTGTGTCGGCTTTGTGGCGCAGTGGGTAGAGCACCATGTATCTTGCGTTCCGCCCGCAGGGTCGTGGGATCGAAACCGGGCGCCGCTAACTGTTATTGCTTTTTCTTTTTATAGTGTAGGGGGAGGCTGGCTGCTGCGGACGCCGACGCACGGGGGACATCGTGAGTTACACAAATGCTCTGCATTTAAAAAGCGTCGTGGAGGTGCTGGGTATCGATCCCAGTATCTCGCACATGCTAAGCAAGCGCTCAACCACGCACCCGACATATATTTTTAAATGCAGAGCATTTCTTAGCCTCGCCTGTTCCTGCGTCGGACGGTGTCAACAGTTCCGCGTCCGCAGCAGGTGCGCCTCTCCTTCCCTCCTCTCTCTCAACAGCAGCTGGCGCGCGCATGCGTCGTAGTCAGCCCGTTCGCTCCGTCGCGGTCTCGGCGTAACAGGTGCGTGATAGCTGCGCTGTGGGGCGTGGAAGGGCGCGCGCTGCTTGCGCATGCGCGCTCTCCCCCCCGTACTGCTCTCCCTCTACTGCGCGCGCTGCAAATATAGCGGCTAGCGGTCGCTCGTGTTTCAGTCACTGCGTTGCTCCTTCCTTCCTTGGTTGACGCTCGTGCCCACGTTTACTCGTGTCTGCTACTCCAGCATCACGGAAGAAGCGATGGAAGCAACACTGCCTTCAATCAGAACTGAGGCCCCAATGCTCTGCGTTTACTCGTGTTCCCCTCGCGGGAAGGCGCGGGAATTTTTTTTTATGGCCTCCAACATCGGCTGCCGGCGGCCCGCCGTTTGCACGCCGCCGGCAGCCGATCTCGGAGGCCATGGCGAAAGCAGCTTAGTGCTCGTTCCGCCCACCAGTCCCGGAAGTTCTCAATCGTTTTTTTTTTTTTTTTTTTGCAGCGGGGAAAACGTTGCTCGTTAGTTGTTTGTGGGCCTACGTGCTTGGACCATTTCCATCCTTCGCAAAAGCTGATATGCGAGGTTTTACCCACCACACTCCTGCTTTTGAATTCAGTGAAAACACCGCACCACTCAGATTAGGTCCCTGCCCTCCCGTTGGCAACTCAGTGCCGCGGGAACGGTCATCAGAGGAGGCAGATCCGGTAGGAACCGAAAACTGCGCACCCAGTTTCGCGCTCAGGCAGAGACCCTTGGCTCATCATCGTGGCTGAGTGAGTTCTAAGATCGCGGAACGATCTCTCCTAGCTTCATATAGAAATGATCCTATGAAGCATGATCTTGCCCAACACTGCACCTACAGAGGCGCCCCTTGGGCTGCCTTTGCCTTCAGGATCAGTGGTACGTCCAGAAAAAACCAAATATTCGCCATTCTTTAGAACATACACCTCAAGTGACTGGTATCTGCATCGTATACGAAGTTGGAAACCGAAATCTTTAATTTGCAAGGTGTAAATACCGTACTAGAGCTGGTCAAAAAAGTTAAATTTTAAGTAGCGTGCCTTAATTTTTTTGCATTGCTCGATACCCCTTCAAGATGGCCGCTCGACGTGGCCTGCTGCGGTCATCGAAGTTCAAAATCATCTTGAATTATCCCTTGGGGCAATAAAGGTTCTCTCTCTCTCTCTCTCTCTCTCTCTCTCTCTCTCTCTCTCTCTCTCTCTCTCTCTCTCTCTCTCTCTCTCTCTCTCTCTCTCTCGTTTAATCAGTATTCAAGCACCCAACATGCTTAGACTGCCGAGTTTCTGTGCGGCCCGCGGTGTCGCGGCGTCTAAAACGTTTATTTCGTTACAGGCAAACAAAACAAACACTTCACCTACGACACATGCTGGGATGCACGAGTAAAGATTCAGTTAAGCGGGGGACGCATGCCCGTCCGAGCAATCCAGTTTCCGACAGGGCGCGTTAAAATATCGAGCAGGTTGGAAGCGCGCGGAAGAGGGCGAGGAGGCGGGTCTTCCGGCAGCCAAACCGGTTCTCGGCGCGGAGACGCGTGCGGGGACGCACACACGTGCACGCGTGCTTTTCCGCACATGTGTTTGACCCTTTACGTCAGCTGGCGTTATGTATCGTACGTCGAGATGTGCAAACGGGCTTTCAGACTTTTCTGCCTTTATTAGACAAATAGCTGCTACCTTCGGGATTCGTGCACCCCTTTTCAACCTATATGGCAGCCTGCAGCCACTGTGGCTGTTTGTCTACTTCATTTTGCGCCCAGCCACAGCGTTGACTATACACCGCTTAACAAAGATCACTGCCTCTAATTTCAGTAATCAGGACACGGGGTAGCCCAGAAGGCGTTGCCGGACATCATCATTCGCCGCAACGCTGAAGCAATAGACTGAGCATTGAGGCTTTCACACAGTACGACGACAAAACAAACGCAAAGCGCTGCGCATGCCTTCAACGTCGCCGTCGCTACTACCAGCGCAAAAAAAAAAAAAAAAAAAACGAAGACTGCCGAATTCTTGGCTTGTACGTCCTCACCACTTCGCAAGCTGGTTCCGCTTTTTTGCGAAAATCAGTGACAACTGCCGATAGTGAGGTTTCTGGTGGGCCACTGCTTACAACCGTCGATTCATTTCGATTGAACTACGTGTAACTGAAAGATGGTTACTCCACCAACATTTCTAATTAAAATGCATTTCCCGGCATAGAAACACACTTCCCGGTGGAATGTTCCTCATTTGTGCCATTGTGGGAGAGAAAACCCTACCATAACAGACTTGTGTCGCCAATTCTTCTAGCACGCGAATGCTTGCACGATGAAACGTTCGGGAAGGTGCGAAGGATATGAGCTCGGATGCAACACTCCTTCCTGTGCCGAAAACACGGGATGAATGGAAGTGTTGTCATGAATAGGACGGCTGAGGAGCGATATGCTACGTGACAGACAGGTCGTGCCCTGGGCAAGAAAGCCTAACTGGGACGGCATTTTCGGGACATCTGCTTCTATTCAAGTTGAGTGTAAACTATAACCGACATGGACACAAAATCATATGTGCGGCAGATTAGTCTTTTTTTTCTCAGGGTGACTGACGTTCGCCAGTGCATGTCAAGCATGTTAGTGTCCAAAGGTTCCCTGCTGGCGTCAGAACTGGTGCAGTGACATTGCTGAATAACAGCTGGCATTAATGTTTTGCTCATTTTCTTGGACACTGCAGCAGCTTGTTCTGCTGGCTACGTGTAGATACAGCTCGCAACAAACGCAACGCTGAGCCTGGCTGCGGCCCGCTGACGTCCCGCCTCCGTGGCGCAATCGGCTAGCGCGTTCGGCTGTTAACCGAAAGGTTGGAGGTTCGAGCCCTCCCGGGGGCGTGGTGTTTATTTTTTTTTTCTGTCCTTGGTTTACTCCTACCACGTTTTCCTTTTTTTGTGTTTGGGGAGGGGAGGAGGGCAGGGAATTTCCAACTAGATAGATAAGGCAGAAAAAAAAAATAAACACCACGCCCCCGGGAGGGCTCGAACCTCCAACCTTTCGGTTAACAGCCGAACGCGCTAGCCGATTGCGCCACGGAGGCTTTTTTTTTTTTTTTTTTTTCTTTATTGTTTGCGCCACGGAGGCGGGACGTCGGCGGGCCGCAAACAGGCCCAGCGTTGCGTTTGTTGCGGGCTGTATCTACACGTAGCCAGCAGAACAAGCTGCTGCAGTGTCCAAGAAAATGAGCAAAACAAAATGCCAGCTGTCATCTAGTTACAAATTCCCTGTTCAAACAAAAAAAAAAAACTTGGTAGGAGTAAACGACGAGGTCACCTTGAATGTACAACATTCTATTACAAGTAGCCCACGATATCGTGGCGTTCGGAGCCGAGGGAACTCGTCCTCAGCAAAACCGCCTCTGTGGCTCGAATGCTACAGCCCAAAAGCATTTAGCGTGTGCAGAGAGGAAGAAAAGAGTATTTTCGGGCGACAAGTTTCCAGGTACCATTCGTAGCGCTCGTTGACTAGTGAAACCACTAATCTTCGTCTTCCCTTCGTTCTTCGTCTTCCCTTTGTCCCGTGCTTCGCGCTGTTTTGTTAAAGAAACCACTAATGTCACACCATCCCGCCGTACGCGCAAGTCGTTTCTGGATAACTGCTTCGGGTTCGTCGGGTGTAAAAGAGTGTTCCCATCGCCTACGGAGACTAAGGCAATTTGGGATTTTCACAGCACCACGTCATGAAATCCTCCACGTAAATCCGTACACCTGGAGGTGGTGGCTATACACTCACAAACCTGCCTTTGAAATGACACCCCCGCGCCCATCATGTGTATGGGTGCCCAAGGGAGGAAGGCCATGTTGTAGTGCGCCACGTGATTATATAATTCTGATACTCCTACCGATGCGTCTTCCGGGCAAATCTGTCATTGAGATGCAGGGAGACTCTTTCGATGTGTCTGGCACCCAAGAATGTACCCGCTTGCAGTGGTGCCTGTTCTCTTTTTGGTATTCTGGTGTCAGTTTATTTAGCGTCCTTGGCTTCACCTCACGTACAATAAGGTTGCCTCCCGGTTTCCGCTTTTTGAACTTCGATAAACTCCACCCCACCGCTCAGCCTATCGGTCGCTGTCCTACCACGGGCCGCCCATTCAGCGCTGAGACAACAGTAATCAGTGCGGTGTAGATCCTGTTCCAACCAGCTGATGGCCGTCGTGGTTCAGTGCATCCGGAGGTGGTGGCGGACAGATGTCAGCCACCTTCAATAGAAGTGTTTCTACGAAGCATTGTTCTAAATTTCAAGTGCATTGTTAGGACTGGCGTAATTTCAATTTTCATTATATCTATATGACCAGGGGGTACGGTCCAGTTTACGAAATACGCGCCATTTTTTTAGCATACTCTTCAAGCGATTGGCACTTACAAAATAATCATCATGGTTGGAAGAAAAAATCTGCTTTTCTTGCAATAGCGAGTGCAGACCGAAATTGACATAAAATGAGGCTATCGAGAATGCAACCAAGTCGTGCATCAGCTTTGTTCAGTGGGCACCGTCGTAAATCGTTCCTCAATCGCTCCTAGAAGCACCCGTCACCGAGCTAGTCGGTTTGTACTTGGTTACGCAGTCGAACCACGTTAATTCGAACTCCGAGGGGACAGAAGATCTGTTCGAATTACCCGGAGTTCGAACTAGCAGGAGTCCTTTTGATTGGCGATACAGCGCACGCTACCAGTTTTAGAAACGCATGCACCATAAAGTAGACGGTATTGCACGTGCTTCGGGATGCACTTTCAATAATTACGTGCTGAGAAAGGAAAAAAAAAGAAATAGGCAGCTCCAGTGATAGAAAGAAAGCGACCGCCACCCGCAAGCGCACGAAGCGAGGTCGCGTGATCTATGCCGAAACTTTCCAGAAATATACACAGATAAGTGCAAGTGGTGCGGCACCGCAGCCGCCACGCTCCAACACATGGTTTGGGCGTGTCCCAGTAAACCGGAGACACCACATGTACGCATTACGAGGCACGAGCAATGGGAGGCCGCGCTGCTTATCTCCCAACCCGACGTCCAAACAGCAGTCGTCCAGCTGGCGGAAGACGCCGCCAGGGCCCATGGGTTCCTGACCGCCGTCTGAAGGGACGAGGACACTGCCACTCCCAAGCAGTGGCTCCGTCTTAACAGAGACGACTATAATAAAGTTTTTTTCATCATCATCATCATCATCATCAGCTGTTTCAGCGTGCGCGGAGCGAGCACGCTGTTACGGGTTTGCGAAGCTCCGGAGGCTAGTGACGCATTGAACTTTGACCTTCGGTTTTGGATCTCCCGGAAAGTATTCTGTGCGCACGGGCAATACTGTTCGAATTAACCGTGGCCTGTGTTTCAGCTTCGAATTAGCGACAGTTTTCCAACATTCAAATACACGTCACTTTGACGGGACAAATGAAACAGTTCCAATTATGCGACTTCCAAATAACGAGGTTCGGCTGTAACAATATCGCCAAGCCAATCATATCAGAGGTGCAGAGGATACGCTTCCTTCTAATTGACACGTCACTCTGCGTTTGTCACAGTGCCATTTTAAGGGCGCTGCTGAGTCTATAGGGACGACCCCGCGTCGATCCTAGCTGCAGTGCGGGGTCGCTTTTAAGATGGAGAAAAGCGAAAACGCCCGTGTGCCGAAATTTGGGGGCATGTTAAAGATCCCCAGGTGGTCCAAAATAATCCCGAGCCCTGCAGTACGGCTCCCATCATGCTTCGGCGCGTTAAACCCGCGAAATTTGAGTTTAGATTGTGAGGCTGACTTGTCTCTATAGTGCACTGAAAGTGTATAAACTGATTAGCCCAAAATAAAATTCTATGCGTTTTTTTTTCCTCATGAGAATTGTTGCTTTGATCACAACATTTGCTCTTCCCGATGTAATGTTACGCCGTAAGGTAGTATGCATGATGCGTAATTTGAAGACAGAAAAACAGCATGAAACACCCCTGTATCGCAGTAGCTTCCCTACCCGAAAAAATGAAGTAATCAAGCTAAAACTCCCCATCTAAACGTAGAAGATTGATTTGCTGCATGTCTGTAACAGCTGCATGGTAAAAGTAATTTGATTGCAGCGCATACAAAACGTGTTCGTACTGATGTGTTGTCTTGCCCTGAGGTGCACTGGAAACAAGGCACTCAGAGGAGGCCTTTTTAAAGTACACCTCACCTTCACATCTTATTTAGTCCCATATGAATTTTTAGTTAGCTTTAGAGGTCATTTGTACAGCGACCAAAGTTCCGCCAACCACGACAAAGAGTTAACGCTCACTTCACACAAAAATCAACAAAAGCAGATTTATATTTTCCCGTTATATATATGTGACCAAGGCAAGAGCAATAAGGCGCCGCAGAACTGGACACATCTTTTTTTGTGTGTGTGCTTTTGAGGGGCCAAAATAGATCCCAGAAGATAAAAAAAACAAAGTTGAGGTGCTCGTTATCGATCCCAGTACCTCGCACATGCTAAGCAAGCGCTTACTCATTCGAGCTACAACGCCCCCCCCCCCCCCCCCATTTTTTTATTGCATGGGAGAATACGCTCAAACGTAACGACACTACGATTACATCAAATTGTCAATCAAACAAGAGAATACACAAAAATTAGCGCAAGCACAAATAATTGGGGCGTACACACACACGCGTTTTAAAGGATTACCCAGTCAAATAGTTCGTCAAAAGAAATATGCACACTATGTACAAACTTCCCAGTTTCTCGGATATACGGCTTTGTTAATCTCGGTGGCTCGGCAAAAAGTCGGCATGCCTGTCAAAAGATCCCTATATAATCAAGATATCTGGAGCCCTCCACTGCGGTGCGCCTCATAGCCCAGGTTTGGTTTAACTCCACTGTGGGAAGTTAAACACCAATAATATGAAATTTGAATTTGAACTTGCGCCGCTACCGCCCAATGAACGCAGTTGAAGCTTCTGATATGCTGAGTTGTTATATCTTAACTGCAAGCCCAACCCCAACCTTGAAAGCATGATCAGATAACAAAAAGCAAGGGGAAGCAGTAGGAGAAACAAAAAAAGGAGGTCCAGACCAGGTTTTCGGAGGGGGCAAAGTTTCAAAGAACAAGTTTTCCGACGTTATTTTTCGTAACACCAACAATAAATGTATTTGTGATTCGTGAATTGATAATATTTGCATGCGCATCACAGTCAATGCGTAAAAAGGTGGCAGCAAGTGGACTGCGATTATGGCAAACTGAGAGAAATGACCTAGATGCCATCACTGTTTTAACTAAACAGATGCAATAGTAAAATATGATCATTTTTGAACTTCGACATAGCATATTAGTTAGGGAAGTTGCTATGGTTCTGGTTTTATATAAGAGAGCATGTATAGTCAGGTGTTTTCAGAAACGCATTCCGTTTAGTTCTTCTGCGCTGCTAGCTGGCTATAGAACTGAAAGCAACACATTACTAATTTTCAAACTTCAATTTCTAATTATTTTACTGTAACTAACAAACTATGAGGCCAGAAATGTTGGTGTCAGCCCGAATTGACTAATGCATGTTCCATTCACGTATTAATGTGAGCAAGCGTATTGTGTAAACGGACACACAAGCGATTTTTGTCGGGCATATGCTCTCTATTTCAAATTAAAGGGCATCATTAAAACACCTTGAACCGAAACGGTTTCCCAGATAGGGCCGTTTGAGTTCAAAAGTGGAATTTTTAGATTTATCAGCATTACATATTTTGCCAAAACACGCGCTGGCAACAATAACAGTGCGCTGCGGAGCAACATTATTTTAATGCTTTTAAGTGTACGTGAGATGAAGATGTATTTAACAGCTTGTATTTAGCTAAAAGAATAATAAAAATCCAGTCTTTCCTATTACTTATGCAGTTTTCGAATCACACATTAAAACTGGCGGGTTTGTACACGTGCATCAGTGTCCCATATAGACACTGCAAGGCGCCACCATTCAAACTTCAAAATGTTTAGTACCAAATTAAAATAATTGCCACCAATTTAATAAGATATTTTTTGTGGTTACCCTACTATAAGAAACACTCACTTTCATATGCCCTGTGCACTCTTCCACACCGTAAATTTGTTTGCCACGCTCGCTGTCATTTCTGGGGAACAAGTACGCGCAAGAAGACATCCATGTCCTATGCTGCAGTCCGTGCTGTGAATTGTGCATTTTGGTGCCACTGATTGACTTTAATGTGTTCATTTTGTGATTAGGACCCCAAGACTGCAACCGTGTTCATTGTGCGAGTCGTGACCTTGCCCTTTTACCCTCATCCTTGCCCCCCCGGGGCCCCATGGCCCGTCTAGTAAAGTGTTTCCCTCACTCACTCATGCGCTCCACTAACATTGATTGCCTGTCCTTTAAGTTAAAGCTACGTTGTCATGACACCATTGAATCCTCTGCTTTGATGATCAAGGGGCACTGACGGCCACTGTTTGCATCCGTTACTTAATTACAGCTGCCGCGGCTGGAAATTATGTTCATTCATTGGGCACAAATCACAGGATCGCTGGGTTGAACCCAAGCTATACTACATAAGCGAATTCCACTTGACGCCTCATGTCAAACCTGCGGCGTTCTATCACGCAATATTATAGACTGGAGAGGAAGATACTACCTCCTGCGGATCCGCAGCTAAGTAGAAAAGAGGAGATTTACTGGAGACGTTTACAGACGGGAGTTTTCCAGAACCCAGTCCTATATAGTAAGTGGCATCCCAAAGTCGTCGATCCAAGATGTAAGAAATGTAAGGGTCGAGCGGACCTCGTCCACATGGTGTGGACTTGTCCTTCGTACAATAAACCGCACCGAAACGTAGCATCCTGGGAGGCACTACTCCTCAGCCGAACCTCCGAAACCCAGCGCAAGATCATCGGTCTCGCCCTAGAAGCCGCCAAGTCCCAAGGGATACCGGCCGACTGATGGGGGGAGGGAGCACCTAACGCCCCCTTTTTGACTGGTGTGTAATAAAGTTTTCACTGACTGACTGACTGCCTGTAAGGAAACTGAGCCGACATGCTCGAACGCAATAAACAGACCAGCAACCAGGGCCTTAATGTTCCTACACTCTGTCTGGCCCAGTTTTTATGGTGTAAGATTTTTGCAACAACTTTAAGCACATCTTATCAATTCCCGCTGTGCACTCTTCAACACCATAAATTTGTTCGCCACGCTCGCTATCATTTCTGGAGAACAAGTACGCACAACAAGACATTCATGTGCTATGTTTCAGTCCATGCTGCACGCAGCTTTGTTGCATAGGGCAACAGAATGCACATAAATTTTTTAGCACCATACAGCTATTGATGTTTCGCAAGAGTTAACCAGCAGTACTGAAAAGTGGCAGTCATTTCCTCTCTCATATTATCGGTGCAGTGAATAGGGACAACAAAACCACCAAATCAAAATCAGAGCATGGATTATAAAACCGCAATCAGAAAAAGGTGCACAACCACGAGGCAAAAAAAGTAGTGCGAACATAACATCCAAGCGAACGGCTGCAGCAGAGCAACAACCCACAGTGATCAATACAGTTGCCGGGCGCAAGGTAAGTTGCTTCCCTGCTTTTTTGCTTTTTGTTAAAGGGGCCCTAAATGGGTTCACATTTAGGGCCCCTTTAGGGCCATTTAAGGCCCCTTCAATCGCGCAATCGCTAGAGTACCCCTTCACGACAACTTATACCAAATATTACACCTCTGCGTAAAGCAGAGGACGCACAGTCAAGCAAAAAGATCTACCTTCATTTCCTTGTTTACTACCGACCCTCGTCGCCGTACTGCCGCGCTCTGAAGCGCGGCAGAAAGCTCTGACGCAGCCTCTATGACGCATGAACACTGAACAGTACGGTGCCGCTATTGGTGGGCCCCTTTAAAGGCCAACTGCACTCAAATTTCACTTCGACCAAATTTATTTTTAATGTGTTGTAAGCACCCCCAAATCAGTTGGTTTGGATAAAGATAAACCCACTCAATTGGTTTATCTTAGGAGTGTCATTCCCGCTTTCCACCTGATTGTCCAAGAGACATTAGAGGTGAGTGCATTGGCATGTGCGCAAATATTGTTGCTTGACAGCAGCATTACTTTTCGTACCGAATATTTAATGGTCGTACACCTTTGTAGACTGTAGAACTTTTTCATCCACACGATTTTTCCCCAAAAGCACACAGAAGTGATAGGAATTATGTATTCCAAGTCTAATGTTAATTTCGGGGAGAATTGAAAGGAAGCACAGGAGAAAGAAAATGTGAGCGGGATTTCGCCAAGAGTGTAAGAAGTACGACTTGAACGGTTTTAGATTCGAAGCATTTCATGCTCGGGGATGTGTCCCTCCCTCCTTTGTTGTCGTTGTTGGCCGCCGTCCGCACTCTACTGCGCATGCGCGTCTCTTCAGCCCCGTCAGCGTTTGGCCTGACGTCAGCGCAGTCCACTATAAAAACAAATAGTTTGGCGGCGCCCGGTTTCGATCCCACGACTCTCTGGCCGCAACGGGAGGTACGTGGCCCTCTTCCCACTGCGCCGCAAACCGGGAGCATGTTCTACGAACGCGCCTTATGTCCTTCACTCATTCAAACTACGTCGAGAAGCTACTGATACAACGAAGGCACGCGGAGCTGAACGTCAACGGAAACGACGAACTGAAAACTTCAGAGGAGGATGTTGAATTTCCCGTTGGAAAGCTGTGGCGGTAAGCGCCACGCGCCTTGAAGCTCAACCAGAGAAGAGGACGAAGAGGGCGGGCAGCGGGGTGGGAGCGTGAGCACGCAATAAAGAAAGACGAGAACCAGGAGGTGTTCGATCAGGTAACGCGGGTGTCCGTCACTTCGCTGCCTATACATTTCTATACATTTCTCTGTCTATACATGGGGGTTCACACTACGTTCCCATTTGTGCTCCGATAAATGATACAACATAACGGAAACACAATGGAACCTACACGGAACCCCCATGATGCTTCGCATCCTCCTAATGGTTCCCCACGGGAAGATGGTGGAATTTTTCACTGCTATGGGTGCCTACCAGCCCACTGATCATAGAATGGCACATTAGATGGTCGATCGCAGCGCAAACAATAATTTACCGTGTCGTTTATTTTTCTTTGCTGCATCAGCTGATAACAGTTAGCGACTTTATGTGTTAGGGGGACCCAGAAAAGCATTGTGAAGGTGGCAATCAAATGCATTCAGGTGGTAGAACACATAACAAGACATTTTTGAGCCAAGTGTGAGCCCCATACGTTGTACGGATAATTTGTAAACAATTTTTGAAGATAGCCTTTCTCAGCCGATGAGCGCGACGCCGCAGCGAGCCTATCGCTACTGACGCAACGGTGGTCGCGGCTGACGCAACGGCGAGCCGCCCCCTGATTCGCCCAATCGCCGGCCAGGTCGGCCGCCGGCGAAGTCACTGCCATTGGCTTCCGGCTGCTCTTCCTCCTTCCTGCGAGATCCCGGGGCAAAGGCGGATCCGCAGCGATTGACGCGTGCCTAGGCGCAGGAATGTAGCTAGCGCAGAACGGAAGTCGAGCGTCGCGATGTCACATGGCTATTCACAGTGCTTCCAGATGCTTTGAAAGCAGCAGAGAGGGAGGGGGATTCGTTTGGCAAGGAGGAGAGTTGTATTTAATTGCTTCTGGCGCAGCTAATACTGAATGTAGATCAATAATTCCAACGGCATTGCATCGCTATATTGGTGCCACGCGACAATGCAGGCCTTTTTTTAACTTTTACAAAAGGCTTTTCTGGGCCCCTTTAATAGTAAAACACTACATTTCCATAAGAAATTTACATAACAAAAACGTAGATAAATATTGAGACCTTTACATTTTATATAACACATGAGTACTTAATAGGCTCTAAATGTCTCCATCTCTAGGAAATGTTAATTACAAAAGCTTATTTTACCTTGAGTCTTTCAGATCGCCCACTGGAAAGAGTGGCAATACTGAGGTGCAGTACAGGCACGTGCATTTGACAAGCCGCTGATAAAAAACTCTGCCTAAGAGGCGCTGAAGACTGCAGCCCTTTTTTCAGCTTCGAAAAAGCACACAAAGCAATTGAAAGTGAGGTGAACATACAGTAACATATTCCTTCCCTGAGCATAGGCTATCCGTAACATTAGAAAATGATGGTTAGTAGGCTGCGCCCTTCCCTTTAAAAATATAGAGTTATTACTGTGTGTATATGTAAATGTATTTTGTGTTCACATGGCGTTCCCTGTCAAAAGTTAAAAAAATAAAATAGAAATACGGATAACGCAACAACCACCGGTGATTTCAGTGGACTTCCCGCGAATAACTGGAAAGTACGAATAAAAGCCGAGCGCATCCGTGCCAACAATGACACAGTAAGCTTTTTGCCACAAAAATTCCTAGTGAAAATGTAGAGGCAACTCCAAGGAACCTCAAATTATGTAGGTAGCCGAGTTTGGCAATGACATTTCGGGGGCATGGGGGGAGGGGCGGGGCGCAGGCGTCCGCATCAGCGGGCGGAGATCTGCCTTTCCCGGGAGCGTGTTTCCAAACGCTTCGCACGCTGCATGTTCCATGCCACGCTGGATGCAAGTATAGATGCATCTTTCCTGGAGAATGGTATATAGCTATTGCCAATGCACGATGCTTATGCGCAACGGATGCAGCAATGTCCGCCTTCACATTGCCAGTTATCCCACAATGGGCTGGAATCCACTGAAGTGCAATGTGATGGCGCGGTTGTAGAGCTTGGAGATGTAAAGCGTGTATGTCACACACAAGCTGGTCTTTTGGAAAAGATGCTAGACATTTAAGGGCAGCCCTTGAGTCTGTAAAGATGGCCCACTCTCGAGCGGGTTGCTTGACGATATGAGCGAAAGCCATCCTCAGAGCTGCAAGTTCGGTACCCGTAGTTGACGTTCTGTGACTGAGCATGACACTGATGGTAGTACGGGATGACGGTATCCACACCCCGATAGTGGATGATGTTGATGACACCGACCCGTCATCGCGTCATTACGCGCTGTTATCTTTCATCGATCCCAACTGCAAATTTAAAATGCCCGGGACTCTCCAAGCGGGTGCAAGCAATTCTACATCGCATATGATTGAATGTCGCATACACGCGCAACTTCCTCTTCAAGATAAAACAGGCTACGTCGCCACTCTGCCCACACTGTGATGCGCGAGAAACTCTGCAGCACCTGCTCTGTGAATGTGCTCGATTCGGTGCTCGAAGAGTATCCCTCGCAGTGGCTTTGGGACTGCCGTTTTCCGTGGACATGCAGCTAAAGGACGTTTTAGGACCATGGGCTTGTCCCAAACGTGCTTTACGGGCTACCAAAGCTCTGATAGAGTACCTGCAACACACAGGTCTAGACCAGTCGCTGTGAATAACTCGCCGTATATGTACGCATCAACTTCTTGAACATCATCGCCATCATCTTCATCACGTCATCAACTGGCGTAGCAAGTTAGGCATTTTAGCCCAGCTAACATCGCCAGACTTCATTAAAGATCTCTCTCTCTCTCTCTCTCTCTCTCTCTCTCTCTCTCTCTCTCTCTCTCTCTCTCTCTCTCTATCTATCTATCTATCTCTCTCTTTCTCTCTCTCTCTCTCTCTCTCTCTCTCTCTCTCTCTCTCTCTCTCTCTCTCTCCAAACGCTTCGCTGTACAGCCCCCCCCCCGCCCCCTGCGCGCACTATTCTATTTAACTCCTGATGAAAGGAGCCTGTCGTTTTCTCATCTGGAGTTTTGCTTCGGGCTTTCCGCTGCGGTCGGTTAGCCATGATCGAAGATTATTGAGATTTAAGAAACATGGCCTCCTCCCAGGAAAAACGGTGTCGCTGGTGCCTCCGTTAGAGACACCGTTAATCCTGGGAGGAGGCCATGTTCCTTAAATCTCAATAATCTTCAATCATTGCTAACCGACCGCAGCGGAAAGCCCGAAGCAAAAATCCAGATGAGGAACTCGTGATCATTCAATAGAACTGTAGAGGATTTCGGAATAGGAAAAAAAAGGTTGCATCTCCAATTATATCTCCAGTCCCTCGGCCCCGCACCAGTTATTCTGGCTCTTCAAGAGCCTGGAGCACATGCTAAACTTCCAGGGTATAGCTCATTCCAGGGCGGCCCTTCGACTTGCATCCTGGTCTATCTAGATCTGGAAACCGAACAGGAATACAGTAGGGTAAATGTCCTTCCACTTAGACGTCGTAATCCTTCAATACATGTGCTCAACATTTACAGCCCCCCGCACAAGCCGCGCATAACTTTTATTAACGAAGTCTTCTATCGAGCACTTAAATCGGCCGTAAAAGCACCCCTCGTGATAGTTGGGATTTTAACGCCCCCAGCCTTCATTGGGGATACCACTTCGAGCAAGCCAGGGGACGCAAGTTAGCGGAGTTAATCTCCACGCTTCGACTTACGCTGCCCACGGACCCGGCATGTCCCACCCGTATGGGAAACTCGGTAACTCGCGACACGTGTCTCGACCTATCCCTAGTGAGAAATAGTAGAGACGCTACTTGGGAAAACCTGGAGGAGGCAGGCACTCGGTAGCGATCACTGCCTCCTTATAATCACCCTCTTGGCGAAGGCTGCTAGAAGAAAGTGGGGCCAGGCCAAACTAACGAACTGGCATGAATTTAGGCTGCAAGAAGTTCCACCTGTTCTTGTCACAGACAGCTATACGGAGTGGGCAAAACAGATCACCGCCCTACAACAGCAACACGTTACAACAATTCATACAACCGAAAAGAACCCAACTGTGGACAACCATCTGATGCATATATGGGAGGCACGCCGGAGCCTTACTAAAAGACGGAAGTAACAGAAACTTAATCGCAAGCTTAGAGCCCGTATCAGTGAACTAACTGGAAAAGCGGCGGAATACGCTGTCCAACTTAGCGACGCAAATTGGATAGAGAGATGCAATTAGGCTGCCCGTCAAATGGGATCAAAGGGGACATGGCGCCTTTTTCGTAGCCTCATTGACCCAACTCAGACGAGAGGGGAAACGCAACGTCAACTCCGAAGAGACCTACATGGGTACCAAGGTACGACGACCCAACTCGCGGATACTCTATGTGACAGATATCTCTGCCGCACGGAAGACCACAATGGACCTGAGTATCAGTACGCAGGCAAACAGAACCCAGACATGGATGCCCCCTTTACACTACAAGACCTTCGGGCAGCTTTAGCTAAGATGCGCAGAGGTACAGCCCCGGGAAGAGACCGTATAACACCGTCCAACTATTGGCGAACCTATCGGACTCGGCCTACTTCCAACTGTTAGATTACATAAATCAAACCTGGGACGGCCGTCCACTCCCCCTGAATGGAAGACCTCCTTGGTCACTTTTAAACCCAAACCAAGAAAAAGTGTTAATATTGATAATCTGAGGCCAATTTCGCTCACCTCATGCGCGGGTAAGCTCATGGAAGCGATGGTCCGGGATCGTCTCTCTCCACACATTGAGTCTACGGGCCTCTTTGCTGACACTATGTTCGGGTTCCGCCCACATATGTCAGCACAGGACGTCCTTCTCCAGCTACACCGCGACGTAATTCGACCAACTAGAATGCGACACAAAGATAAAGCCATCCTTGCCCTAGATCTCAAGGGGGCATTTGACAACATCCGGCACAGCAGCGTACTTAGCAAACTTGAGCACAACGGATTGTGGTCAGAAAGCCTTCGCGTACGTCAGGGATTTCCTCTCCAAACGTCAAGCATTTCTGAGGATCAAAGATGAGGAGTACGGTCCATATTACATGGGTACAAGGGATACTCCACAAGGAGCGGCTTTGTCGCCGCTACTCTTTAACATTGGTATGATGCAGCTGCCATACAAATTAGCTCGGGTAGAGGGCATACAACATGCCCTTTACGCCGATGACATAACAATCTGGAGCACAGAAGACAGCCTCGGAGAAATGGAAGACCGCCTTCAAAGGGCTGCCAGCATTGTCGAAAGCTATGCTAATGACTGCGGCCTCCAATGTGCCCCAACAAAATCAGAACTTTAGCACATTAAACCTAAGGCTTTATATTTCTTTAACAGGTGGTTCTATCAGAGAAGTGGAAGAAATCAGGATCCTGGGTCTGCTTATTCACAACAAACTTAGCCCAGAGACCACCATTGCCAAACTGAAGCGAACAGGTGAACAGGTCGGACGGATGATACAACGCCGCGTATCCAACAAAGCGCGGCGGGTTACGGGGCAGGGACGCGCTCCGGCTCGCCCATGCCTTTGTGACCAGTAGGATCCTCTTCTCCGCACCCTACCTACGTACGACCAAGCAACGCGAGAATAGCGTTGACGTCATCATTAGGAAGGCCACAAAACGAGCCATTGGCCTCCCGGTGGCTACCTCCAACACCAGGTTATCGGCGCTGGGAGTGCTCCATTCGTATCAAGAGCTGAAACAGGCTCATCTCACAAATCAGTACACGAGACTCGCACAGACGGCGTCGGGGCGCCACTTGCTTAATCGCCTACAAATCAAACACGAGCGCACCCCAGAGGAGGCGCGCAAACTCCCAGAGTTGGGGCGGCACAGGCTCTGGGTGCATTCACTTCCGCGTAACATGGAAAAACACACTCACGAAGGCAGGAGGGAAGCACGCGCTAAGAACCTGGAAAGGAAATACGGAAATAGGCGCGGTGGGTTCCACGTTGATGTGGCAGTACCGTCGCCTCCAGGGTTCTTCACTGCCGCTGTAATTCACAGGGACCAGCAAGTCGATGGGCTCTCCTACCGGGCTCCTAACTCCACGCAAGCAGAGGCGATTGCCATAGCGCTCGCCGCCTCGGAACCGAAGTCAAGGACAATAATCACGGACTCTCGCCGAGCCTGTGAAAGATATTTAGCGGGCACGGTACCACCCTTGGCCTACAGTGTTTTAAAACGAGTGGGGTGGTTCGTAGACCCCGCACCTAAAGAAATTGTGTGGTCTCCGGGGCATCAGGGTCTGAAGGGTAACGAGGTCGCGCACGCGGCTGCCCGAGCGCTACGCACCGGGCGTCTCACCCATGCTCTCCCGGCTCGGAGATTAGCAAACCACGTCTGCTGTTTAGAGAAATTGTAAAACATTACTGCGATAACCGCCGGCTTTACCCAGCCCCTGCAAAGGGTCTGAGCAAGGGCGATGAGCGAATACTGCGGCGCCTGCAGACGAACACATTTATGTGCCCTGCAGTTGCAAAGCATTTCGACCCTAAAACAGATGGGCGGTGTATGCACTGTGGGGAGGTGTCCGACACCTTCCACATGGTGTGGGCATGCCAGAGCAACCCTGCTTTATCCCCCAACCCTTCCCCTACCAGAGAGGCATGGGAGGCAGCCCTGCTCAATTGCTCGGGGCTGGAGTCTTAAAGGGCTCTACGTAGTTCGATGGGCGAGAGCGGCGGCCTTGACCAATGGGGTCCCGGAATAGGGACTACACCTGTGCGGAGGGCCACAGGCCCTAACTCTCTTTCCTTCCTAACAAAAATAAAGTTTCACTCCTCCTCCTCCTCCTCCTCGAGGTAGAGTTCGACGCCTGGATTCGAGTGCCAGCGGGTTTGCTATTCTTCCTTTTTTTTTTTGCAAAATTTGTTTCATACGTGCTGTTTTTAACAATAATGGTGATTTGGTACGTTTTATGTCGTTTAGGTTCCGGGCGCAGCCTATGACCACGTTAATTTGACGTTCTGTATTACTCGAAGACACATGTCAGGTTGAGTGGGTACAGCGAAGCGTTTGAAAACACGCTTCCCGGGAAACACGGGAGAGCTGGTACCCCGATCCCCCCCATGCGGAAAAGGTGGCACAAATACAAGCAAAAATAGACGGCGTCCGAAACTGGCGTTTCCTGCTTCACTGGAACGTGACGTCATGGCCTCTCCTAAGCCTATCTTCCCTCCAAGAGTGCGGCAAACATGGAGGAAAGAATACTTTTCTTTACTACATGGCGGCGAACGACGCTTGTCATCATCATCGTTTTGTGACACCACTTGCCTTGTGTGAAGTTGGCTTTTCTGTAGTGCGTTTTACTCGGACGACCGACACCATCAGTGAGGAATGGGAAGTTTTGCTTAAAGATGCGCGGGCGATAAGAAATTTCTTTTTGCGCTGTTTCTGCGTCAAAGAGCGAGTATTCAACAAGACACTTTTAAAGGGACCATGAAGACAAAACAAAAGTTTGTTTTATTCGAAAGATTAGGTGTTTCATAGTACCCCAAGCGCTTTCACGGAAGCAAACGATGCTTTATTCACTCAGAAATAAGGCAATTTAAGCCAAATTTTTAAAGCTCCCGCTAAATTGTACATTTCATGACGTGAACAATGGCGTCATATGAGCCGGTACATGAAACAGATACTTAGTACGTCGACTCCATATAGCACCCACACGCGGGAATCAAACAGGAACCGGAACTCGTGCCGAAACCGTGATGGCGGCCATTTTAAAAAACCTAGAACACCCGCAGCCCTAGTCATGGAATCGCCTGATCCGGACAACAAAGCTCTCGCCGAGGAGCTGAGGCTTGCATTTAACAACCTCACACCACTTGAACGCTCAATGCTTCTAAGTGCACCAGCAGCAGGTGTTGTGGGATACATGGATGAACCGGAAAGCGACCATTCCGCGATACCCACAACAGACGAACGCCCAGCCGTCGGCACCGCTGCCTCACCAGCCCTGTCACGACGGACGAATACAGACTGGTACGTATGTGCCGTATTTTTATTACGGTTAATAATAGTTCAATTTCAGTAGCAGTATCGCTTATGCCAGTTGGCCGGTGTCATGTACGGGAAGCCGTTCGCGCGAGCTCTCTGCTCCGACCAGAAAGATAGCGTCAATGCGCGGTGTGTGCGGTATGTTTTTTCCAAGCTCAGAGCGCTTTGACGAATTCGGCGACGAGCGGCGGCGTGTCCCAGGAGTGAGCTAACGTAAGGGTCCCTGCCGTAATCACTTCGTCGGAAATGAAGCGAGCACACTCGTACTTCCTTTAACTCCGTTTCTCCTCCTATGCAAAGTTCACAAAACGTAGCCACTTTATCTCTATGCTTCGCCGAGGTTCGTCATTGGGCAGCGCATGAAACAGATCTCTTCACCGGCGGGAATGTCGCACTCCCTCGACGATTTTCCCGTACTACATGGGCATTTCAGGACGCAGCAATGAAATTTCATTTTAAAGTACTCGAACAAACTGAAGTATTCAGTGGTTGTAAACTGAAAACGAGCTCAGCAGCAAGCCAACACGACCACCATTCCGAAACTTGTGCGACGAGTGGCACTATCTCGTCGCTGCTTGCTGTTCCTTTCTCCCCTCGTTTCTATTTTTACCTTTGCTGGTTGGCGATATGACGTCAACTTCCTGTCAACCCATGCTGTCAACGGATTAAGATACCAAGCAAGGTCGCGGCTGTGCGTGCTAGAACGGTTCGTTGGCCCCAAGGAGCCTGGAACCCGAAAATTCGTCTGCGCTACTGCGAGATGCCCAGCTCGGCCGGCGGTAGTTTCGTACGCATTGGCGTACATGTTTGCGTGTTCGTTCGGAACTTCAACCGTTTACTCCACCGTTCTTAGTTTCATAGGAGGAATGTGCAGTATGTTTCACGGGCATATAGCTCACTGTGCAAACTGGCAAGCCCTGCCTAACTTGCGTTCGCTTTTGCCTGTCTCCGCCAGAGCTTTCTAGTATGACATCATAGGTTCTGTTGCGGGAAATGAGCTAGTGGGTCGCATGGTAATTCCCTTTTTTCCTAATTATGTAGTTTATTTGAGCGAAGTTTGCGTGAAAAGTGGTGTCAGTATGCTTCCAACGAGGCAATCTTTCGAATGAACCAAACTTGCGTTCTCTCTTCATGGCTCCTTTAAAGGGACCCTGCAACACTTGCCATCGACTACTAGTAATGTATTTTGGGATAAAGTCTATTGTCCCAGAAATCTCCTCCCGCAAGAATTATGAAAATCCGTTCACAATTAACGAAACTACGCGCGATGAGAAATCGCGCATAATCGTTCCCTCTCAACTCGACCGCGTACAACGCGACGAAAGCTGCGCGCTCTCTCCCGGAGAGGGGGGCGGCTCGCGGCGTTCTCTTCGGCGGCCTTCGATATATCACATGCCGGGTAGTTTTCTCCTTTTCTCCGCAACGCGGAGGGGCCTATTTCCGGTCTGGTGCCACAAAAAAGCAGGCATGGGTGCCTGCTCGCAAGTGCGCGCTCGGGCTGGTGGGGCGTTTTTGAAGCAATAAACGTTTGTAGTCGAGTGGTCCCGTTGAAAGGGAAGTATTGAGCTCATCACTCAAACTCCGCGCGCACTCAAAACACAAAATAAACGGCAAAACTGTGCCTACAGGTTCAGGCATAGAAGAGGTTCGTACACAGCGATGACGACAACGGAAATGGGAGAATCTAGCCGCGAAGTTGACCAGTGACAGCCGATCGGGCAGCCATGGCCTATGTGACGTCCCTCGGGCCATGCATAATGAGGACAACTGAAGAGAGAGCGGTTGGTTTTTCCGCGTCTTTCACATCCATTTGCGCGCTCACCGCTTCACGTGCACGTGTAATATTTGGCTCAGGTATTCCTGGCAGTGTAATCTAAACGTCGCGCATGTTTACTGGCACTGCTCAAAGAGTGTTGCAGGGTCCCTTTAAGCCTTCGCGGACAAATGCACGTCAAAACAGAGAACCACTGGGAAAAACACGTTTGAAAATACGTAATAAATATGAAAGGAACACCAACAAACCTTCCAGCATTGTCGCCATACTCTGCACTAGCAAGGATTAACGACTCAACGCAAAAAGCTTTCAAAACATGAGCACTCTGCGTGGTTGAAAAGGGCAAATCCTGGCTTGCTGCACTCGAGTTTTGAAAGGTCGTTTACATGAACGACTACGGAATAAATAAACAAAATGAATTACGCGTGTAAATGTTCAATAAATATCCCAGAACGCACTAAGTGCACGTCTGGTTCTGCAGACGACACGTAAAACACTACAAAAAAAAATGAGAAAGCACTAACTTTAAATTTTTGCTTTTTTAAAATATAACTTATAATACTTAATAAGAACGTTTGGCTGTTATTACCGCTAAGCTTTAAATTTTAACTTCTAAATAAGTGAGCCTGCGTGTGGCGCCGCCTATGCTTCTGTGCACATTTGCGTTGTCGCGGCTTTCCTTCTATCATCCTGGGAATTCGTCCGCCGCCATCGCGTCTCCTCGAGCATCCCGAGCGAGCGTTTTCTTCGAGTTTTCACCGATCTTCGCTGATCTCGCTGGTTGCTGGTTGTTCGTGCCATCGTATCGTTTCGCCTAGCTTCATCTGCGTGGAACTCTCAAAATGCCTCCCCGAGGAAGAGGTAGGTGGTGGCAAGCCTAGGGCTACGTTGTAGAGGTCCCGAGGCGTGCTGCCGCGTCCTTTTAGTTCACCAGTCATTTCTCGGGTCAAAAAGTTGCACAACATCTCTGCCTAAGCCGGGCGGAGGCTGATCTGGCTGCAGTGTGTACTTTAGTTAGCTCGGTAAAAACTTCAGCACTGCGCTGTGGTCGTGCTTTAGGAAAAGCTCGGTTACCGCGGCATATGTCGCCGCGCTAACAATGGAGACACGCACGGGAGGCAAAGAATTGAACAAGCGTTCACTCTTTCGTCAGTCGCTGGCGTCTTCCCGCCTTTGCGAAAGCAAACTTTCCAGCCGTCGGGCTTTTTTGGTGCCGTGACGTTGAGAGTAACTTTCGCCCTGCGTATGGCGCAGCGGTGCGAGTTTGAATGGCCTCGAACCCCCGCCCGTTGTATCATGGTCCATAATGTATGCAACGATATGTGTATACAAAACGTGATGCTTGTGTTAAGCAATGAATTCATCATTCACTAATCTCTGCGAAACTCGAAACATGTAGTAGTACTGACCGCAAGTCGCTCGATCGCTTTCGGTTCTACGTTCACAAGTAGACCCTCTTACGTCATCCCGCTACGCGTTGTGTGCAAATGTGGTAGGTTATGGGAAGTGATAGGGGAGTGTTTTGTGTTTCGTCGTTAAAATTGTACTTTGGGCTAAGCGCGCAGGCGTTGCTTGAATTTGAGGGATAATTTAAACTTTTGTAGCTTCTGAAAACCAGAGGTTTTCCATTGATAGCGTCGTAATTACTCGAGCAAAAGGAAAAACAAATGTTGTTAGGAATCACACTACGGTGGAACGTTAAAAAGTTGCATTAATTTGTTCATTATATAGTAAAGAGGGTTTTGGGTTGTACAATTTGTGGGGGGACTATTTAAAAAACTTGCCAGTACCAGCTACAAGTCATGTAGAGACCGCTGAATTCCAGGTAAAAGGAAGCTAAATTCTAAGAACAAGTCGCGTGCTACTATCAAACACACGTTAGCGTGCATATTTAGGTAGAGACTGAGAATAAATCGCTTAAACATGAAGAGAGTCAGTCATCGAAGGCCTATTGTGCGTGTGGTCAGAGCTTGTGGGAGGTAGCTTACCAGAATTGGTCGAAGGCCTGGACTTGTAAACGTTGACGTACCTGCCTGAAAAGCGCTCAAACAGTGCATGTGACAGTTTTGCATAGCTAGCGTAATCGGTGTTGCATACACATCTCCCGTGCTCGTCATTTGTTGCAAGGAATGAGAGGTCGGGTGAAATTTTGGCTTTATTGTGAGATCGTGTAGAGGGTGTAATTCTTCCTTTCAAGGATAGCAAGTGTTCAAGTTAAGATTCAAAATATCGTTCTAAAGGATTGAATTGCTTATTCACCATAGCACATTCATGCATTGTCAGACCACAAAAGCTTGCCCAGCAGCTTGTGTGCTGCTAAACAATGGTGCACTGTTCTGTGATGTTTACAGAGCTTCTCTTAGTCTAGTCAACAATAGTGGTTGACAATGGCTAGTTGCTTTCCCGTTGCAGCAGTGTTAAAGCGTCACAGCTGTTTTTGTCAGTTTTCATGAAGACAGTGCAGACAGATTTATCCGTGCATGCAAATCAGAGGGTCCTGTCCTTCAGGGTATTTACCAATTAGGAATTTCTGTTTGTAGGCAGGTTTTATAGAACAACTTGGCCGTTTGGTTCTAGCTGAAGCTTCAGTGAAACTTGTGTGAGGTCCAAGCAAGTTCATAAATTGTCTGCTCGCATCCAACGTTTGCGCAGTCTTTTGGTCATTCTAAAACAAATAAATAAAAGAAGAGATACGACAAACATGCTGTGGGAATGGTGCTGAAGCACAGTCGACGTGCAAGTTAAAAAGGCTTTGATAAGCCTTGTGCACAGCTGCATATCGACGTATACTATACCCGTTGACAACTTAAGAACGGCACCGGAAGTTGCCGCTGTGCCTTATCACCGTAGCCGGATGTTTCTCCGCGCGGCGCAAGTAGGGCGTTACTGGGAATATTTTGAACGTGGCGTGAGACGTTCCCGTGATTTTGTGTACTTAATGTGCTCATAAACGACTCCAGTGACGACAAACAAACTGCGTGAGACAAGGCAGACGATATCACGCATTCATAGCAAACCCCTTTGAAAACGCGCGCGCACTGATGTCACGGGTTCGGCGCTTTGGCGGAGTGATACACTACATGAGGTGGTGCCGTTCTTGAGTTGTAACCGAGTACAGAGGGAAATCTCTTGCTGCAGCTGTGTGCCGTCATGGAAGCCGCCATAGCAGGCCGGAAGCCTTTCTCCTGTACTTGTCTTGACTTGCAACGTGCCTGCTTGTAGCCTGGGTGACAAAGGCAACAACAGGGCCAAAATTTTTTTACTTGTTCAGGTTGCTTGGAGCTCTTGAACATTGCTGGCATATTTTTTTTTTGCAAGTTATAGTTTTATAATATAAAATAACTTTAACCAGTCATTATGGTTTATGTGGCCGCTGGCAACTGTTGAGCCAGTTTGCGAGCTAATCCAAGCAATGCAGAATGCTTCTCATAGTCACATAAGGGCATGCCTGTTGAGGTGTGGCTCCTGTGTACACTAGTGCCAGGTTTTCCTCTAGTATAGATCAGCGCGAAACTTCATGCTTGTGTCATGTGAAATATTATGCATGTGTACTGCCAGAGCTCATTATGGTAGGTCTGTTTAGAGTTAGAGCCGGTTTTACCTAACACAGTGACCTAAGTTATATTACGTAATGAGGGGTTATCAAAGGTAACATCACTATCTGCCCTGTTTGGATTAAGGGGTTCAAGTGTAATATGTGACAGTTAAACTGCAATGTATCTAAAGCTGGTCATGCATTGATGTGCAGTTGGGGCAACTGTGTTTTTTAAAAATTGCAGGCCAAGGGCACTCAAAATTTCAACCTCCTGGAAACGTTATAGTCCGTATAGCCTGCCTAAAAAAATGGCATTTCACGGGGATACCAGTCATGTCCCAGTTGGTTTGGTGGTGCGTACTGTACGTTCAAAGTAAATTTGACCCAGGTTAAGTGCAGTTGGCCTTTAAGCCCCCTTGAGAACAACACTGTTAACCAGCTTTTTCTGTTTGCTTTTGCGAGTCCACAAGTATTTTTATTATAAACAGCTGAGTTTCCCCAATGTCAGAAAGTATGGTATCAAACTTTTTTTTTCAATCTCTTGCTGCCGAAGACCTGTTTGGTGTTTACTATTTTAAAAAGCCAGGCACAAACAGGTTAGGAATATATTTAAATGTAATCCTTTTATACCTGAAGTGGAGCGTTCAAATTTATTCAACGGAACAAGTACCATTGAAAGGAAGAAGGATGTTTTCTTCAAAGCGTTTGGAAAAAAATTTTGCAAAGAGTATTTTCATTGGGAAACTGCAGCCAATTGGAGTTTTGGGGCATTCTTTGCTTATCGTGGTCCGGCTACACTGGGGTGCATTTTAAGATCTGCGCCTCATCCCGACAGCTGGCGGTTCCTCTGCGTGGCACAGAGTGCATTACTGTGGGGGGTACTTTGAACGTGACGCCAATCGTTTCCACGATTTGGACTTAGTCGACTTATAAATACAGCGATGATGAAAATGGACTACAAGAGCAAAAGTGGGAAAAGTTACGCATGTTGTTTTCAACCGGGTTGAATGGCTTTGGCGACCCGCCGTGGTGGCTCAGTGGCTAAAGCATGGTGCTGCTGAGCACGAGGACGCGGGTTCGATTCTCGGCCGCGGCGGCCGCTTTTCTGATGGAAGTAAAATGCAAAAGCGCCCGTGTGTACGAGATTTTGGCGCACTTGGTTAAAGATCCCCGGGTGGTGAAAGTAATCTGGAGCCCTCCATTGCAGCGCGCCTTATTGCCTGCGTTGCATCGGTGCATTCAACCCTACAATCAATCAATCAATCAATCAATCAATCGCTTTGGCGGAGTGATACACTACATGGGCCCTTCTTAGGCCCTTCTTAACATGTACAGGGGTGTAGTCTGCTCCACCACGCTGCCGCATGAGTGTTCTCACCGGCAATCCTGTCCTACCCAAACTATGCGCGTTTTTGCTCTCCTTTAAGGAAGCGAGGGCCTGTATAGCCAGCCTCTTCCTTCCCTTGTCCCTGAATGTGACGAGGGTGCTCTCCTCCCCCTCAGGCCGTGGGAGCAGCAGCCGTGGAGGAGGAGGCCACAAGGGCCAGCGGAGACACTTCACCAACCTGGAGGAGCTGGAGAAGGAGAAGGAGAAGGAGGAGAGGACCCGCCTGTGGAAGGTGAGGAGAGGGCACTAGGGAGGGGGAACACTCTCGCACCCGTCTGCCTGGAGCGAGCGGCTATCTCGCCTGACGTAGTGGCCTCGAAGTGCCACTCTGAACAACTAGATTGATTGCGCAGTTGTGTTCAGAATTACACGGACCGACATGAGTTCTTCTCTCCTCGCCTGCTTGAACTTGGCAGTGTTGGGGAGAATGGGCACGGTGCTTGTGCCGCCTGATTGAGGTCTGAGGCTGTGCTTTTTTTTCTTTTTACCCGCCTATCTTGCTTGCATGTGCAAGCCGAAGCAGTGATCAGTAAGGCTTCGGAACCTCGGACCTTACAGATCAAGCAGAGAGAGGCCGACTGTTCACCGGCAGAGTGGGATTTCAAAGGCCGTGAAACTCAAGACGCGTGCTCTTGGCTTGGGTGTGGCACACAGGCACTCCTGCTGCCTTTCCGTCTCAGCCAATTTGAGCGTTCTTGTGATTTCGACAGTAGTGGAGTTGTCAGTGGCATTCATTTGAGCGTTTTCAAAACCCTGCTTCTTGTGGCGAGTGTGGGGAAAGGAAATGTGTTGAATGTGGCTTACCTGCATTTTAAAGGAGCGCTGAAGTAGGTTCCCAACATTGTTATTTACAGTACCAATTTAAATCCTGGAATGTGTAGGCAATGATCTGAGATTTTTTTTTCTCTCGTTTTGGTCGGTTCTGCATGTTATGCTTATGTTATGCTTATTAGTTACTCACACAAACTGTTATTACTTGTAGTGTCTTGTAACTAAACTAACTTACAGTGTATCACAAAATAGGGTGTGGCACCGTAGAAGCATATCCAAATACGCTTTTTTCCTGCCAAACAGAAGATGAAAACGTCAAGAGGCAAAAGACGCTTACTCAAAACCTTCAGATGCTTGGCTGAAACAAGCGCAGAAATGTCTGTCTTAATCACCTGATGACGTTCCTATGGGACTTGATAATTCATGACCCGCGGGCTTAAAAAGCATCGGGTACTCATAAGAAAAGTTTTACAAGTGCATAGAGATGTTCGCTTCTTCTAGAAATGTATCACTTCTTTACTGAGATATACAATAAGCGGGAAACGTATTTTGGTTTATGGAGTTTTCACCAGATGGCGCTAGCAGTCTAGCAAGCAAGACTTTTCTTTTTTTATTTCAGTACAGAAGTGACATATCTTTAAGATAAGCAAACTAGGCCATTCTGAACATTTATATGTATTTGTAAAGCTTTTTGTATTGGTGCACGATGGTTTTTTGTTGTACTTGAGTCATGAAGTAGTTACTCCCATAGGAATGTTAAAGGAGTACTGACACCAATTTTTGGCATTAACATTATTGCAAAGTTCGCTTCCTTTACTTAACAGAATACCCTGGCTGAAATATGAGCGGCCTGCAATGCGAAGAACATACTTTAATTGGATCTCATTCATCGTGCCGACGGTACAGCACGCGGAGCGGCAGTCAGCAAATGGACATCAGTGTGGCCTCATCCGGTTGTAGCCAAAAGAAGTGACGCGGACAGGGCTCGTCAAAAGCTCGTGACGTCACTTCACGCGGCGAGCGAGTGCTGGCGCATTCACAATTGGTTGCGCTGTACCCCAACCTACAGGCATAACCACTGCCCAGAAAGGTCCCTGTTTGCAAACATAAAGTTCCACACACTGGAAAGGAAGCGATAATAAGGCTCGGAATCGCAATAGAAGTCGCCATCAGGACTTTTATTGAAAGCGGTCATCGAATTTCCGCCGCAATGGTAGGCCTAGCACCTTCAGGCAGCTCAGCCATTCAGCTCCGGCGGCGGCGCGGTCGAAGCAACGCCCCCACCAGCCTCCGCAGTGTTTTGACGTCCTCACAAGGCGGTGTGGTCATTTCGGGATTCTGTCATATGCGCCTTTTGGGATGAAAACGCGTGAATTTGAAAGAAACGATTTTCAGGATGCAATTAATTATCGCGCGCTGAATTATTTAAAGTGCCGTTTCGGGTTCGCCAGACCATTACGCATCGATAAAAACAATAAAAGTGGAACATAAAATCTTCGTTTCAGTAGTACCTTTAACAAGCGAGTCCTCCTTAAGTTCCTGCGCAGGGACGATTTCCGTATTCGATCAGAAAGGTTCTTCTGTCATTGTGCTCTACAGTAGGATGAAAAGGTGCTTGCACAAGTAGGTGCTCCCAAACATGGCAATGATATTCGCCCCTTTCCAACTGAATGCAGCATGCTTCATCCAGAGACTAGTAGAATTGCGGCACTCGCTTGTCCTGAAACGCTTACGTCATTGTGGCACTACGCTGCAGCTCGAGAAATTTCGTCATCGGCTTGCATTGAGGATGGCAGTGAGAAAACTAGGGAGTCCTTGGCGGGGCTGCTTATGTATCCGACTTGCCTCTCAAATTCTTTCTGAGATTGCGTAGAAGTCTGGAAAGCTCAGAAAAGCCGTCTGTGCTAAGGCTATTGTGTTTTTTGGGGAAGTGGAATGTTTTTTTTTTTTTCTTTATGCCGGAATTTGTAGGCTGCGTGTTTGAGACAGTGAGTGTAGGGCGTATTGTAGAGAATTCAGTGTGGGCTTTGGCTCGTTTTATAGGTTTTTATCTTCACGCATACGTAGCTGGTTCATCCAGTGGGCGTCGAAGCCTCATCACAGTTGAAATGAACACTGGCTAGGACAGTAGCGGTCCCAGAGGTCGGTTTTGGGGGGGAGCGATTTTTTTTTGGGGGGGGGGGGCGAGGCGAATAAAGAATCGCTCCCCTCCTTGCGCCAATTCTGCGGAGGTGGTGATAACCATGGAGGCGTGTGCGCGTATGCGGTGCAACCCGCTGGGATTTAACTTCGCGCAAGTGGAATGCTTAAAAAAACTAAAAATAATAAACTGATCGGACCTCTTTGGGGGGGGCGACCGCCCCCTTCGCCCCCCCCTTGGGACCGCCACTGGGCTAGGAAAACTCTACAAAGACAAAAGTGGCTTTGGATCCAGTATGAAATTGTTAAGCAGGGCCTGACACCCGACATTTTTGATGGTTTAGAGAGCGGCAAGTGTGAATAACAGTGAAAGTTTGCTAGGAAGGGAGGGGTGGTAACAACTGTTTAACATGAAACAAGATACCAGCACAAGGCAGGGCCGTAGCTTGGCCCTATTGCATGTTGCTAGCTTCGAAACCCACTCTCCGCATTCTGCTCAGAATTTTTTCACTTTTAAAGGTAACGGGGACGTGCATTTAGAACTCGCTGGTAATGCTGGCAATGGTCAGTGGCAATGAGTGGGGTGTAACAAATAAAAAAGGAGTGGTTGCATTGCACGAGCCACATCTGTAATTCCCTGAACTACTTGGTGTAGTTTCGGCAGACCCAGCTGTGTTATGTTGAGCCAAAACATGCACCGGTTAACATTTCGCTATGTTTTCTTCCCTTAAATGCGCCAAAAGCCTCGGAAGAAAATGAGGGTGGTGTCGTGCAGCTGAGGTGGTTGTTGGCTGGAGAACTGTGCGTGCACTTGCGAGTGTAGTGGCCGACACAGCCCCTACGTGTGGCTGGGACCGCAGTTGTCTTTGTTGGCCACCTGCATTTGCTTATGACGATCAGTTGTGCCTCTTTTATTCGTTGAAAATCTTGCCCAATGTGCAGGCACGAGCCGGTCCTTAATGCCAGCATGCTTCAGCACTTGCCTTCTTAAGGAGGCTCCCCACCCTTCTTGCTTTGTTTATGGAACGTCATTTTCTCACGTGTTCATCTTTCGATGTGGCCCGTCAGTGTGGAGGTGATGTTGAAAGTATAACAGGCAGGGATGCTTCACTGAAAGAGTGAAGTTTGCCAAACTCTGACAGTGTCTCACCGAATCGATACGGCCAGTGCTGCAGGTAGTAGCATCACGTGACAGAGTGAACGACTGTCATTCGTGCTCTTTTTCTTCTTTTTGAGGGGTTGTGTTTCACTCTGAATGTGACGTGTGCTCTCTCTCTCGATGCCAGGCCCAGCGCGGCGAGGGAGACGACGATGAGAGCGGCTCGGGGAAGGGCAGCGGCAGCAGCAGCAGCAGCGACGACAGCTCGAGCGACGAGTCTGAGGAGGAGGGAAAGAAGGGCGCCGGAGAGGACCAGGTGGGTTCCCACGGCCGCTTACGTCTCGCGGGCGTAGTTTATGTATTCACTCGCATTTGGCCAGAGCATAGTTGTATGCTAACATACACCAGAGGGAAATCTGGGGCTTGTGTTTAGGTGAGCCATGGTTTGGCAAGCGTGCCGTTGTGCACCGGTTAGGAATGTTCCACTTGTGCGTGGCATGGCTCATGAACAGGTTTAAGAGTAGTTGTGTGTGACTGCAAAAGAGCAGCAATATAATCTTTAAGGGAATATTGTGAGGCCGTAGTTAGAAGAAGACGGGACCGTTGCTTTCGCAGCTGGTTTATTCGGAGGCGTCAGGCGGGGAAGAACCAAGATGGCGGGCGACCCGGCGTCCTTGCTGATGATGATCAGCTGAAGAAGTTGTGCCGGTGATGATGAGTATGTGGAGCAGATGATGGGGTAGCTGCAAGCTACTGGTGATGATGATTGTTACCGATGGGGACAAATATCTTCCAGCAGGCAGCGAGACACTAACTCAGCTCACAATATTTATAGTAGATGAATTTCCAGAAAGATATTTTTTTGTCAGGGAATATGTGTAGGCGTGATGCGAGACATATAAGAGGAATGTTACCATTTTTTTGTGGATTTGAACTTTGAGAACGAAAAGTAGCCGCATGGGAAGCCAAGCCAATTAGCGGAGGAATGTTGCTGGCTGCTGTGGCAGCACTCACGCAGGCACGTGATTGCAGTGACAGATTTCCCTCTAGTGTACATTAATATGAAACTTAGTCAACCAGAGTGCTTGTCTTTGTAGGTTTGGGATGTGCACTGTGGCTGTGTTGTTGCGGGCTTCTGTGGCTAAACTTGTCTGTGCATTTCTTACAAAAATCACTTGTGAAAGCTTGCGTCTCTGTGGAAGATTCTTGCTCCTTAGGTGGTGTGCTGTTTTTTTTTTTTTTTTTTTTTTTGTGGAGAGAAAAAAAAAATTTAATGCCAGATGCAGATTTGTGACTTGAGCTTCGAACCTCTCTGGTGAAGTATCTTTAACTTTGGCTTATGCCATAATTTTCTTCTTAATGCCATCTCTTAATGCTACTACTATATTTGTAACAGTAGTTGGATGGTTAGATCAGAATTATAGTATGTCAAATCTTCGGTACTCTCATATGGTGGTGGTGTCCTCATCATTGGCAGCCATTCAGAATTACACAGTTTAATTTATTGTCACCAAGTATTTGTGAACTGCTTGTATTTCATTATTTGGAACTACTCTTACTCTGAGTGATCTTTGCATAACAAAACAAAATTAACATTTGTGCCTTTTTCTTATCCGAATACACAATTTCATTATTGCTCCCGCCTACAACTCTGCTTGCATTGAGCACAGGTCCAAGGTGTGGGACTCGTACTCATTCATGCTCAAGACGTGTGACAACTAACACTTCCCCACAACTGCAGCACCAGCATTGCCCATTCAACAGCTTTAAAGGAGCCATGAAGAGAAAACACAAGTTTGGTTCATTCAAAAAGGTTGTCTCGTTAGAATCATACTGACACCACTTTTAACGTAAACTTCGCTCAAATAAGCTACATAATTAGGAAAAACGGGAACGGTCATGCGACCCACCAGCCCATTTCCCGCAACAGAACCTATGATGTCACATGAGCTAAGCTCTGCGATTGGCGGAGGCTGGCAGAAGCAGACGCAAATTAGGCAGAGCTTACAAACTAGACGAACGAGCGATTTGCGCTTAAATTTAGGGCGCATTCTTTACAAAGCAATAAGAATGATGGGACAAACAGTGGAAGTTACGAAAGCACACGTAAACATAGAAGTACTGATGCGTTCTGCTGCTCGTACTGCGCTCAGCATGCTTGGTCTAGCCAGCTGCACAGCACTACGGGGCTTGGGGTTGTCTCAGACGACACTGGCCGATTGACGCAAGCAACGGTGTCTTACGTGACCCCATTTGTCGAGCGAGCACTGTTTCAGGGAACGAATATTTTCTCCCAGAACAAAAACAAGCCAGGTTTAAATGCGGGCAAAAACAAACCAAACGCTTGCCACGGTATGGTGGCGCCATCTAGGTTACGGAACGTAAAGAAACGCGGGAACAAACCAACACCATAGAGTTAATACTACTGTACAGGGTGGAGACAACCTTTGAACGGTCCCGTGCCGCCGCAATTGGGCCAACGGGCTCAACGCGTTATTATTTTCGTTTCCCACGAGACCTAGCAACGCGAAACAGACAATATGATTCAAACTTCTTTAGTAAACCGCGTTGCGGCGGAAATTTTAGCGCGGTTTTGACACAATGACTTGCTTCGGCGGCGAGCGAGCAACCGAAAATGGCGGCGCCAGTGTATACGTGTCTCTACCCTGTACGGCGGATGCGTGAATGAAGGTACTCTAGGCTGCAGAGCGGTCGGTTCCTGTGATGTCATTTGGGGCCACGAAAACGCACGATTGAGTGGGAAAATCAAAATTTTAACCTAAATTGTTTAATTTCTCAGTGAATAAAGCACCATTTGTATCCGGACAAGCGCTGGGGGCACTATAAAACACGAAATCTTTCAAATAAAACCAACTTGCATTTTCTCTTCATGGCTCCTTTAAAGCTGCCATAACTACTAATGTCGTCACCCGTTCATCTCAGAAACACCTATAGGCCTTGAGAGCGTTTGAACAACTGGCTAACACTAAAAATCATCCCTGCTTTGTAACCCTCTGCTCTACAGACTCTTTTCCTCGTAGTAACATTGCGGGCATTTTATTTCACCCAACGACTGTCATTTTTTTTTTTTTTTTTTTACGGCCAGATCTCACTTTTTACCGGGATTTTTTTCTGTGTTCGTTCGGCAGAAATTTTATGCTAGTAATGCACTATAATGCTGTGCAGGGTGTGTGAACAGCTTTTTTAGCATTACCTTATCCAGCAAAAAAGTTGTACACAATGCGAACAAATTAGTACCGAATTAATTACAAAAATAATTAATTACCTACTAACTAGAATATCCGGGTGTTAGGAAGACCTTTTTAAAAGTATGGTGTTCTTCAACACAATGAACCGCAGAGGCAGCTGGCAGCTAAACCCTGACAGCGAGATCCCCTTTGCTGCTTTGGTCGCATCTGACTCACTACTGCCAGCAAGGCGCAGCTGCTGAAATAAGACGGAGCGATACAGACGAAGAAATACGCACTGCACCTGTTGTCGAGAATTTACCTGACACGATCTACACATTTCTGTAACTTCCCAACAGTGGCTCAACGTGCCCACAATAATCTTTTCACACGAGTTTGTCTCAGGAGTGGCAGGGAACGTGCATGTATGGTTGCTCGAGTTACTGCGGGACGAGCAGTGAAAGGGCATAACAAAAATGCTTGTGCTGGCTGCAAATGTCCCCTCACTGACAAATCTTAATTGTGGGTTCAGCAAAGGAATGTGGTTACAAACCTGTACAGAGGGTCAAGACCAAGATTGGGGCTGTAATAAGGAACACGGAGGTTCAACTAGCTTCCATGTGTTTGGGGTAACCGCCTTATTGTTTGTTAACGGCATTATCTCAGTTTCCAGGAGCGCGAGACAAGACAGCTTGTTTTCTCTACGTTCTAGTAGAGAGAAAAAAAGAACAATGCAGGTTTAAAAAAGTAACCAACCTTGTGCGTCATTTCACTGTGCCCATGTGAAGCTAGGCTTTGTTACATAGAGAGTGTTGACAGGGGCAGATTGAGGCAGCCAGGTTATCAGGATGCTAAAATAGGAGCACAAAGGGGCCAATTGCGGGGATAAGGCACTCCCGAAAAGCACCTGTCCTCTTTCCCTTTACCCACGCGTCACCGGTGTCTTGTAGGAAAGCCTGTGCATGTTTGCAACAGTCGACAGGGGTCTAGCGACCGGGAAAAGTCGGGGAATTTTGAGCCACTGGGAAAAGTCAGGAAATTGTCAGGGAATTCTTTTAATCAAGTAGTACCAGTCAGGGAAAACCACTTCGGGTCCTGCCTAGTGTTATTTATTTATTTAGTAAACCTTAGTTAGTGACACTAGGCCTGCCCACACAGTTTTAGAATAGGGGAAACCAGTGTTGGTGGCCCCCCAACAAGTTACCGCACACAACACTTTTGCATGCGATGAAAGCGTGAACTGCATGAAACATTTTCTGGATCTTCTTCTGCAAGCGAAAAATGTGCCGCGCACGTCAGAGGCGCGCTGCCGCCGCCACGGACACCACCCGCACGGTGCGGGCCGAGAGGCAGGCGCCGGCAACATGGCGGTGTCACCGGCTGCGGAGTAGTGCGGTAGCTCCAGTGACCGCTCTTTAAAATGCTACTGAAGGCACGAATGCACTTGCTTGTGCCGGAAAGGAGCCACTGCAGGCATGAAATCGTCGACGTGGCCGTGAAAGTACCGCACATGAATCGCGTGCAAAAACTTGCCGTGCGGTTCACGCAGCTCGCAGCTGGCTTAGGTTGCTGGGTGCACGATGTAGCCCAAATCGCACGCACAACGCGCCCCCTTTTCTTTTTCCAGCGAATTCAGGGGTGAGACAGTTGCGCATATTGCGCAGTTTTGATACGAATTTGTTTTCCTGCGCCAAGCTGCTCCAAAAGCTTGAAAATTGCAAAAATTGCGCCAAACTGCTCCGAAACAGTTTGAGAGCTAAGGATTTTAATGCTCCCGTCAGTTGCAGCGGGAAAAAAATGCTTACTGACGGCATAATTTTCCAGCTCCCCAAGGTAATGGGGTTTGATTGATCATGGAATAAAAAACCCGCATAAAATTGTCCCCGAGATAGTTTTTACGGAAGTCGCAATGTAGAGTTGGACATGTTATATTCTGGGCGTTTTTAAAGTTTTTTCATCAAAAACCATTGCAAAGACCTGTAGAAAAAATACTTATGTGTACTGAGGCGACAAACTACTTGTGCAAGTTGATGAAACAACGGCAATTTTCGGAGCGCTGTATCTCCGGAACGACATTACTGGGCGCCGCCATCTTGGTGTGGTGAAGATTAGAAAGCATGGCCGCCGGGCGAAGCAGTTGCTCGTGGTTCAGGCAGAGTACTCTTCACCGATTCGTACTGTGTTTTTGGTTATGGGGGTGGCTGGATTTACATTTAGTCGTTTGATCTGTGGCGGGGAAGTTCCGCGACTCGAAAGACGGGAGTTCATCGAAAACGACCTGGTGCCCGTGAATTTGCCATGTTTCGGCCTTGACTGTGAGGCGCGGTGTGGGCTTGAAGTGAAATTTCGGACCTCTTGCGGTGTTATAAAATGCTGAGTTATTGCTGCCTTTGACAGCTAGCTTGCGAGCGGCGGGAATGGGACGATCGACACGGAAGAAGTGACGGCGCAGGCTACATCACCGCAAAATGTTCAAGCAGTGTCCTACAGCGAGATGGGCTAATATTACACGCTAGTAGTCATAGGCATGCGCAGAGTTCTCGATTTGGGTGAGCAAAGTCTTACCGCTGCGCCCCCCCCCCCCCCCACAGCAACTCCAGACATCTTCCCACTGAACGGCTAGCGGTCCGAACGCACTGCAAAGAGGGATGGTTATAAAATTTTTATTTCAATGCGATGGAATTGCAACACATACAAAATATTTCTGAGCAGAAATTTTTACTTTAATGTGTTACATTGGCAAAATATGGGCCAATTTGGCACCCCCTTCAGATGATTAGAGGGGGCGGCCGCCCCCCCCTGCCTCCCCTGTGCACAAGCCTATGCTAGTAGTAATGGTTCATCTACCTAAAGTGAAATTTAATGCCAAAAGGGAGGTGGGTAAACATGGCTCAAATTATGATCGTAGTGAACATGTACCTTAGGGATTGAAATGGCAGGGCTGATGGGGTGCGACGACTGTCACCTCGTTTTTCGGAACTTTTGCCGTGGCTCTGTACTTGTGCGTAAAGTCGAGTATGATTACAAAAATAATGATCTCGGCATTCACATGATACCAAAAATGCCTTATGATTGCTTAGTTTTTCAATTCGATATTTGCAACAGCAGTCCACGCTATCTATGCATAATGCCTAAATATTTTTAAATGGTTTGTAAAATGCAGTTCGTACCTTGTGATACTCTGGTAGAAAAAAGTGTATTGAAAGACTGTTTCAGTGTTATGTACGTTAAAAACCGATTAAAAAGTGCGCTCCCCCTCCTCCCACCCTCCCTGAGTAGCCAAAATTTTTATTTTTTAGGCTCCTAAGGTGACATAATAAAAATAGCTAACTGCTCCAAATCAAGGTTCTGCTGCTCCAAAATCGAGATTTCGCCGCTCCAAAAACTGCTCCCAAATCTGATTCAGCTGTCTCACCCCTGTGAATTTTAAAAGGCAGTGCTTTGTGGGAGCTAACCTTGAAAGCACTTCTTTCTTATGACATCAGTAGCCAGAATTACATAATCAAAAAGGAACATGATGTATGGTTTAGGCATCGCCATGTCTTATACATACATGCCTTAGGGTCACGTTGCATGTCAAGCCAGGACAATCGGCAAAAAAAGCGAAAGGTGCTCGCCGAAGCGCAGCTTGAAGCTTCTGCCCTGCAAGATGAAGTAAACTCTCTCAAGCCACAACTGTAGGCAAGCAAACCTCAAACTGAACAAACAAACTGAAGTTAATCAAGGCACATTTTGAGAATGAGCGCAGTTGAAACAAAAATGTTTTTCCCTACGATAGAATGTGTTTTCTCTACGCTTTATATATGCTTCACGGACCATTTCTTCAAAATGGTGGCCGTTGTATCGGTCAGGGAATTTCAACTAAAATGGTCACGGAAAACCTGGAAAAGTCAGAAAAATTGAATTAGGCAATTTGCTAGACACCCTGGTCGATCACAGGTGCTCGTAATGAAATGCACTGAGGGGCAACCTAGCTCAAACGCGTTGCAAACAATATAGTATTTTTATAATGCGCATCCTTAGTGTGGGTTTCTTGTTTTCTTTTTTCTTTTGTGTTTCATAGTGTGTGTTTTTTTTACCAGAGCATTTGCCGTTTCCGGTACACATACCTCGGCAAAACTGGGTGCCACTCATTCGCACTCGCACAAAAAATGTATTTTTCCTCACGCACTCACTCACACTCACGCTCACTGCGCGCCCTCCACCACTCGCGTCCACTTGTGGTCTCCCTATGCAAGCGAGTACGTGCAGCAGACCCTCCAGGAGTCATGAAATCGAACAGTGTCAGTGTATTACGGCATCAGAAGGCCATCCTAATCAAATTCCTAAATCAACACGCCGCCAGAGAATTACTTCTAGGGTGCCCCATAGCACGAGCTCAGTTACGACATATTTCTAACGCAAAAGTTATTGCGCCATTAACCACCATCACAGCAAGCAGCTCCTGTGCCGAATAGCCAACAGCGAGTACAAGCGCAATGATGGAGGCGAAAAGCAAAAACGCCCGTGTGTACGAGATTTCGGCGCACGTTAAAGATCCCCAGGTGGCCAAAACTAATCCGGAGCCCTCCGCTACGGTGCCCCTCATCGCCTGCGTTGCGGCGGCGCGTTAAACCCCACAATCAATCAATCGAGTACAAGCGCAATAGTGGCGCTCACCGTGCTAAGCCCTGCAAATGGCGCGAGTAGCGCGAGTGCACTCGCGAGCGGCGAGCAGGGCTTACTGTGCATGGGGCTCGCACTCACTCGCACTCGCCAGTCCAAAATGATGGCGAGGCTCACTTACGTGACACTCACTCGTGAGTGGTAAGTGGGGGGTGTGTGAGCGCAGTCGTGAGTCAGCCTGCCGACCTATGCCGGCATAGCATAACTGCATGAATGCAAGTTTATTGAAACAACTGCCCGTTTGCATTTTCAAACTTTCAAATGTTTCCCGAATATTCATTTGACAGGAGGTGGAATCCAACGCCACATTATTTGCTTCGAAATTCAGAAGTCCCGATTATTTGCACGCCAGTTATCATCAGTGCTTGTTGTTTGGAGTTGCATGACTGTGGGAACTTTCTGGAAATAAGGTTTGTGATGATGTGTATTCTGGAGATAGCACCCAAGTGCTGTCAATGCCCGTTACAATTGACCTTCTTCATCCAGGAAGAAAATGTCTGCTGTATCCTGCCCGTTACAATTGACCTTCTTCATCCAGGAAGAAAATGTCTGCTATATCCGCAGTACGCAGTATCCAAATAGGGTGGAGGGGGCATACAGGCGTCAAGTGGGAACCATGACCAGTATTGCTCATAAATGCTGCAGACAATCTATTCTTTCTACGTGCCTGCGTCATCTGTGACACCGTTCACACGAGGAGGAGAACTGAGCAACACTACACTTTGATCTTAGCCAAAAGACCCTTTTTGAAGCTTAGCGCTGGCACTTGGAAAACGCCTAAGTAGAGATGCATGCTAAACTGGGGAAATAAAGTAAGAATGTAATTAGGAGGAATTACTAACTGGCTGTAAAGATCAGTTGTCACCAGCAGAATTAGCCAAGGACTTCATGATGAGTTAGCTTTACCAGAGTCTCATTGGTCAAACATTTGATCGCTGCCTAATGTTTGCCAAGACTCTTGCGTATTATGGCTAGAAAAACAGCTCAAAATATCCTAACAGAGTACATCTGTGAAACCAAATATTAGACCAGTTGGATGCTGCACAGCCAATGCACAATGGACGGCAGCCATGTCCTTGCTTGAGGCAGTCCTCACCTTTTTCATCAAACTGGGACAATGTATGCGTGGGAAGAAAAGAATGCCGAAGTTCACTGAACCTGACCTTTTTATTACACAAAATACTGCGTGGTGAAGGAAGACCTGAGCTCAAACCACATCAAAAGAGCAGACCTGAATGCTGGGTGCGCTGCTTCACACATTTAAAAGTGCTTTTTTTTTTGTTTGTTTGATCTCACCGGAGTCACATTTTGTGGTGGCAACCTTGTTGGTGACTGTGAAGGTGACCGTCTGCTTAGACAGGCCATTATTCTGGTGATGTCGGCCTTTTTTTTTTTTTTTTTCCGACTTCTGGCAGTGTTAATTATGCTCAGTTTATCCAACAGAAAAATCTACTTTCCTGTTGTTTATGGCACAGAAAAAAACAGGCCACTGGCACTGACTTAGCTCTGCTGTGCCAGTGACCCTGTTCTATGCTGACAATACTGGCAAGCATAGTAGTTTCCACGTCAAAATATGCATAAAAAGCATATGTAATGTCAGCACCACACAAGTCCATTATTTTTGCCCGAAATTGGGCCTGTTGTAGCCGATACTCTGCTGTAGCCAGGTCTGTTATGAGTACAGTTGATCCCATTTAAAATGCTTGGGGGACCGAACAGCCCGACAGAAGTAGTCTGTTGTTGCTGGGTCCTCTGTAACAAGTGTAGGCTGTATTGCGAGCAGTAGGAAGGCTTGCAAAATGAATTTGTTTACCTACAGAAGTTGGGAAGGAAGCTAATATCATGTGCAGTCACTAAACCTGCCAGGAATGACTTCTTCAAGCCGCCATGAGCAATTGCTGTAGAGAGGATTTAAAACTTTGATGCTTGTGTAAATGAAGTGGTCTAGTTGGACTCCTCAGTGATTTTCGAACTTTTGGTTACCAGAAGAGGCTTGCTGTGGAAAACTTTCCTGCAAACTTTTTATAATGCCCATTGATTGTGTCTCCTTGCGCACGTGAAATTTGTGTTTCCTTACTACCTGTCCATGAGTGTTCACTTGCTTTTAGGGCTACCACCCATTTCTCACTAATGTTTTTTTTTTTTTTTTTTTTTTTTTTTTTTGAGATCACGGTGTTAACATGCTGAAGCTGCAGCCAGACTATGAGGCGCACTGTAGTGCTCTGGATTTATTTCCTCCACCTAGAAGGTGATCTTTTACCATGCCCCTAAATATCAACACACTGGCATTTCCGCTTTTTGCCTCTATCAGAAATGCAGCCGCCGCAGTCGGGATCGAACCTGCCTCCTTGGGCACAGGAGACTGCGTTAGGCACCGAGGCATTTTTTTTTTCTTCTTTTTTTATAATTGAGTGGGATGTTTGAAAAGCAGCAGCAGAAATTGGTGCCTGTCTACCCATGTCCCCAGCTAAGTTTCAACAAAAGTGCGACTGACAGCTGGGCATAAATCATAGTATGTTACAGTAGACTCTCGATAAACGGAACTTCAAGTGACTGGAAAAATTAGTTCCGTTTAACAGGAGTTCTGTTTACTGAGAGAAATGTTCTAAAGTGCAAATTTATGTGCGTACACACTTCTAAGAGCATTTCATGGAACTCTAACCACTAGAAAGTGACTGTAGCTGATAGTTTTCAGAAAGCAAGAAAACTACAAGAAGCGTAGGCACAGCATTCACAAAGTTGATTTGGCAACAATGAGTCGCTGTGCACTACAAAATGCGTCAATTATTTTTGTTTAAGTCCTTGCAACTGCATCTTCACGGAGGCAAGAGGCCTCAACTTCGCGAGTGCTTATGAGCCACCGAATTTAGAAGATGGCAACGTGGTAATAAAAGACGAATAGCACAACGATGGCACGAACAAGGCGTCAGGAGGTGAGCCCTGTAGCCTCGGCGTCTAGAATCGAGACCGAGCGACTGGAACAAGAACTGCGATGTTGCATTCATTTCGCTAACACGGCTGACCACTTACGAGGCTTACGAGGCCGACAAGGCTAAAAAAGCATGGAGGAAGAAAAAAAAAACAAGAAAGAAACAGCTGGAACCGTAAAAAGCTGATTCTCATGCCAGTGGATTTCACAAGAAGTTCCATTTCTGGTTCCGTTTACACGGTGATGCGGAAATTTTAGTTCCGATTACCGAGAGTTTTTTTATGTTATGTGAATACAAAACCAACCAAATTCCAGGCAACTGTTCTGTTTAAGCGATTTCCGTTTATCGAGATTCTACTGTACTTGCTGGAATCACTTGGCTGCAATAGAGCTCCGTTACCAGTGCTGGTTTACTGACTAAAGGAAGGGAGTGTTGAGAAACTGCACTGGAGGGTCTGTGCTGCCGTTGTTGTGCCGAGATTGACATCAGGTTACACTGTTTATTCCTGAAGTGTTTGTTTAAATGGGCCTCCCCCCCCCCTGCCCCCTGCGTGTGCAGTCCAAGGCGAAAGGAGTGGAGCACCTGATCGAGGTGCAGAACCCGAACCGGGTGGAGAAGAAGCCCAAGAAGGTGGCCCAGCTCGACGAGAAGGACCTCGCCGAGGCCCCGCAGCTGTCACGCCGGGAGAGGTGAGGGGCATCCCTTCTCCGCTCCTCTTCCGTTCTATCTGTTTGCTCTGTTTTGGGAGCTGCATGTACTTCTGCTTGGGCGGAGGGAATCTGCTGCTACATGGGGCTGCAACCTGGGGCTCCCCTGGTTGAGGGCCGGCTCCTCCCAGTTCAGAACAACGCGAATACATGCATTTGCATGCCAACACTGCCTTGCTTCCAAACGTCGGTAATGATTGGGCAAATGACGGCAAATGGCAGGGCAGGGCGACATCTCAACTTGGGTGGCGAGCTGTGCACGCTTGAATTTATCGCGACCGCACGCTCACTACTGAGATGGGATAATGCGGGTTCGAGACTAAATACGAGAAACAATATTTTTGCTTGTGACTCTGAACAATGGTAGGGAAAAAAAATGCGACGGCTGCTGCTCACAATGCATACAAGGCGGCGGAGTGGCAGCAGAGCACATTCGTGTGGCGGGATTTCAACTGGATACGGATTGGCTGTAGGCCTGGCTTGCGCCTCATGTAAGGATGGCCTTATCACCACCAAACAATGGTGTCTGTCTGTGAGTTTGTTTTTGTTTATTTTGTTTATGGGTGGGGGTGTGGGCCCACTGCACACATTTTCGGTGAAACTTGGCGCCCTGAATGTATAAAAAGTTGCAGAAGGCTGGCGTATTGTTTTGTTTTGTTTTATCATAACATAAATGTTCAACTTCAGCCCCACTGTGCAAAAATTTCGTTGAAGCGAAAACGAGCCAAACATGGGTTGTTGTGACAAGGACTTTGTTGCATTGACTTGTATGGCTAGCTGATGGGGAATTGGAGATATTTCGTTGAAGTGGAAATTTCATCGAAGTGGAGCTCGTTGTAGCGGGGTTCGACTGTAGTTGTTACAGGGATGGAAAAAGGTGGGAAAGAAAGGAACGGAGCAACCTTGCGGCCTTGAAAGACACTGATAAGCAGATAGCTGAGAGAGCGGGGAGAGAGAGAGTGTCATTAAAGGAAGAAACTTGGGTCGAGCAGGCGAGGAAGGCGGGTGTTTGGCCATTGCCGTGGGGTTACATAATGTGTTTTCATGTTCGTCGGCTTGATGGGAGCTTCAAATTTATGGTCTGCCAGCCACCTGGATTTTGACTTCTCGCGGCTGGTGCATTGGCGTTCTACTGCTGCATGGGGCCGTTGAAGGGTAACTCCTGCCTGCCAGTACCTGCCTGCTCACTTGCGTCCGTTCAGCAAGTGGTCTGGCCTGCGTGTGGATTTTTGTTTATCGAGCAGGTCCAAATAAAGGTTAAGAATAAAGAAAGGTTGGGATGAGGTGGTGAAGTGGTGCAAGATATCCCGCCAGGGTCCGTCGTTTGAAGTGGATTGTGTGCATCCGAGTGTTGTGTAATCGGGGTTTCTAATGCATTGTTTCGATGGGGAGTTTGCCAGGACCGCGGTGATCCGTCGTAAGAAGCGGGTCGTCATAACACCAACGTATCACCAGTGTTCCACCGTACCACTTTCACATGGATCGTGAAGCTGTTGTGCCAACTGCCGCCATAACGCAGTTTCGAGTCAGAGCCCTCGTGGTCGGCAGTGTCAGCGCAGTGGGATGTGTATGCTGCAAAAATCACTGCTGCAGGGCCTCCCACCATTTAGTAGCAATGTTTCGGTGGTGTTGCGAGGGTCTCTGCATTTGATTGCGACCTGAACAACAGCAAGTTCACACTTCTTGCAAGGCACACACATGTCGCTGCTGACAAGTCGGGTCAGTGCCTGCTATGCTGCACACCACTCCCATACCTCGCTACGTCCTCGCCTTGAAATGTTGCCTAGTTCTTCTTTGATGTGTTGAGGAAGGTGAAATCATTGCTGATTAAATCAGCCACGCTTGATTTAGCAGTGCTTGCAATGCTTGGATGATGCGTCGTCATATCGCTGGTCCAAAGAACTCTCCCAAAGAACGTTGGTCGCATTCCTTCACTTGTCTTTGCCATTTCTTGGCATGGCCACACTGTCCCACTCTAGCGGACTCAAAGGTCACACTTCTCATCGTTTAGTACGGTCAAATTGTTTAGCTAAACAAGCAAGTTTTTGTTAGGTGAACAAAAGAAGTTGAGTGCTGCAACGACCACCACCATAAGCCCTGAATCATGGCGGAGGGTCCCCCTTTTATGTCATGTGATTTAATGATCCAATAAGAGCCTGTGAAACAAGCAGAAAACCTCTTTTTTTCTGTTTTTGATTGGACTGGAAAATTTTTGTTGAGTATAAAAGAGGGGGCTTTCTTAGTTTAGAGAGCCATGAGTCAGTGCAGGAGCCTTGGCACCAACATTTAAAAAAATTTCTTTTCGTATGTAGTCGCACAGTTGACAGACATCACTTTCGAATGAGGAAGACAGGCACTAGCCACAAGGAATGGCCACCGTGATGTCCACTTCCGCTTTTGTGGTGAGGTTAAATTTGACCAAATGTGCAATTTGTACTCACTGTGTATCATTCAAATGCTTTTTTTTTTTTCACTAACTTCTCACTCATATTGTTTTATCTTTTTGTTTCTTGAAAGCTGAATAGTCAAAGGTAATAAAGATAAAGCAAAAAATTGACCAATTTAAAAAAAAAACATCAGTTTTACGACTTGCGTCTCCCCATAGCTTACACCAAAACAATCAAAACGGGCATCGCCATTAGTGTTTAGTTCGTTGTGTGGCCGATACTGACGGATCTTTCTCATTGAAGCATCATTGAAGAACTGGTGTCTTTTGAGCTCTCCAAATGGTACAGATGACCATGCAAGAAAGTACGGTGAAACCGTGGCGAAACGATCATGGCTGGTGTTAAACCTGATTGGGCGAAGAGAAGCAGACAAGAGCTGCCGCTCCGAACTACCACCATTTCTTCTTTCTGTGTACCTCTGCTTCTACATTTTGTAAGAAACAGTTGGTATGAATTTCCGGATGATACTAATTTGTGCAGTACCTTGGCCGAATGGTTTTCCAAACTATGAGCCACATTTCAGGTGTTCCGAAATGTGACCGCAAAATTCTCCTGCACACTGGTGTGGATGATACAAATGAGTGGGGTGCAGTGCCACCCAGTGGTGGTGAAGTGGCAGTGAGGTTTCCTTTTCACCCTGTCTGACTTGGTTTACCTATAACACAGATGAACGGCTGAAGAAAGATGGAGCGGACACATTTTTGAAAAAAGAAAAACTGGCATACAGTTTCCATATTCATAGCACAGGGGGTAGGCAAGTGGAAGGCAGCCACTGCACTCATTGTATAGGTTGGAAATGGTGTAGCAGTGCTGGCAGTCCCTTTGCCATTTCTCCACGCTCATGCTTTCTTTTGGGGAAAAGCTGTAGGTCGTAAAGAAGGTCGATGAGGATCTGAAAAGAGAATGCACTGATCTTGCAAAAGAGGTTGGCCTAGCAACATCGATCATGTTCGTTATTGTCAGTCGGTGGTGCCAGATCGTTCAAGGTAAGTAGCGCTTCAGTGCAGATACAAAGGAGGGGAAGACGGCACATTTACAATGTTGTTTGGAGAGGTTACTACTACCAAGGTGAAGGCAGCTGGCATGCTCCTTTGGCATATTTTCCCCCGAAATGTCATCATTGAGTGGCGTGGATGATTTCCGGGCGTCCGATGGATAAAATTAATCACCACCTTAAGGCTGGGCATGGATTTTCTGGCTCTTAAATGGTGATGCGAATTCCTTGGTTGTACGAATTTCAGACATTATGAATAACTTACGCTACACCCTGAGATTCGTATCACCAAGGTAAGGTCTTACTGTAGTTGGGTCAGGTCTAGAGGCTAATATAGGTGAACATACTTTTTTTTTATTTGTTGTATCATTGAACTGGGACCCTTGCTTAGAATCATGACTAGCTTGTAAAGGGGCCATAAAGCAGGGGTGCATGAACTGTGCCATTTGGGGAAATGGCTGCGCTGCGTCAATCCACTTTTCTGCGCTATTCTGTTCCGAAAGGCATAATTGCGCCAAAACTGCTCCATAGAGGCGCCACAAGATGGGACGGAACTGCAATACAATGTTCAGGGCCATTCACATCGCAAAAGGAGCAGTAGGGACTCATTCGTTCACCTGTCATTGGCGACGTAGTGCGCTCTGGCACGCTCGGAGCTGGGAGTCGCTCGTCACAATTTCCGGGTCTCTAAGTGGCGGCGCGGTTTCACAGGACTCGGGAGTGACCGCGGGGTGCGGGCAATGTGCGAACTTTGACGCCAAGTGCAGCTTCACCGCACTGCTTGCTGTGTTGTGAAGCTGCATTTACATAGCGCTACATCTCCGCGGTGCATGCATTGTCGCCAGCAGTCATTGAAATCTTCCCGCCTATTGAAAAAGCAAAAAAGTAAAGTAGTTTTACTGTTCAGTCAGACCCTTGCCATTTTATCTTAACGTGAATGCACTTACCTATCATAACGTTAGGTGTGCCAGCTGTGTTGATCCCTGGCACAAGCGAGAGGTGAGCGTCTGTTGAAGGCCAACCTCACTCAAAATTTCAACATCCTGAAAATATTATTTCCGTATAGTCTCCTAAAAAGGCTGCGAGATTCAAAATATGACAGCTGAAATACACATATCCACGGCGCAAACGAGCATAAAAAATCGGAGGTTTTGAAACCAAAATTGGGCAGAGCACGGCCATTACTCCCACGCTAAAGTGACATTCCAGCCAGCTGTCCGCAAACCTGCGTGCAGCGCTTCGCCCTCACCGCAGTCCTAGGAGAAGCGTGCCCAGCTGAGCTGGACCAGTTCTCTTGGCTGGCTGTAGGAAAGATCGCAGGAGCGGCCGCAAGGGTCACTTCCACTTCAAGGCTGTTGGCATGATCTGCCGGCAGGTGCAGCATTGGTTGCGACAAAGCTGTTTTGAACGCTTATAACTAATTAACAACACAATTCACGGGCTGCCAGTCATGTCGCAGTTGGTTTGGTAGTACTCATCGACCAGATTTAGGGGAAATCCCCAAGGTGAAGTAAGTTTTTGCAAGGGAAAGTTTGACATCCACCTGAATGTACGTACTGTACGTTCAAAGTAAATTTGACCCAGGTGAAATGTGAGTGCGGTTCGCCTTTAAACTAGCAGCTCTGCAAGTAATTAGCTCGGTAGGTGTGGCCTGCCTTACAGCAATGTTTCTTTTCTTGCTCGTCCCCCCTACTTCCCCCTATTGGCCGATAAGCCACTGTGTATGCTTGAAAAAGAACTTAATAAACGCTGGTACATTAGTTTGATTAGACACGATGCAGAATTGCGTGGTATTTTTTTACGTATGAAACTTCATCAGTTGAAGTGGAATATGCTGGGATATTTCTTTCTCGTGTTTTGTGAACGTGGATATTTCTTCTTGATTTTTCTGGAGTCTAGCCAGGTTTACTTGCAGTACATGAAGTTATCTCGTGGTTCCTCATACTTTCTTTTTCTTTTAGTTCTCTTCTCTTAGTTCTCTTAGGTCACTTAGTGTAGTGACCAGGTACTAAGGTGGCTAGGTGGTACAAAAGTGACCATTTCACTTACCTTTGGTCTTCTCAGTGTTGTTTCTCATGTCTGTGACGGTGTTGTAGTAAACACATTATTTTTTATATGTGCGTAGTTTACAGGCATGAGACAGCTGCGCATATTGCGCAGTTTTGATGCGAATTGGTTTTCCTGCGCCAGGCTGCTCCAAAAGCTTGAAAAATTTGAAAATTGCGCCAAACTGCTCCAAAACGGTCTGGGAGCCAAGGATTTTAGTGCTCCAGTCAGTTTCAGGGGGAAAAATGCTTACTGGGGGCATACTTTTATAGAATCTCCTAGGTTGTTAAGGTTTGATGGATTGATCATTCAATAAAAAAAACCCGCATAAAATGGTCCCCGACATAGTTTTCTGGAAAGTCGCATTGTTGGGTTGCACATGTTATATATTCTGTGAGTTTTTAAAGTTTTCCCATCGAAAACCACTGCAAAGTCCTGTAGAAAAAATACTTATGTGTACTGAGGCGGCAAACGACTTGGGCAAGGGGATGAGAAAACGGCAATTTTAGGAGCGCCGTATCTCCGGAATGACATCACTGGGCGCCGCCATCTTGGTGTGGTGAAAATTGGAAAACATAGCCGCCGGGCAAAGCAGTTTCTCGTGGTTCAGCCAGGAATGCTCTTCGCCGACTTCTACCGTGATTTTAGTTCTTGTGGTGGCTGAGTTTACATTTATTCGTTTGATCGGTTGCGGGGAGTTGCGCAACTGGAAAGACGGCAGTTTATCAAAAGCAATGTGGTGCCCGCGAATTCGCTGTGTTTCAGCCGTGAGTGTGAGGCGCTGTGCGCTCTTGAAGTGAAATTTCGGACTCATTGTGGTGTTATAAAATGCGGAGTTATTGCTGCCTTTGACAGCGAGCTTGCTAGCGGCGGGAATTGGACGATCGACACTGCATAAGTGGCGGCGCAGGCTACATCGATGGAAAAAGTTCTAGCAGTGTTTGATAGCGGGACGGGCTATTATTGCACGCTAGTAATAATGGTTCTTCTATCTGAAGTGAAGTTTAATGCCAAAAGTGAGGTGGCTAAACATAACAGCGTTACTGAAATTACGATCGTAGTGAATGTGCACCTTGGGTATTTAAATGGGAGGGCTGGTGGGGTGCAACGACTGTCACCTCGTTTTGCGCAACTTTTGCCGTGGCTCTACACTTGTGCGTAAAGCCCAGTCTGGGATTAAAAAAATAATAATTTCAGCATTCACATGGTAATAAAAACGCCTTACGATTGCTTAGTTTTTCTGTTTGATATTTTCAACGGACCTCCACTCTATCAATGCATAGAGGTTAAGAATTTAAAAGTGGTTTGTAAAAAAGTAGTGCAGTTTGTACCTTGTGATACTCTGGTAGAAAAAAACTCTATTGAAAGCTGTTTTAGTGTTACGTACGTTTAATAAGTGTGCTTCCCTTCCTTCCCCCCCGAGTTGCCAAAAATTTGATTTTTATAGGCTCCTAAGGTGACAATAAATGTCGTTCTTCTGCTCCAAATTAAGATTCTTCTGCTCCAAAATCGAGATTTTGCTGCTCCAAAAACTGCTCCCAAACATGGTTAAGCTGTCTCACCCCTGAGTTTAGGTAGCTGCAGCTATTCAAAGCATTGCTTGCTGTAGTTTTCTTTTAGTTAGTGCTTGCGTCACCTGCAATGTTTTAATTAGGGGAGCTTATATTTTTTAATTTCTCTGTACCTATATTACTACTTCGACCACTTGTCCTGCTTTTCTATATTAAAATTCCACTAGAAGTCCTACTAAAGTGTGGTCAGTTCAGTATTAAATGTTGAGTAAAAGTTACTTGAATTTGTTTTTTTATACGTAGCATAAATTTTTAAGAAACGACAAATAAAAGAAGTTTGACCCTAGACATCTGCACCCAAACAGACTTCCCTGCCCTGAATCTGCCTTTGGATGCTCCAAAGCTGCTCCAAAACTGCCCTTTTATTGATCCAAAGCTGCTTCAAAACAGCATTTTTGCTGCTCCCTGAGCTGCTTCAAAAGGCTCGAGTGTGCTTCCACACCTGATAAAGACAAAATAGACAGCTTTGTTTAATTTAAAAGAGGTGGCCTTTGGGAACACACGGAGTCATGAAAGCCTTTTCTGAAAGTGAAAAACACAAATTTTTAAAAACTTTCAGATTTTCCACTACACATTGTCTGTGGTGACTGAATGGAGGGAACAGTGAAAACGTTAGGTATGAATGCACTAACTGCACATCATCATCCAGATGATACAATCAAATGGAACTAAAGGCTGCACTACAATTGCCCAGTCCTGTTTCTTGGTGGTGGCTGTTGTCTGGCCGCAAACAGCACGAACAATATTTTGTGATATCACGGGGTTCATCAGGAAGTGAACGGGGTGTCGCCACTGCGTGGTTTATTTTTCTTGATCTCTAGTTTGGATGGCAGGAGCGTGCGATAAAGATATAATTTTTCATTGGGACAGGGCAGTCTTTCTAATGAAGCAAACTTGTACATAGCCTCTGTGGCCCTTCATTCGAACATATGCGGCATCTGCCTTCCGAGTTGTACGGGCAGGCGGCGCCAGTGGTGTTCCAGCAATATCTACCCCCATACAAAGTAGCTCAAATTTTAGAAAAGGAGTTCCTCCCCTTCTGGCAGTGTTGCTGTTGTGGGAGTCAGTGGGGAACCCCACTTCACAGTCGCAACGTTATAGGTGTCGTAGTTCCACCACCCTGCTTTCTCTGCTGCAAAGTGTTTCTAGGTGTGGTCATCCTTTGTCTTATCCCTGACGCCCCTCTCTGCCCGCATCTTCCTCGTCACTATCGCAGGGAGGAGCTGGAGAAGCAGCGTGCGCGGCAGCACTACCAGAAGATGCACGCGGCGGGCAAGACGGAGGAGGCCCGCGCCGACCTGGCCCGCCTGGCCCTCATCCGCAAGCAGCGCGAAGAGCAGGCACGCCGCAAGGAGGAGGAGGCCAAGGGTGAGCAAAAGGGGGTGGCTCTCTCCTCTTCCATCCTCCTCTCGCTCTTCCTGTAGGAGAAGGGTCAGGGGGAAAGAGTGGGATGGATGCGCGCGGGCCTTTTTGTCTCGGTTGTGCGTATTGTCTCGGCAGAGCTTCGACACGCTAAAGAGTGTAGAACTACACTGACACTAGGAATAGAGACATTGCCAAAACAGGCACTTGTTCTACGTGCTGTCTATGTCTTTTCATGGTATCGGCAGTTTTTGTACTTTTTCAAGTCTCGGCATAGGTGGAGGAGGAGGGGCTGGACACGCAAGAATGGATTTTGAGGGGAGAGATGTGGGATAGGTGTGACTACGCAAAGCATTTGGTTATTGATCAGTTGATGCTTGCATCAGCTGCAAGGAGTTTTGAAAAAAAGTGCTGGAGTGGAGGTCTCCTATCCTCCTGAGACCCGGGATGCATTTGGGTCCACAAATTTTTTCTAAACTTGCAGAATAAGTAAGTGGAATTATGAAAGTGGAAAGTTTTACATGGTTTTTCAGTAGCTCTCATAGTTTCAGCTCAGCGAGATGTCCTATATATTGGACGCTGGGGTGCTGCTGCCAGGTCTTTCTTTTTCCTCCGGCGTGCATGTAATGATGTACAGGGAGATACTGCGCTGAAACTCGTGCAAAAAGATGTTTGAATTCGAAAGGGACAGTATTTGATAAAAGATTTCGCTCTTGTGTTCACTTCCTGTGGCCAATTTTAAAACTTCTTCTGTCCTTTGCGATGGAAGAAAGAAAGTCGACATTTGATGTGAAAGAACTTTGTTTTCATGTCGCAACCCTGTGGTCTGTAACGGGTAGCGTTGGCAGTGTCTTCCAGCCTTACGAAGTGGCTAGCGCTCTTTTATTGGGACTATCCACGAGATAGTCGAGCCAAGCTTTGATCGCAGATAGCACTCAGCTTTGTCCTCATTCTCTGTTTCATCCTGCTTCCTCCCTGGAGTTGTGAGGACCTCAGCAACAGTTTGGCAAAACTTCGCAAAATTGCTTTAAGCCATCTCATCAGACACGTGAGGCCGGTCTTCTAAATAAAAAAAGACGCGATGTCGCCCACAAGCCTCTAAACACCAACAGCGCTCATTTGCGTTTCGTAACAAGGCCATCACAAACGCTCGGTCAAAATTTCCGTGTTCAGTCCTGGCGTCCAACGTATTGGACACGCAAAATTAAAAGAAGCGCAGAAGAAAGTAAGTGGGCGAACAGTTTAAATTTCGTATTCTGCGTGTTTGCTGTTCCATAAAATTTTTGTAGAATCAAAGATGTGACTTGAGAGCAGCTAGAAATACATGATAACAGTAGTATTTACATTTTCGGCCGGTGCCGTAGAACGCCGCACCGCCGAACGCCACCATTCTGGAAGAGTTTGGTGGGAATGTGAATGACGTATTTTCACCAATGCTGCTTAGATGGCACCAGTGGGTGTCCAACTTGTTGGACATTGGGGTTTTATGGGGATGACTGCCTTGTCATTGGAGTATTACCTCATTACCTATTGTCCAATATATTGGAGAAATCCTCATAGTCGGGTCTCGGGAGGCTATACACGCCCACGTGAACAGTGAAGCCGGGGAAACCAGTTGGTGGCCATCTTGCTCCAGGCAACAGCACGCACAGTTAGCTATTTCGTTACGACGCCTATTCAAATCGATCACCGGTGATTGATGATTTATATTGCCTATTTCGATATGTTATAGTCGTTTCTCGTACACCTGATGCGGCCAGTGGTTAGTCTAGGCACTGCACTTTTAGAATCAGTTTAAATTTTCCTGCTCCGGCGACGTTGAGATTTCTGATGGCATTTTTTGCGAGCTGAGGTGCGTGTACTTTTGAGGAAGGGGGCGTGGCTGCTGCACTTGACAAAAAAGCACGCCGCTGATGGTTAGGTTGCATTACCATAATACTTTTTTTTTCGTCTGTAGGCTCCTGGCAAGTCAAGTACCTAATAAGACTGTCAGCTTCGTAATCCGGCAGCGTTGAGAGGTGATAATTACTTGAAAAGGACACCAGCTATTCACTAGTGATCTTTGGTTGGGGAAAAAGGGCAGCTTTATTCTGTGAAAGCTTATTTTTGATGGTCCCTCGCATGTCTATCAGGTGTGCCTGGCATTTTCAGCCAGTTTCCAGCAGTTTCGGTTTCGTTTTTGCGTTGCGAAAATCTTATTTGGTGCTACTACGCAGTTACCCAACTACAAATGGCGCCTTTGTTGCCCGCTACTGTTCCTCGAAACAAGCGTGCCGCTCGTGCTTCCACTTTACCCACGCCTTACTTCTGCGATAACAGCTTCCGCTGAAGGTCAAAAGATAACACCAAGCCGCCGGGTATCAGTTCAGATGAGGAAAACGCTTCCAATTGGCCTTGAACAGTGCCAGCTGTTCACCAGCCAGTTTCGGTTTCATACGAGGGTATTTCCGGAGTCTAGTGTCGCTGCTTAGTAGAACTGTCTATTCTGACAAAGTCTCCAACAGCCTTGTATTTGTTTCTTTTCGAAATTGTTAGGTGGCGCTGCAATGTAGTAGGCTCGTAGTGCTGAACTCGCTTCATAGCACGACGGCGGCTTGGTGAAAGCTTGCTGGACACGATTCTAGCGCATTGTACCTTATTCTCCTGCAAGCAGGGCTACCATAGCGAGTCAGAACATGACAATAAACCGCAAAGGAAAGTTCTGACTGATAAGTGATCGTCAGAACGTCAACAAGCATCTACCAAAGAGTTTGGTTTTCAACTCCAAGCGGATTTTTTCGCATCGCTTGCTTACCTTCAATGTTGTGCTCGTCATAATCACTGACAAGGTGTTTTTATATCACGTGGAGGCTGATTGGGGCCTTCAATAATGTCAAACCACCAGATTTCTTCTAAAGAACCATCCAAATAGCAAATTTGAAATAGTGGTTGGGTTTCACCGCAAGGCACAAGCACCACGCGGGCTAACATTTTCTTTTATATCTGACAAATTGTACCGTGCGCCTCAATTTTTTTTTTCTGGGATGGCTTTTTGAAATGTTCACTTACAAAATGTATATTCTAAATCTTTTCTTCTACTTGTGGTTTATTATACACAACTTCCCTTTTTTATTATTTTCTTCGGCACCTGGACAAAAATTTCGAAATCGATAATTTTTTTCGCAGTAATTATTTATGGAAACATTATTAAAACTGGTGTCGTTGGAAAGCACGTGGAATCATCTGCATTTTATGTCGCTGCAATGTGTGCCTAACCAATATGTATAGCACAGAAAAAATGCTTTGTTAGACGCCTCAAAATTGGTCAATTTCCCGCGCTAACGAAAGAGTTAAAACGCTGGGAATGTAATGAGCGAGATTTTGCGGAGCGGTTTCAGCATGACTCAGGACAGTTGGAGTAGTCGATTTTTCCTAGATTTTTTTGATGTTATACAACCATGAAATAGTACACAGTGCAGTTGTTTACGCAATAATATGCGAGCTGAAGTTGTTGGCGCATGTGCGTATTCGCTTGCAACATTCCCGACGTGAGGCACACTGTACACCAAATAAAGTAGTAAATGAAATTTCATTTTATCCAAGGCGGCAGGGGCATAGCCAGTGAGTGGGGGGGGGGGGTTTGTGTCGGAACACTCGAACAAATTTTCTGAACGGTGTATTCCTCCCTCTGTCTCCTCCGCATTCCGGCCCTTTTTTCGTCCATGCTGTTCACACTCCGCATCGGTATATAAATATGGAAAAACAAAATAAGAAATTTTGATATGAAATTGAAATATGTTTGCATGTAGGCTCTTCTGCCTTTTAGGATTTTATTTGCTGTATGGTCTATAAGGGAATAATGAAGCAACAAATCTTATAAGGGCTGCCTAATATCACCATACAGTCCATCAGCCAACTAAGTAAATAAAACAGGCACCCTTAAAAACTTAACAGAGCAGAAAAATACAAAAGAATACAAAGTCGAACTAGTGGGCCAGGTTGCTGCTACTATGGTTCTTATGTCATTTACAGATTTATAAAACTTAGTCCTCGCAATCTGCGTTCGTTTAATTCGCTATGCGAGCTTTCTAAAAGTCAATTCCTTTGAAAATTGGCGAAGCCTGATCTTTATACACTGGTTCGCAAACTTCTTTGACAAAGCGTAACTTTGATTTTGAGCGGATCACAGCCCCAGAATGAGGCACCAACTGAACAAATAATGCTTGCTTTTTTCATGGCATCGCCATTAGTTTTCACAGCTGCTGGCAGCTCGCTGGACAGCAGCACAGTGCAGCATTCTTCGCGGAGTGGGCAGCCATGCACTTTCAGTGTCGCACATTCTGATATATATGGCACTAGTGCGCCGACAACAGGCGAGAGGCTTTTCCAGAAGTCTTTCCAACGGGTGTAATCGATGGCAATCATTGCCCAGTGGCCAAAGCAGTCTAGGTTTGAGTGTAGATGTGCGTGGAAAGCCTGAAAAACGGTAGGAGTGCATCCCCTTGTTGCAGCGTTGTTTGGCCTGTCGTGTCAAAGCAGCTGGCTTCAGGCGGCTTCAAGAACAGAACAGGCACATTCTTTGGCATCAAGCCATCCTAGGAACCCGCACATTGTCTTTTGTTTGTGGCACACTGACAGAAACTTATTTATCTTTGTATTCACGAGATAAAAAGGTTCGTAGAGGAAGTTTTCCGTTGCAACTGCGCCTGTGCTGCTCGAATGAGATGGCACGGTGATTGGGACAAGCGATTGAAGGCTGCTGCGGGCATCCTTGCTGATCAAAAATGATTCCTGGCTTCGCTTGATTTGTGCCGCCGAAGGTGACGCACAAGATCACCGTAGGGTTCAGAAGCGTTTGAACACCAGAGGGGTGGAGAAACACCACAACTACTGCGTGGGCCAAAGTGGCCACTTTCACGTTTTCTGCCTTGAGCAATATGGCGGCTGCCGGCTTCAACAGCGGGGCGCTGCTTCCACCCGTTTTTTCTCAACTTCATTGGTCAGCTGGGATGTTTTAATTATGGGGGCATATTTTTAATTTACCGGAAACGTAGTCAGTTCAGTATTAAACGTTGAGTAAGGGCAATATGAAATTTTTGTTTTTGTGTGTTTGTGGGTTTACCGGAAGTTTTAAAAATGCAAATAATTGATGCTTGACCCTGAAAGTCCGCTCCCAAACAGACTTGTCTGCTCCAAAATTTGCCTTTTGGTATTCTCCAAAGCTGCTCCAAAACTCCGCTTTCAGTGCTCCAAAGCTGCTCCAAAACAGCATCATTCCTGCTGCCTGAGCTGCTCCAAAAGGCTCAAGTCTGCGTCCACCTCCGCTATTTTGAACTCTCATTAATCCGAACTGATGTGGCATCCCCTTGGAGTTCGAATTAACAAGCTTTTGCTGTACTATGGCATTGGGATGTTGGCTGTGCTTATATATTGGCCAAAGTCTAGCATTTTAAACCTAATTGAACCTTGGAAGCTGTTTCTCATAGTAGAAACATAAACTGAAGCTTTTTGAGGGTAAAATTGTGAAAGTTATTTTCTCTTTCTCTCTCTCTCTCGCAGCGAAAGAAGCGGAGCGGAAAGCCAAGGCAGAAAGCATCAACAAAGCCCTAGGGAAGAAGACGTGACCACGGCAGCGGCCGCTATCCTCAAAACTCTCGCCCGTTTTTTTTTTACACCGTTTTGAAGACATTTGGAGTGGCGTATTTTTTTGTTTAGGATGCCTCCTGCTACCACCCGTCCCAGTGTGCGTCGTTCGTCCGTTCATTTCTTTTTTCTGCTAATGGACTTCTGCTACGCATTTTTTGTTTTTGTCTAAGTTAAGTCACAGAAAAACGGCGACAAAACAGTGCCAGTGAGAGGCAAGACGCTTTTTGTTGCTGAAGAACTTTGGCCTTCATTTTTTAACCTGCGGAGCCGGCTTGACATCCTTATTTTATTTTTTTGAGAAATTCTTAATGTAATGCTCCGAGTGTGCGCCAACTGAGCTGATGAGTGAGATAAGCTGTGTTACCTTTGAGACCCATGGGGCGGGGTTCTGTAAGTGCCCTAACAAAAAAGAAAAAAAAATAAATGGAGCGTACAAGCCTCTTTTGCACAAGTCTGAGCACTTGTGCAGTTGAACCCGGAATTTCTGTGTGGGTGTGTTTTTTTGCGTTTAGAGACTTGAGTTTTTTGCTTAGAGGAAGGCACAAATGAATGCCCTTTAATTGCCTTACCACACCAAAGTCAGGAATGCATAGTAGTACAGGGTGTTGCGACGATAATTGGAACACTTTAAAAAATTTTCCTGAGTGAACTGCCGCTCTGTTCGCGCTCAAACTTGCCAGGAGGTCGCAATTTGTTGCCTATTTTGTTTGATACCGGGAGCACCGATGGTACTTACCTGTGTATTCTGAAAATAAATAAAAACGATTTTCACCTATGGCGGCTGATTTGGACGTGCGAGCCAGCGCAAGTTGATGTTGGAACGACGGAACCACCTGCAGAGTGAAACGCATGCTTGGGATTCACGTATGGAGCCAAATGGTGCAACAGACGATCAGAAAATGCACCTAGAAATGAGCTAACAGACGATCAGAAAACCCCGTTTTCGGGCTCGCACGTCCAAATCGCCGCCATTTTCCCATAGGCGAATATAGTTTTTATTTATTTTCAGGATAAACAGGTAAGTACCGTCGTCGTTCCCGGTGTCAAACAGAATAGACCACAAAATGCGACCTTCGCGTGAAGTTTGAGCGTGAACAGCGCGGCGGTTCGCTCAGGAATATTATTTTAAAGTGTCCCAATTACCGTCCCAACACACTATGTTCAGAGTTGTTTCAGCTGATTTACGCTTATTTCTTGGTTTGTTTGGGAGGGGCGTTTCTCTCGCACAATCCTGGCCTTTGATTTGCTCACGCCAGCACTGACGGAACAATTGCAAGCCCTTGGAGGTGCGTTTAACCGTTAACTGTGAACAACCAAAAAGTTTGAGTTCACCGCCAGGTAGACAGAAACCAAGATTTGAATACGGAGTTGGCATCATAAAGCAGCGGTTAAATTGTGTGGTACATTGTTTTTCCTGTTGCAGGCAAGCTAAGGCTGATTAAGTGGATTTCCTTTACTTCTGTTAAGTGTTTCTGAGCCTGCCTCAATATATTTTGCTCTGTCTGAGGTTACTTCAAAAGATGTTGGGCTTGTCACGAGTCAATTTATTGCCTAGTTCTGTCGTGAGCAATTATGAGCCATGAATTGATCATAAGCAATTTTGACTGACTGCAGTATGGTTCAGTTCCAGCCCAAACGATTTTAGGTAAGATATGATGTACTAAAATGTGGCTGCTGCTGCCATTACCCGTTTGAGGTGGCTAATACTTGCGCCTTAATTAAGTGCTTCATTCTGCAAAGTGCCACTTTTGGTGACTGCTCAAGAAAATGGCCGCTGCTGTAGAGAATAACGAAAAAACATGCGCAGTATGATGGGATTGGTACGTGGGCCTCCACAGTCGCAGCCCAGTGCACTACCGAGTTTGCTATTCCCGCGTTTTTTATTTTTTTTTTATTGGTCTTTGCTACCTCCGTAAGTTGCCAGTGGTAGAGCAGAAGTTGTCGTCTCTTTGTTCATAGCCCATGCCGACTTGGAGGATCAGGCCAGTATCGGGAGCTTTGGGGGCTAATGTGCTCCCTTTACAAAATTCACAAACGTGTGAATTCGAATTGTAAAAGTTGTGGAATCGTGCCTGCCGCGTGACACTTGAACGTGGTGGGACACGAGTAGTATAGGTGCACAGCAGCCACCCGGAATGCTTGTGCAAGGGAGGTCGTGATGTGTGCTAGCCCCCTGGCTGAGATAATTGCGCAGTAAGATGAAGAAACAGGCGCAAGCATGGTGTAGCAGAGAAGAAGTTACTCGAAGAAATCCATGCCAAAGGAAAAAAAATTACGCCATCTTCGCGTGGGGAACCATGAGGAGGATGCGAAGCATCATGGGGGTTCCGTGTAGGTTTCATTGTGTTGCCGTTATGTTGTTTCATTTATCGGAGCACGAATGGGAACGTAGTGTGAACCCCCATGTAGGGACAGAGAAATGTAGAGACAGTGAAGAGACCGACACCCGCGTTGCCTGATCGAACACCTCCTGGTTCTCGTTTTTCTTTATTGCGTGCTCATGCTCCTACCCCTCTTCGTCCTCTTCTCTGGTTGAGCTGCAAGGCGCGTGGCGCTTCCTGCCACAGCTTTCCAACAGGAAATTCAACATCCTCCTCTAAAGTCGTCAGTTCGTCGTTTCCATTGACATTGAGCTTCGCGTGCCTTCGTTGTATCAGTATCTTCTTGATGCAGTTTGAATGAGTGAAGGACATAAGGCGTGTTCGTAGCACATGCTCCCGTCTCGGTTTGTAGCACAGTGGGGAGAGCGCCACTTACCTCCCGTTGTGGCCAGAGAGTCGTGGGATCGAAACCGGGCGCCGCCTGACTATTTTTTTTTTATAGTGTAGGGGGAGAGGTGTGGATGGACGGACGATGGATGACAGCCGAGAGCAAGAGATGCTTTGCATCTAAAAAGTACGGCCGTTCCACTCAGTGTGAAAGCTGTTGGAAGTGCAGAGCAGTGATGCGCCATAACGGGCTGTGGCGCAGTTATTCGCTCACTCTGACCACCCATCAAGTTCTTCGCCGCCGTCTCATTCCTCTCCCGATGAATTCAACGGAGGTTTCTCCAACAGATTTCAAATTTCCCGCCTTCGCAGTGCTCGGGCGCCCCCTGCCTGATACTGCGCCAGCGGGAGTCCTGTTCTTTTTGTGCTTGCTTTTCCTCCCGCACGTGCCACCGTTGCACTGCCACTTTTGTTTGCTTACCATCGTAAAAACCAATCCAGCGAGCGTTCCCAACTAAATGAATGTGGGCGCTGCAACTTAGTTATGTGTATTTTGCCTCAAATGTACCTGCAGTTTTCTTTGCACTAAACAAAAGGGAAATCTATGACGAGTTCCAGCGGTCCACGAGTTTCGAACGCTTATGACTATATAAACCGCTTGGCTTTCGAAGCCTCTGGGTTATGCCGTGACGACAGCCGCTATGATGGAATGCCGTGCGGCTCTACTTGGGCCCAGCGAGCGAGCTACGATGACAACTTGAAAAATCCCACGAACACTGATTCTTGGGAAACCGGAGGTTTGTGAATGTTGCATACTTCATGGTAGGTGTTTGCTTTCTGATTCACTTCTCGGGGCAGTTTTACCATTCCAGGTGTTTGAATATTAAAAAATCATGCACCCCTCCGTCTGTCGACGGGCGCTGGTTGAACACTAAGCTTTCTCGTGATGGATTCTTTGGTTGGCCTATCCCACACTGAGTATGTGTTAATCTGGAGGTACGCACCACTTTTCTAGGATACCCACAGAAACTCTTGGGTGTGCATTCCGTAGGCCTAATGTTTGCATTTGGGGTGTACAGGGTGAATTGGTACCTGCTGCTTGGCGTTTGCTTCGACCATGTCGAAATGGAGAAATCGGATTGACGCCGGTTTCATAATCCAAAGGACCTAAATTCGATTCCGACCACGGGAAGCGTTTTTTCTCTTAACTTCACTTACGATCATTCCTCGTCTTTCCTGCGGGGCGTATTGGCGTACAACTGCACCAGTGAGGACACTAAAAGCTTCGCTTTAAAATTTACGAATAGAGACGTGAAAGTTTGCTCTCCTGCACGACATGTGAACTTTCATACTTCACCGAACAGCGGGCCCCTTTGGGTTGGCTTTTTTTTCCGCATGGCGGCAAAGCTGCGCAGGAAGCCCTAACGCATGCAAGACTTTTGCGGAACGAGTGTATGCCAATTGTGTATGCGAGCTCAAGAGCTCAAATGCGAGCTCAAATTTTACACGTTCGTGTAACATTTTACGGTACAGAAAGGTGTTTTCTGTCATGAACTTGCAATGCTTGCAGGAAGGGGCTGGTCATGCATACCTAGCTTCTTTTCAATGATTTGAGAAACCACTCAAGCATATTTCATTTTAATTTCAATTCTCTATTTCTCTCAGAGGTTCCCAAGAAAGCCTTCTGAGCTGAAAGCTGTCGTGCACGTCTTGATGGGGCCGAGTAAGCCACTGCACGACAGTACTCAGTACAGGGATAGATATGGGTAAAGAAAGCTTAGTTAGCAAATGTAAATTTACATGCTAGCATCTTAATAAAAAGATACAGGCATCATACAAAACATATCAGTAACATATAAAAACACATTAACTACATACCAATGTCAATTTACAGTTTTTGAAGTACATATTGCGTTTCATTGAATGTCGAGTATTGGTAACTGTTTAAAATGAATGGAAGATTGTGTGGAGCGCTTGAAATTTGCAGTTGGTTCCAAAACGTGGCAACACCTTTGATTTTGGCTGTCAAACTGAAGCCAGGCAGCATTTCTGCATACTGGATGAAAAGCAAAACGTGCGCAATAATAAGAACTTGTACATTCCATTGCGCACAATGTGTGGAGGGGCTGGCTCGCATTTCTTCATTCCAATGTATGCGAATATTTTCCCCCACTGCTGTTTTTCCTTGTTAAGTTACTTTTCAACCACTGCTTTCTGATCGAGCACCATTATTTAAACGCTCAAATGTGTTAAGTCCTTAAATAACAAATCTTTTTTGTAGCTGTTTTGAAAGCTCCATGCAAGCAATAATATCCACATTCGAAAATCGTTTATTAAATTTGCAGTCCTCAATTGCACATTCGTGCATATCTGCTTTTGGTCTGCTTTTTTGTTAAATTTGGTCGCTCGCCCACTTTTGCATCCACTCAATCTACTTTTGTTTCATCTGCTCATTCGATGTACTGTCGTCTGTTCCGTCTGCGCCTGTCAACCATTGGAGAGACGCAGGAAACGCCTGGTACCGTCTCTTTGACCTTCAAGATAAGTCGAGGTCACGCGCCTCGCGCAGTTTCTCAGCACCGACGGAAGCACCACCGATTACGCTTCGGACGACGACGGGACCGATTCGCGGGCCGACGGACGCCCCGGGACTACCAACCATGCTTAGGTCGCCGGCCGAAGCAAAATTGAAGACTGCGTGGAGCTGGCTTCTAAACAGCGCGCTGGTGTCAGGTATGTGACGCCGTGGGACACGAGCATCGTGGTGAGCGCTACTACCATATGCGGCCATCAGAGCGTCTCGTGGCCTTTCGAGAGCAGTGCATCTAAATTGTTTGTAAGCGCAGAGAAATAAATATGTGTAAAGGCACTTTGTGGGGGACGAATTGTGAACGGCGTGCAATTGAAACTTCAGTTCGCGTCGCTTCCCACCTATGCTTCAAACTCAAATGTTTTCTTTCCTCAGTGACATTTATCGCGTACGACGTACGAGTAACATACTAATACTTGTGCGGTAGCCTGCATAACCTTGTCCAGCCCGATTTAGGAGACGGAAGAACGCTTTGCAAACTCGAACTTGGCTGAACTATTTGAGGCGGGTGAGGCGTAGCACAAAGGAGGAGCGGCCATATCATGTTCGCCCGTCTGAAAAGGTTGTCCTTCGTCGCACTACTCAGAACCACTTCCCAACAATGACACAATAAACGCGCTGAAGGAGATAACTTTTATCGGAATCCTCCGAGAACAATGCATTCACTGGAACCAAGACGCCAGGGTACACTGCCGGCGCAAGCAGCAAGGCCGGCGCGTGCGGCGATATGAGAGATTCCGTCCGTTCCGTCCTGTACGTAGTTAGCGTGTTGACCGGGGCCCGTCTGGGCACTCGGGCATTCGTCACGGTAGGGGGATTAGTTCCGCTGGCCTGCCTTCGTCATGTCCGCGCCTCCTCGCCCTTCCGCGCGCGCAGGCACACATGGGTCCCGGTAAACCCGGTAGCAACGTACATGACGGAACGGACGGACTGCTAAAAGTTACGTTCGTTACGTTGCTACCGGGTTAACCGGGACCCGACTGCGCATGCGCGCGTACGTACCGGGTTCTTGCCGTGGAGTGAGACGGAAAACGTGTTTTAGCACTCCGTAGCGTCGTACCGTTCGTTCCGTGTGACGGCTGATTAGCCGAGTTGTTGCAAAAATCCACACGCTAAAAATACGTAAATAAACAACGCAGTTTCCCCTAAAGCATTGCAAATCTAAAATAAATTGCGCTCGGCCGGACGCATTGTGGAGGCAGGGGCTGCGGCGGCGGCGACGGCACCAGAGCGAGCGCAGGCAGCGTTGCTCGAGGCAACGCCGTCTGCTCGAGGTTTCGGCGGTTTCGGTTGTGATCGTGTGCTGTCGAAAAAAAAAAAACGTGCGACCGGCTAACGGCGGCGCTACGAATACGCCCCCCCCCCCCCCCCCCCCAAAAAAAAAAAAGGTGTTTTGGTAGCCAAAAGTCACGGCGGGCTTTCAAGGAATGAGGTGGAGCTGTTCCTCAGCTGTCAGAAAAGTGTCCTCGCCGGTGTGTAGTACGTACGACTGTGCCGCGCCCATTCACGCCGGTCAGCGTAGTTGCGGTTAGTGCTGTCGGCGCAGTTTTCTTGCTTTTATCGCAGGTATCTACCTGACTGAGGAGTAGGAAAGCAAGCTAAACGTAAGGGACAGATGGGGCGGTACACCCCTGCAAGTAGTCGCACACATGAGTGTTTTGGCGTCGTCCAATACGTTGTTTTGTTTGTTACAGCTCAAATGGTGAGGTGCAACAATAATCGCAGACTGAATAACAGAAAAACAAGCAGTTGTGTGCAATGCAGGCAAGCGCAACTCCAGTTATTCTGCTTTTACGTTCAGGGTGCACTAATCATGGTGAATTGTAAATTTTAGCTTGCAACCAACTTTTACAATAAAAAGTATTTGTTTTGTGCAGTTTAAAATTTATTTACAATATTTTAAAACACGGTTCTGCTAAAACACGGTTCTCACAAAAGAAAGTGAACAGAACAGAAGGCAAACTTCACGGCAACATTCACAATAAACAACCCAAACGAAATTATAACACTGGCACCATTGTGCGCATTTTCCAGTTTCTGGCTTAGACTTTGTAGAGCCCCGTGTGTCATCGGTGTGGGTGCGTTTACAGCTTCGCAGTCCAACCACCGCGTTGATTGGAGCCATTTTTTTTAAATAAACGCTTGTTATCACACGTCAACAGGCCAAACTTTTCACACGAACTGTAGCTAAGTGTGTGCATTTCGAAGTAATCTCTCTCGGAGAAGCAGAACAGCCTTCAACACATCAATAATCAAACCTCACCCGCCACCCTTTGAAGACAAGGTGAAGCTAATACAATCTGGGGGATTGGAGGTCTCGAGGAGAAATTACTCCTCGAATTAAGAGGATATAGGTATTTTTGTAAAGTCCTAGTATTCCAGCAACTTCTATAGAATGAATGCGGGTGTTACACGGAAACTCAAAGCAAAGTTCACTTGTGGAACACCGCACACAGTCTGACACAGTAGCCCTGTACTACTCGCTTCCGGCCAACTATATTGGCATGTATATCTTCCAAGTCCACCAATGATATGTCTTCAGCCTCATGGGTACTCGCAACTCCGTTGTCAGGTGGCAAAGAAGAGTGTCGCACACGCAGCACCCGTTGTGAACACCGACTTATCCCCGTGAGCACGCAAACTTCGCAATGGAAAGGCGCGCGCGCCAGGGTGAGCAGCTCAGCCGGCTCAGCCACGGAACAGGGAGGATTGCGCAACTCGCTCTTCGTTGTCTCAAGTCGGGACAAAATTATTTGGGCTTACTTCCGGAATAATGGAGCGGAAGTCACGTGATGTTGACTGGGCCGCTGCCCTGTCAACATCACTCCATGGGGCAGCGTAAACGTTGCGTCAGATACTATGCATTAACAGTGTTAGAAAAAACTTCTAACAAAAATTTCTCTCTGTTTGTGATATTTTACGGCCATAACCATGAAGTTACCGTAACACTGTAACTTTGATGAGTATTAGGCAGTTTTAGCATATCCTTACCGTGTTTGCGTTACCGTTTACCGTGTTACCGGAAGCGCTGGCGACGGTGAAGCCTGTGCCGGTAAGTTACCGTTTGCGGTAACTCTTGCTCTGCGCAGTCTACTCCCGCAAACACGGTAAACGGTAACGTAAACACGGTAACGATATGCTAAAACTGCCTATTAACTCTATGCTTTGATGTTCCGAGATACGAAACTGACTATAAACTCTGGCTCTCATCCGCTACCTCGCAAGCTCGAGTGTTGGCGCAGGTGACGACATGGTCGCGCACCGTTCACGTGGAGGAATGGCCTTGGCCTTGCCCGATTGAAGCGCTAGACTCCTGTACGATTGGTACACGCGATTCGTATGCGAGTGATCGTTACGACTGTCACCACAACTAGTCGTACGCGTGAATTTGAGACACATGGCCCGATGCGGGTGTGCGCCTCGTCGGCGCCGCTCCGCCCACTGTTTTTGCTCCATGGTCAACTACGACGATCGCTGAGCTAAATTTGTAGATTCCACGCGTTTGTATGCAAGAAATCGATAAAGCAGGCAATCGTGAAGCGTTTTCTGCATCGGAAACAGTCCGCGCACACGCCGGTCGCGCCTGCCAGCTCGGCACACTCAGCGGCTCGAACCGGCGCAGACCACGGTAGCAACCACTTGTCGCTGCTCTTCCGAATCAATCTGATCACTAAAACGAAGTTCCCCCTGCGAGAAAGTAGGTGTTAGTGTGGTGAAAAATTGTGCTAGGGATTGTTCTCAGGGCTTATTTTAAAAGCGGCGATCAGATATATCTGCCGCGATGCAAGCTTATGCTGACCGGCCGTGGATGCCGCGGCGCGCGGCCGAGAGATGGCGATACCTGCGCGGAAGCATCGAAACAGGCTACGCAGATGTCTCGGTCACCGATCGCTCACGGCAGTTGTAGCTCAAATAAAGTTTCACATGCGAGAAAGGGGATGATAGTGAGGTGAAACGTTGTGTTACGGAGTGTCATTCGCAGTTGCACAGATAGCGGCGATCGCCAGGACGCTAAGCCTAAAGTTCTCAACACCCGAGCAAGCCGGTTGCGGGCTCCGGATACGGTAACACGGAAGCAGAGCGCCGGGATAGACGCCGGCCGCGTACGGAACAAATGGCGCATGCGCAGTCGGGTCCCGGTAAACCCGGTAGCAACGTAACGAACGTAACGAACGTACTGCTAAAACTCTCTACTCTCTATGGAAACCCGTGCCGGTTAGTACGTGCTCGATCTCGGTAACTGTTGACGCATGCGCAGGTATTAGAGAGTTACAGCACAACGGAGAACCGGTCCCCGTACGTTCCGGTACGGTATCCGCTACACCTGTGCAGATGCGCACAACCAGTTTTAGTTTTTATGCCTCTACGCATGCGCAGTAGTGCCGGTCATCAACCGGGTACCGTGCCGGAACACGTTCTCTCACGGTATAGCCAATAAAGTGAAAACGGTAATGGTATTCTAAACATGGTAGCAGGGCTAACGCCGTATTTTAAGGGTGCCCCGAAGATATATGAACGTCTTAAAAAAATTCTCAGCAAACTTCCTTTCGGTCGCGCTGAAACTGAAACGAACGTCACTGTTTGTGGTCTATTTTCACTTAACACTAGAATGGTTATGATATTGTAGCGTACAGCAAATGCGTGCTCCGTGTGGTGGGGGTGGCCTTGTGGTTTAATGAGGCACGAAAAACCAGAGGGACAGCGGAGGGTGTAACGTAAAGGCGCTCGAGAACCGGGAGCCAGGCACCAGCGCGCGCTATCCGAAGACGATGATTTTGTTTCTTCTTCCTCGTCGTCGATCACCGTTGTGTACCCCTACACAAGGGTGTCCTTTCTTATAAAACACGTGACAATATTTACCTGCTTATTTAGAATATGAATAAAAACGATTTTGGACGTTATCAGCCGAACTTTATTGAATGAAAACAGAAGCAAAGGGGTGTGGGGGCGGTGAAATAAGCAGAATCACACGTGGAATCCTGAGTAAGTCCAGGGCTCAAGCGGCAACGGCTATTGCTTAGGCCCAATCAGGTCGAGTTGATTTTGTAGCGAGGTGCTAGCTGCTCTCCCCATGATAAAATGTAGGTAAAAGGAGGCATTGGAGGCGGGGGGGGGGGGGGGTGAGAGTCGTTGGGTGCCTTACATGGGTGCTTTCCAATATAGTCGAGGGTATTGCCCATGTTGCGTGCATTATGCTATTTCTCCGCAGAGCTTGCAGTGCTCGTCTAGGTCCGGGTTGATCAACGCGGAACGACACCGCCATAGGTGGTATGTGGAACAAATTTCGCGGTGCCAGTTCATGAGGGAAAGCGCGAGAGGAGAGTCAAATCCGGTGGTAGATCAACGGCACCTTTTTTGTCGCTATTTTAGGATAACCACAAATAGTTAAGCAAGAGTTACCAACCAACGAGGCGGATTAATCAGCAGGCCAGAGCGTTAATACCACGGATGAGCACTTCTCTTGTTCGTACACAAGGGGCCCCCGAGGTACGCGCTCGCCTTGACACCGCGACATCACACAACATAACCGCGACCTCATCCGCAGAACACTGCCCGCGCCTAACGCCTAACAATTTACGACAATGGAAGCACATACGTAGACTACTATACAAGTCCACTCGTCCCCACATCGCACGCAACTACAGCACTCTTACCCACACCTCCCCCCGCCCCTGCACAGTGTTCGCGATGCCAAGACCGCGACACGCTTCAGTACTACAGTCAAACCCGAATATAACGAACCCGGATAGAGCGAATTATGCTAAATATCGAACAAAAATAAATCAGTTACGAAAATACACGCGAAACACATTCCTTATAACGAACTTAACATCTGATATGCCGAACTCAGCGGGCCTAGAATGGCCGCCAAAATGCATGGTCTCGGAGCGGCGATTGAGATTTTGAACAGTCGCGACTTCTGAGCAAAGGCCGCGACTGAGACATTGCGCCTTGTATGGAGTGACATGACGCCCGACACTTTCCGTAACTGTTTCCGACGTGCGGAACTCATGACGGAACCCGCCCAGTCAGTGAGTCCGGACCAAGGCGGCAGCTCGCCAACTTTCCCGATGCTGTGACGAAAGGCGTGTCCTATGAAGATTTACTGTGTGTCGATGACGACGTTGCCGTCACTGTAAGCCCCTCGGAGGCGGGCACCGTCAGCAGCACCGTCGTAATGCTGATGAAAAGCACCGAGGAGGCAGAGGATGTCGCGAGTGAAAGCCATTCGACAAGTCCTTTCGTCAGTCGATGTCCTCCGCCAATGTTTCTTCGATATTGAAAGACACGGACTCGAACTGGACCAAACAATGTCTCGTGTAAAGAATGCTGTGCTAGTTGACGCTGCCAATACGAAAGGGAAAACAAAAATCACCGCTTATTTTTGGAAGTAGGCAGTTAAGGCGTTAAGGCGGAAAGTAGCTTTATTATTTGCAATAAATGGATTGTTTTGTGTATGGTAATGACATACTTTATTTTGTTCGTTTATGCATGCGGGGATGGCATAGGGATTCCCGCGTATTGCGAACTCGTAATAATAAATTCGTTATAGGCGGGTTCGGCTATATCGAACTATTGGATATATCGAACTAATCGTGGCGCATATTGCAGTTCGCTATAACAGGGTTTGACTGTACCGGAGTCCTTCTAGTACCTTATGCGAGGGCCCCGTAGACCCTTGCCCTCCTTCCCGTCACCCACCCACTGGAGCCGGCCTTGGGTAAAAGTGTCCCCATCAAAGGACGCGGGTGATATATGGTCAAGAGTAATTCAAAACACATGAATTCGCTCAGTACCTGTGACGGCATTTTCACCACTTCCTTTTTAAGTGCAATGCACTTCTTAAGCGACCCTGAACCTGCGTCCACCGGCGATGTCCGCGCACGTGGAGATGGGCGCGCGCAGCCTGGCCGCTGACATAGCACATACCCACGTGGGGGATTGGCCAGGAATCTCCTCGTCTTCCTTGGCAACGGGGGGAGATGGGCGCGCGCTGCCTGGCCGCTGACATGGCACATACCCACGTGGGGGATTGGCCAAGAATCGGGCGTGAGAAGGGCTAATGCACCCGCTTAAAGGAGTACTGACACGAAATTTCAAAGCTGAGATCCGCTCTAGCAATCAAGTATACAACGACAACACAAATAGGTGTCTGTGAATAAATGCATCTTTCTTTCTTTGTAGTTGTGTGTGTGTGTGTGTGATCTCTCTTTCGCGAACATTACCGAACCGCGCAAATTCAACTCGTGCATTCGCACTTTCACATTCTTCCCCTCGGGAAAATAGCGGGGAATTTTTTTCATATAAAAAGTTTTCATTCACAATTATTTCCTGTATAAGGGCTAAATCTATTATTTATCGCTCTTATTTCTTGTTTGGCTCTTGCCTCAGCTCGCTCCCTTTTGAGTGCAGTGGTTCTTTCGGGCTCGCCAAGTGATTGCCGTGGGACCCCAGGAGTATTTATGTTGATCCGTATGATAAGGTCAAACAATTTGCACTTGGAGCTAAACTCACCCGCATATTTATTCCGTAACCGGCTTTTGTGCTTGACTTTATTGCCCAAGCGTGTCATAATGTCAAACAATTTGATCTTGCAGCGCAAAGTTTTTGCGTGACTGGCTTTTCCCCATAGCTGGGGTGTCGTGCAAAAAGCCAACGTTACAACTTGTTCTCCGACCTATACTCTGCCGTTTGCGTGACTGGCTTTTCCGCATAGCTGAAGTGTCGTGCGAAAAGCCAACGTTACAACTTGTTCTCTTCGTATAAAAAAATCAAATGTACAGGTCATACAGCCATCCCAGCAAGGTTTGGCAAAAAGGAGAAAATAATGGGGAGAAGGAAAGATAGGAGTGTTTCGGGGAGAGCTTGGGGGACTCCTGAAACGCCCTCGGGGGCCCCTGGGGTCCGTGCACCCACATGTTAGAATTACTGCCTCAGTAGACCGCTCAATTTCTCAACCTCATGCGACTCTTGTTTCCCGAGGCCAATTTTGCATAAAAAAAGCTGTACAGTTAGGGAAAAACCACACGAAGCAACTGCTGATATTGAAATTGCTCCCGGGTATCATGGCTATCGCAGGGTATCATAATAGACGCTGTTTCGCATATTTTTATTTTCTACCTTATCTGAATTATACCACGCGTTCCCAGGATACGCAAGCATCGCGGCGGGCTGTCACTCGAGCAAAGGGGGAAGCAACAAGAAAAGAGTGAAACGCATCATGGGAACAGGTTAAGCGCCAGGCACAACTGGAGGAAGTAAAACAGACAGGAAAGGGGCGCCCTGTCTGTTTTACTTCCTCCAGTTGTGCCTGGCGCTTAACCTGTTCCCACGATGAAGTACCAACTAGCTCGCATCGACACATTAATTAAGTGAAACGCAGCTGGCACTACCTCCAGCCTCAACTGGTTCCACGATCATACGGACTAGCCGCTTTAGGAATGTGTTCGAGGACAGTTGGAAAGGGAGGGAAAGGGGTGTACATGGCGTTCAATATCGGAGGATGGGGCAGGGGGGTGGGGATATGGGAATATGGTCCCCCCGGGCCTACCTTTTGGTACGTTTCTGACAGAAATAGCCTTGCTTCAGGCAAGCAAAAAAAAAATCGTACAGGTGCAAACACAAAAGAGACAAAGTTAGACAAAATGAAACATCGTGGAGGTGCTGGGTATCGATCCCAGTACCTCTCGCATGCTAAGCGAGCGCTCTACCATCTGAGCTACACCCCCGACGAAGACACGAGGCAGACGTAGGTTGTTTTATCGCTCCCGTTTTACTGTCGTCCTTGTCTTAAACTCGGAATAAATCCGGTCGCGCGCCTCGCGAAGGTTGTGCAATGATGCCCAGGGGACTTGGCAATGTGCCTTCTTGTCCTCGCCGTTGTCGCCTCATCTGTGTCGGGGGTGTAGCTCAGATGGTAGAGCGCTCGCTTAGCATGCGAGAGGTACTGGGATCGATACCGAGCACCTCCACGACCTCCTTTTTTTGTTTTTTATTTGCAGGGGAGGCTACTTTTGTATAGTATTTTTATTTTAATGGCGCGAGCGCAGTGATGACCATATAGCGCAAGAAACCTATTTGTGGTCATTTTACTGTCACGTTTAATAAAATATCAATGCTATGGGTGTGATTTGCTCGAAAACAGCTGTCATGCGTGTGTACAGGGCAACCTAAGTACAAGACAATTCAAACAGTGAAAATGGGTTTAAAATCATTCATCACCGTTTTGAAGATTTCCCTGTCCACACCACACATCCCAAGCTACTAAATTTGCCTGCCCGAACCATGGACCATTATGGGAAAGCCAACCATGCCGCTCTCCACCCTGGCACGGTCAACAGCGTTGGCCCAGCCCTAGGGATTAACATTGGCTTAGGTTGGACCGACTCATGGCCGCAAATGCTGGGCCGACCTCAGTACGCTTTCGAACGATACTGTAAATAATAGTCCGAGTTTTGATTTTATTTAAATATTGTAAGAGAAATAACATTATGTTCTGGGAACATACTGTTGGCACCGAGATGTGCAGAATTTTTACTTTCTTTTAAAAAAAAACAACAAAAAAACAGGCATTTTTTGTGGTACAGCTAGCACTCAAATCACACCTGTAAAGTTTGTCCTCACTTTAATAGCACCATAACTTATATTGATGACGTTGCCGGAGCCAGTTGATATATCAACCATTTCTTTTACAACGCAGATGCAAAAAAGTAAGGTAACTTTTTATGAATGAGGAGATAAAAATAGCATGTAAAGTTACAGACCTGTTTTTATATTACCGCATATTTTTATAGGCTGTGTCTCGTGCCCCGCACGGAGTATGAAACGCTGCCTAATATGTATTATTTCACTATAATAATTAAGTTAACATTAATTATATTATTATTGCTGTAATAATAGTAATAACAGAAAGGTGGCAACGCTGCGTGAAAAGTTCGTCTATAACATGCATTCTTTCCCCGACTCGACCTAATGAGCTGATAAAGCGAACCAGCCAGTGAAATGCAAAAAGTATTCAGCTGAAAGACTTTACAGCTGCATATGTTATCAAATTTTTCTTGAACGCGCATACAGAAGGTGTTCCTACCGGGGTGCGGCCTCGACCTGAAGGGCGCGGCTATTACAGCGCTGAGACAGGCTCTTGGTTCATATAATTTGCTTTACAGCTTATTTAGTCGCATATGAACGGCAAGTTTTCTTCAGAGGCCAAAGTTTGAGCACACCAGCACAATGGGCTATTGCTTGCTTTCATACACGAAACAAGCAAAAAAACAGTTTTTTTTTTATTTCTGTGGTTGCGCTTTGTGCCACAGGAAGCAAAAGAAAGCGTCGCTAAAGTGGAAGTGCGCAGATCTGCTTGTTTCGTGGGTTTCGAGGGCCGAGATACAACACAAAAAGGACGTTGTGGAGGTGCTGGGTATCGATCCCAGTACCTCTCGCATGCTAAGCGAGCGCTCTACCATCTGAGCTACACCCCCAACGGAGACGGGCAGCGGACGTACGACGTTTTATTGTTCACATTTTACTGTCGTCCTTGCACCCGACTTAGAATGAATCCGGTTACGCGCTAAACAAAGATTGTGCAATGATGCCCAGGGGACTTGGCAAAGTGCCTTGGTTCTTTCTTGTTGCCTTCGCTATGCGCGCTGTACGTGACGGTTAAGGAGGTGGTCACGGAGATAGGTAAGCGACAGGCGACCGAAGATAGAGCTAACGAGCGGCGCCTTAGGGAGACCCTCAGTGGCCTCATCGAGCCTGACGAGGAACGGCCGGGAGATTTCCGAGAAGGCATTCGTCTAACCAAAGAACAGCTCCAAAGTGAGCTGGAGCGGCGATACTGGGGCGCCCTAGTCTGCATCCGCGAGGGTCGAGTACGTGGCGCAGCCGTTCAAGATCTTCCGAGCCTTCGAGCGCGAGGGCATCGCCCGCAAAACAGCAGCGAGGCCAGCCACAGCGGTGGAATTGCGCAGGGGCAGAAGAAAGTGGTGGCGGCCTTTTGCGACTAAGAACTTTTTCCGGTCAAGACCGACGCCAGACTGCGGGCACCCCGAGGTTCTCTCTCCCATGCCCACGGTTCCCGACGACACAAAATACCTAATTAATTCGCCTATAACCGCGTGGGATGTAGACCGCGAAAAAAAAAAAAAAAAAAAACTCCCAAAGAACAAGTCTCCGGGCCCTGACGGCATCATCGACGAATTCTACCAACTAAGGTATAAGCTTGGGCGTGTTGGTATAGCATTCTCGGAACAGCGCAAAGGGACGAGGACGAGGCGTAGACGGGACACAGCGCAGACTAACAACAGATGTTTATTGCACAACATTACTTAAATACAGAATTCTGTCGCATCAAAAGAGAAAGAGGAAAGATGAAAAAAAGAAACACAGAAATTTCAAGCCATCGCTGCAGCTCACGTGCTGTCACCAGATAAAAAGGAAATTTCTTATCGGTTGCAACAAAGTTAATTGCAACAAAGTTTGTTGCAAGCTTTGCAACAAAGTTAATGAGGGCCGCGATCCCCAGGTGGTCAAAATTAATCCGGAGCCCTCCACTACGGCGCGCCTCATCGCCTCCGTTGCGTTGGCGCGTTAAACCCCACAATCAAATCATCAATTAATGAGGGCCGCGTCAAGTCTGGCACGTGTAGCACCAAGCATCGCACGCCGTTCGTGGCCTGCTCGGATGGAGTGGTTTATTCGATACCGCTGAGCAAATGCAACAAAAAGTACATCGGACAGACTGGAAGTTGCGTCAATGACAGATTGCGCAAGCATCGCAATAACGTAAAAAAGGGACATCACGGAAATCTAGGCGCACATTGTAAAGATTGTGGTTGTTATCCTGACCTCAAAAAATGCTCCATACTTTATAAAGGTAACAATCAAATGACACGGGAGATCGTTGAAGCGTACGAGATATATTCTAACAAAGACAAGTGTGTCAGCTACCCTTCGGTGTTGTTAACCGACCAAGAAATTGCCTTTTTATCTGGTGACAGTACCTGAGCTGCAATGATGGCTTGAAATTTCTGTTTCTTTCATATTTCCTCTTTCTCTTTTGTTGCGACAGAATTCTGTATTTAAGTAATGTTGTGCCATAAACATCTGCCTCGTCCTCGTCCCTTCGCGCTGTTCCGAGAATTCTATCAGGCGTTACGAAAAGAGTTGGGCCCCGTTCAGCGACCGTTTTTTTAAAAATGCAGGCTGGATGGCCGGCTCTTTCCCTCTATGCTCGACGCGTCGAGATTGCTCTCCGAGGGGTGGTTGGTGATCATCAAACCTGTGGGTTGAAAGGTCGTTGAATAAGCACCAATTTACATCGAATGAGGACCGCCTGTGAGGCCGCAGATATGGGCGTGATGCTTATTGGGGTGCTCCAACTAGACCTTCGAGAAGCTTTCTATCAAGTCGAACGCACATTTCTCTTCACCCTATTTCGACACTATGGGACAGGGGAAACAATGATGGAATTGCTAGAAACTTCTGACGCCGACTTCACAAGTTTGATGTTGGAGGGAGCACTCGGACCACCCATAGAAGTTAGCTGGTCGGTTCGCCAGGGATGTCCAATGTCTCCGTACTTGTTCGCGCTTTATCTGGAACCGCTCTGTCGAATGATCGCCACTTCCAACTCGATCAGGGTTCTCGGGAACGAAGAACTGCGTGTGCTGGTGTATGCGGACGACATCGCCGTCGTCTGCACATCACAGACCCAGGTGAGCGAGGTGGCGGAGCTCCCGCGTTGCTTCTGCCGCTTCTCTGGAGCGGAACTAAACCTTTCCAAGTCGGGCGGCTTTTGGCTGGGGGAGTGGGAATTCAAACCCCCCATATTTTGTGGCGGTAGCTGGAAGTATGCAATACACCGCTGCCTGGGAGTAAACATGGCCCTAGGGGAAGCCAATGCAGCCAGATGGCGACCTAGGCTAACAGCCGCGGAGGCCAAGTGGCAACCACCCTGGAGAACGCGTCACATCGCCTTGGTCGCCAGACCTCACGTCTGCAACGTCGTAGTATACCCGGCTACCCTATAAGCGGCGCGAGTGGCCCCCATCTACACTAAGTTGCAGCGACAGTGCGTGGTCTTCGTCTGCCGCTCCTTGTAGGAGCCTATATAAGACGCACAAATCTTTTTTGGAGTCTAGATGCCGGGGCCTGGGCCTTGTCCACGTGGAGATTAAACTTACAGTCCAGCGTTTTATTTGATTCCGAGACCAGAGCGACCCTTTTCTCCGTGGAGCGCTCCAATCTATCTGCTCTGCCCACATAGCAGAGTGGGTGGTCACACCTTTCCAACTGCACCATGGTGCTAGAGTCGCCTCTTTCTGTAGAGAAATCGCTGCTGCTATCACAGTATACTGGAAAAGCAGTCCTCGTAGAACAATCTTCTAAAGGTTAAGCCCGTCGGCTATACCGCGACCTTCTCGCAAAGCTTCTTCCCCCACCCTTCTAACGACAACCACCATTCGAGGCGGCTAAGCAGGGTGTACCAAATCGGATTACCGATTCCGACTGGGTCCAAAAACTTTTCCTACCCGTACCACTTTGGGGTGCTACCGGTGGGATCACGGCAGGAAGAGCGTGGCTTCTTTCTGCCTTGCGGTGCGGGCTGTTTCTTGTGCGGGAGGCTGGAGACGGCGGAGCACATGTTCCTATAGGATGCAACACCGCGCGTTATTTCTGGGATGAGGTACAGTGTTTTCTGGGCGTCCACTGTGACATTGACTGGGCGGGTGTCCGCTACCTGGACGTTCCGACAGAGCACTTGGAGCTCTGCGAATGCGTCGTAACACTGGGCCTACACTCGCTATGGCGTGCGCGAGTGGATGCGGTGGAGTGTGCTCCCACCCCGAAGCCAGCGTGGAGGCATTTCGTCCAGAAGATGGAGTGGATGGTGAGTGTGCTCGGCGCACCCGACTGGGACCCTGAACTGGGCCAGGCCCTTGCGCACTGCTGGCGGGAGACGGTAGCCTTTAAAACAAAGGAGACAGAACGCTTTAAGTGGTTAGGAAGCCAGTGACCGGCCAGGCTGCAACGGAACACAACCCCCTTTTCTTCCCGTAAATGTGCTCTCTATATTGTACGAGTGTGATTTCTTATAATCAGCCAAACACGCCAGTCTGGAATGTGTCGCCAACCATGTAACAAAATGTAGCGGAGGGTACAGTAAGGTGCTTTCCCTGCACACTGCATATTTATTATGTAAATTAACCTGTTTTTGTTCGCAGAAAAAAAAAACAAAAAAAAAAAACAGGGGGTGTAGCTCAGATGGTAGAGAGCTGGCTTAGTGTATGAGATGTACTGGGACCGATACCTAGCACCTCCATAGTCATTTTTTTTCAATCCCTTGCAAGGAAGGCTACTTTTGTGTAGTAATATTTTTATGGCGCGAGAGGAGTGATGCCCACATAGCGAGAGAAACTTATTTGGGGTCTTTTTACGGTCATGTTTGCTAAAATACTGACGCTATGGGTGCGATGTGCTGAAAAGGTACCATGTGGGTCATATGGCGACCTAAATACAAGACGATTCAGAAGGGAAAAGTATGTTAAAATCAATTCCTACCGCTTTGAGGGTTTCCTTGTCTACACCACACGTCCTAAGCGATCAAATTTGCCTGGCCAAACCATGGGCCATTAGGCGGCAGCCAAACCGGCCACCCTCGGGATACGAGGGCAAAAATTGTTGGGACAACCGTGGGAATTGACATTGGCCTAAATTGGGCCGACCTAAGGCCGCAAATATTAAGCCTACCTCAGTGAGCTTTTCAAAGTTACTGTAATTACTGGCGTTAGTTTTGAGTCTGTGCGAGGAATAGCTGCAGTGCTGGTGGAACATACTGGTGACACGGAACTGTAGAGCATTTTTACATCCTTCACAAGGGACAGGTCTTGTGGTGCAGACAGCATTCAAATCACACGTGTGAAGTTTGTTCTCACTCAAATAGCACCGGAATTAACCTGTATGTTTAACCTTGCCAGAACCAGTTGATATATCAACTGGTTTTTTTGAACGCAGATGCAGAAATCTGAGGTAAATGTGTTGCATGCAAGAGCATGTCAAGTTAAGTTAAGTTAAAAGTTAAAAACAGCATGTTAAACAGCATGTTAAACAAGTTAAAAACAGCATGTCAAGTTACAAACCTGAGTACCGCTTTTTTTCGAAAGGTTTACATAAAACAATTGAGAAAAGCTAGTTAAATTTGCAGTATGTCTAACTTGTCGCCAATATCAGCATATTCTTTTTTTCGAGGTAAATTCATTGAATCAGGTGCTTTGTATGAAAAACAAATCATTCTAAGCGCTTTTGAAAATAAAAACTAGTCGTTGTTACCTTTATAGATTTCTCTAAAGCTTTCGATCCCTTTAGTCATGATACCTGACTTCGAAAAAGTACATCTGCACGTCATACAAGGCACCCAATTTGAACTCCTCAAATCTCACCTGCGTCATCGCCTGCAATTCGCTAAATTAGGGTAACATATTTATCCACATTCAAATTATTACGGCTGGAATCCCACTGCAGGGTAGTATTTTAGGACCTCTACATTTTATTTTATATATCGTTCTGAGGCGCTTGGAGAGGTTTGGCGAGCAAGAGGAATATGAAGACAGAGTTAAAGCTATGCACATGGAAGGCCACGGATCTATGTGCCGAAGGGGGGGGGGGGGGGGAGGGGGGCATGGTAATTATGCTGCACGTAGGAGAGGTCTTCGTTGATACTACGCACAACCACTGAGAGGAATACAAACAGAGACATTCCCACAGAAATCCAAGGTGGCGTTTACGGTCACTTGCAGATTTGGTAGGGACTGTTTTAAATGCAACGACAAAACACCCTCTTCCATGCAGTATGGAACTGCCCAGCTATTTGGAAGACCTGACTCATTAAAAACATGGGAGGCCTCCTTGTCCAGAGAGGCATTGGAAGACTAGCGCAAAGTGATCGATAGGCCCTGGACCGGAGCGCAAGCTTCTGGGGCCCTGGAAAGAGGACTCCACCAAAGTTTCTCCGTTTAATCTCCTCCTCAACCTCTATAAAGTTTTGCTGAACTGAACTGATGTTCCGCGTGAGCCGGAAAAATACAAATAATCCTGTTTGCATTGACAGCAAGCCGAGATTTGTAATTTCTGCCGGCGATGGAATCGTATTTTTCACAGGTAGTTTAATCCAATATCTGGTGCCTATTATTACAATGAATTAATTGCTCTTGCTAAACTTGATCATTGCAATGAAGCAAACTCACTACTAATGCAGAGCTTGTGAATTACCTCAGCAGCAGCAAGGGCTTTCCACTGGCTGCCGTCCCAGTGGCTACCGTACCATGTTGGCATCAAAAGCACCGATCAGATGACACAAAATGCTGTCATTTATTTCTACTGTGAAGGATTCCCGTGACCACCGGATCCTCTTCACACGGGCAATTGTCTACCTTTTTAAATCTCCACGTGCTTACTATTATCAACCACTGGTCAATCAGGGACTAACGAGGCATATAACCCCATTATACTCAGCGAAAACTACAGCTTGGCGGTTTAAACTGGGCCTCGCGCGATCGCCTCTGTGCACGTCATGCGTGGTGGTAGAAGATATGCACCACGACGTAACGTGCTGCCCTCAGCATAGTGCTAGGCGAATTACATTGTTCTTGCTGATGTGCAAGAAAATAAATGCGTGTTAACACCCTCCCCCCCTCTTCCACCACTTTTTGAGGGCGGTGGAAGAGGGGGGGGGGGGAAATACCATACAAAAAAGTCGTGGAGGTGCTGGGTATCGATCCCAGTACCTCTCGCATGCTAAGCGAGCGCTCTACCATCTGAGCTACACCCCCGACGAAGGCACGCAGTAGGCGTACGTGGTTTTATAGCTGCCGTTTTACTGTCGTCCTTGTCTCTCAGACTCGGAATAAATCCGGTTGCGCGCCTCACAAAGGTTGCGCAATGAGGCCCAGGGGACTTGGCTAAGTGCCTTGGTTTTTTCTGGTCGACACCGTTGTCGCCTCTTCCGTGTCGGGGGTGTAGCTCAGATGGTAGAGCGCTCGCTTAGCATGCGAGAGGTACTGGGATCGATACCCAGCACCTCCACGATTTCTGGTTTTTGGTTAATGTTTCCCGCTACCTCTTTTTTTGAACTGTTGCGTGTTCAGCCAATTGAAGCACGCATTTAGAAAACGTTTTGTATCCTCGTTTCAATCCTGATGAAGTAGGCCTTTTCTCCAGTTCCCCCCTGGCGCATTGCATCCCTTCATTCATTCACCTCGCCTTATTTCTTTCCTTTCCGTGTTTCCCGCCTGAAATTTACCGGTGAAGAAGTTTGCTCCCATTCTTTCATTTTTGTGAGTAAAAGTTTCTGATAGTGCGAAAATTCCCTTTTTGGACATATCTTTAGTAACATGCTGCAGAAGGCGGCTTACTCTGTTTTATGGTTTTTTTGTGTTGTTGTTGTTGATGATGATTAGGGGCTCTCCCTTTGAACCAGGACGTTGGTTGTCAGCAACCGACCTGCCTGTTTTATTCCGCTTACTTGTCCTACTCTTAGCTAACCTAATAAATTTACCCAACCCCAAGCTCCCCCCCCCTCCTCTTTTAAACTTCCATCGCTCCCTCCCCCCCTATAAACCCCTCACTCAATGCCACTGGGGTCTCTAAGATGTTTCAAACAAATGAATAAATAGCTGGAGAGCAGCTCTCAATCGGCACGCAAGGGCGCCGAGGCTGAAGGCGACGAGGAGCTGATCGCACCTGGCCAGTGGAACCACCCAACCAACCAGGCTGTTCTCCAACCAGCATTTTAGCCTGTAATGTGTGTATTGGGTGTTTTCACGATAAATCAAACAGGAGTGTCCTGTCGACATCTTTAATTTTGACGAAAATTTTATATGCAGCTCCTTGAGCACAGGGGAAAATATATGTGAAGTTCTTTTGTAGAAAAAAATTTTCACTTTCTGGGAAAAATTCCCGAAGCCGGCATGGGTAACTGGCGCGGAAAATTGGAAACTTTTACCGCGGTAAAACGAAAACTATACTGTAGCTATCGCCCTAATTCTTTTTCCGTGAAGACTTTGCATACTCTGAAATGCTTTGACGTACTTTTCTTTGGCTTGCAGACCGAATTCCTTTAAATAAAAATTCCCAAATTGGGAAAATTAATAAAATTGCCCAAATGTGGGACTTTTTTTCTCAGAATCTAAACCAGCTAGACAATTGCAATTTTTTAATATTATTCTTTTATTCATGTTAAAGGTTTGTGCCAATTTAAGTTTATGTGGTCAAGACGCTTCACTGTGAAAAAAGGCCTGTACTGCAGCAAGGTAACGCATTTTGGTACATTTTGAAAGCCAATAAAAAAAAAAGGCAATCTTCAAGTTTTTTCAAACATTCACAAATTAAAGCCGAGGTTGCACTTTACCACCTACATCAAAAACCACCGTTCTTGGGATCAAGAAGCTAAGATGGATCCTCTACACTACAACGACATTATTTTTTATTTATTGCAAAGCTCAACAAAAGCACATCATATCGTCAGTGTGAATCAATCAATCCCTGTATCAACATATTAAGCGGCATTTACATGCGAATGTACTTTCATCTTACTCGATTGGTTGAATGAACATAATCGCTATGACACAGGTTTAAAACTTCGCGGACCGTACACACTAAGCGTGGTACAAAACATACAATACGCAACTCGGCCTGTCGTAACTCCGGCTTGACTTTGTCACTGTTTCACAACTACGTATCGTAACGGTCGTACACGACCCTTAGTGTCATATGTTCTTTTTCAGCCGGGCTTGGCGTCACACACCACAAAAACCGTTCAGATTGACACAACAACGCTGCCGAACCTTGTTTGCAGGTAAAATTTGTGGGCTTGAATAACGCTTAATACACTCACGAGTGAGAAAACGTCATCAACATATTCTTGTTTGGCGCACACTTTCTTCAGTTTGCTAACATTTTGTGCGAAGTAAGAGAAGACCCCAAGTTAACCAATTTAGGGACCATGATGCTAATTTTGGAAATGGGGATGGGCTGGTCACGTGATGCAAATCAGGGACAACAGGTGGACCGTCCGTTTGACAGACTGGCTGCCAATAGACCGCAAACGCACCAGGGGTCGGCCAAGAACTCGTTGCCGAGATGAGCTACGGAATTTTTTTGGGGAAAACATGGACTCAGCTGGCGCTCGATAGGCGTGGCTGGAAATCTTTGGGAGATGCTTTTGTCCTGCAGTGGACAAAAGCAGGCTCATGATGATGATGATGAAGAGAAGCCACCGGCCTAGAATTCTCGTCACTGTTTCTGACGGCCATTCTGCTACGCCAGATAACACAGAGGCTGAGGAGAAAGAATCGGGAAAGTAATCACATTCACACGTTTTTTTTAATGCGATAGATTGCCCTACCGCATAGCAGGGAGGTTTAAAGGAGCCATGAAGAGAAAACAAAAGTTTGTTTTATTCGAAAGATTAGGTGTTTCATAGTACCCCAAGCGCTTTCCCGGAAGCAAATGATGCTTTATTCACTGAGAAATAAGGCAATTTAAGCCAACATTTTAAATCTCCCGCTAAAATTGCACATTTGGTGACGTGAACAATGGCGTCATACGAGCCGGTCCATGAAACAGATACTTAGTATGTCGACTCCATATAGCACCCACACGCGGGAGTCAGACAGGAACCGAAACTCGTGCCGAAACCGAGACGGCGGCCATTTTAAAAATACTAGTAAAACCTAGTGCACCCGCAGCCCTAGTCATGGAATCGCCTGATCCGGAGAACAAAACTCTCGCCGAGGAGCTAGGGCTTGAATTTACCAACCTCACACCACTTGAACGCTCAATGCTTCTAAGTGCACGAGCGGCAGGAGTTGTGGGATACGCGGTGGACGGGAAAGCGACCATTCCGCGATAGCCACAACAGACGAACGCCCTGCCGTCGGCAACGCTGCCTCGTCAGCCCCGTCGCGGCGGACGACTACAGACTGGTACGTATGTGCCGTATTTTTATTACGGTTAATAATAGTTCAATTTCAGTAGCAGTATCGCTTATGCCAGTCGGCCGGTGTCGTGTATGGAAAGCCGTTCGCACGAGCTCTCTGCTCCTACCAGAAAGATACGAGCGTCAATGCGCGGTGTGTACGGCATTTTCCCCCCAAGGTCAGAGTGCTTTGACGGCGATTTGACGAAGTCGGCGACGAGCACCAGCATGTCCCAGGAGTGAGCTAACGGAAGGGTCCCTGCCGTAATCACTTCGTCGGAAATGAAGCGAGCACACTCATACTTCCTTTAGCTCCCTTTCTTCTCCGTTTGCAAAGTTCACAAAACGTAGCCACTTGCTTCGCCGCGGTTCGTCGTTTGGCAGCACATGAAAGGAGATCTCTTCACCGGCGGGGATGTCGCACTCCCTCGACGATTTGCCCGTACTACATGGGCATTTTAAAACGCAGCAACGAAATTTCATTGTAAAGTACTCGAACAAACTGAAGTTTTAACTGGTTGTAAACTACAAACGAGCTCGTAACGACAGCAGCAAGCCAACACCATTCGAAACTTATGCGACGACTGGCACTATCTCGTCGCTTCTTGCTGTTCCTTACTCCCCTCGTTTCTATTTTTACCTTTGCTGGTTGGCGATATGACGGCCAACCTCCTGTCAAGGGATTAAGATACCAAGCAAGGTCGCGGCTGTACGTGCTGGAACGGTTCTTTGGCCCCTAAGAGCCTCGAACCCGAAAATTCGTCTGCGCGACGGCGAGATGTCGAGCTCGGCAGGCGGTAGTTTCGTACGCATTGGCGCACACGCTTGCGTGTTCGTTCGGAACTTCAACCGTTTACTCCACCGTTCTTTGTCATAAAAATAATGTGCAGTATGTTTCACGGGCATATAGCTCGCGATGCAAACTGTAAGCCCTGCCTAACATGCGTTTGCTTTTGCCGGCCTCCGCCAATCGCAGAGCATTCTCGAGTGACATCATAGGTTCTGTTGCGGAAAATGAGCTGGTGGGTCGCATGGTAATTTCCTTTTTTCCTAATTATGTAGCTTATTTGAGCGAAGTTTGCGTTATAAGTGGTGTCGTTATGGTTCTAACGAGGCAACCTTTCGAATGAACCAAACTTGTGTTTTCTCTTCATGGCTCCTTGAAAGGTACAACATTGCACCAGTTGCACGCAGAAAGCCAAGAAGGGACCGGTACTGGGGTCCCCATATCCAACGCTTAAGATCGGGGGGTCTCCCAGGATGGAGCCCAGTGCCTCGGAGGTGTTGGATTCTGGCGTTTCTAAGACCTGAACAAGTCCACAACAGGTGTTCAACGTCAGCTTCTGGTGCAGGAGTCCCACAGAAGGGGCAGGTGTCCTCAAACGGGGCGTGGTATCGGGCAGGCCAAGCGTGAGTAACTGCTGGGAATAACGCCACTCCCAACTCGAAGCCTCCGCAGCAAGACCTCCTCCCGGCGAGCGAGCCCACTGGGGAGGTCAGTTCCACGCGGTGGAAGTAAAGCACGCGTGGCGCGGTGGAGGTTCTCTTTTTCCACCAACAGTTCCTCTAGGGTAGATACTCGAAGTAGTGCTAGTGGCCGTGGGACGTATCTTCGGTGGCAGGCGCGATCTGCTACAGTGTGGGCAGAAAGCGTGTCCCGGCGAATCCAGGAGACGCGGACAGGGCATGGATAAGTGCTCATAACCTCGTGAATGCGTGCGGCGAAGCTTGTACAACGCGCAACGCGACGCAAATCCCGAATCGCTGCCGTTGAGTCCGTGTAAAGTTCCAGCTTGTCCCCAGTAGTCACAGTCGATGCAAGCGCCTGCAGGCCATCCCTAATGGCAGTAAGTTCTGCTAGCAGGCTTTGGAGTGCATGGAGTGACTCGTACGCGCAGCTTTGATTTAGGGCAGGGTAGGAGGGAATTTCACAGGAATGAATTTCACAGAACCAAGACACTCCCACATATGAAGCAGGCACGAGTGTACCCGCTCGAGATTTGCTTCTTCAGGAACGGTTTTAAAGGCCAAGTCGATATGGTCATGAATTATTTCCACCCATTCCTCGACATCTTTGATATTGAGGTAGTCTTGTGTTTGTCGGATTTTCCGGAAGAGATCCCAGTCAATTTTTGTGTGCTTGCGCTCCCTTGATTTCGTCGGTACTGCCACATGGAGTGTTTCCAGGAATAATGATCGCTGGCTACGTCGATAAGCGTGTTTTTCCATTGTGCGCTGTTGAGGTTCTTCACTGTACTCATATCCGGCGTGGTATTGCGCTGTTCCTATTAAGTTATTGCACTGTTCCTATTAAATTAACATTCCTATTAAGTTAAGTCTGTGCCAAACCTGTTGAGAAATAAACGCAAAAATAACTTATCTTCAGCAAGGCTTGGGAGTGGGCTAGTTGGTGTTTTAGCATCTTGAAGTGCAGAGGTGCGCTGCCTGTCTTGTATGGGTAATCTTGTCTTGTATGGGTCTTATCTTGTATGGGTAATACTTTTTTTAAAACCTGCCCACCTGTGGCGCTTGCGCAAATCACAGGCACAAGAATAATTTTTATTGCAGGCACTAAAAAATACACAGCAAGTTGTAGAACCTTTAACAGCTAAACACGTGCGTGAATATTTAAAACATATGGCGCTAGCAAAAAACAAGACATCGTGGAGGTGCTGGGTATCGATCCCAGTACCTCTCGCATGCTAAGAGAGCGCTCTACCATCTGAGCTACACCCCCGACACGCGCATCCCTTAAGACCAGAAGTACCAACAAGTACCGGCTCAGCGGGCATCATTGCGCAACCTTCATTTCATCTGGGTCAAAAGCAGGGGCGACAGGAAAGCGAGAGCACCGAAGTAAAGCCACGCAATTTGAATGCCCGCTTCCGTCGGGGGTGTAGCTCAGATGGTAGAGCGCTCGCTTAGCATGCGAGAGGTACTGGGATCGATACCCAGCACCTCCACGATGTTGTGTTTTTTGCTTGCTCTAAAGCGAATACATTTGTGGCATTTGATTTTCAACTGCGCAAGTGTTACTACCGAAGAAGAGCGGAAAAATATAATTGTGTTTTTTACTATTACGCTTGTAACAATTTGGATACTTTGGGTGCGATGTGCCTAAGCGGTAAGCGGATTGAGAGAATAAGAAAAGATTTTTAATGCGAAAGAAGAGATAAGCCCTGCAGAATGCTGGCTTCGCTGCTTTTAAAATGTCGGTGAATATGTAGTGAGGAGTCATTAAAACTCACAACCACACAAACGCAGGCGAACGCACACTGCACGAAAATAAAGAATTGTAAGCTTCCGTTGTGGGTACTTCTTTCTGTCTCATTTCTTCATGGACTGCATGCATGCCTGTGATGGAGCGCTTAGATTAACCTAAAGCACGCAAAAGCGGGCCCCACATTTCATTTTGCGACGACATACTATGCCCACCGAAAAACTGGACAGCTAGGCGAGACGTTTTATCCCTTGTCGTAAATTTTTGAAAGACAACCCTCAATGTGTTTTGGTGATTCATCGCGAATTGTTTTAAAAGGTGCCACTCGGGTGGGGCTGTCGGGTACCTCGGGGTCGCAGCGCAGCGCAAGAGAGAAAGTACCAGCGTGGCAGGCTTGCAGAATCGAACTGCCCGTCCGTGCTGGCGCACCAAGCACGCGCCGCTCGTCTCTTTATTCTCGTCTTTCATAGCCGGCGCCAAGGCGCTGGCTAAGAGCGCGAATTAGAGGGCGCTACAGGGCTATTACTGGCAGGCCTCGTAGGGACAGGTGCGCTACTCACTCGCTCACTCACTCACTCACTCACTCACTCACTCACTCACTCACTCACTCACTCACTCACTCACTCACTCACTCACTCACTCACTCACTCACTCACTCACTCACTCACTCACTCACTCACTCACTCACTCACTCACTCACTCACTCACGTAGCTGCTCCAACATCGATACCGCTAGGAAGGAGGTCATCGATAATATCGCATGCTGCGGCAGGCGGCATCTCAGCTGTGGGGTTCTGGACTGTGTCACTATCCTCGTTCTCACTGGCAACCACAAATGCCGCATGCAGAAAGTAGTTGCAAGCGGATCGTGGCCTGCATCACGGCCCTCCAAGCATCGGACAGGGAGCTGAAAGCCGACAGCACATCCACAACGTACCTTTTTATCATTGTAGACACACAGCAGCACACGATTCAGAAGGCGCGATTGGAAGTTAAGCTTCAAGTTCTTGATGACACCTTGGTCCATGGGCTGCATTGCACTGGTGGTATTCGGTGGAAAAAAAATTACACCATCTTCCCGTGGGGAACCCTGATGAGGATGCGAAGCATCGTGGCGGTTCCGTGTGGTTCCATTGTGTTGCCGTTATGTTGAGTGATCTGGTTTTTACTAGCGCCAGAGGGAATTCCGCGTCTGGGACCACACCGGTGGCAAAGGCACGCAAGTGCTGTTGTGTTACGGTGAGTAGGCGGTGGTTCTCGAGGCGCCGAAACTCGTCCGTCATGTTCTTGTCGATGTTGTCTCTGTGGCAGAATCGATAGTCTCCGTCAGCTTTGGTGAGGTAAAGGTTGTTGACATTGGTGCACCGGCTGAGAGCAATGTACACGCCCTCCTCTTCGCAGCTTTGTTGTTGTTGTTGTTGTTGCGCCTTTAGGTATGGCACATACCCAATCAGGGGATCGGCCAATCAACAGAGGATGGTTAAAATGAATGGATTTCTTTTCTAATCACGCGACTTTTAGGAAAGATAATTTAGACCGGTTTGAAAAATTTTTGAGAAAAAAGGGGGAAAAAAATCCTGAAAAATCAAAGCGAGGGTGACCAATCGCAATCATAAAGAGAATCGTTTTGAATTTTCAATGTAGCGCAGGAGGGCAGAGCATACATCCCGGCGGCAGAACCCCGTTTCGGAAGCCCCGAACGATAGAATAGCCGGCACTGTTAGGGATACCCCCAAACTGTTAAGTGGCACCTCCAGGGACTGACGTCTGACTCGAGAAAAACGTCGGCATGTTAAAAGGAAGTGATCGACAGACTCGTCTTCGTTGCAATAGCTGCACAGAGCTGTTGGCGCCAGACGAGACCTGTGCAAATACCTATTTAAATTGGGTACTCGACAACGTAAGGCTGTAATAATCACCTCTAAGTTGCGTGAAGGGCACCATTCAGGTTTCCATGAAAATTTAAGATGATTGAAATCACTTAATGATAATAAAACCGATTCTCGCTGTATATGGAGTTTCAGCATCCTACGGTACCTAGCTGCTGTTATTAAAGGTGTCGGCTCTACGACGTCTACTACAGGCCCAGAAAGTGCTACCCTTGCTAGAGAGTCGGCAGTCTCGTTGAATGTGATCCCTGCATGACCAGGAACCCAAAGAAGGTGAATTTCAGTGAAGTGAGGTGGAAGGAGTGACCGAAACGTCCGCAGAAGGGGAGTGTCTTTAGGGGAAGAAAGGGCTAGGCATACAGAAAAGGAATCGGAAATTATCATTGGAGATGTAATTGACACATCCAGCTTTCGTAGCGCCAGGACAATTGCCAGGAATTCCGCAAAGAATATGGGGATAAAATCACGCAGACGAACCGAAAAGGTCCAGTTAAGGGAAAGGGAAAATATTCCGATACCGGATTTTTCTTCTCGTTGAGAGGCATCTGTATAAATTATAGCACCTGGCTGCATAGAGGCCAAATAATCTTCGAGAAGGCGATTGAGTAGCCGGGCTGGTAAAAGTTTAGCATTTTTGGGGAAAATGTTCCGGAAATTGATAGAAAGAGGTGAACTCCTGTCAGTATATGGAATAATCTGATTTATTGCTACACCCAATGGAGAAAGGAAGCTCTGTATCAAAGTGCTTTGTGGACATAAGGACCTGGGCCATTGGTGCACCATAAACGCACTTGGTTCTGCAATAAAGATAAACTGCTCCCTGTTCACCTCAGAGCTATAAGCTCTCAGAAAAGTTTCAACCGTCAGAATCCGGAACCTATCAAGCAGAGGAGGAACGCGCGCTTCCAAGTAAACTACTGCATTTGCTGCATTCTTAGGCAACCCTAAACAGCAGCGAAGAGCCTGGCGCTCCAGAATAACCAGACGATGAAGCTTATACGCCGCGCACCCAGAGAATAACACGCACCCAAACTCTAAAATGGGGCGAACGTACATTTTATATATCATAAGAAGGGTCTCTCTGCGCATGCCCTTCTTTCTATGACTGAGACTTCTCAACATCCCAACAGCACGTGCACCTTTGGCCTCAATGAGGGCTATATGTGGGGTCCAGTCAAGTTCACTGGTGTAAATAATCCCGAGGTACTTTAAAGAAGGAACCTGAGGAATTATGCACTGTCGATAACTGAGAGTAATGTTTCTCGTTCTTCATCTTCTTCGGCGGTTCCCCTACGGGAAGATGACGACGGTGATTGAACGTGAACCTATCTCGTGATGGATTCTTTGGTTGGCCAATCCCTAGGGGCATCCTGCCACAATCAGCATCAGAGGCGCTGCGGACGGGGCTGGTTGAGCTGCAAGGCGCGTGGCGCTTCCCGCCACAGCTTTCCCACGGGAAATTCAGAATCCCCCTCTAAAGTTTTCAGTTCGTCGTTTCCGTTGACGTTCAGCTTCGCGTGCCTTCGTTGTATCAGTAGCTTCTTGACGTAGTTTGAATGAGTCAAGGACATAAGGGGCGTTCGTAGCACTTGCTCCTGTCCCGGATTTGTAGCGTAGTGGGAAGAGCACCCCGTACCTCCCGTTGCGGCCAGAGAGTCGTGGGATCGAAACCGGGCGCCGCTAACTATTTCTTTTTTTTATAGTATAGTATCGCGGAGCTGTGGGTGTAAGGAGGAGAGTTGCGCATGCGCAGTGAGCGTGTGGACGGCGCCGCCATCAACGACGCAGGACCAGGCGAGCCTAAGAAATGCTCCGCATTTAAAAATTCCAAGGTGAACGCTTTCAGGTTGTTGATGTGCCCGTGGGCACCGTAGTTATCAACGAACATAATAAGCACCTCGCGCTTGTGTTGCTCCTAGTTACGGTCGAGCTTCCGCATGTACTACTCAAAGAGGTCATGCGTAATCCAGGCCTTCGAGTTCGCTTCGTACGAAACTGGGAGCAATTTACGTCATTTAAAACATCTGGGGTGTCCTGATTTGCCTATGGCGAGGAGGGGAAGCCCCTCCGTCCCCAACTTGTTGGCTCGCATGACAACCGTGAATCACTCCTTACTGTGCTTCCCGCCGCGGCAGGGTTCGGCAGAGAAAGCAATCGCCTTCTCAGGCAACGTCTTGTAAAACGAGCCAGTCTCATCACAGTTGAGTATGTCGTCCGGGGTGTACTGGCCCAGCAGGGAACACAGTTTTTCGGCGCGGTAATTTGGCGCAACGGTTACGTCGAGAGCACCGCTCTCGCCAGGTACGCTTTTGAAGGCCAGGTCATATCTTTGCTTGAAATTGCGTAGCGAGCCATCGCTGAATTTGTAATATACATGTGCAGGGCGAGCGTCTCCCTCTTCTCCCTAGGCATATCTCCAGAAACTGGCACCTTTTTAGCCTATGTCGTGGGTAGTCAGCTAGATGTTTAGTGTCGCTTTCAGATTTGGGTGGCTGTCGTCTCGGAGATTCTTCGGCTTTACCGCAAGTATTTTTCCGCTGCGTTCAGGATCTTCTCCCTGTTCTTCACGTAATCGGAGACGGTTTGCTTTGAAACCGAAAATTAGCGAGCCATTTCGTGGTGTGGTCGGCCGCCTTCAATTTGACAGGTAATGGCAGCTTTTTTCTCCACCGTGATTGTCTCGTTGCCTTGTTTCTTTGCAACTCCGCATAGCTCCTGACAGTGCAGTCCTGATGGCGCAGGTGGCCGTGGTGGCACGGGTGGTGTCGGAGCCATTTCGGAATGTCAATCTTAATACGCCAAGCAACAGGCACAAAGCACATAAAACGTCTGACCGTGACCACGGCCGAAATTCGGAAACACGTACGGGCCTCTTCAATTTTTACAGTTCGGGCAGACCGACAACTTCCTTGTGTTGTGCCGCGCTACCGCTAGGTGGCGACACAGGTCCCGTGAGAGTACCATAAGAGCACCGAAGCCGCCGAAGCTGGGATCCGAAAAATCCAACGGCGTGCTGTGCGGCGTCCGAAGTTTTCACTGTATTGGTCGTGGATATACACATGTACTTCAATGGCACAAGTGGCCGTGCCACGAAGGTGTCCGAATAAACAAGCGTGTCCGAAATTTCGGCGTCCGAATAAATGGTCGACGACTGTATCTGTCTACAGGTTGCCGATGTGGCGCCATATTTTATTCTTTTTCCCTCGTTCATCTTGAGCTGTTTTTACGTCATGTACCGGTAATACCTTCTTAACCATGTTGCCATGTCATGTCACGAAATAAACAAGCGAAAAGCGTTTATTAGGGTCCCATACTGAGGACAATAACATTCCTTTGTACTGGCACGCATAACATTGTTTGGTTATAGATAATGGTCTGTCCAAAGTGAACTGGCACTCTATGCTACACTAATCTGATGGCTAGTGTACCTCTAATGCCTGTCCGACACGGCAACCTTCAGTTGACAGTTGAGCGCTTGCACGGGGCACTCGATATACAGTTGGCTCGAAGGCGTTCGGAAGGCCTCTGAAACGGCCGCGTAGCGCAGGTTCGACCGTAACAAAAGTCCTCTTGCCTAGTAAGCGATACACACTAGCCGCATGATGTTTTGCTGCGCTTTGCAAGAATATAAAAAGAGACTGACGATGTGCACTTATGTAAATACAGATACTTGTTACGTCCTTCGCTTTGAGAGGGACTTTTTGGGTTAATTATGTAGACTAGGTTGTAGCGCTTATACACAGATGTCAAAGGTCATTCGGGGGCGCTAGCCGGAGTCAAATTATTCGGCTCCTGGCACTGTGTGGTGCAAATTAACTCCAAGAAATTCAGACGTTCCTTTATTGGTGCTTCAAAGTTTTCAGGAAGAACTTTGAAGTAGGGCGCGCCTCGATTCCCACGCGTCTCCGTTCTGCGGCAGCGCTGGCATAGAGGAAGCCGGCCTTGAGCAGTGGAACACGGTAAATTTAAATCGACTAGATCAAACCTCCAGCGTGTTTACCTTGCAAGGAGCGCGACGGGAGAGGAACAGCATGAGAGGTGAGCAGGAAAGCGAAGGGAGTCATGTACTTGGCAAATGTCTCCTTCTGTATGTATCCATTATTGTATTTCAATGTAACAACTATATTTTTTCAATAAACCTTCAAACCTTCAAAGGCTATCGTCTTTTGTCGACATTTGCAACGGAAAGAGTACATACGCGAAGTTAAATTTCGCCTCTCCATCTTCTTGGCGAACTTATGGAGACGAAATACTGATGTTCTTTTGATGCGCGAGCCGAGAGGACAATATCGACTCGCTCCGATGACCGACGACCGATGCTTGGAGCAGGTGAGGGATGAGGACTGCCTTCCTTGCTGGATATTAGGTTTATTTACATTATTTACATTACTCCGACTTTACATCAGGTAAGAGTGACGGTTACATTGTCACTCTGACAGCAGCAGCCTGTTCGGCCGAGATCTATACTGAACTAGATCCCCTCTCGACCGACCCTCGACAAAACCCAACACTCCGGTTTTGATAGCACAAACCCCGCCTCCAAAAAGGGGGCGTTCAAGAAAGAGAGAAAAACCTTTCAAAACAATTATTACAAACCATTGATTGGCCACAGGAACCAGCCAATCACCCACATGTCCCCACCTGCAGTCACGTGACCTAACACTCTCTCTTACACACTCATAGTGCGTTTCCCACGCACGCTGTTGCACCCGACAAGCAAATACAGGACATCTGTGGTCTAAGTGGCCACACATTACGTTCAGCGGGCGGCATCTGCACAAAAGCCAAGCCGAGGGCCCGGAGCGGTTCTCGCGCGGCTGACCTCCCTCCGCGCGGCGCCTCCCATGACGCCGTGCGTCTGCGTGCGCGGCGGGACAATGAGGGTTGCTAATTCCCTCCCGGACGAAGGGCGCCACCGCCTGTCGCCAGTCCCACCGGAAGACGCGCTTCAGGCCCACTCGGTGGTCTCCGAGGCGATTGACCCGTCAACAACCAATGCCGCCGCCGGAGTCGAAGATCCTCCAAACTTACACCGCGCGCGCTTTCAACACTAAGAGGACCGTCAGCCTGTTATGCCGAATGACCCAGCCACCTCCGACGCGACAGAGGCACTCAGGCTAATCACCCCCGCCTTTTGACACACAAAAGGACGGGCACAAAACACGCTCTCGCGGCTCCGAACTTGGCGTCCGTGCGGCTACATGAAAGGGACACAGGATCGTAGCTACCAGCGGAGGCGACGCCAATACATGGGCCACCGGCGGCCTTCATTAATTGCATGCGGAGCCCGAATTTAACACCTCCGCACTAAGAATGTTGTCCGTACACTAGCTGTACGTACAACATTAACTCTCCTGCAGGTTATGTCTTACTGCAGAGCCAGAACTAAAAAAAAACACACTCAAGCCGTTACGCAAGTACAATACAACGCGAGTACAATACAGTACAACAAAAAAAATTACCCCGGCACACACCAACCCAACCAGCACAATGTGCCGGCCAACTGCACCAAAAACGGATAAAACACGACATACTCAGTGCCTTGGCCTAGCCATGGCTTGCGCAACATCAAACAATAAACGAAAGCGCTCAACTACAGGGCCCGTGAGAACAAACTCGTGGCACCCTCTACCATTAAAGGCAACCAACCCCACGAAGAGTATAAATGTTCGACCTGACAACTGAATGAATGACACCATCCACTCTTAAACGTTAAGCGCATGCAGGAACATTCTTTCACTCTAAGGAAAGAAAAAAAACATTCGAACAAAACCAAACATACCAAAAGAGGCTACTCCTGTACAAATAAAAAAAAATTCCCCCGCATTTCCCCGAAGGGGAGTATGAGGAAGTGCGAAGCACGGGGTGATGCTATGAGGGGGAGTTTGTTGAAGTTTGGTGGCATTTTGCCCGTTAGTTACATTAACACCCCCTCGTGATCACGTTCGGCTTAACACGCCTCGTTTGTCCCTCTGCGGAAATCTTGGTGAATTAACGTGTATGTTCGAGAGGAGGAGCGCACCGCACCGCAGCGCACCGCAGCTGCGAAGCGCCAACCGGAGTGAAGGGAGAGGAGGCGCAGTCACGTGAGAGAATGCAGAACTAGCGGGTTTGTAGTATCACGTGTACACCACGCAGTTATCAAGCCGCTATAACGCCGCTCAGTCGCCAACGCACGCCGCTGACGACGTAGTTTGAATGCGTTAAAGATATAAGGCGCGTTACTAACAGTGATATCAACGCTGCGTCCGTGGCTTAGTCGGTAGAGCGTCGCGGTGCGGCCGCAAAGTCCGCAGATCGAAACCTGGCGCCGGATGCTGTTTTTTTTTTATATAGTGTAGTGGCCTGGCTGGCGCGCCGAGAGAGGGTGTTGCGAGCTGGAGAGTAGTAAAGGGGCTTTAGGAGAGTAGGCGAGGGGGGAGAGGAAGCGCTATGCGAGCGCGACGATTCAGGTTCGCTTAAGAAGTGCATTCGCACTTATTCCTGGCCAATCTCCCACGTGGGTATGTGCGATGTCAGCGGCCAGGCAGCGCGCGCCCATCTCCCCCCGTTGCTAAGGAAGACGAAAAGCGCGCGCACCCGCAGCTGTTGCTATGCGGACGGCGGAAGGTTCGGGGTCGCTTATAAAGTGCATTCGCACTTAAAAAACGTCTAAGGAAGTTCAGCATCTCTTCACGCACTCGCGGACGCGTGTTCTTTCGGAATGCGACACAGATTGTTCGTCCCGGTTGCGGTTCACTTGTTGTCCACATGCGATGCACTGAAAGTTCCTTTCCCAGTACTTCAAACACTAGTTCGCACACAAGCGCCACAAGGGGGCCCTACTTGTACATTCCATGGCCCACCATGACCACATGCCAACGAGCGCAAATAAAGAAAGGCACTCGCTATTGTACCCAGAGGTAAACTCCCTACCGTGCTGTAACAGCGGCTCTACCTCCAAAGAGGACGGCACTCAAACCACCCAGATGCGCTACTCGCAAATTACACTCCTTACGACAGCTGAACACAACCAAAACAAGCACACACAAAAAGAACTAAAAGGGGGAGAACGAAAGTACTGGTAAAACTAACAATACTTCTCATCTGAGCGATCCCTACACACCCAGAGAAAGACACGCTAACAACTACGTGTGCGCCAAACAACACTGACCTGTTCTAGCTATTTAGCACTGTACACTATTCAGCGCAAACACCCCTTTCCACGGCGGCACACACCGACCGTCGCACGGAAGCTGATTCCGTGTTGTGCGCCACCAGCTGATTCTACACGAACCCTGGTTTGGCTCGTGGTGTCCTCTGCTCCCGGGAGAAAAGGAACACCCTACTCGGCGGTAGCGCGTACGACGATGTCGCACCTACGCCGCCACACCTGCCCCCGCCTTCCGCGTTCTTGGGCCCGTCGGAATCGCCCTACGCGCAAGACGCCGCGGGCCGCCTGCACCTTCATGCTTTCCGCACGGAGGCTCAACAATTAGGCGCGCCGTTCCGCTGCCCTTGCATGCCCCTTGTGCTGCCTCGGCGACAGACAGCTGTACATTGCGCTCCTCCACAAAGAGAATTTCCGGAGCTGGGACAGCTGTCTCGCGCAGTCCCGTAATCTCATCTCTCGCAGTGGGAACGCTGAGGGGTTTCTCTACAACTGGAGTGGTCTCAGCCCCCTCAACTGTATTCCCACTCTCCTCATCCTGTGGCGTTCGAAACGCCAATGATGGAACGAACACTGTGAAGACATTGGCGTCATCTTCGAGTTTACCGATCCTGCGGAGCTTCGCTTTTTCGTAAGCGATCTCCGCTCTTCCTTGGGCTAATTGAGCCCTGAGCTCCTCACCCGTCCATTCGGACGGGGTACCCGCGCCCCGGTTACTCGCTAGCCTGGCTTTTTGTAAAGCGTGCTGAGCATTTTTGAGAGCTAATTCAGCTCCCAACTCCTCGATCTCGAGCACAAGGGCACTAACCTTCCGGTCGGTGCCGCGACATCCCGTTAGCATAGTGGCCATGGTGAACCCGGAGAAAACAAATCAGGGCCCACCTGTGCTCGCTCCGGCTTCGGCCGGGTCGCAGTGTCGCTGGTGCAGCAGCTCGTGGACCCGATGCGCCGCTCTCGCCGCTGGGATGGGGCCGTGCTCCCTGGGCCGGAGCCCACGAGGCCTCCCGCTGAGGTGTCGCCCCGTTGAACTGCGGCTTACGCCGCCCTGGGCCGGAGCCCACGAGGCCTCCCACTGAAGTGTCGCCCCGTTGAACCACGGCTTACGCCGCCCTGGGCCAGAGCCCACGAGGCCTCCTGCTGAGGTGTCGCCCCGTTGAACCGCGGCTTACGCCGCCCTGGGCCGGAGCCCACGAGGCCTCCCGCTGAGGTGTCGCCCCGTCGATGCTTGGAGTCTGGCTCGTCGTTGGTCGGAGCCGAACCTTGCAATGAAGGAGTTTCTCCGCAATGCCCCACCAGCTCCAGCTCATGGTCGTGGTCATCCTGTCGACTGCGCCAGTTAAATTTCGCCTCTCCATCTTCTTGGCGAACTGATGGAGACGAAATAGTGATGTTCTTTTGATGCGCGAGCCGAGAGGACAATCTCGACTCGCTCCGATGACCGACGACCGATGCTTGGAGCAGGTGAGGGATGAGGACTGCCTTCCTTGCTGGATATTAGGTTTATTTACATTATTTACATTACTCCGACTTTACATCAGGTCAGAGTGACGGTTACATTGTCACTCTAACAGCAGCAGCCTGTTCGGCCGAGATCTAAACTGAACTAGATCCCCTCTCGACCGACCCTCGACAAAACCCAATACTCCGGTTTTGATAGCAAAAACCCCGCCTCCAAAAAGGGGGCGTTCAAGAAAGAGAGAAAAACCTTTCAAAACAATTATTACAAACCATTGATTGGCCACAGGAACCAGCCAATCACCCACATGTCCCCACCTGCGGTCACGTGACCTAACACTCTCTCTTACACACTCATAGTGCGTTTCCCACGCACGCTGTTGCACCCGACAAGCAAATACAGGACATCTGTGGCCTAAGTGGACACACATTACGTTCAGCGGGCGGCATCTGCACAAAAGCCAAGCCGAGGGCCCGGAGCGGTCCTCGCGCGGCTGACCTCCCTCCGCGCGGCGCCTCCCATGACGCCGTGCGTCTGCGTGCGCGGCGGGACAATGAGGGTTGCTAATTCCCTCCCAGACAAAGGGCGCCACCGCCTGTCGCCAGTCCCACCGGAAGACGCGCTTCAGGCCCACTCGGTGGTCTCCGAGGCGATTGACCCGTCAACGACCAACGCCGCCGCCGGAGTCGAAGATCCTCCAAAATTACACCGCGCGCGCTTTCAACACTAAGAGATACGATAATCTGGCTTCCCGTCAGCCTGTTATGCCGAATGACCCAGTCACCTCCGACGCGACAGAGGTACTCAGGCTAATCACCCCCGTCTTTTGATACACAAAAGGACGGGCACAAAACACGCTCTCGCGGCTCCGAACTTGGCGTCCGTGCGGCTACATGAAAGGGACACAGGATCGTAGCTACCAGCGGAGGCGACGCCAATACATGGGCCACCGGCGGCCTTCATTAATTTCTTGCGGAGCCCGAACTTAACACGCGACCATTTTTTTTGTATAAAACTATTTGAATTCACGAATATTTTATGTATAACGAATAAATTTATTTTTTATTGCTTTCCTTTCATGTTTGGCTCTTGCCTCAGCTCAGTGCCTTCGTACAGTGACTCTATACCACCAGTGTGCCAGGACCCGTTTGGGGCTTGCAGAAGTAATGGGGGACCCCACGATGGTTTTTGTCGATTCGCCTCATAATTGTAATCTGCACGTGTGGCTAGAGTCGTCCGCATAGTTACTGAATGCTCACCTTTCGTGAATGACATTTATGTTGATGCGTAAAATACGGTCAACCAATTTGCTCTTGAAGGTAAAAGTTACCGAACACCCACACCCTGCCAATTGCGTGTCTGGCTTTTCCGCATAGCTGGCGTGTCGTGCAAAAAGCCAACGTTAAAACTTGTTCTCCCCGGATAAAACAGAAACAAAAACAAATGTACAGGTCATGCAGCCATGCCAGCAAGGTTTGAGAAAAAGGAGAAAGGAGTGGGGAGAGGGAGAGCTTGGCGAACTCCTGAAACGCCCTTGAGAATCCCTGGTGCCCGTGCACCCCCATTTGACAATTACTCAGTAGATAGCTCAGTTTCTCAACTCCATGGAGACTCTTGTTTCCCGTGGGCAATTTTGCCTGAAAAGGGATGACATTTAGGGAAAAACCAGACGAGGCAAATGGTGATATTCAAATTGCTCCCGGATTTCATGGTTGTTGCAGGGTTTTATAATAGACACTGTTTCGCAATTTTCTCCCTTGTCAAAACAATGCCACGCATTCCGAGCGTACGCAAGCATCGTGGCGGGCCTTCACTCGAGAAAAGAATGAAGCAAAAGGAAAAGTAAAACGCAACTGGCATTGCCTCCAACCGCAACTAGTTCCACGAGCTTACAGGCTAGCCGCTTTAAAAATGTGTGCAGAGAGAGTTGGCAAGGGAGGGAAGGGCGTGTGCATGGCATTGGAAGAGGTTCTGTCATGCGGGGCGGTGGGGAAGAATAGGGTGTCCCCGGTCCGACCCCTTGGTACGTCTCTGACAGAAGTTGCCTTGCTTCTGGTAAGTAAAAAAAGAATCGCAGAGTTGAAAACACAAAACAGACCAAAATAGACAAAACAAGAGACGTCTTGGAGGTGCTGGGTATCGATCCCAGTACCTCTCGCATGCTAAGCGAGCGCTCTACCATCTGAGCTACACCCCCGACAGAGAGAAGCAGCAGACGTACGTGGTTTTATCGCTCCCGTTTTACTGTCGTCCTTGTCTTGGACTCGGAGTGAATCTGGTTGCGCGCCTCGCGAACATTTCGCAATGATGCCCAGGGGACTTGGCAATGTGCCTTCTTGTCGACACCGTTCTAGTCCCTTCGTGTCGGGGGTGTAGCTCAGATGGTAGGGGATTCTGCTTCCGGTAGCGCTAGCGAGCGGTCGCAGAATGTCGAGCTCCGCCCAAGGAGCGGCTTCAGCGGGCCTTTCGGCCCGCGGTAACAGGATATATGCCCAGGATGCTGATGATTACCAAGTACTTTTGCCACACTTTCCTTCAGGTCAGTCGGTTGTAAACACGGTTTTTCTTCATGCCGACATGCGTGCCCGGCCTTACCGCGTTGAGGACTTTCGGGACGTTTTGGCTCGTCTGGAACTGCTCCCCGACGTCGTGGCGTTGGGGGCGTACCAGATGAGTCACGTTTGGGCAGTGACGTTCAAGTCGGCGGATGGTGTAAAGAAAATTTCTGCACTCGCTGATATCAAGGTGAAGGATCGTCGGTGCCTTGTTATCGACCCGTCTAATCAAGAAGCCCGCCTCAAGCTTCACTGGCTGCTGCACAACGTGCCGGACGACGCCGTTCGCGCTGCGCTGGCGCCCTACGGGCGTGTCGGCGAGGTGCGCAGGGAGCGGTGGCGCGTCGAAGGCATCCAAGACAAGGGCTCGACACTTCGAACGGTGACCCTCAAGTTGAAGGCGGGCGTGACCATCGACGACCTGCCGCACGAACTTCGTGTGGCGGGTGACAAGGCCCTCGTCGTCGTCGCCGGAAGGGCCCCGCAGTGCTTACGTTGCAACCTCAAGGGGCACGTCAGGCGAGAATGCAAGGTTCCGAAGTGTTCTTCGTGCCGTCGCTTCGGGCAGGATGCAAGCGCCTGCGTTAAGTCCTATGCCAGCGTCACCGGTCCAGCGAGGGAGGACGACCTCCGCGAAAACCTCATGGACGAGGCAGAAGCGGAGGAGACAGCTGCAGGAGTAGCCGAGAAGGCGGTGAAGGAGTCGACGTCGGCGGGGCGGGTCGAGGCCGAGGCTGGCCAGCGCGTTCCTGAAAAGGAGCAGCCGGTCGAGCCGAAGACGCCTCCCCCTCACGTCTCGTCGAACGAGGACAACGGAACCGGAGCGGCCAGTCAGGGAACGACGGAGGTGTCGGCTCTAGCAGCCGAAGCCGTGCAAATGGACCTGAGTGGGGCCGTGGCAAAGCGACAACGAGAAAGCAACGACACAGAGCAGGGTGACGGACTCACCAGCAGCGAGGAGCCCCCGGCTAAGGCGGTTTCAGTGAGACGTCCGAGCTTCAAGCCGAAGCCCAACGTCCCACCAGACCGAACGAAAACTTCGGCTCCGCCCTCCTAGCCAGCACGTCACTACGAAAGGTAGTCGCCATCCTGTTCCTCAGTGTTTGTTGTTGCGCTGCTGTCTTGAATCGCCAACGAACTAAACGCAACAGTGTAGTTGGGTCAAGGCAGTATTTTTGGAGGGGGTATTGTGTTCCTGATGCTTATGCTTTGAGCTTTAGGTTTGGCTGGGGGGAGGGTGGCAGTGTGTATTGCAGCGGCCGTGAATCCCGCAGGCCATACGAATGTTTTATAAGTGCGGGATTTTGGAGCGTGTATGGGATGTTTGCAGTTGATGAAGCGTCGTTCTTTTTCGTGCTGCATGAATGTAAGTGTTGTGCGATAAGTCTAGCTCCCTCCTAAAACATGGTTTACTTGAGCAAACCAATGCGCATCGCCACGCTTAACGTCAGGGGATTTTCGGATCGGAGACGTCAAAATCAGGTGTACCGACTCGTAACAGATGAGGATTTGGACATCGTGGCCTTGCAAGAGACCAAAGTTGGGAGGGAGGACCAGACGGATCGTATGGTGCGGCCCTTTATTGCGCGCTATGATGTGTGCGTGTCGCATGCGGTCGGGTTTTCTGCGGGTTGCGCCCTTCTAATTCGGAGAAGCTTAGGGGCCGCTCTAAAGACTGTCACCGCCTCGGAAACGGGGCGGTATGTTGTGTGCGACTTGGAGTATTGTTCCAATGAATGGCGTGTAATGTGTGTCTACGGGCCCACCAATACAGCCGAAAGGAAGGCTTTCTTTGAAGAAATGCATCCGTGGTGTGAGACGGAACGGCTCTTAATTTTAATGGGCGATTATAATTGTGTTTGCTCAGCGCGCGACAAAAGCAGCACGACCAATTTCAGAGACGCCAGTACGGTGGTACTGAATGAGATATTAGCCGGATGCGCCCTGGAAGATGCAGGTGATAGCATGAGCAATGCAGGCACCGTTCGCTATACACACTTTCAGGGCAATAGTCATGCGCGGCTCGACAGGGTGTATCTTTCCGTAGAACTCGTACGTGAATGTGACAAATACGAAGTGACCCCTGTTTCTTTTAGCGACCATTGTCTGGTGTCGTTAACACTAGGCAGGGCCGCTAAACGTGGAAACGCGTTCTCCTGGGGTTTGTGGAAAATGAACAACAAACTTCTGCAAGATGATAAATTCGTCGAGGCCGTTGACGCATGCGCACGGACCTCGTTTAGCAGCTCAGACGTGACGAACTTCATTCGGAAGTGGGAGCTGTTCAAACAAGAAGTTAAGCTAAAAGGCCTTGAACGTTCTTCTGCAATGAAGAGCGACGAGAAAAAGAAAGAAGCCACGCTACGAAGTAATCTCGACGCTCTTATTGTAGCAGAATGTAGATCGCCGGGGACGTGCAGAGATGACATAAAGAATGTTAAAGCACAGCTCGAGGTCTTAGATCAGGGCAAATATCATGGCGCGCTTGTTCGCGCAAGAGCAGAAAAGATGCTGCTGGGAGAGGCGCCGACCAAAAGAGCCTTATGCTCCGAGAAAAAGTACGCTCGCAGAAATGCGATAGCGGAAATAGAAAGCGAAGGCGTCTTGTACAAGGATCAAGCCAGCATAGAACGCTGTTTTTGTAACTTTTACGACAAACTGTTTGCATGTCACGCTATTGATGTCGTGGCGTTTAAGGATGAATTTTTGAGATTGTTACCATGCCTAAACAAAGAGATGTCAGCACTGCTCGAAACAGACATAACGGAGAATGAAGTAAGAAAAGCTATAGAGGAGTTGAGCCCGGGAAAGACGCCTGGCCCCGATGGGCTAAGCGCTGCATTCTATAAAAAGTTTAAAGAGTGCCTAAGTCCAGTGTTGTGTACGTTATACGCTGAGGCGTATCAGAATGGTGTGCTGCCACCGTCTTTTCATGAGTCGCACACCATTTTTATTCCTAAGTCAGATGATGACGCCAAACTCCGAGCTGTATCTGGGTATCGCCCAATCAGTCTCACTAATGTAGACTATAAGATTTTAATGAAAATTCTGGCGAGTCGTTTGCAGACTGTTATTAGGGACATCGTTGGACCGCATCAAACATGCGGTATAAAGGGGCGGTCGATAGTAACGAACATTCATACTGCTCGAAGTGTTCTTGAGTGTTGCGACAGCACTCAAGGTTCTCTAGCAATGCTCCAGGTAGACCTGGAGAAGGCGTTCGATCAGGTATCACACGAGCTCCTTATAGCCATGTTAGAGCATATAAATGTAGGGGCTGTTATTCTTCAAGGAGTGCGCATGGCGTATAGTGGGTGTTCAACTAGCCTCGTTGTGAACAAGTCGCTCAGCAAAGCAGTGCAGGTTCAACGTGGCGTACGTCAGGGTTGCCCATTGTCCCCATTGCTTTTCTGTGTATATGTAGAAGCGTTTTGTTTGAGTGTTATTGGAAGCAAAACCATCAACGGCTTTCGACTACAGTCGTGTGAGGTGCGTGTGTTGGCCTATGCCGACGACATTGCACTTTTCTTTATTGATAAAAGCAGCATAAGCGAAGCTGTAAAGACACTAAAGGCCTTTTGTAAATACAGTGCCAGCAGTGTGAACTGGCAAAAATGTTTAGGTTTCTGGCACGGCCAATGGGAAGAAGCCCCGGAGGTGTTTGAAAGCATAAGCTGGCAGACGACGCCAACCAAATACTTAGGTGTGCCTCTCGAAAACTACGAGGACAGTGATCCCTATTGGCGCAGACAGACAGCTGAATTGCGCGATAGAGCAGAAAAATGGCAAGGCACTGGGCTCTCCATTTTTGCAAGAGCCTCAGTCTGCAATGTGTTCTTAATAAGTAAAATATGGTACGTGCTCCAGGTGTTACACTGTTCGCGTGCGCATGTGCAGGCGTTGCACCGCGTTTTCGCCGTGTTAATTTGGGAGTCCACGTGGGAAAAAACAAGTCGAACGAACTTGTTTCGGCGCGTGCGTAGCGGGGGCCTTTCCTTGTCTCATTTGTTTTTACGACAGGTTGTCAATCGTTTTCTCTTCCTTCGGGATGTACAAGACCCCTTTTTGCGTACTGTTTGCCAAATGAAGTTGTCTGTGGTGTTACCCGATTTTGTTATAGCGTCAGCACGTTTCCCTGTCTTGACAATGAAGGGATACTTCCGCGAAGTTGTTCAAGCGACCCAGTTTTTGCGTGCCCGCTTCACGAAGGAATACCTATGTAGCGTAACGCGGAAAAAATTGTATAATGATCTCGTTGACTCTGTATTTCCAGTTCCACTGTACCGGTCAATGTACCGTGCAGGGCCAGGCGAGGATGTGCTTAAACGCGTGAAATCTATGGCGGTACCGCCATGGGTTAAAACGTTCTTTTTTAAGCTCCACGCGGGTGTCCTACCAGTCAAAACGTGGCAAAAAGAGAAAGGACTGTACGTTCCGTGGGGGGTTGACTGTTATCCGTGCAAAAAGCCGGAGACAGTAGAACACGTGTTTTTAGAATGTTGGGATGGGGTCTTTTTTTGGGACGTGCTTCAGAGGACTTTGAAGAAAGATTTCCCTCTAGACGCCTACGGAATCAGGTTTATACCCATCGACAATGACGGCGGGTTGCCGTATGATGTGGTGATGGTTTTGGCTCTGCACGGCATTTGGAAATCTCGCATGGCTATACGCCACCGCGATGTTGATGCTAAGCGTTCCAAGGAATACTTTGGAGAAACTGTTCGTTTGATTGTAGAGGTTTGGAAGACTCAGCCTGACCCCCCGGAATGGCTTCCAGTAATGGAGTCGCTGACAAACCTTAAGCAGTTTTAGCCATTTCCTGCTAGCAAAAGACTGTTAGCAGTTTTATCAGTGTATGTTACAGCTTTGTGTACCTGTTTTTCTTGCTTTGTGTGCTTGTTCTCTGTCAAAGTGTGGCAATAAAGAAAAAAAAAAGTAGCTCAGATGGTAGAGCGCTTGCTTAGCATGCGAGAGGTACTGGGATCGATACCCAGCACCTCCACGACGTTTTTTGTTTGTTTCCTTGCAAGGGAGGCTACTTTTATATAGTGTTTCATTTTTATGGCGCAAGCGCAGCGATGACCATATAACGCAAAGACCTATTTGCGGTTTTTTGCTATCGCCCAACCATAGGGCTTGACACTGGCCTAGGTTGGGCAGACCCACGGCCGCAAATGTTCAGACGACCTCAGTACGCGTTTGAACGATACTGTAAATACTGGCGTGAGTTTTGATTATATGTAAACATTGTACCAGAAATAACAACATTATGTTCTTAAAGGGACACTGAAGTGATATGTAAACATTGCGGGATTACTAGCGCAAATTATAGTCCGGAGTCCCCAGGCCATGTTTCGACCACTCTGGGCGCGTTTACGCGATTTTATTTAGTAGAAAAATTAATTAGAAAATGCTGTCCTCCTCTCTTTACGCTTGCCCAGTTTCTGTGGGGTTTTCGTGTGATGTCGGGAGGAGCCGAGCTCTCAAATGGCTGCGCTACTGCACGGCTCCCCGGCCTTCAGGCAGAGTAAGTCGGCCCAGCGTTTCATCCGCCGGCCGCCGACGGGTCTTCGCAATTCGTTCGCTCAGTTGAAACGAAGCCAGGACACATTTGTGAATGGAAGAATGTGCCTTTCTTTACTTGGTTAGTTTGTGCACTGTATCTAGCTCCAAGTCAAGGTCGCTTCACACAACCGCTGCAGAAGCGCACATGCGACGCTTCGCTGACTGGTACGCCAGTAGGAAAATATATAAGGCCTCTTGAAGGCGGGAGAAGAGTGAGCGAAGTCAATATAGGTACTAAGGAAATAAAATCAACTGATATTTTTACCGTACAGCGTAAAACTATGGTGCGGGAAGCATTTTTTTGCGCTGGGCGAACAAGCACAGCGGTCAGCAGCACGACTACGCATCTGCGAACGCTTTTCCGTCTAAGAAATGCAATTGCTAGACGTGATATATTGTGCAAACTTGGCGGATGCTTACTGCACGAGCGCAAAACAACAAATAGTCACCTAAGCTGCTTGAAATGACAAAAATAAATAAAAGTGTAAACTGGTTATACAATATATACCTTATATTACCAAGGTCAGCACAGCCCGCCCCGTGGTCGAGTTGTCTTGAGCGCTGGGTATGTCATTGCAAGTGTTTTGCAATTCGCGAGTTCGAATCCCTGCGCGTGCGTGCTTTTCTTTTAAAGTTAACTTTTTTGTTTTCCGCCGATGTTTTCTATACTGAGTTCACCTTTTTTTGGGCCCGCAACGTTCATTGCTCCACGAACTAGTTCACAGAACGCGCGCAGGCTGGCACTGGCGTACTAGCGAGTTCTCGTTGGCGTGCTGTTGCCATAAGCACCGACTGCTTGCGGGCAGTGGGCACAGGCCAGAATCAACAGACCCTTCGCCTGGTGCGAACACGCTTTTTACAATACAGGCATGAGTGAGGCAAGCTCCAAATATGGGGGAAAAGCGCATGGCATTTGATCGTCTGCGGGGACGCGGAGGGCGTTCATGCACTGCGTAGGACTCGGCTAGTGAATGCTACGATTCCAAGCCGTCCTGGGAGGCTTATCTTACGCATTTTACAGCCGACAACATGGCAGAAGCGCGGTACGATGATTACTGAGATATTGAAAATGCCCATTTAACAACGCCATCGGTTGTGTTTTACAGAACCGAAACCGAAACCGAAACTTGTGGGCATCGTCCAATCACGGTGCTCCCTCCTCCCAACGTCACAGGTTTAGTTGGTGCGGCCGCCACAAACCGCGCATAGTAGTTTTTCTTCTTTCACGCTGAGTAAAATAATTACCGATTCGTCAACCGGATAAACGATGAAAAGTGGGCTAATTTGAGCCAGTCTACGCAGTGCAAGCAAAAACGGGAGCTGGACAAATTCACTTCAGTGTCCCTTTAATTGGAACATACTACTGACACCGAAGTGTGCAGCATTTTCACTTTCTGTAAGAACAACAAGTATTGTGGTACAGAAAGTACACAAATCACACCTGTAAAGTTTATCCTCACTTTAATAGCACCCCAACTTACATTGATAACCTTGTCAGAACCATGGTTCTGACACGGTTGATATAGGAACGGTTGATATACCAAACGGTAGCAAAAATAACGGTTGATGTAGCAACTGCATGCAGTTGCTATATCAGCCGTTTCTTTTACAAGGCAAATGCAAAATCTAAATAAGGTAACTGTGTTGGAATGTTGGAAACCTTTTGTTACTTTTGAACTTGAAATAATTCCAGAAGGGGGCGCCGCAAGCGCTTTTTGTATTTCAAGGTCAAAACACTTTTTCAAGGCGTATTCTTATTTGCTATAGCTAAAAACAAGCAGCCTTATATTTTAAAATAACGATGCAAATTATACTTTTTTTGTTTTCTTGCCGCAAATATGCCTAAAATTTTCTTTTTGCTCAACAGTGTTGAGAGGTATGAACATTGCCACCAGATTCAGTAGATCAGAAGTGCTTTGACTATATAAACATCTCGTTCAAGAATTCTGATAACTTCTGGCCGGGCGGCTGAATCGAGAGACAGACGGACAGACGGACAGACACATAGACCGAAATTCTCGCGTTTAGGTAGTTCAAGAAAGACTACCGTCTTCAATGCCGCCGAAGAAGTGAGAATATGTATCTGCCCTCCCAAGGTAGTAACAGGCGGCCAGTAATACGACTGCGAAAGATGACAAGGAAGCGTGAAAAGTACCTCTATGACACGTAGTCTTCCCCGACTAGACGGAATAAGCCGATAAAGCGCACTAGCCGATGAAACGCAAGGAATGAGCAGCTGCAGGTCTTCAACAGCTGAATATAGTCAAAACATTCTTAAACGCATATTTACAAGCACCTCAAGTGCGTGGCTATTACAGCATTAAAACTTGCTTTTGGTTTGGATCATTTGCTTGAACAGCTTTTTTAGTCGCATAAGAATGGCGGGTTTGCCTCAAGGGCTACTTTTACAGCGACCGAAGTTCCAGCACACCAAGGTAATCGATTACTACGGGTTTCTATAGAGAAAACAAGCAAAAAACAGTTTTTTCTATTTCTGTAGTCTCTGTTCGTGTACCACGAAGCAAAAGAAAGCGTCCCAGAAGTGAAATTGCACAGTTGTCGTTGTTTTGTGGGCTTGGAGGGGCGGGGCAAGACACAATGCCAAAAAGGACGTCGTGGAGGTGCTGGGTATCGATCCCAGTACCTCTCGCATGCTAAGCGAGCGCTCTACCATCTGAGCTACACCCCCGACAGGTAGAAGCAGCAGACATACGTGGTTTTATCGCTCCCGTTTTACCGTCATCCTTGTCTCCGAGTCAGAATGAATCCGGTTGTGCGCCTCACGAAGGTTGTGCAATGATACCCAAAGGACTTGGCGAAGTGCCGTCTTGTCGACACCGTTGTCGCCTCTTCGTGTCGGGGGTGTAGCTCAGATGGTAGAGCGCTCGCTTAGCATGCGAGAGGTACTGGGATCGATACCCAGCACCTCCACGACTTCTTTTTTTTGTTTAATGGCTTTCCACTGCGCACTTTTTCAACGGTTGCGTGCGCATTCGGGCAATTAAAGTCCGCATTTAGAAAACATTTTCTACCCTCGTTTCAACACTGATGGCAAATTTACAATTATCTGATGATTGTGCCATTTCTCGTGTTTTCCCCCTGGCGCACTGTACCCCTTCGTTCATTCACTTTGCCTTATTCCTTTCTTTTCCGCCCTTTTCCCCTGAAGTGTGCTACCCAAGAAGTTTTCTTCCATTCTTTTATTTTCCTGCATAAAAGTTTCTGATACCGCGGGAGATTCTGTTTTTTTATATATCTTGAGTACCATGCTTCAGAAGGCAGGTTACTCTTTTTGATGCATTTGATTGTGTAGAGCCCTCACTAATTGACCCCTGGGGTCTCTAAGTTGTTTCAAACAAATGAATAAATAGTTGCAGAGCAACTCTAAATTGGCACTCAAGGGCGCTGAGGCTGAAGACGACGAAGAGCTGATCACACTGGGTCAGCGGAACCACCCAACCAACCAGCCTGTTCTCTAACCACTATTTTGGCCTGTAATCTTGTGTATAGCATAAATATAGCGAATTTAGCCCCTTACCGAAATAAAATCACTTCGTCCCGCATACATGGGAAAGTTGAAGGCTGCTACTAGTAGCGGGGGCATGTGCCTTCAAATAAAAATTAATGCTAATACGTATTTACAAGTTTGTAAATGTAATGAGTGGTTGCTTGGAGAAAAAATTAAAAATAAAAGCTTTCAGGATAATTGTAATAGTTATTGTCTGTGCTTAATGAATGAGTACAAACAAACAACTGAACTACAGAGGGACGACATCCACTCTGCCCCCAATCCCACAAGGTAATTTTTAAACTAAAGAAGTGGGTCAAATCTATCCAGGACGTGATTCAACGTCACCAAACAAGACACCACTACCACTACCTTACTTTGTCAGACATTAGTTCAAACAAGTAGCTCGTTCATTTTTTACGGACATTGTTTACAGATGTGGGTTATCAGATCACGTTTCGGAAGCCTCGGTTGTCCCCTCTGCAATGAAAGTGCGAGTTTCGCTGTGTCTAGCTGTCATGCGTACTCCTACCTTCGCCTTCTCCCCGTTTTTTGCAACTGTACGTGCAGCATGAGCCACCAATGAAGTTAACACTACAGCGTGTGGCCGCAAGTGTGCTCAGTGGTGACAACGTCTTCTTCGATTTTCGGGGTTATTATTATTACAAGTTCGCTTCCATTACTAAGCAGGATACCCCCGCCGATGTATGAACAGTCTCCGACACGTGGAACCTATTTTCACTTGATCTCGTTTATTGCGCCGACGGAACAGCACGTGGAGGGGCGCGAAGCAAATAAGCACCAGCGTGGCGTCATACCGTGACAAGGAATAGAGGTGACGTTGCGGACTAAGCCGAGTGGCTCCTATGTTTGGCAGATATTTTGGCGCTAATTTTCGGAATCTGTATTTTAATATATGCATGCAAAAATAAGCATGTGGATTTGCAAAAAAACGTTTTATTCTTGAGAGAGTTATTATGTTCAGTAAGTCATAAAATTTAAATAAACACCAAACACCTACTCCGCATCCCCGCAACACTAATTAAGAAGTTTCTTCATTATTTCAACAGCCTGTTTCCCAAAAGGGTGTAGAGCTACAAATTAGGGTGTTGGAAACTAAGAAAAAGGGTGTAAGAAAAAGGGTGTAAGAAAAGACCGCCTACTGAGAAACAGGGTGTAAGAGACCTCAAACGTTCGAGGTATTTTATACCCGTGTAAACGAGTGGACAGAACATTTTCTACTTAGGGGGTTATGTTTTGTACCTCACGATGGTTAACACAATATAAATTGGCATAATTTGTTGCAAATTAAGCTGTTTAAGCTTGAACTATGCTCGGTTGCGTTTGCAGAAAAATACAGAAAAAGTCCTGCGCCCCCTTCAAAGAGTGCACCACCGCAGATAAGCCATTATAACAGTGAAGCCGGCTTTGGGGCCTGTTCGAATGTGATCACAGAAGGCGCAAGCGTATGCGCACCTCTTACTAGTATACCATTTCAAAGGTACTAGTCTTTTTGATATCCTAAAACGCAAAAAAAGTATGGCGCAGTTCGCACTAGTAGTGCAAGGCTGGAGAAATAGCACAGCTTGACCTAGCTTGTTTCCCCCTTGGATCCGCTGTCAGTGTAGGGGACACACTGGAACAGCACTGTAAAATACGGTTATACTTGGCCTCACCATTCACCACTTGTCCTAGCTTAGGAAGATCATCGCAAAGCCTAGCGAATGTAGAAAACGTAGCAACACCGGAAGAAACTGAGTCGACCTCCAGATCCACTGTTCTTTTATAGTAACGGAACACCTATATCACACCGTTTCAACACCCTACAGAAAGCGAAGCGTGTTGCACTTGGGCAACACCCTCGTCCCTACACAACTATAGTCTTTTTTTTAGGGTTCAAACTGAAGTTTCACGCGCCCAAGCTGAGCTTGGGGTATGAGGCACACCGTATATGGAAACGAGCGATCATTGCAGACGAACAATTTTTGTTTTGCTTTTGAACATTTCTTACGAGTAGAGAAGGCTATGAGGGGATGTCTTGTTCCTTACAGTGCAATTATACAGGTATGCGTGGCCCTATTCAATGAACAACTGAACACCTTTTCCACACCCTTTCAATGCCCTAAGAAAAACCAAGGGTGTTAATGTTGATCAACACCCTTTTTTCACACAAAAAGAATGTAGAGCTAGGAAAAGTGTGTTCAGTTTCAAGAAAAAGGGTGTAATGGCGTCCTACCATTCTTTTTCCATTTATGCTAAACCTTTTGTGGCCAAAAAGGGTGTAAAAAGCTGTAGTGTGTATTGTCCATACCGTGCGCGCCTATAATAGTGCCCCACGCCGCCAAAATTCATTTCCTTTGTAAACACGTGGAGCACCCATCAAAGCCTGGTCGCCTACCCATTGACGCATCCGAGCCGTCGAGTTTCCAGGCTCAGACGCGTGACGATCTGAGACTTCGCCCAGTAGCTTTGAGCAGTGCAACTATCGTAGACAGAACGTGTGGTGCCCTCTTACTATGTCTGACCCCTTGACTGGCTGTCAGCTCCCATCTGCTTCGGGCTTTCTCATGGCGGTAATCGCGGTCGTCAAAATGTTAACGGTTCCTCTCCTTCCATTTTCTAAATGAGCGAAAGTAAATCCTCCTTCAAGTGCTAGCATCGATTTTAACTACTTTGGGGTGACCGACGCATTTGTATAACCCCTCTCCGGGCCCGCTCGTCCGGTGAATACAATAGCGCGGCGAATAAAAAGAAGCTTCCGCGGTTTCTCCTGACGCCCCTCGCGTCCAAGGCAGCTCGGCGGGCGTGAAAACAAACACAACATAGGTAAACACGCTATACCCAACTAACGACATCTAGTTTCCGGGCAGTTATAATTGATTAAGTGAGGTGCCCAAACTTAACATCTGATGACTTGGCCAGAACAACAAACCCGCTACACTCATAATACCAACCACATGATCTTATCGCACTACCGACACACCCACCAGTGATGACCTTTCCCTCACGTTACAACCGCCAACAAAGAATCCCAGTCTGCGAGGTATCAAAGTTACACGTTAAACAATGGCGCCATCCCGCCCCACATCTCCCCTAGCCGTTTCTCCCATAACTTCTTTTAGTGCCACACCCCAGCCACTACCCCGTGGAATTCTTCTGCCCACTCGCCTCACCTACATCTGGCAGTGGGAATGCGAGCTAATTAGCTCGGGCCTGCAGTATTGATCCAGCGGGACACCCGAGCAGCGAAGGCAGGCGGCTAACGGGACTAAGGGGGCCTCCCATCTGTACTAAATTTCAAATTCAAATTTCAAATTCGAATTTATTCATTTATGTATTCACATGTCACGTTGCAAGGAGAGTGGTCAAAAAGTCAGCACAGGCGCTGGCTTGACGAGGACCCTACCCCGTGTACACACGTCGACGGCAGCGGAGCACTGTCGTTCTCTAATTACAAAGCAAGTGTCATATGTAAAAAAAAAAGAACAGAAACAAGTCGAACCTCAGTCGACCAACCAAGTGCGAAAAACGAAAAACAAAACGCATGAAAAAAACGAAAGAAAAAGGAAAAAGAAAAAAATGAACAGAACAATTTTTAAATGGTACAGTATACAATGCACAGTTCATAATAAACAAATATGCACCTCATTTTCATCCTAGAGAATTTCACAACTGGCGCCATGGTACAACATAAAAACAACCATGAATAAAAGTACAGATAGCACGTATGCACATTTAGCAGAAGAGTGCCAAATCAACATTGCATGGCTTCTACGAGTTAAGCGTTAGGTTTTCTGGCTGTATTTTACATAGGTATAGTCGGTATGAAGTTGTAAGGTAGCTGATATTGCACTCGTTGCTTTCCGTAGTTTGTCCTGGAGAGGGGGATAAGCACATGTGGGATGCGCCGGAGCGTTTATGTTATTGTGTTTTTTGTTAATTTAGCACTATCTTTCAAGAACCTACTACCAGTCCTCATTTCCTTTATGTAGTGTCGTAGAAGTATGTATGAATATAGGTGTTTGATTGGAATCATTTTTAGATCGCGGTATAGGTCTTTAGACGGCGAATCATGACAGCGGTTTGTTACATTTCGTTATACCTTGTTTTGCGATGCTTGTAGTTTGTTTAGATGGCTTTGCGCAGTCGTCTCCCAGACCAATAGAGCATAGGTTAGTTGACTGTAAGACAATGAGTTGTAAATAAGCAATTTCACATTTTGTGGAACAAAGTACCGGGCCTTGCCGGTAACCCCACACGACCTCGAAAGATTAGTTTTTACTTGATCAATATGCGGGTCCCAAAATAAATGCTCATTAAATGTTACACCCAGGGTTTTGACATTCGGAACAGAGGGTATTTTAGAGCCACCAAGGAATAAATTCACAGGGCCGCGCATTATTGTGTTTCTAGTTCTGAAAACAACTGATTTAATTTTAATGCGTTGATAGCTAGGGAGTTATCCTTACTCCATTCATGCAGTTTTCTGAGGTAGTATTCGCTGCACGTGTTAATTCTTCAGTGTTATTAGCAGTGAGGAAAAGGCTGATGTCATCCGCATATATTACAAATTTTGCATCAGTGTTGATTTTGATAATGTCGTTGACGTACAGAATAAATAGTAACGGTCCTAAAATGCTGCCCTGCGGAACCCCTGCACTGATAGAAAGAAAATTGGAATGGGCTTTGTTAATGACGACACACTGACTACGAAATTGCAAGTAACTTCTGACTAGATTTATGGCCGTCCTTCGGCTAACATATCGTTCAAGCTTGGTTATTGACGTCGCATGGTTAAGTCTGTCGAACGCTTTCGAAAAATTCACAAAATTCCAAAAGTTAGTAGCTTTGACTGAAAACCATCCAATATGGTTTCTTTTTGTTGAATTAGCGCATGTGTGGTAGACTTTCCTCGTCGAAATTCATACTGTGCGTCCGAAAAAATGAGAAAATTATCACAAAAGGAAGTAATTCTCGAAGATAATATTTTTTCTATGCCTTTAGAAAACGTTGGCAGCACTGATATGGGTCTATAGTTTGTAAAGTCGTTTTTGTCTCCACTTTCAAATACCGCGCTGACTTTCGCTACCTGAAGCTTTTTTGGAAAAACTCCAGAGGCGAAACAGATGTTGCATATATACGTTATAATGGGCGTTATTACATCCAGCACAAATTTAACCGGTCGTAGCTGAATGCCATCGACATCTATGCTGTTCGTGTTTCGGAGAGTTTGGTAGGCTACAAACAGGATGGAGGAGGAAACTTTTCATGCTATGCTCAGGAAGATAGTTGTTTGGTGTTTTGCTATTGCTTTGTTGTGTCAAGTTAATAAAGTGTTCGTTAAACTTGTTGGCAAGAGTAGTCTCTGGTACCACATCCCCATTCTTAATTATCTGTATGCCGTGCGGCACTGAGCGACCCAGCAAACTATTTATGTTTCCGTGTTTTGTCGGGACTAGACAATGTGGTTGGGGATAAAATATCACTTTGGTAGCGTTTCTTGCAATGGGCGATGGCTTTGTTTAGTTTGTTTCTACAATTTCTGAATCGTTTAAGATCGCCTGTATGTCTGCTTTTCATAAATTTTGCAAAAAGGGCGTTTTTTTTCTTGTATGATTTTGACGCATTCTTTGCTTACCCAAGGCCATTATTGCTTACCCAATCGATTAATACGAGCTTCTATACAGAAAGCAAGCAAAAAACTGCCTTTTTCTATTTCTGTAGTCGCTGTTTGTGTACCACGAAGCGAAAGAAAGCGTCGCAGAAGTGAAATTGCACAGTTTTCCTTGTTTTGTGGGCTTTGGGCGGGGCAAGACACAATGGCAAAAGGGACGTCGTGGAGGTGCTGGGTATCGATCCCAGTACCTCTCGCATGCTAAGCGAGCGCTCTACCATCTGAGCTACACCCCCGACGAAGACACCCAGCAGGCGTAGGTGTTTTTATCCCTCCCGTTTTACTGTCGTCCTTGTCTCCGAGTCAGAATGAATCCGGTTGTGCGGCTCAGAAAGGTTGTGCAATGATACCCAGGGGACTTGGCGAAGTGCCGTCTTGTCGACGCCGCCGTGGCATGTTCGTGTCGGGGGTGTAGCTCAGATGGTAGAGCGTTCGCTTAGCATCTGAGAGGTACTGGGACCGATACCCAGCACCTCCATAGTTGTTTTTTGTTTGTTATTTGCAGGGGAGGCTACTTTTGTATAGTATTTTCATTTTAATGGCGCGAGCGCAGTGATGACTGTCACCCGCTTCCTTAAATTAGGGTGCACTGCCAGAAGATATGGGGAGTCGACTCATGAGAGCCAACAAACCCCACCGAATCCACAGGGCACAGGTGACAAAGGGGGTGGCCGTCTGATGTGCGGCTTTCGCCGACCAGAGCGGCAAGAATGAGCAAGAGCCTTGAACGGAAAACAGCACAAAGACTTATATTTAGACAGGCAAGTCACAAACACAAGCACAAGGTAACGGATCGATAATTACAGACAACTTAGATGGAATTGAAATACAAGAAACAGTCCAATTAGACAAAGTGATACAAATAGGAGCGTTAACAAATGAAGATTTCGAATCGGAACAGTTAACTAAAAGAAAATGAACAGTTCGATGCATATGAGAGACAGAGTCCCAGCATATTCACCGACCGGGCCGGACAATGCACCGCTGTCGGAGGCGAGTCGGCTACCTGGGAAGCGTGGCTTCGCTGTAGGCCAGGCCGTCCGAGACGATCACGGTCATTCGAGGCCCGGGAGCACGTTGGAGTCCTCCAGGGCGCGGGTCGCCGATGGTGTGATGTACAAACTGGCAGGTGCAGTTGTCAATCACGACGTCCAAACGTAGCTGGTGGGTTTAGGTGCGGCTTCTCTTTTTATAGGCGCGCCGGCGCGCCGGCGCGGAGAGGGAGAGCACAACACACCACGCGCCCGCCGCCGTCAGCGAATAACTTCACTCTTCTCCCTTCTAGAATCTTCGACGCTCTTTAGAGCTGGCAAGGCCACGCGCACCTCCTCGAAAGTACTGGAAGCTTCGACGAAACTGGAGCGACGGAGGTTTTATTTTTGTTGTTTTCTCGCCGGCGAGCCGGCGGGTGATCGCGTTACTGTCGCTTCGTTCCAGAAAGTTCCAGCCCTTTCTCGGGCCGAATAGAACCCAACTGGATGAATCGGACGACTGAAGAAGAGTTAGGCGCTGTACAATAAAATGAAAAATTTATAAGGTACTTTTAGACGTCGTACGCTCGAGTTTGTGACACAGCCCCCCAGTTTCAGAATATTATGCAATAATATTCCCAAAACTCACAAAGTCGTGCGTACGCGTCGTTCACACTTAGTGAACCAAAGAGGCTGTGCTTACTAACACAGAATCGAGTACAGCCCAATGTTCATAAGAATAATGACAGGCACATAATTCGCGTACAGATTAGCGGTTTGGCGCAGATTTCTCAACAAATACACATCTTAGGGACAACTCATAAGTTTGAGCACAATAAAGTTCTAGCATTCGAATTAAGCCAGTTCCCATAATAAATGTCTGGCCAGTAGTCATTACAAGTGCGAAACTCATGAAAATACAGCGTGCGCTCCAGTGCGAAGGTATCGTAGGCTCAAATACAAGGAGTGTACCTCAGTACTCAGAAATACATACAATGCACTGGTACAATAAAACTCAAAAGAAACATAACTAATATGTTGTTCACAAACAATAACATGCAACCGCAAAGTTCACGTATGTTACCACTAGTAACGCCAACAATACACGGCAAATGTACTGTGCAATAGGTAATACGAGCGTTCACACAAGAAGCAACTAGTGCGTGAATATACACTGTACAGCCAGAGTGACAAAATAAGTACAACGTTCGCGTACAGTACGACAGAGAAACAATGAATACAAGGTTCAAGTATACAGTACTCGACGTGAAAATACAACTCTGTCTTAAACACTTCCACTCATATCCCACGTGCATACCTAAATTTGCATTCTTTATGCTTAGCCCGTGTCTATCGGGCGCTTGCGTAACTGCGCCTGCGGAATTCTTCTCTTCGGAAAAGTTCCGTTACAAATGTCGCGCGGAGCGACAAACTCTTTGTCGTCCGCCATGATACCGGACCTGCGACAATGCTTCAGTGCCTGGGCCTTCGTCTGGTGAACGTCGAAGCGCCTAGCGACTTGGCCTTCCCTCGCCTTTCCTCGTGTAGTAACTGACCGGTGCTTCTTGACACCTGCCCACTGTCTGCAATGCCGGCGCACACGTTTGCTCCTAAGCCTGCGCCCAAACCTGCACTCTTTCTTTCGGCGGCCCGGCTGGTTGCCGAATTTGTGAAGGCCGGTTTTCAAACGTTTGTTCTTTCCACGACCTTCGGCACTTATTTTCCCTCTGTGCGGCTCCATCGCAGTGGCCGCAGACTTTGGGCGCCGGAAATGTGCCAGCTTCGCTTTTGCCGGTGCTCGCGTTACGACGAGCACGGCATCGCCTCTCTCCGAGGCATCGAATCGGGGTTCTTCTTTCGAAACAGCGGGTGGTTTCTCTCCCACCGCTGAAGTCACAGAATCGTCGCCTACGCTTATGTACGGCGCGTTCCCTCCGCGGAGTGCGGCTCCGCTTCGCACGGGGGTTTCAAACTTGACCTTAGAGTCAGTCTCTTTACTCCTCGAGCTGTCAGTTTCGAAAGCGACGCTAGTCTGCTCAGCGAATTCGCAGTCTCGAGCTGAGTCTTCCTGCACATCGAGCGTGCAACTACCCGTGTCTTTCGGAAAGACAACGGTTTCCTCCGGCACTCTCCCCGCAATATCGGGTACCCCTTCGTCTAGAGGGTTCGGCCCCGACGTCGTGATGGCATCCACACCCGGGATGTTATCTCCATCCTCAAGCTCCGCATCACCTGTAGGATCATCGTCCTTCCAGGTCTGAAGTGGTGCGCTTTCGCACAATTCTGGAGGCGTTTCCTCCTTGCTGATTGCGGATACTTCCACCACTTCACCTTCGGAGCTATCCTGGCATTCTTTTGCCTTCTCACGGTTAGTACTTTGGCCACTATTCTCATCTCTAGAATTTTCATCATTGAGTTCATCTTTCCGATGGAACTCATTTCGCACAATCTCTGTGCTCCTATTCATGTCTTGAGACACGGCAGCCACAGCTGCCTCTCCAGCCGACTTATCGGGGTGTGGCTCTTCAATACGTGGCTCTTCCACCTCAACGGGTGGCGGTTCTTCTGGGGCAGTTAAAGTTATCGGGTCGTCGGGATCTCTGACTCCATCGATGTTGCCGAGGATGAGGTCATACATGGACCTCTCCATGCAAAGGGCGGTTACGCTTCCCGTGTAGTAGGGAGTCTCCACCTCGATCTGAGCTACCGGCAACTCTCGCATTGAGCCATCCATGAAGTACACTGGGTTTGTTTCTCCAGTGAACTCCTGTTCTCGGACTAAGTCCGTTCGCACAATAACTGTGCTGGTGCCGGTGGAGCGCAAAACACTAATGGGTTTGCCTGACAATTTTCCCTTAGCCAACGGCACTCTCTTCGACCCGACTGCCGTAATGGCACCCAAGACGTGAATTTTCGTGCCCCTTTTACGCTCCTCAGAGCTATCAGTAACATCGTACTGTCTGGATGCCCTGGGAGGTGCGCATTTGCGCAAATCCTGGCGCCTTTCATCGTTGCTGCTCCTGCATGTCACAGCCTTATGTCCAGCCCGCCCGCACTTAAAATATCTGGAAGCACTATTTCTCTTAAAATTGCTCCAGCAGTACTTGGCAATGTGCCCAAACTTGTTACAAGAGTAACATTTCAGCGGGGGTTTTCGGCTGGTCCTCCTTCGGTCCACTGCCGCGTTTCCGAAATTTACCTTAACCTTTTCAAGGTTGGTACTGAGACACAGGCGCCTATTCTCTAATCTCATGCTCCGATCTGCTGATGTGCAGTCGAGCTTCAAACGTTGGACATCAAAATTTGCTCCTGTTAGCTCCTCTTTGCTTGCTTTCTCCTCTCGCTCCAACCGAAGTTGTCTCCGAAATTCTTTCTCTCTTTTCCTCTCAGCTTCTGTTCGTGCTGCCTGTCTTGCTCTCTTAACTTTCTCGTTTTCTTCTTTTTCTTTCTGCGCAACCCACTTCCGCAGTTCGGCCCCTGAGAGGCCCAGCTTGTAGCCCAATGCTACAATTTTCTCTAAATAAATGATTGCAAATGTATCGCAATCTAGCCACAATACTCTAGCCTCTAGCTAGGTATGTCTACACAGAGAAAGTTTACAAGAGCACCAACTTATGAAGGCAGTAGCAACCTATGCCAAAAAAGTTCCAGGCTCTTTCTCCTCCTCACCGCTCACATCAGACGTCCTGTCGCGGACGCCAGAAATTGTCACCCGTTTCCTTCAATTAGGGTGCACTGCCAGAAGATATGGGGAGTCGACTCATGAGAGCCAACAAACCCCACCGAATCCACAGGGCACAGGTGACAAAGGGGGTGGCCGTCTGATGTGCGGCTTTCGCCGACCAGAGCGGCAAGAATGAGCAAGAGCCTTGAACGGAAAACAGCACAAAGACTTATATTTAGACAGGCAAGTCACAAACACAAGCACAAGGTAACGGATCGATAATTACAGACAACTTAGATGGAATTGAAATACAAGAAACAGTCCAATTAGACAAAGTGATACAAATAGGAGCGTTAACAAATGAAGATTTCGAATCGGAACAGTTAACTAAAAGAAAATGAACAGTTCGATGCATATGAGAGACAGAGTCCCAGCATATTCACCGACCGGGCCGGACAATGCACCGCTGTCGGAGGCGAGTCGGCTACCTGGGAAGCGTGGCTTCGCTGTAGGCCAGGCCGTCCGAGACGATCACGGTCATTCGAGGCCCGGGAGCACGTTGGAGTCCTCCAGGGCGCGGGTCGCCGATGGTGTGATGTACAAACTGGCAGGGGCAGTTGTCAATCACGACGTCCAAACGTAGCTGGTGGGTTTAGGTGCGGCTTCTCTTTTTATAGGCGCGCCGGCGCGCCGGCGCGGAGAGGGAGAGCACAACACACCACGCGCCCGCCGCCGTCAGCGAATAACTTCACTCTTCTCCCTTCTAGAATCTTCGACGCTCTTTAGAGCTGGCAAGGCCACGCGCACCTCCTCGAAAGTACTGGAAGCTTCGACGAAACTGGAGCGACGGAGGTTTTATTTTTGTTGTTTTCTCGCCGGCGAGCCGGCGGGTGATCGCGTTACTGTCGCTTCGTTCCAGAAAGTTCCAGCCCTTTCTCGGGCCGAATAGAACCCAACTGGATGAATCGGACGACTGAAGAAGAGTTAGGCGCTGTACAATAAAATGAAAAATTTATAAGGTACTTTTAGACGTCGTACGCTCGAGTTTGTGACAATGACCATATAGCGTAACGAACCTATTTGTGGTGATTTTACTGTCCCGTTTGCTAAAATATCAATGCTATGTGTGTGATTTGCTCAAAAACAGTTACCATGCAGGTCTCTATGGCCATCTACATAGAGCAACCTTAATACAAGTCAGAAAGAAAAAAATTCCCCGCATTTCCCCGAGGGGAAGAATGTGAAAGTGCGAATGCACGAGTTGAATTGGCGCGGTTCGGTAATGTTCGCGAAAGAGAGATCACACACACGCACACAACTACAAAGAAAGAAAGATGCATTTATTCACAGACACCTATTTGTGTTGTCGTTGTACTTGATTGCTAGAGCGGATCTCAGCTTTGAAATTTCGTGTCAGTACTCCTTTAAGCAGGTGCATTAGCCCTTCTCACGCCCGATTCTTGGCCAATCCCCCACGTGGGTATGTGCCATGTCAGCGGCCAGGCAGCGCGCGCCCATCTCCCCCCGTTGCCAAGGAAGACGAGGAGATTCCTGGCCAATCCCCCACGTGGGTATGTGCTATGTTAGCGGCCAGGCTGCGCGCGCCCATCTCCACGTGCGCGGACATCGCCGGTGGACGCAGGTTCAGGGTCGCTTAAGAAGTGCATTGCACTTAAAAGTGGGTTAGAATAATTCATCACCGTTTTGAGGATTTTTCTGTCCATAGCACACATCCTAAGCTACCAAATTTGACTGGCCCAACCATGGGTCATTAGGCGACAGCCAATTATGCCGCCCTTTAGTGGCGCTAAGTGGAAGGATGAAATACACCGCTACCTGGGCGTAAATATGGCCCTAGAGGGATGCAGCCAGGTGGCGACCTAGGCTAACGGCCGCGGAGGCCAAGTTGCAACCTTGGAGAACGCGTCGCATCGGCTTGGTCACCAGGCTCACTTCTTCAACGTCGTAGTCTACCCGGATACCGTATACTGGGCGCGGGTCACCTCCATCGACACTAAAGCGTGAACAAGTTGCATCGGCAGTGGGTGGTCTTCGTCTGGCGCTCCTCGTACGAGCATGTATGAGGCGCACAAATCTCTTTTCGAGTCTAGAGGCCGGGGGCCTGAGCCTTGTCCACGTGAAGATTAAACTTACAGTCCAGAGTTTTATTTCATTCCGAGACCAGAGCGACCCTTTTCTACGTGGAGCGCTCCAGTCCATCGGCCTTGCCCACATAGCAGAGTGGCTGGTCACAACTGTTCAACTGCACCACGATGCTCGACCGCCCCTTTCTATAGAAAAATCGCTGGCACTATCACCCTAATTGAACAGCAGTTCTCGTGGGACTATCTTCTAACGGTTAAGCCCCGTCGGCTACACTGCGACCTTATAGGACAGCTCCTTCCCCCACCCCTCTACAGACAACCACCATTCGAGGCAGCTAAGCGAGGCTGTTCTGCCAGAGCGCCCAGCCGAAATTCGTTGCACGGGGCGACGCGCGGACTGCGGGGCTGATTCACGCCTCGGCCAAACAAGAGCAAACCACCCGCGGCCGACAGGCCCAAACTTGCATCGCCGCAGAGTCGCCTCTCCTTTCCCCGTCGTGGCGGCTCGGCCGAATCACGCATCGGGCGAACGGCCGGCGGGATTCACACGACGGAGAAACCCTCTCATGGAGGGGGACGGATATGTGACGTCAACAGCACGTGGCCGGATTATCCGGCCTGGTGGTGCATCCACACGTGCGGAGCGACGCGGAGTGACTAGCAGACGACAGCGCCGAGGAATAGGTTCCATTCCCCGCCGAGGGCCACCACCGTCGAGCGAAAACATGCGGAGGCATTTTCTTTCGCGGAGCCACCGCGGGCTATCCCCACCGAGGGGCGGAGCCTAAAACCGGTCACGTGAGCGGGTCCCGCGGGCCAAAAAGAGAGAGTTTCTCCGTCGTGAGAATCCCGCTTGACAGACATGCCTCTACATGCCTGGAGACGGCTCCGTGGCGATGGCGATGGCGTCGCCTTCCCTTTCCCCGTCGGGGAGACTTGGCTGACGCAACCACTTCGCCTCCATTCGTCGGATTTCAAACTTAGGCCAGTGAGAGTCCTGATTGGAGTGATTCAAACTTCTAGGGGCTGCAACGAACTCCCGGGGGGTGTAAACCCCGCCCGGAAGCGCAACGAGCACGGCACTTTTCGGAGACACCGAGTGGTGAGGTGCTGTCGCCTTCATGCGAGCCATGTAATGCCTTTGTTGCCATTTTACACACTGTATATAAATGTTGCTTCAACTTTTTGTCGGCTCCAGAACTTCATCGCTATGCTCTGCGTCGCGTCGATAAGAGACGGAGCCAGGCAGCGTCGCTACACCGGTCTGCGCTCGGATGGCTGATTCCCAAAAGGGGTGACAGTGCTTGGAAGGCCAGTCCCAACGGTGGTGACAGCTTCGGGATGCAAGTCACAAGAGGGGGTACTAAAACGGATTATGTGCCTGGCGATTCCGACTGGGTCGAAAAACATTTTATGCCGTTTCCACTTTCAGGTGCTACCGGTGGGATCAAGGCAGGAAGAACGTGGCTTCTTTCTGCCTTGCGGTGTGGGCTGCTTCTTGCGCGGTAGGCTGGAGGCGGCGGAGCACGTGTTCCTAGGATGCAACACCGCGCGTTGTGTCTGGGATGAGGTACAGCGTTTGCTAGGCGTTCACTGGGACATTGACTGGTCGGGTCTCCGCTACCTGGACGTTCCGACAGAGCAGTGGAAGAACTGCGAATGCGCCATGACACTCGGCCTACACTCGCTATGGCGTGCACGTGTGGATGCGGTGGAGTGTGCTCCCTCCCCCAAGACGACGTGGAGGCATTTCGCCCAGAAGATGGAGTGGACGGTGAGTGCGCTCAGGGCACCCGAATCGAACACTGAAGTGGGCCAGGCCCTTGCGCGTTGCTTGCGGGCGATGGTAGCCTTTAAAACAAAGGAGACGGAACGTTTTAAGCATAGGTCGGCGTACTCACTCGTGAGTACACTCATTTGTACTCATTTGTACTCAAACTCACGAGTGAGTACGATGATGAGTGATCACACACCCAGAAAAAAATAGTGAGTACGATGACGAGTGAGTATAGGGGTAAGTCTACTACTCGTGAGTACAGTACTCATGAGTACACTACTCATGAGTATGAGTACTCATGAGTACAGTATTCATGAGTATGAGTACTCACGAGTTTGAGTACTAATGAGTATGAGTACTCATGAGTACACATCACTCATGAGTACACAGCACTCATGAGTACAATACTCATGAATACTGTTTTTGCGAGTGCTTGCACTCTTGAGTATATGCACTCCTGAGTACAGTAGTGCAAACAGTAGTGCAAACAAGAAAACGGACGACAAAAGGTGCCACCCGAAGACACGCAGAAAAACGCAGTTTACGGCCACGGCTGCACCGACAACCCCCGAGCTCCCCTGAGCCCGACCCGGCCTGAGAACAAGAGGAGACACCAGACGCAACGCGAGTGCTTACGTTCCGTTTTGCTTTATCACATGTACTTGCCTTCGCGCAGTAAGTCGCCCAACGACAGTGCACCGCGTCAGACGTTTTCTTCTTCTGTCCTGATTTATATGTAACCTGTGTTTTTCTAATCAATTAAACAATTTATTTTTTCTACTTAGTCTTTCATTCGAGCTACGACCTAGCTAACAGTGCAGATAAGTTGATTATTCGTGAGTAATACAAATTGAGTACTCATGAGTACAGATTGAGTACTCATGAGTGCAGAATGAGTAGTACTCATGAGTGCAGAATGAGTAGTACTCATGAGTGAAAAATGAGTAGTACTCATGAGTACAGATTGAGTACTCATGAGTACAGAGTGAGTACTCATGAGTACAGATTCAGTACTCATGAGTACAGATTGAGTATGAATACTCATGAGGACAAATGAGTTTGAGTACAAGTGAGTACGATTACAAATGAGTATTTGATGAGTGAGTACGAGTGATTTTGTGAACAGACGAACTTTTTGAGTCTGAGTTTGATTGAGTACAGCGTGAATGAAAAAAAATTGTGATTGAGTTTGAGTGAGTTCTTTCAGTTTTGCCGACCTATGGTTTTAAGTGGTTATGTGGTTATGAAGCCAGTGACCGGCCAGGTTGCAACGGAACACAACCCCCTTTTCTTCCCGTAAATGTGCTATCCATATTCTTTGAGTGTGAGGGTGGCGTGGCCTTCGTCAGACAACTGGTTTGCCTCTAGCCATGCCCCCAAGTTAATGTTTTGCAATATTGTCTTGAATAAACTTGAACTTGATTTCCCTGAATCAGCGAAACACGCCAGTCTGGAATGTGTCGCCCACCATGTAACAAAATGTAGCGGAGTGTACAGTAATGTGCTTTCCCTGCGCACTGCATATTTATTATGTAAATTAACCTGTTTTTGTTCACAGAAAAAAACAGGGGGTGTAGAGCTCGCTTAGTGTATGAAAGGTACTGGGATCGATACCCCACACCTCCACAGTCGTTTTTTGTTCAATCCCTTGTTAGTGAGGCTATTGTTGTATGGTAATATTTTAATGGCGCGAGGGAATTGATGCCCACATAGCGAAAGAAACCTATTCGGGGTCTTTTTACTGTCATGTTTGCTAAAATATTGATGCTATAGGTGCGATGGGCTCAAAAGATACCGCGTGGGTCATATGGCGACTTAAATACAAGACGATTCAGAAAAGAAAAGTGTGTTAAAATCAATCCCCACCGCTTTGACGGTTTCCCTGTCTACACCACACGTCCTAAGCTACCAAATTTGCCTGGCCAAACCACGGACCATTAGGCGGCAGCCAACCCGACCACCCTCGGGATACCACGGCAAAAAGTGTTGGGACAACTGTGAGAATTGACATTGGCCTAAATTAGACCGACCTATGGCCGCAAATATAAAGCCTAACTCAGTGAGCTGTACAAAGTTACTGGCGTGAGTTTTGATCTGTGCGAGGAATAGCAACAGTACTGGTGGAACATACTGGTGACACGGAAGTGAGCAGCCTTTTTACATCCTTCAGAAGCGACAGGTCTTGTGGTATAGACAGCATTCAAATCACATGTGTGAAGTTTGTCCTCACTCAACTAGCACGAGGATTAACCTGTATTTTTAAGCTTGCTAGAACCAGTTGATATATCAACTGTTTTTTTTGCAATGCCAGTGTGGAAATCTCAGGTAAATGTGTTGTATGAATGACGAAATAAAAATAAATAACATGTCAAGTTACTGAATTTTTTCAAAAGGCTTACATAAAACAATTGGGAAAAGCTAGTTAAATTTTGTAGTAGGTTTAACTTGTTACAAATATCAGCACATTCTTTTTTTAGGTAAATTAATTGAATCAGGTGCTTGGTGTAAAAAAATAATTCTATGCGCTTTTGAAAATATAAATTATGCGTTGTCACCTTCATAGATTTCTCTAAGGCTTTTTATCCCTTTAGTCATGATACCTTACTTCAAAAAATTTAGATCTACATGTCATACAAGGCACCCAACTTGAACTCCTGAAATCTCACCTGCGTCATCGTCTGCATTTCGTCAAATTAGGGTAACATATATATCCTCATTCAAGTTATTACGGCTGGCATTCCACTGCAGGGTAGTATTTTAGGACCTCTACATTTTATTTTATATATCGTTCTGAGGCGCTTGGAGAGGATTGGCGAGGAAGATGAAGACAGAGTTAAAGCTATGCACGTGGAAGGCCACGGAGCTATGTGCCGGGGTCATGGTAGTAATGCCCCACGTAGGATAGATCTTCGTCGATACTATGCACAACCACTGAGAAGGATACACACAGAGACATGCGCACACACATCCAGGCTGGCGCTTACGGTCACATGCACATTTTTTAAGGGCGGTTTTAAATGCAACAAAAACCCTCTTCCACACAGTATAGAACTGCCCAGTTATTTAGAAGACCACACTCATTAAAAACTTGGGGGCGACCTTGTCCAGCGATGCCTTGGAAGACTAGCGCAAAATGATCGGCAGGGCCTGGACCGGAGCACAAGCTTCTGGGGTCCTGGAAACAGGACTCCACCAAAGTTTCTACGTTTAATCTCTATCTCTCCCCCCCCCCCAACCTCAATAAAGTTTTAAAGTTTTGCTGAACTGAGCTGGTGTTCCGCGTTAGTCGGAACAATACGAACAATCCTGTGATTTATAATTTCTGCAGGCGATGGAACGTATTTTTCACAGGTAGTCCCATCCAATCTCTGGTTCCTATTATTATTATCAATTGCTCTTGTTAAACTTGAGAATTTCAGTGAAGCAAACCCAGTACTAATACACAACTTGTGAATTACAACTTGTGCTGCTGCTGTGTGTCAGCAGCAGCAAGGGCTTTCCAGTGGCTACCGTCCCAGTGGCTACCGTACCATGTTGGCATCAAAAGCAAAGATCAGATGGCACAAAATGCTGTCATTTATTTCTATGTGAAAGTTTCCCGCGACCACCGGATCATTTCATACGGGCAGCTGTGTACCTTTTTAAGACTCCGCGTGGTCACCAATATCAACCACTTTTCAATCAGGATGCAACTCCACTATACTGTGTTCCGACATACTCAGCGAAAACTACAGCTTGGCGGTTCAAGCTGGGCCTCGTGCGATCGACTATGTAACGAGCTGCCCACAGCATAGTGCTGGGCGGACTACGTTGTTCTCCGCAAAGCGCAAGCTAGCAGCCCCACACTCAGCACTCTGGGCCAAGTCGTCGTCCCATTGGGGCATTGGACACTACACAGGAGAGGTGTCGCCTCTCCTCGTTAGCTGCTTTCGGTACCCCCACTCTCCGAAACCAAGTGAAGGAGGCATGGGATTTGACTCATTGGGTGCAACTGCAGTGGCGCCAGCATATCCTACAAGGCTAGCACTGGTGGTCCAACTACACCAACCAAACAACCGACCGAACGACCCACCTACCTCAACAAGCTCCGCTTTCGAGAGGTAGGATGCGTTCTGTGTTTCCTACGCTGCAGTGCGGGCAATCATCGAAGTCAAATTACCCCCTTGTAGGGCAACGGGAAATATCTGTCCCATTTTTTGTTCCCCACAAAATTGCTCGTGAGAGGCAATGGGACGCATCAAGCCCATTTTTTCTGTGCTGCCATCTACATTAGGGTTTTTACACTTCCGTTGAATCTGGTTCAGAAGCTGTACAATAGGTGGCGTTAGGTGTACATTATTTAGAAAATTGTGTTTCCCGTTTCACCGGCGGCGCAAATTTCCGCATTGTGAGTCTCCGGAAAGGAATAATTCAAGATTACAAGTGAGTGTACCCTTTTCTGTGCTTTGAAAGTAGTAGTTCCAGCTTGTAATAATCGGGTGTTTTCAACAATAGAAGCAATACTTACTTCTAAAAGCGTTTTCGAATGGTGCCAGGGCAAAAACTGCATGACGAGGGGCTAAGCCTTGTGCCACCACTGCCTGCATTCGATGTGCAGTGAAACATTTCGCCGACTCTTTTGTTTTCTGTTTGCTCGTAAAAACGCAGGTAAACGATTGCTGACGCGAGAGGAAGCGCTGGAATTATATGTTAGCCTTCCTGACGACCCTACGTCGAGTGATTCCGACAGAGATACGGATGAAGACTTCGTACCCGAGCTCGCTCCGCCCGATTCAGATGAGGAAACCAGTGAAGCCGAAGCGGCGGCATCAACGAGCAAACCACAAAAGCGAAAGGCTACCTATGCAAGAAAGAGAAAGAAGCAGAAGAAAGTGCCTAGAATTTGCGACGAAGCAGAAGTCGAAGAGGAGGAGGTTGGGGCATGGAATGGCAGTGAACCGGATGCCGTCATTCGTGTTCCGAAAATTTGGGACCCACAATACAGTGCAAACCTCCCGACGACGCCGTGTGAAGCTTTTGCTCTTTATTTTGACGAAGGTATCATGCAGACACTGGTGACTGAGACAAACCGCGTTGCCAAACAGAAAGGCCGACAACTTTGGAAAGAGCTTACAATTGATGAACTCCGTGCATACTTCGGCATACTTCTGCTGATGAGCACAAACCCCAGGCATCAAGTGTACCTGTACTGGAGCAGTGACACTTTTTTCAATTGTCCTGAAATATCAAAGGTCATGTCGTTCCGTCGTTTTCAAGCCATTATGAACTGTTTGCACCTCACCGACCTAACCAAGGAAAAAAAGAAAGGTGAAGACGGGTACGACAGATTGGCAAGAGTGCGTCCTCTCATCCTTGCACTGAATGAAAGTTTCAAGAGACAATACACTCCATCAGCGCACCAAGCCATTGATGAGAGTATGATACGATTCAAAGGCCGGTCCTCACTGAAACAGTACCTTCCCATGAAACCTATCAAGCGGGGATACAAGGTGTGGTGCAGAGCCGACTCCCAGACAGGTTACCTGATTGAATTTCAGGTGTACGAAGGCAAAGGTGCAGACCGACCTGCGAACGTAGGTCTCGGCGAGCATGTTGTGCTCTCCCTCATTGACGGAGTAGAGGCTGGCACGCAGCTATATTTCGATAACTTTTTCACGTCCACACGCCTAATGGAGGCCTTGAAAGAAAAGAACATTTTGGCCGCAGGAACGGTTCGCCCAAACCGCAAGGACTTACCTGACGAAACCAAACGGGATAACAAGCTACAGAAGGGAGAGTATATCTGGCGGGCGAAAGGGAGCATCACAGCTTATCAGTGGCGGGACACGAAAAACGTACACGTGCTGTCCAACTTTCATCACCCCAGCGACACTGAGGACGTTGTTCGAAAGCTTTCCAATGGCTCATCCATATCCGTCCAGTGCCCAAAAGCAGTCTCCGACTACAATACCTGGATGGGTGGAGTCGACAAGTTTGACCAAAGAAGGAACGCATACCCGGTGGATCGACGATCGAAGAAGTCGTGGTACCGAATTTTTTACTTTCTGCTGGACGCAGCAATAGTAAATGCTTTTCTTCAAATGAAAGCAGTCAGTGAAATGAGCTACCTTTGGTTCCGGCTCGTCCTCGGTCGCCAGCTGATAAACGGCCAAACATTCAAAGGGTCCAGCAATCGCCCTTATCGAGTCAACAAAAAAGGTGCCAAACATGGCCAGAAAATGGTAGGGGTTGCTGATGAAGTCCGATTTCTGGGAGCTGGACATCACCCTCAGAAGATTGCAAAAAGGAGGCGGTGTCGTTGGTGCTCGACTGCCAAGAAAGAAGCCCGCACCAATCTTCTGTGTTCTGTGTGCAATGTGCCCCTTTGTTCAACGTGTTTTGGACCTTTTCATGCCGGCCGAATGTAACCCAGGAGCCCTCAAGGAGCATTGGGACAAATGCGTCCCACTTTTTGAATTTCAATTTAGCTTCAGTGGGACGAATGCGTCCCAGTTTTTTTTAATAAAGTACTCATTGTTCAGCCTTGAAATTTCTTGCAAACTAATTCTGTTGGCTTGGTTAGTAAAATAAGACAACCTTTTTCTAGTTTTTTTTAAAAAAACATATCCTGCCCTACAAAGGGTTACTCGATCGCCCAGCTGAACAACTGGAATCACGTGACTAATAATTAAGCAATAAAATTTTTGCCTGGAAAGCATGTTAGTAGCAAGCGGGGAGGCAAATATTTTGATACAGCTTAGAGTTTTCTCACTGGGACCAACATTACAATTATATCGCAGGCTAATCTCTGACTATGCTCCCCTAATATACCCGAGTGTCACAGGTAGTTTTAATAAGTTCCTTTGATAACAGCCTTATCGAGGGCAATTACTGAACCGCCCGTCCATGAGTGCCCTTGTCATGAGCAAGCGACGTGGTTTGCCTACTCTAAAGTCGCTCTGCAGATTTTGCGCAATATGCATAAAAGCAATAAAAGCTGCGATATTGGGCCCAGATTCAATGAAGTCCTTCGAAATGTGCAGCCGATAGCCACTTTGTCATCTTTCAGTGAGCCGCTGGCGAAGGGCACAGCTCTAAAGACGTCGTACAAGGTTAGGGAGACACGACAAAGGTTGCCAAGACTCATCGGCCTCCTATCCAATGAAGAATACGACCAAGTCGAAAAACGAGCCCGTAAGCACATCGACGACCACGCCACACCTGTAACAAGCATGACACGAGAAATTCGCTCCGCAATTTCTTCACGAAAAAGTAATCATTCACGTTAATCCGTGAGTAGACCATTTTCGAAAGAGGGAGAAAGCTTTTAGCTCTAATACATTGTGGACCTCGACCAGTGCTTCACATTAGCTACGAACTTTCGACATTGGTAGAAAAATTGAGGCATGCCAGTTACACGAACCATATTTTGATGCGTATTACTTGTTAGAGTTAACTGTGCGTCATGCGCCGATGGGAATTCAGCGGGGGCATTCAGCGTCTGCTGTTTACCTTCGGACTGCTATTTGCGCGGGAAAGAAAAAGCAGAACTCCAAAATGTCAGTGTTAGACAGACGTCCACTGTCCTTCAAAACATTACAGAGCCGTCATGAAGCAGCGGCCTTCAGGAAAAAGGTACAGCCGCCTAATTTGATCTCATTTTTGTTCTGGTATAGTGACGAAGTGTTTGCCGCTTATGCGTCGACTCTTGCAGTGAAGCTATATACGTGTAGAGTCCTAGGGTCTTTCGCCCGAGGGAAAAAAAAATTTCTACGCACCGGGGGGTCAGCGTGTGTAAAAATTAATAAAATACAAATGCTATAAGGACGTATATATTTTCATACGACTTATAAAGCCCCTGGAAATATGGGTCCCCAACAAAGCAGATTTGTTCAGGGGTGCAGCCGACTTTAGGCAAATTAGTGTAAGCTTGTAAGCTGTCTTTCCCGCATTGTTAGTTGAGAAGTGAAGAGTGGCCATCTGCGGAGGAGGTGAGATTGCAGTCCCCACTTTGCTCCCCAAAATAAATAAAATTTCACAAAATTAGTAAAACTGCACAAAACATAAAACACGGAATAAGAAGGAAAAGGCAGCAAAGCCAATCGGTGCATACGATACTTGAATGCTGCTAGTCGCACTCAGTCCAGGCAATCAGCTTTTAATCATTCTAGTTCTCCCTTTATATCTCTTTTCTCCACGACCACAGCTTTTGACAGAAACCAAATTCCCAAACGTTCACATTGCAGTACACCCAGGTAGAAAAGAAACACCCAACAACTTAGACTGGGTATAGGCCTTCCTAGGTATTAGTAGGCGGCTAGTAACATGACTGTGCAAATGGCTAGGACACGTGAAAAGTCCCTCTATAACATGTAGTCTCCCCCCCCCTCCCCCACAATCCAACCTAATGAGTCTTTAAAGCGAACTAGCCGATAAAATTATTCAGCCGCAAGTCTTTAAGAGCTGCATGTTATCAAATTTTGTTAATCGCGTATACAGAAGGTGTTGCTACCGGCGTGCTGCCTTGTTCTTGAATTATGTGCGCGCCTAATACAGAATTGAAACGGGCTCTTGATTTACATCATTTGCATTGACAGCTCATTTAGTCGCAGATGAACTGCGCATTTGCTTCAGGGACGACTTACAGCGACAGAGTTCTAGCACACTAACGTAATGGACTAATTCGGGCTTCCATAAAGAAAACAAGCAAAAAACAACTATTTCAGTGATCGCGGTTTGTCTCCCAGGAAACGAAATAAGCGTCGAAGCAGTGCAAGTGCACAGATCAGCTTGCTTTGTGGGTTTTGAGGGCAGTGGAAGGGCGGGGACAAAATATCATACGAAAAGTTGTGGAGATGCTGGGTATGGATCCCAGTACCTCTCGCATGCTAAGCGAGCGCTCTACCATCTGAGCTACACCCCCGACGAAAGCACGCAGCAGACGTACGTGGTTTTATCGCTGCCGTTTTACTGTCGCCCCTGTCTTGGACTCGGAATAAATCCGGTTGTGCGCCTCACAAAGGTTGCGCAACGATGCCCAGGAGACTTGGCAAAGCGCCTTGGTTTTTTCTGGTTGGCACCGTTGTCGCCTCTTCTGTGTCGGGGGTGTAGCTCAGATGGTAGAGCGCTCGCTTAGCATGCGAGAGGTACTGGGATCGATACCCAGCACCTCCAAGAATTCCTGTTTTTGTTTAATGTTTCCCACTAACCCTTTTTTTGAACTGTTGCGGGTTCAGCCAATTAAAGCACGCATTTAGACAACGTTTTCTATCCTCGTTTCAATCCTGATGAAGTATGCCTTTTCTCCTGTTTCCCCTCTGGCGCTTGCATCCCTTCGTTCATTCACCTCGCCTTATTTCTTTCTTTTCCTTGTTTCCCGCCTGAAATTTACCAGTGAAGAAGTTTGCTCCCATTCTTTCATTTTTGTGAGTAAAAGTTTCTGATAGAGCGACAATTCCCGTTTTTGGACATATCTTTAGTAACATGCTGCAGAAGGCGGCTTACTCTGTTTTATGGCTTTTTTTGTGTTGTTGTTGTTGGTGATGATTTGTAGCTCTCCCTTTGAACTAGGACGTTGGTTGTCAGCAACCGACCTGCCTGGTTTATTCCACGTACTTGCCCTACTCTTAGCTAACCTAATAAATTTACGCCACCCCCAGCTCCCCCCACTCCTCTTTTAAACTTCCAGCGCTCCCTCCCCCCTATAAACCCCTCACTCAATGCCCTCTGGGGTCTCCAAGGTGTTTCAAACAAATGAATAAATAGCTAGAGAGCAGCTCTCAATCGGCACGCAATGGCGCCGAGGCTGAAGGCGACGAGGAGCTGATCGCACCTCGCCAATGGAACCACCCAACCAACCAGCCTGTTCTCCAACCAGCATTTTAGCCTGTAATGTGTGTATTGGGTTTAATTTTTGACGAAAATTTTGACGAAAATTTTATATGCAGTTTCTTGAGCACAGGGGAAAATATGTATGAAGTTTTTTTTGTGGAAAAAAATTTTCACTTTCTGGAAAAAATTTCCAAAGCCGGCTTGGGTAACTGGCGCGTTGAGCGGCTCGCGGAAAATTGGAAACTTTTACCGCTGTAAAACAGAAACTACTGTAGCTATCGCCCTTATTCTTTTTCTGTGAAGCCTTTGCGTACTATGAAATGCTTTAACGTGCTTGCTATTGGCTTGCAGACCGAATTCCTTTAAATAAAAATTCCCAAATTGGGAAAATTAATAGAATTGCCCAAATGTGGGACTTTTTTTTCTGAGAATCTAAACAAGCTAGACAATTGCAATTTTTTATAATTATTCTTCTATTTATGTTAAAGGTTTGTGCCAATTTAAGTTTATGTGGTCAAGACGCTTCACTGTGAAAAAAGTCCTGTACTGCAGCAAGGTAACGCATTGTGGTACATATTGAAAGCCAATTAAAAAAAAGGCAATCTTCAATTTTTTTCAAACTTCCACAAATTAAAGCCGAGGTTGCTCTCTATCTCCTTCATCAAAAACCACCGTCCTTGGGATCAAGAAGCTAAGATGAATCCTCTACACTACAACGACATTATTTTTTCTTTATTGCAATACTCAACAAAAGCACTCTAACACACCATATCCTTAGTGTGACAAATCAATCCCTGTATGAACATGTTAAATGGCATTTACATGCCAAAGCACTTTCATTTAACTCAATTGGTTCAATGAACTTCATCCCTATAACACATGTTTAAAACTTCACGGACCCTACACACTAAGCGTGGTACAAAATATACAATATGCAACTCGGCCTGTCGTAACTCCGGCTTGGCCTTGTCATTGTTTCATAACTACGTATTTTAACGGTCGCACGCAACCCTTTCTGTCGCATTTCTTTTTTCAGCCTGGCTTGACGTCACACACCACAAAAACCCTCCAGATTGACACAACAACGCTGCCGAACCTTGTTTGCAGTTAAAATGTGTTGGGTTGAATAATGATGAACACACTCATGAGTGACAAAACGTCATCACCATTACCTTGTTTGGCGTACACTTCCTTCAGTTTGCTAACATTTTGTGCGAAGTAAGAGAAGTCCCTAAGTTAACCAATTTAGGGACCATGATGCTAATTTTGGAAATGGGGATGGGCTGGTCACGTGATGCGAATGAGAGACAACAAGTGAACCATCCGTTTGACAGACTGGCTGCCAATAGACCGCAAACGCACCAGGGGTCGGTCAAGAACTCGTTGGTGAGATGACCTACGAAATTTGTTTTTGGGAAAACATGGACTCAGCAGGCGCTCTATAGGGGTGGCTGGAAATCTTTGGGAGAGGCTTTCGTCCTGCAGTAGACACAAACAAGCTCTTGATGATGATGAAGAGAAGCCACCGGCCGAGCATGCTCGTCACTGTTTCTGACGGCCATTCTGCTACGCCAAATAATACAGAGTCTGAGGAGAAAGAATACATCGTCGGGAAAGTCATCACATTCACATGTTTTTTTTTAATGCGATAGATTGCCCTACCGCATAGCAGGGAGGTTTAAAGGTACAACATTGCACCAGTTGCACGCAGAAAGCCGAGAAGAGACCGGTACTGGGGTCCCCATATCCGACGCTTAACATCGGGGGGTCTCCCAGGATGGAGCCCTGTGCCTCGGAGGTGTTGGATTCTGGCGTTTCTAAGACCTGAACAAGTTCACAACAGGTGTTCTACGTCAGCTTCTGGCGCAGGAGTCCCACAAAAGGGGCAGGTGTCCGCAAACGGGGCGTGGTATCGGGCAGGCCAAGCGTGAGTAACTGCTGGGAATAACGCCACTCCCAACTCGAAGCCTCCGCAGCAAGACCTCCTCCCGGCGAGCGAGCCCACTGGGGAGGTCAGTTCCACGCGGTGGAAGTAAAGCACGCGTGGCGCGGCGGAGGTTCTCTTTTTCCACGAGCAGTTCTTCTAGGGTAGATACTCGAAGTAGTGGTAGTGGCCGTGGGAGGTCTCTTCGGTGGCAGGCGCAAACTTCCACAGTGTGGGAAGGAATAGTGTCCCGGCGAATCCATGAAACGCGGATGGGGCATGGATAAGTGTCCATAATCTCGTGAATGCGTGCGGCCAGGCTTGTACAACGCGCAACACGCCGGAAATCCCGAAACGCTGCCGTTGAGTCCGTGTAAAGTTCCAGCTTGTCCCCAGTAGTCAAAGTCGATGCAAGAGCCTGCAGGCCATCCCTAATGGCAGTAAGTTCTGGTAGCAGGCTTGGGAGTGCACTGAGTGACTCGTAGGCGCAGGTTTGATTTAGGGCAGGGTAGGAGGGACACGTCAGGACCGTGGTGACGAAGCAGTGAATGTGATGAATTTCACAGAACAAAGACACTCCCACATATGAAGCAGGCACGAGTGTACCCGCTCGAGATTTGCTTCTTCAGGAACAGTTTTAAAGGCCAAGTCGATATGGTCATGAATTATTTCCACCCATTCCTCGACATCTTCGATATTGAGGTAGTCTTGTGTTTGTCGAATTTTCCGGAAGAGATCCCAGTCAATTTTTGTGTGCTTGCGCTCCCTTGATTTCGTTGGTACTGCCACATGGAGTGTTTCCAGGAATAATGATCGCTGGCTACGTCGATAAGCGTGTTTTTCCATTGTGCACTGTTGAGGTTCTTCACTGTACTCATATCCGGCGTGGTATTGCGCTGGGCGAAAACATTCCTATTAAGTTAAGTCTGTGCCGAACCTGTTGAGAAATAAACGCAAAAATAATTTATCTTGTATGGGTAATACTTTTTTTAAAACCTGCCCACCTGTGGCGCTTCCGAAAATCACAGTCATAAAAATAATTTTTGTTGGAGGCACTAAAGAATACACAGCAAGTTGTAGAACCTTCAACAGCTAAACACGCACGACTATTTAAAACAAGTGGCGCGTGCAAAAATAGAAGTCGTGGAGGTGCGGGGTATCGATCCCAGTACCTCTCGCATGCTAAGCGAGCGCTCTACCATCTGAGCTACACCCCCGACACGCGCATCCCAAAAGACCAGAAGTACCAACAAGTACCGGCTCAGCGGGCATCATTGCGCAACCTTAATTATGCGCGCAACCGGATTTGATCTGGGTCAAACGCAGGGGCGACAGGAAAACGAGAGCACCGAAGTAAAGTCACGCAATTTTGCTGATCGGTTCCCGTCGGGGGTGTAGCTCAGATGGTAGAGCGCTCGCTTAGCATGCGAGAGGTACTGGGATCGATACCCAGCACCTCCACAATGTCGTGTTTTTTGCTTCCTCTAAAGCGAATATATTTTTAGCATTTCATTTTTGTTTGCGCAAGTGTTAGTACGGAGGAAGTGCGGAAAAAGGTAATTGTGTTTTTTACTATTACGCTTATACAATTTGGAAACTTTGGGCGTGATGAGCCTAAATCGATTGAGAGAATGAGAAAAATATTTTTAATGCGAAAGAAAAGATAAGCCCTGCAGAATGGTGGCTTCGCTGCTTTTAAAATGTCGGTGAATATGTAGTGAGGAGTCGTTAAAACTCACAACCACACAACACAAGCGAACACACACTGCACGAAAATAAAGAATTGTAAGCTCCTGTTGTGGGAACTTCTTTCTGTGTCATTTCTTCATGAACTGTCCATGCATGTGATGGAGCGCTATACTTTACCTAGAGAACATGAAAGAGTGCCCCACATTTCCTTTAGCGACGACATACTATTCCCACCCAAAAGGCACATTCCCACTGGCGATTCGCCTCGTCGCGCGACGACGCGTGTCGCGCGATGAGGCCTTGAGGCGGTGTTCGCACTTGCGATCAGCGATGATGCGACTACGTTCAGCGCAGCTGCTTCCCGACTTGTACGACCTCCTTGGTGCGTCAGCCATTCGCAGTCAAAGAAAATTATGTTACACGAGCTCGACAAAAGCAGGTAGAAAGCAAACTAAAACACATACTACTAACCTGGAAAAGTGCTGAAAGCATTGCGGGTTGCGGAAGGAGCAGAAAATAACAAACTCAAGAAGGCTCTTTTCAACATATTATTGCACGAAGAAATGCACACGCTTGCTTTCACGCCAGAACACCCGAATCACGGCCCACAAATTTCACTTCTTTTCACGGGCGTAAAGTTCTGACGCCTCCGAAAATGTTTGTCCTCATCCGAACTCTACGCGTGTTTACCAGTCGTCGATAGAAGTACGAAGAGGCTGCAAGTCAACCTACCGTTCGCTATCCACCTGTATACGATGATTACTTGCTTTTACAATCCATACACATTTCTCCACACTGATGAGTTCCACGCTATTCGTTGATTAGTGCACGCGTACGCTGAAGCCACTGACGAAAGAACCGAAGCGCACGGGAAGTTGCTTGCCGGCCCGACCCGGCGGGTACGGCCGGCGTTATATAGCGGGCCAAGCCAGCCAAGCGCTGGCCGAACGAGCCCAGCAGCGGCGGCTCGCCCGCCCACCGGCGTTTTCATAGCCGGATGTAAAGAAACGTTTCGTTTCCGGCTACGTCAGCCTACTCCGCGGCCATGATTGGCTTACCGGTTTTGCGGGGCCGTCGCGCGACGAGGGATCTGCTCCCCCGTCGCAAAGCGAAGAAAAGCGACCGCCGGCTCGTCGCTTTTCGTCGCGCGACGAGGCGAATCGCCAGTGGGAATGTGCCAGAAAACTGGATCGCTAGGCGAGACGTTTTATCCCTTGTCGTAAAATTGTTGAAAGGCAAACCTCTATGTGTTTTGGTGATTCGTCGCGAATTGTTTTAAAAGGTGCCTTTCGGGTGGGGCTATTACTGGCAGGCCTCGTGGGAACAGGTGCGCTACTCACTCACTCACTCACTCACTCACTCACTCACTCACTCACTCACTCACTCACTCACTCACTCACTCACTCACTCACTCACTCACTCACTCACTCACTCACTCACTCACTCACTCACTCACTCACTCACTCACTCACTCACTCACTCACTCACTCACTCACTCACTCACGTAGCTGCTCCAACGTCGATACCGCTTGGAGGGAGGTCATCGAAAATTTCGGATGCTGCGGCAGGCGGCATCTCATGTGTGGGGTTTTGACTGTATCACTATCCTCGTTCTCACTGGCAACCACAAATACCACATGCCGAAAGCAGTTGCAAGCGGATCGTGTTCTGCGTCAGGGCCGTCCAATCATCAGACAGGGTGCTGACAGCCGACAACACATCCACAACGTTGCTTTTGTCACTGTCCACCCACAACAGCACGCGATTCAGAACGCGCGATTAGTAGTTCAGCTTCAAGTTCTTGATGACACCTTGGTCCATGGGCTGCATTGCACTGGTGGTATTCGGTGGAAAAAATTCCGAGGTGATGGCTTTCAGGTTGTTGATTTGCCCGTGGGCACCGTGGTTATCAACGAACACAATAAGCACCTCGCGCTTGTGTTGCTGGTACTTACGGTCGAGCTTCCGCAAGTACTACTAAAAGAGGTCCTGCGTAATCCAGGCCCTCGAGTTGGCTTCGTGCGAAACTGGGAGCGATTTACGTCATTTAAAACATCTGGGGTGTCTTGATTTGCCTATGGCGAGGAGGGGAAGCCTCTCCGCCCCCGACATGTTGGCTCCCATGACAACCATGAATCACTCCTTACTGTGCTTCCCGCCGCGGCAGGGTTCGCCAGAGAAAGCAATCGCCTTCTCAGGCAACATCTTGTAAAACAAGCCAGTCTCATCACAGTTGAGTATGTTGTCTGGGGTGTACTGGCCCAGCAGGGAACACAGCTTGTCGGCGCGGTAATTTGACGCAAGGGTTACGTAGACAGCACCGCTCTCGCCAGGGATGCGTTTGAAGGCCAGGTCGTATCTCTGCTTCAAGTTGCGTAGCGAGCCATTGCTGAATTTGTATTCCGTAATATCCATGCGCAGGGCGAGCGTCTCTGTCTTTTTCCTAGGCATATCTCCGGAAAGTGCCACTTTTTTAGCCAAGTTTCGGGTAGCTAGCTACAATGCTTAGTGCCTCTTTCAGCTTTGGGTGGCTGCCGTCTCGGAGATTCTTCTGCTTACCGCAAGTACTTTTTCCGCTGCCTTCAGAATCTTCTCCCTGTTTCTCAAGTAGTCGGAGACGGTTTGCTTTGAAATCGAAAATTAGCGAGCAATTTCGTAGTGTGGTCGGCCGCCTTCAACTTGACAGACAATGGCAGTTCTTTTCTCGGCCGTGATTGCCTAGTTAGCGAAACACACTAGCCGCATGACGTTTCACTGCACTTTGCAAGGGATATAAAAAGAGACTGACGATGTGCACTTGTGTAAATTAAGATACTTGTTACGTCCTTCGCTTTGAGAGGGACTTTTTGGGTTAATTATGTAGACTAGGTTGTAGCGCTTATACACAGATGTCAAAGGTCATTCGGGGGCGCTTATTCTGCTCCTGGCACTGTGGGGTGCAAATTAACTCCAAGAAATTCAGACGTTCCTTTATTGGTGATTCAAAGTTTTCAGAAAAAAACTTTGAAGTAGGGCGCCTCGATTCCCACGCGTCTCCGTTCTGCGGCAGCGCTGGCATAGAGGAAGCCGGCCTTGAGCAGTAGAACGCGGTAAATTTAAATCGACTAGATCAAACCTCCAGCGTGTTTACCTTGCAAGGAGCGCGACGGGAGAGGAACAGCATGAGAGGTGAGCAGGAAAGCGAAGGGAGTCATGCACTTGGCAAATGTCGACGAAAAGCTATCGTCTTTTGTCGACATTTGCAACGGAAGGAGTAGATATCAGACCATTTTTTTTTGTATAAAACGATTTGAATTCACAAATATTGTATGTATAACGAATAAATTTATTATTTATCGCTTTCCTTTAATGTTTGGCTCTTGCCTCAGCTCAGTGCCTTCGTACAGCGACTCTATACCACCAGTGCGCCGGGACCCGTTTCGGGCTTGCAGAAGTAATGGGGGACCCCACGATGGTTTTTGTCGATTCGCCTCATAATTGTAATCTGCACGTGTAGCTAGAGTCGTCCGCATAGTTACTGAATTCTCACCTTTTGTGAATGACTTTTATGTTGATGTGTGCAATACGGTCAACCAATTTGCTCTTGAAGGTAAAAGTTACCGAACACCCACACCCTGCCAATTGCGTGTCTGGCGTTTCCGCATAGCTGGCGTGTCGTGCAAAAAGCCAACGTTAAAACTTGTTCTCCCCGGATAAAACAGAAACAAACAAACAAACAAACAAACAAAAAAATGTACTGGTCATGCAGCCATTCCAGCAAGGTTTGACAAAAAGGAGAAAGTTGTGGAGGGAGGGAGTGGGAGGAGTGCTTCGGGGAGAGCTTGGCGGACTCCTGAAACGCCCTTGGGAACCCCTGGTGCCCGTGCACCTCCATTTGAGAATTACTTACTCAGTAGATCGCTCAGTTTCTCAACTCCATGGAGACCCTTGTTTCCCGTGGGCAATTTTTCATGAAAAGGGATGACAGTTAGGGAGAAATCAGACGAGGCAAATGGTGATATTCAAATTTCTCCCGGGTTTCATGGTTGTTGCAGGGTTTTATAATAGACACTGTTTCGGCTATTTTTATTTTCTACCTTATCAAAACTATAACAACCGTTCTGAGGATACGCATGCATCATGTCGGTCGTCACTCGAGGAAAGAATGAAGCAAAAGGAAAATAGAAACGCTACTTGCATTATCTCCGGCTGCAACTAGATCCATGAGTATACAGACTAGCCGCTTTAGGAGTGTGTGCAGAGAGAGTTGGCAAGGGAGGGAAGGGGGTGTGCATGGCGTTGGAGGGCGATCTGGGATGGGGGGCGGGGTAAGAATAGGGTCTCCCCGTGCGGACCCCTTCGTACGTCTCTGACAGAAGTTGCCTTGCTTCTGGCAAGTAAAAAAGGAATCGCAGAAGTGAAAACACAAAAGAGACCAAAATAGACAAAACAAGAGACGTCTTGGAGGTGCTGGGTATCGATCCCAGTACCTCTCGCATGCTAAGCGAGCGCTCTACCATCTGAGCTACACCCCCGACAGAGAGAAGCAGCAGACGTACGTGGTTTTATCACACCCGTTTTACTGTCGTCCTTGTCTTGGACTCGGAATGAATCCGGTTGCGCGCCTCACAAAGGTTGCGCAATGATGCCCAAGTGATTTGGCGAAGTGCCTTGTTGTCGACAGCGTTGTGGTCCCTCCGTAGTTTCTACGAGTAGTATGACAGGGGGCATCTATGGATACTTTAAAGATATTGTTGCGTCATCCCGTTTTTTGTTTGCTCGATTTTCGATGCACTATTTGGCTAATGTCACGCGGAAAAAATTATATAAGGATGTATGCGATGTGGTCATACCTGTACCAATGTATAGAGTTTTATACTGTGCAGGCCCAGGACAAGATGTTCTAAAAAGGGTTAAGCGAATGGAAGTATCACCAGGAGCGAAGTCTTTTTTCTTTAAACTACACACGGGTACGCTCTCAGTTGCAACATGGATGGAGGGTAAGGGGATTTCTATGCCATGGGGAACTGACTGCTCCATTTGCAAACAACCGGAAACGGTGGAGCATGTCTTTCTCCATTGTTGGGCAGCACTGTTTCTATGGGATGTCCTCCAAAGGACACTGCGAAAGGACTTACCACTAAACCCCCATGGAATACGGTTTTTATGTATCGAGAGAGAGGATGGGGTGCCGTACGATCTAGTCATGTTGTTGGGCCTGCACAGTATTTGGCGGTCGCGCATGGCATGGCATGGCTCAACTGTGATGTCGACGCGCGGCCGACGCGACAATATTTCCGCGAAACTGTTTCCAAGTTCATTGAAATTCTGAGAGCGAAGTTTTATGTTCCTGAGTGGTTGCCAAGGGTGCACCCCTCGCCATGCTTAGGGAATTTTAAATGACAACGCCAGTCCACCATGGCATGGCGGCCTTTTTGTAGATTGTGTGTTTTCTGTAGTACCTTTATATTGTGTTGCACTGTCGAAGACTGGCAATAAAGAAAGAAAAAAAAGGGGGTGTAGCTCAGATGGTAGAGCGCTCGCTTAGCATGCGAGATGTACTGGGATAGATACCCAGCACCTCCACGACGTTTTTTGTTTGTTTCCTTGCAAGGGAGGCTACTTGTAGTATTTCATTTTTATATTTCAATATAGTATTTCATTTTTATGGCGCAAGCGCAGTGATGACCATATAATGCAAGAAACCTATTTGCGGTTTTTTTGCTGTCGCCCAACCATAGGGCTTGGCACTGGTCTAGGTTGGGCAGACCCAGGCCGCAGATGTTGGGACGATATCAGTACACCTTTGAACGTTACTGTAAATACTGGCGTGAGTTTTGATTATATGTAAACATTGTACGAGAAATAACAACATTATGTTCTTAATTGGAACATACTACTGACACCGAAGTGTGCAGCATTTTTACTTTCTTTAAGAACAACAGGTATTGTGGTACAGAAAGTACACAAACCACACCTGTAAAGTATGTCCTCGCTTTAACAGCACCCCAACTTACATTGATAACCTTGTCAGAACCATGGTTCTGTCAAGGTTGATATAGGAACGGTTGATATCGCCAACGATAGCAAAAGAAATGGTTGATGTAGCAACTGCATGCAGTTGCTATATCAGCTGTTTCTTTTACAACGTAGATGCAAAAATCTAAATAAGGTAACTGTGTTGGAAACCTTTTGTTACTTTTGAACTTGAAATAATTCTACAAGGGGGCGCCGCTACCACTTTTTGTATTTCAAGGTCAAAACACTTTTTTCAAGGCGTATTTTTCCATTTGCTATAGCTAAAAACCAGAGTTACTGGATATAGACAGTTGCGAAACTCCCGATAGGCCCCATGTATCGAAAGCCGGTCTTCGGTTGCCCCCCTGCGCCGGGGCAAGCAAGGGGCAAGTTGACTAGCCTGTCGTCTGTCGGCAGAACGTTGAAGTAGTACTCAAGCGCTTGCGGCTGCTGCCGTAAGTCATAAAAAGAAAAGCCGCAAAAACACAAGTAAATTTTACGTAATTATTGTGTTTTAATTTAAAAGGCAATCTTTATTTTACAGAAGAATTTTGAATAATAATAGTTTAGCGAAGTTCCGTTTTTATCTCCTAGGTGCCGCGCGCGTCGACTTGCCCCTCAGCTTCCACGGAGTGGGGGGGCTAGCGCCGCCCGGATTCTGAAGCGGAGTTTCGCAACTGTCTGTATTGAGTAACTCTGGCTAAAAACAAGCAGCCTACTTTGTTCTTTTTGGTCAAAAATGTTGACAAGTATGAACATTGCCACCAGATTCAGTAGATGAGAAGTGCTTTGACTATATAAATGTCTCGTTCAAGAATTCTGATAACTTTTCGCCAGGCGGGTGAATTGTGAGACAGACGGACAGACACATAGACCAAAATTCTTGCGTTTAAGCAACCCAAGAAGCACGACCATCTTTTAAACCGCCAAAGAACTGAGAGTACATCTATCCTCCCAGGTAGTAGGAGGCGGCCAGTAATATAAATACGCAAGATGAAAAGGCCGCGTGAAAAGTGCCTCTATAACACGTAGTCTCCCCCGAGTAGACGGAATAGGCCGATAAAGCCCACCAGCCGATGAAACGCAAGGAATGAGCAGCTGCAGGTCATCAACAGCTGAATATTGTCAAAACATTCTTAAACGCACATTTCCAAGAACCTCAAGTATGTGGCTATTACAGCATTGAAACTTGCTTTTGGTTTAGATCATTTGCTTTAACAGCTTTTTTAGTCGCATACGAATGGCGGGTTTGCCTCAAGGGCTTTTTTTACAGTGACTGAAGTTCTAGCCCACCAAGATAATTGACTAATACGAGCTTCTATACAGAAAACAAGAAAAAAAAGACTGCTTTTTTCTATTTCTGTAGTCGCTGTTTGTGTACAACGAAGCGAAAGAAAGCGTCGCAGAAGTGAAATCGCACAGATGCCCTTGTTTTGTGGGCTTTGAGGGGCGGGGCAAGACACAATGCAAAAAAGGACGTCGTGGAGGTGCTGGGTATCGATCCCAGTACCTCTCGCATGCTAAGCGAGCGCTCTACCATCTGAGCTACACCCCCGACCAGGACAGGCAGCAGGCGTACGTGTTTTTATCCCTCCGCTTTTACTGTCGTCCTTGTCTCCGGCTCAGACTGAATCCGGTTGCGCTCCTCACAAAGGTTGTGCAATGATGCCCAGGGGACTTGCCAAAGTGCCGTCTTGCCGACACCATTGTCGCCTGTTCCTGTCGGGGTAGACAGGGCTGCCCCCTTTCACCCTTGTTGTTTGCCTTATACCTCGAACCTCTGTGCCTTAGTATTCAGCAGAGTGAAAGAGTACGGGGCTTTTCATCGCTATCCTGTGAGGTTAAGGTCCTTGCTTACGCGGATGACATTGCCTATTTTTGTGCTGATAAAAAAAGCGTTCAAGAAGCCCTTAATCTCACCAGGCAGTTTTGTGACGCGTCTGGAGCAGCTGTGAATATGGAAAAAACAAAGGGATTTTGGTTTGGTGAATGGGGTGCGAAACCGTCCTTATTTGGTGGCATTACTTGGGATAAGGATGCACTTCAATACCTAGGTGTACCCTTGCACCAAATACGAAACACCGGGCCTCATTGGTCATTGGCACTCCAAAAAGTCAAGCGAGCCTCTCAGGCATGGATGGGGAGAGAACTTTCTGTGTTTGCGCGTGCGCACGTTTGTAATGTCTTCCTTGTCGCAAAGCTTGTTTATGTGCTGCAAGTACTCCACTGTGCGCGTTCTAAAGTACAAGCTCTACATAGAGTTTTTGCGACATTTGTGTGGGGGTCCCAATGGGAACCTATGCGTAGGGACAATTTGTTTCTTCCATTAGTGTCTGGGGGTGCTGGGCTGATACATTTGTTTGTACACCAGCTTGTATCTCGGTTTTTCTTCTATAAGTCGACGCATCATCCACTTCTGCTCAACGTTATTCAACAGCGCATAAGTTTTCATTTACCGTTTTTGCTTGTCTCCACTGGGGAAGTCAGTACGAAGCCGCCATGGGGGTTTTTAAAGGAGGTGGTCGACACCTTCAATTTCCTTACTGCGAGGTTTTCCCTGCAATATCTGTTTACCCTTTCCAGGAAGGCTTTGACGAACACTTTATTAGAGAGTATGTTCCCAGTGCCGGTTTATCGCCAGCCTTACATTGGCCACCATAAGGACAGTGTTTTGAAGCGGGTCACACGTATGTGTCTTCCTCCAAATGCAAAAACGTTTTTCTTTAAGCTACATACATCAACCCTTCCAGTGAAAACATGGTTGCGCGAGAAAGGTATGTCTAATCCTTGGTCTGACAATTGCCGTTTATGCAATCAACCTGAAACCATTGATCATTGTTTTGTTTTGTGCCGGGATGCGGTGTTTTTCTGGGATGTGTTGCAACGAACTCTTAAAAAGGACATGGACATTACCCCTTATACAATTCGGTTCTTGCCTTTTAGAGATGTTACTGGAGTGCCCTATGATATATTTGTTGTGATCGGATTGTATAGCTTGTGGAAGTGCCGCATGACGGACAGGCACGCGGAACCCCCTCGCCCAACGAAGTCCATTTTTCGGGAGCAAACTGCGTTGGTGCGGAGCATTTATGCGGCGCAAAGTGACCCACCAGAATGGCTGCATCTGTTGGACGCGTGCGTCTGCTTGCCAGAGTTTTAACGGACGGCTAATTTTAGCTGCTGTGATGTGCATCTTCTTGGATGACTCATAACGTTTGTAGGCTGTATTAAGGGTAGTTTCCCATGCAGTAAAGAAAAAAAAAGTGTAGCTCAGATGGTAGAGCGCTCGCTTAGCATGCGAGAGGTACTGTGATCGATACCCAGCACCTCCACGACTTTTTTTTTTAATGGCTTTCCACTGCGCAATTTTTGGACGGTTACGTGCGCATTCGGCCAATTAAAGTCCGCATTTAGAAAACATTTTGTACCCTCGTTTCAACACTGATGGCAAATTTACAATTATCTGATGATTATGCCTTTCCTCGTGTTTGCCCCCTGGCGCACTGTACTCCATCGTTCATTCGCTTTGCCTTATTCCTTTCCTTTCCGCCCTTTTCCCCTGAAGTGTGCTACCGCAGAAGTTTTGTTCCATTCTTTTATTTTCCTGCATAAAACTTTTCTGATACCGCGGGATATTCTGTTTTTCGATATATCTTGAGTACCATGCTTCAGAAAGCAGGCTACTTTTTTTTTACGCATTTGATTGTGTAGAGCCCTCACCAAATGCCCCCTAGGGTCTCTAAGTTGTTTCAAACAAATGAATAAATAGCTGCAGAGCAGCTCTAAATTCGCACTCAAAGGCGCCGAGGCTGAAGACGCCGAGGACCTGATCACACCGGGTCAGCGGAACCACCCAACCAACCAGCCTGTTCTCTAACCACTATTTTGGCCTGTAATCTCGTGCATAGCATAAATAGAGCCAATTTAGCCCCCTACCGAAATAAAATGACTTCGTCCCGCATACATGAAAAAGTTGAAGGCACATGCGGGGGCATGTCATGCGCCTTTAAAAGAAAATTAGTGCTAATACGTATTCACAAGTTTGTAAATGTAGTGAGTGGTTGCTCGGAGAAAAAATTAAAAATGAAAGCTTTCAAGTAGAATTGTCATACTTATTGTTTGTTCTTAATAAAATGAGTAAAAACAACCAATTGAACTATATAGAGAGGGCCGACATCCGCTCTGCCCCCAATCCCACAAGGTAAATTTTAAACTAAAGAAGTGGGTCAAATCTATCCAGGACGTGATTCAACATCATCAAACAAGACGCCACTACCACTACCTTACTTTCTCAGCCATTAGTTGAAACAAGTAGCTCGTTTACTATTTACAGACATTGTTTACCCATGTGTCTATAGTAAAAGATAGATGTGAGTAATGAGATCACATTTCGGAAACCTCGGTTGTCCCCTCTGCAATGAAAGTGCGAGTTTCGCTGTGTCTAGCTGTCATACGTACTCCGACCTTCGCCTTCTCCCCGTTTTTTGCAACTGTACGTGCAGCATGCGCCACCATTAAAGTGAATTCTACTGCGAGTGGCCGCAAGTGTGCTCAGTGGTGACAACGTCTTCTTCGATTTTCGGGGTTAATATTATTACGAGTTTGCTTCCATCAATGGGCAGGATACCCCGGCTGAAGTATGAACAGTCTGCGACACGTGGAACCTATTTTCACTTGATCTCGTTTATTGCGTCGACGGAACAGCACATGGAGGGGCGCGAAGCAAATAAGCACCAGCGTGGCGTCATACCGTGACAATGAATAGATGTGACGTTGCGGACTAAGTCGAGTGGCTCCGATGTTTGGCAGAAATTTGTGACGTCACGTCACAAGCCCGGCTCAGCGATCAGGCGCTGGCAGCGTTCACAATTTGATGAATGTAGCAAGACCTACGCGTGTAACTGCTCGTCAGAATGGCATTCTTGCCGTAAATGATATGTCCCACATGCGGGAAAGGCGGTGGTAATAAAGCCTAAGTACGTAATAGAAGTCGTCATCCGCATTTTAGTAAAAGCGATCTTAAAATATCCACCGCGATGATAGGCCTAACCACCATCGGCTGCTCTGGCTCGGAGGCGAGGCGGTCAAAACAACTCCTCCGTCGGTCCCTACAGTGTACTGACAGTCTTACAAAACGGTGAGGTCGTGGCGTGGTCTGTTGTACGCGCCCTCCAGGCTCGAAGCAATGGAAACCGAAACTGACGATTTTCAGGTCGTTCTATTTAATTAATTATCACGCGCCTAAGTATTTAAAGCACTGTCTCAGGATTGCTGGGCCTTTAGGCATCGTTAAAAACAATAAAAAGGACATTTTGTCTCAGTAATCCTTCAAGACACTGAAGCCTGTAACGATTCCCTTGCAATGCGCCAGCTTCTACACGCTGCATATGGGCATCGGCAAGATGTCTGTAGGGGGGCAAGTGGCGTTTGTGCACCCCCTGCCGACGCCCATGAGATTGCTGCTGGCAATAAGCAAATTACAAACACAAACAGGAGAAATATGATCATGGACATGGAAATTTCGCTGTTATTTTTTACCTCTGCACACGACATCCTGCCACATCTGTGTAGATTCGAAACATTTTATGCACGTGTAGCAGGCTGTACACACTATGCTTTCTTAACCGTTTTTGGCCGAAAAGAGTCTAAGAATATCGTCCCGTGGCGAACACCTTTAAAAGGTGTTTCGGCTAAAAATGGGTGCAGGGATAAAAAAGGGTGTTCGTGTAAACAAAAATAAAACGGTGTAAGGTTCTTAACACCCTAAAATAAGGGTGTGGGCAGTGGAGCTTCACGTGACGGGGTGGATGAGCCGCGAACAGCATGATAAAAAGACACATTCAATACGCAGAAGACACACTTGACCCTCAAATGAATTGAACAAGAAAACCAACGGGATGCATGGGTACAGCGAGTGCATAATTACTGAGAAATACATTGGCTTTTCTTGCTTTTATATCCAGCAGAGGAAAGCCTTCCGGTAGAGTCAGTTGGCTTGGAGCAAAAACCAGATATTTTGGCGCTAATTTTCGAAATCTGTATTTTAATATATGCATGCAAAAATCAGCATGTGGATTTGCAAAAACCTTTTATTCTTGATATAGTTTTATGTTCAGTAGGTCATAAACATGTGGATTTGCAAAAACCTTTTATTCTTGAGATAGTTTTTATGTTCAGTAGGTCATAAAATTTAAATAAATACCAAACACCTACTACGCATCACCGCAACATCAATTAAGAAGGGGCTTCATTATTTCAACACCCTGTTTCCCAAAAAGGGTGTAAAGCTAGAAATTATGGTGTTGGAAATTAAGAAAAAGGGTCTGAGGAAAAGGGTGTGAGAAAAGATCGCCTACTGAGAAAAAGGGTGTAAGAGACCTCAAAGTTTCGAGGTATTTTATACCCGTGTAAACGAGTGGAAGAACATTTTCTACATAGGGGGTTATGTTTTGTACCTGACGATGGTTAATACAATATAAATTGGCATAATTTGTTGCAAATTAAGCTGTTTAAGCGTTAACTAGGCTCGGTGGCGTTTGCAAAAAAAAAAATACAGAAAAAGACCTGCGCCCCCTGTAAGAGTGCACCACCGCAGATAAGCTATTATAACAGTGAAGCCGGCTTTGGGGCCTGTTCGAGTGTGATCACAGAAGGCGCAAGCGTATGCGCACCTCTTACTAGTATTCCATTTCAAAGGTACTAGTCTTTTTGATATCCTAAAACGCAAAAAAAAAAATCTGGCGCAGTTTGCACTAGTAGAGCAAGACTGGAGAAATAGCATAGCAGGGGGTGGACCTAGCTTGTTTCCCCCTTGGATCTGCTGCCAGTGTGGGGACACACTGGAACAGCTTTGTAAAATACGGTTAAACTTGGCCTCACCACTACGCACTTGTCCTAGCTTGGGAAGATCACCGCAAAGCATAGCGAATGTAGCAAAACTTAGCAACACCGGAAGAAACTAAGACGACCTCCAGCTCCACTGTTCTTTTACTGTAACGGAACACCTACATCACACCGTTTCAACACCCTACAGAAAGGGAAGCGCGTTGCACTCAGGCAACACCCTTTTCGCTACACAACTATAGTCTTTTTTTTAGGGTTCTAACTTAAGTTTCACGCGCCCAAGCTAAGCTTGGGGCATGAGGCGCACCGTATATGGAAACGAGTGATCATTGCAGACGAACAGTTTTTTTTTGCTTTTGAACATTTCTTACGAGTGGAGAATGCTATGAGGGGATGTCTTGTTCCTTACAGTGCAAATTATACATGCATGCGTGGCCCTATTTAATGAACAACTGAACATCTTTTCGACACCCTTTCAACACCCTAAGAAAAACCAAGGGTGTTGAAATTGATCAACACCCTTTTTTCACACAAAAAGGGTCTAGAGCTAGGAGAGTGGTGTTGAGATTCAAGAAAAAGGGTGTAGTGGCCTCCCAGCACACTTTTGTCACTTATGCTAAACCCTTTTTGGCCAAAAAGGGTGTAAAAAAGTTTAGCGTGTATTGTCCATACCGCGCGCATCTATAATTGTGCCCACGGCTCTAAAATTCATTTCCTTTGTAAACACGCGGAGTGCTCATCAAAGCCTGGTCACCTAGTCATTGACGCATCTCAGTGGCCGAGTTTCCAGGGTCCGACGTTTGACGAATCGAAGCTTCGCCCAGTAACATTGAGCAGTGCAACTGTCGTAGACAGAACGCCTGGTGACCTCTTCCTATGTTCGATCTCTTGACAGTCTTTCAGCTCCCGTCCGGTACGGGCTTTTTCATGGCGGTAATCGCGGTCGTCAAAATGTCAATGGTCCCTCTCCGCCGGTTTTCTAAACGACCGAAAGGAAATCCTCATTTAAAAGCTTACATAACTTTTAACTATTTTTGGGTGACAGACGCATTTGTATAACCTCTCTCCGGGCCCGCTCGTCCGGCCCCCGGCGAACAAAAAAAAAAAAGCTTCCGTGGTTTCTCTTCACGCCCCTCGAGGACCAAGGCTGCTCGGCCTGCGTGAAAACATACACAACATAGGTAAACACGCTATACCCAACTAAGGACATCTAGTTGCCGGGGGGCAGTGTTACTTAAATAAGTGAGGTGCCTGATCTTAACACCTGACGGCGTGACCACCACGACAGACCCACTACACTCATTATACCAGCCATATGATCTTATCGCACTACCGACACACCCCCCAGTAACACCCCGGCCTCATCACCCTACAACCACCAACAAAGAATCCCAGTCTACGAGGTACCAAAGTAACACGTACAGCAACGGCGCGATCCCGTCCCACATCTGCCATAGCCGTTTCACCCACAACTTCTTTTAGTGCCGCACCCCAGCCACTATCCCCTGGAATTTTTCTGCCCACTCGCCTCACCTACATCTGGCAGTGGGAATTCTCGCTAATTAGCTTGGGCCTGCAGGATTGATCCAGCGGCTACAGTAACTAAGGGGGCCTTCCATCTGCACTCAGTTTAGGAGAAAAACTATTATTGCTCCTTGTAACCGCTGCGCCATGACTAGGGCATGTTACGGCATTGCGCATTATCACGGGCACAACGAAAGAACAAACGGAAAGATTGCACACGCAGGAAATGGTAAACGGATGAGTCGGCGTATAAATTTGCCCGCTTCACGAAAAGCAAAAAATCGTTCTGGAGGTGCTGGGTATCGATCCCAGTACCTCTCGCATGCTAAGCGAGCGCTCTCCCATCTGAGCTACACCCCCTTTTTTTATTTTTTTATTTCTTTATTGCAACATTTCAGTACAAAACAAGCACCATCAAACAAAAAACAGCAACGATAAAACTGCTAGTCATCACCTTGACAGCAGAAAAACGATTAAAATTGTTTGAGGTTGGTCAGTGTTTCCATCACAGGCAACCACTCTGGAGGCTCAGGCTGAGCCCTCCACACTTCAATAATCATACGCATTGAATCACCGAAGTATTCTCTTGACCATTTAGCGTCAACGTCCCTATGGCGTATGGCCATGCGGGATTTCCAAATTGCATGTAGGGCCAGGACCATCACGAGGTCGTAAGGTACTTCGTCACTCTCAATAGGTAAAAACCTAATGCCGTGAGCGTCCAGGGGAAAATCTTTTTTGAGGGTCCGCTGAAGCACGTCCCAAAAGAAGACCCCGTCCCAGCAGTCCAAAAACACGTGTTCTACAGTCTCGGGTTTTCTGCACGGGTAGCAGTCCACCCCACCCGGCAAAAACATTCCCTTTTCCTTCTGCCACGTTTTAACATCAAGGACGCCCGAGTGAAGTTTAAAGAAAAACGTCTTAACCCATGGGCCAATCGCCATACGTTTCACACGCTTGAGCACATCCTGTCCTGGCCCTACACGGTAATCTGAGCTACACCCCCGACGGATCCGTTCTCGCGAAGGAGGTAACAAGAACCCCGGCGAGTTGCCAAGCCCGGTAGGCATCATTGCACAACCTTAATTAATTCGTTCGGCGAGCGACCGGATTCTATTTGGGTCGCTGCCAAAGGTGACAGTTTAACGGGAGCAATAACACCACGTCGTTCTGGAGCTTGTCCTTGTCACAATATCTTTTAAAAAAGTATTTTTTTTTGTCTCCAAAAAGACGCACAAACACAGTAGACTATTTGTATTTTGTATTTTGAGGTCTCTTAAGTAAAATTTTCAGCCAAATAAAATGATAAGGTGGTCCCGGCAATTTCTCCTGCAATCTAATAGAATAAACTGCTCCACAATGTGAAGCTAAAACTCATTATGTTGGCTAATTGGAAGTTATTTTGAATACAAAGCATGGAGGCAAATTCAAAATTTTCCAGCTCCAAAACAGCGCTTTGTTCTGTACGGATGTAGGCCGCATCGCAATTTAGGGCAGAGCACAGTTGCTAAAGCTGCAGGGCATTTGAAACTTGTGCCCCCGTACGCATTTCTCTCTTTTGAGGTTCTCAACCTCCTTTGGTATACGCACAGGGACGCGTGAGCAGTCAGTGTGGGTCTCGCTTCAGGCTCAGAACTTAGCGATAAATCTCAAGTATAATGGCAACCCGTGTGGTACACTCGACTTGACTACGAAAGTCGAGATGCTAAACGAAATCAAGAAGGTATGCGTGTTGCGGACTAATAACGATGGTGATCTTGTGTGTGGTTTGTTACGCGGAAGTTCGGTTAATTTCAAGAGTTTTGCGGTAAACTTGCACTTCGTAATAGCGGGAGTCGACGGTATATCTACCCACTTCTGCTGTGGTTTGTTTTATAGTAATGGTCGCAAAATTCAGGGATGAAGAAAAAAATGAGCAGTGGCTTAGCTCCGCTATGCCAGGATATACGTAGCGTAAGCTAAGCTTCAGCTGGTTATTCTTATCTTTCCTGGTTGTCTAGGATTAGCTTGATTATCATGTTTACTGCTGCTTCAGTGGCACACACACGGTATACGCATTATGCGACACATGTATATTTATCAAGCGGCTCCGTCGCAGCGTCACTAATCGCCCCGGAGCTAAGCTGGTTCCACAGGCGCACGCCGGTGTTGCTGCGACGCACGAGCCATCGGTTCCACACCCGGCCACCCCTCGCATGATCATCAAGTGCACCGGGCCGCCACGTGTGGAACGGAGGTCGGCGAAGACGCTGGGCGCGTGGGGTGTGTCAGAGACGCCGGGCAGCGAGCAACGTTCTGTGCGCCGTGTTACGTCACTGGTCCTCGAGCATGCGCCGCACGGCTCTCCAGGAGCCACGCGAAACTGCTCAAGATCGGCCAGTGTAGCTCACGCTACAAAATAACTGCTCTATTGGCGTGCTCTTGATACGTCAATGTTGCTTTTTTGCTGTGCTCACTTTAAAAGTGTTCTCTAAAGTAAAGTTGCAATCAAAATTTCGGCAAATAAGCTGGAACAAAATGTATAGTTGGGCGAATTGGTGGGTATTCGTGTGGAGTATAACAGCGCAAAACGGACGCCGGACGCAGAAGAATGCGCAAGACAGGCGCTGACTCGCAAAGGATCACAAATATAGAGTCTACACGTACAATCTAGTGTGGTGAAAACACAAAAGAAATTTGAAGCATCAGATGAAACCCGAATGAAGGCATCAGAACCGCTTACGTGGCCAGGTCAAATCTAAAACCCCATTTTCCTGCTCGTATAGCGTCAGAGAAGGCTGGCTTACACATTTGTCCTGATTCTTGTGGAAATAATGAGCTTCCACAACTTCTTGTGTCAGCTGGCTCTTATGAGTAAACAAAACGTCGCATACATAAAAACCCGGGTACAACCACATTATCTCTCGGCAGTGCGCTGATGGGTGGGGGGATTTCCCCTTCGTTAAATTATTCTGGTGTTCCCGCAGGCACGTGTTCACACATCTACCCGATTGCCCAGTGTGCACTTTTCCGCAGTCGAGAGCCTATCGGTATGCAATGCCAGTACAACAGGTCCCAAACATCTCGCCGCAGTTGATACTGCAGCCTCTTTTTGACTTCCCCGGCCTATACAATTTTCCTTTGTATGGCTGGGCAAACGCCTGAGGGGGCTGGGCAGGCGACAACCACCACGCATCTCCCTGCCACGTTCTTTATACAGTGTTATAAGCGGTGAACGTAGGGAGTTACCGTTACTCATTTTTATCTTGTTTTAAGTGCGAATGCACTTCTTAAGCGAGCCTGAAGCGTCCGCCGCCGTCCGCATTCCGCCGCCGTCCGCATAGCAACAGCTGCGGGTGCGCGCGCTCCTCGTCTTCCTTGGCAACGGGGGGAGCTGGCCCGTTGCTGGCCCGGGGGGACCTGGCCCGGAGGACCTGGCCGCTGACATGGCACATACCCACGTGGGGGATTGGCCAGGAATCGGGCGTGAGAAGGGCTAATGCACCCGCTTAAAGGAGTACTGACACGAAATTTCAAAGCTGAGATCCGCTCTAGCAATCAAGTACAACGACAACACAAATAGGTGTCTGTGAATAAATGCATCTTTCTTTCTTTGTAGCTGTGTGTGTGTGTGTGTGTGATCTCTCTTTCGCGAACATTACCGACCCGCGCAAATTCAACTCGTGCATTCGCACTTTCACATTCTTCCCCTCGGGTAAATGCGGGGAATTTTTTTTGCTTGCAGACCGGTTTGCCTTTGATACATTTCATCAGCCCCTCGCTGGTTTGCGCAATGGCATACTGGGGGTACCCGCGGCTGCGTCCAGCCTATTTACCGCGGCTTTAAAAGTGAAACAAAAATTCATGTACGCGCAACTTTGTTAAGGCCAATCGGAGAGTTTTTATTAATATACCATTCTTTACGTTTTTCGTATCGGCGGATCCCTGATCTAGGAGTGACTTGGATGACCACGGACTAAACCCAGAGCAAACGTAATCCCCTTTAAACTTTAGGTTCAGGTCAAGGTACTGTAGGCGTTGCTCCATGGGAATTTCAAACGTGAAGTCAAGCCCCGATCTATTTTCCTTGAAATCTTTGAGAATTTTAGTTACCTCCTTCAAGTAAGCTACCACGTCCGTGAAAATCGGGAAGTCGTCGACGTAACGAAATACCTTTTTGTGAAGTCAGGGCAAAAAATGTCATTTTTTCTATCAACCAAGCTCAAAAAGATTTCGCTCAGAGCCTGTGCCACGCTCGACACAATGCATACCCCGGAACCTACCATATTAACTCGCGTAATGAACGCACTTTTTTTTCCCGTAAAACAGAAGCAAAGTTGGGGGTGCGTGTATTATGCGGGTTAATTTTCCGGAAACTTTTTCGGAGTGATGAAAAAAGGCCGCGACGCAAAAAATAGTGCATTAGAAATCCTACCTTTCGCATTAAATATATGCGTAAACAATTGGCAAACAAATAGCGTTTTTATTGAACCTCTTTCGTATTCGTTTGTCATGGTTCCACTTCATCAATGCGGGAATGCCTGCCGGTGGCACGGTTCCCGTGCTCAACTGCGTACTCCACAGCATTTAACCTAATTCTTAACTTAATTTTGCCGTCCCACGAATGTGGAACTCAGTAACTAAGGAGCTCCAAAAAACCCTTTAATAGAAATATCCCATTTGGATCGGAAGGCCTGTTGATCTTTATCCTTAGTAATGCATGTCTTCACCGCTTGCATGAACTAATCATTAGGTAAAGAATAAAAGAAGTATCCAGTACCCCTACTGAAGGTGTAGCACTGATGGTCAGTGAGAAGCAAGCAAGCATTTTTAAATTGGGTACAACAAAAGGGTCTTTAACACGCAAGGGGGCGAGAAGCGCCTGCAGAAAGCAGGATACTGCTTTCTGCCATGTATGGCGTTCGGAAACAATTGCCCTAAAAGGTACTTCAGTTTGTGCGTTTTTGCCACAAAGAAAACTTCAAGGTTGTTGTTCTTGGCCTTTTTAACTTTCGCCCGCAAACCTTCAAGGTTGAGTTGGTCTGAGATTTGCTTGTGTATCTTTATACAATGCCGTACGGGCATTGCATACCGATAGGCTTCCGACTGCGGAAAATTGTACATTGGTCAATCGGGTAGCTGTGGGAACACACGCCTGCGGGAACAGCAGAATAATTTAACGAAGGAGAAATCCTCCCACCTATCAGCGCACTGCCGAGCGATAGTCTGGTTGTACGCCGTGTTTTAATGAACCATGCAACGTTTTGTTTACTCACACGAGCCAGCTGACGCGAGAAGTTGTGGAAGCGTATCATTTCAACAAGAATCCGGACAAATGTGCAAGGCAGCCTTCTTTGACGCCGTACAAGGAAGAGAAGGCGATTTTAGATTTGACCTGACCATGTTCTGATGACTTCATTCGGGTTTCATCTGATGCTTCAAACTTTGTTTGTGTTTTCACCACAACAGGTCGTACGTGTAGGCTATATATTACGCTCCTTTGCAATACAATGCTTAATGCGAGTCAGCGCCCGTCTTGTGCATTCTTCCGCGTCCCTCATCTGCTTTGCGCTGTTGTGCTTCACATGAATAAGCTGACAGCGCAGTTGTAACGAAAAAAAAAAAGATTGTCTCAGTGCTGTAACGGCAATACGCCGCTACGAACACCTCTTGTACGTGTAAAAAGGAAAGTGCTCACAACATGAAACCGTTGTCTGCTTTCTTTGATAGAAAATTATCGGTTTAAAACTTCAGTTTATCTGGCAGGGAAGCTACGTACCTGCTTTGAAAAGGCGTTTCGTGTTGTTTTGCCGTCTTTAGAAGTCAAGTTATCGATATCCCGTGTCTGACAGCGCAAAAATGACATAAAGAAACGCGAGTTATATTTCTAATACGGAAAAGAAACAGACAGCGTTTAGTTTGACTTATAAGCTGAAAGAGCTTCAGTGGCACATATGCCTCCAAATGACGCTCATAAAAAGGCAGGGTGACGTATATGAAATAAAAGCAAGCTTATGTTTGGTAACCTTACACGTCCTTGCGTAAGCGATAATGCTACAACCAAGCGCGGACAACCAGCTTAGCAATTGGTTCTTGTATCAGCAATTGCACAATTGCTTACGACAGCCGCCATCTCGAACAAAGCGGATATAGGGCTGGGTGTGTTGCCGATAAATTCCTATTTTAGTACGTTTCGCTCTGCACTCCCCACTGCGGGAAAGACAAATTTGGCCTCGAAATTACGATTTGCTGGTGAGTAGCAATCAATCAAAATTTATGCTTGCTAGAATGCCGCATGTTTGATTTACCCCGACGTACGCATGGCTTCTATAGGTAGGGGCTGTTCACACGGCATTGGTATATCGATGGTAATATCGCCCATTGCGTATGTTGAATGGTGATGATACTAGTACTGTTTGGGGTTTGATGATGCCATTTTTCTCTGCAAAAAGAAAACTGCCATTTGCAATGGCGACTAGAGAAATGAAATCGTTTACTTGAGGCCTTCATCATTTTTTCTTTCTACGAAAACATTCCTATTAAGTCGCCACAAAAAGTGCAGTCTGTGTCAGCTTCGTTAAGAAATAGACGCAACGGATAACCTTTTTTTATGAGTAATTGTGTTTTCCCCAGAACCGGCTCATCTGTGACGCTTGCGCATTATCACACATAAAAGAATACTTTTATACTTTTATGTCCATGATAATTCGCAAATGCATCTGTTGATTGGTTGTGGGGTTTAAAGCGCCGACGCTACACAGGTGATGAGGCGCGCCGTAGCGGAGGACTGCCGATTAATTTGGACCACCTGGGGATCTTTAAAGCAGCCATGAAGAGAAAACAAAAGTTTGTTTTATTCGAAAGATTAGGTGTTTCATAGTACCCAAAGCGCTTTCCCGGAAGCAAATTATGCTTTATTCACTGAGAAATACGGCAATTTAAGCCAAAATTTTAAATCTCCCGCTAAAATTGAACATTCCGTGACGTGTACAATGGCGTCTAGAGCCGGTCCATGAAACATAGTATGTCGACTCCATATAGCACCCACACGCGGGAGTCGATCGAGACGGCGGCCATTTTAAAAATACTAGTAAAACCTAGTGCACCCGCAGCCCTAGTCATGGAATCGCCTGATCCGGAGATCAAAACTCCCGCCGAGGAGAGAGAGAGAGAGATAAAGACATTTATTCGGTGAAATCCGGCACCGGGGGGTGCGTCACGCAGGACTCCGCCCCGTCCGTGGAGTCCCCGAAAGGACCGGGCTGGATGACTAATGTGCCTGGGGAGACCGAGCGTGAGGGGCATTACAGCCACCACCTTGGTGACTGCCCGATCCGCCTCGTTTCTGTCTAGCCAGGGCTAGCTCCAGCTGCTGGATCACCGTCCGTTGCGCACTGAGGTCCGTAGAGTTGAGCGCGCACTGCACATTCGGGGGGAGCACCCGCGGGTACCCCTGAGTTTCGTGTTCTACACATCCCCACATTACGTGTGGTAAGTCTGCTAGCACCAGTTCACACACACAGCACGTGTCACTTGCGTAGTATCCTGGACACGCATAACGCGCCAACGCCGGCGTAATCACTGTGTTTGTCTGTAGTTGACGATAGAGCACTCCCTTGGTACGGGTGAGGAGTGGGTGTGGCTGCATTGTCTTCCTCCGTTGCTCCCGATGCCAGGCGAGTACGTCTCCATAGTTCAGGATTGGGTGCATTTCATTGGAGCTGTCGCAGTCAGTCTCATTTCCCTCCGCCCGCGACGTAAGAGGTTCGGCAGTCGCTACACGGTGTGCGAGCTCTCGTGCAACTTTGTCCGCCTCCTCATTGCGGTTGGGGGTCCCCTTCGATAAGTTTCCCATGTGCGCTGGGAACCATCTGAGGTATGCTCGAGCCATTCTGTTTGTGGGTGCCAGTTTCCACGCGACGCTGCTTATCACATCTCTGCTGTATCTGTGGACAGCAGAAGAGGGAGTCGCTCAGTATCGTGATGGTTTGACCGGGTTGACAGGTCAACGCAAGCGCTATGGCAGCTTCTTCAGCTTGCACGGCCGTACGGGTCCGGACACTGCCGGCCGTTACACACTGACCATCGCGTGCTCGTATTAGTGCAAAGACCCCGGTCTTGTGCTGATGTTCGGCTGCGTCGACTTAATATGCCGAGCCATCGTTTTCATACATGTGCGCTAACGCATTTGCTCGTGCTCTACAACGTCCCTCGTCCAGCACCGGCTGCACGTTGCGGGGAAGTGGAAGCAGGACTAGTTGCTGCGCAAGTAGATGCTTCTTGCCCGCGTGTATCCTTTGGTCTCCCTCTTCAGGCAGGGGGTCCACCGGCGACGTCAGACTCGCCCTGTGGAGTATCTCCCTGCCCGCTTGCGTGGTGCCAAGCCGGACTATTTGCGATATGCGTTGCGCCTCCCCTATTTCTTCAAGGGTGTTGTGCATTCCCAAGCCAGCCAGTGCCACGTTACTGGTGCTAGGTAGGAGGCCTAGGATGGCTTTGTAGGCCTTGCGAATGGCCGCATCGATCTTGTCCTTCTCATGTCGGAGCCATTTGTGAAAAGCTCCAATGTAGCCTACATGGCTGACCACAAAGGATTGCGCCAGTCGCAGGAGGCTCGCCTCCCGCATTCCCTGTTTCCTCGTGGCCACCTGCTTGACTAGGCGCGTGGCCACTCCTATCTTTGTGATGAGTCGGTCTACTGCCGTCGCGTTTCCACTGCCCCGGTTGATGTGCATGCCCAGAACGTGGATGCTGGCCACGTGAGGGATGGTGCCGTTATCACCGGTGTGCAGGACGATTTCGGCGGCCTCTGCCTCAACGCTCTTCCTCCAGTGCCCGGCGGGGGGGTAAGACCAGTAATTCGGATTTTTGCGGGGAACATTGCAGTCCTGCCCCTTGCAGTTGCGTTTCTATTCGATCTATGGCTTCTTGCAGCTGTTCCTGTATGTGTCCCGTGGCTCCTCCTTTTACCCAGAGGGTCACGTCGTCTGCATAGATGGTATGATGCACGGAGGGGAGATCGGCCAGACTGTTGGCAACCGGGATCATGACCAGGTTAAACAGGAAAGGGGAGATGACCGCACCCTGTGGTGTTCCCTGGCCTCCCATCACTCGTTCCTCGAACTGGATCTGGCCCGCTTGGAGCTGCGCCGTTCTGCCTGTGAGAAAGGCTCGTATGTATTCGTAAGAGCGCTTCCCGAGGCCGACGCGCTGAGCTTGTGCCAATATGGCCGCGTGCCGGACGTTATCGAAAGCGCTCTTGACATCTAATCCTAAAATCCCTCGGCAATCAGTGACGCTGGGCTGGTCCAGCAGGTCACTTTGTATGAGAAGCATGGCATCTTGGGTGCTTAGCTTATTACGGAAGCCGATCATGGTTGGAGGATAGATGCCGTTCTCTTCCATGTAGCGTTGCCATCTGTTGTTTAGGATGTGCTCCATGACCTTGCCCACACACGATGTAAGGGATATGGGTCGCAGATTTTCGATGTTAGGTGGTTTTCCCGGTTTGGGGATCAGGACCGTACGGGCCGTCTTCCATTGCTTCGGTACGTGACCAGTGCTCCAACATTTGCTGAAGTACGTGAGTGCCGTAATGTCTCCGTCGCCCAGGTTGCGAAGCGCCTTGTTGTGCACTCGATCCGGGCCTGCGGCGGATTTGCAGTTGAGTTCACTAACGGCTCTCCTAACCTCGCCTTCGCTGATATCGGCGTCCAATTCGGGGTTTGCCTTCCCTGCATATTCCGGATGGGCGACGCTAGGCGTGGAAGGTAGGTACTTGTTATTGAGATAGTCTCGTACTCCGTCCTCCCCGTGCTGTTTAATCGCTGTGTGCAATATCTGCTCGAGCCGGTGTCTCTGGAAGGACTTGTTTTGTGTTTCGTCTCGGGGAGACCGTAGCAGCTTCCAGCCGAGGAGCTCGGGCTTGCATTTAACAACCTCACACCACTAAAACGCTCAATGCTTCTAAGTGCACGAGCGGCAAGAGTTGTGGGTTACGCGGTGGACGGGAAAGCGACCATTCCGCGATAGCCACAACAGACGAACGCCCAGCCGTCGGCACCGCTGCCTCGTCAGCCCCGTCGCGACGGACGAATATAGACTGGTACGTATGTGCCGTATTTTGATTACGGTTAATAATAGTTCAATTTCAGTAGCAGTATCACTTATGCCAGTTGGCCGGTGTCGTGTATGGAAAGCCGTTCGCGCGAGCTCTCTGCTTCGACCAGAAAGATACGAGCGTCAATGCGCGGTGTTTACGGCATTTTTTTTTCCCAAGGTCAGAGCGATTTGACGAAGTCGGCGACGAGCGCCAGCATGTCCCAGGAGTGAGCTTACGTAAGGGTCCCTGCCGTAATCACTTCCTCGGAAATGAAGCGAGCACACTCGTACTTCCTTTAGCTCTCTTTCTCCTCCGTTTGCAAAGTTCACAAAACGTAGCCACTTGCTTCGCCTAGGTTCGTCGTTGGGCAGCACATGAAAGGAGATCTCCTCACCGGCGGGGATGTCGCACTCCCTCGACAATTTGCCCGTACTACATGGGCATTTCAAAACGCAGCAACGAAATTTCATTGTAAAGTACTCGAACAAACTGAAGTTTTCAGTGGTTGTAAACTGGAAACGAGCTCGTAACGACAGCAGCAAGCCAACACCATTCGAAACTTACGCGACGACTGGCACTATCGCGTCGCTTCTTGCTGTTCCTTACTCCCCTCGTTTCTATTTTTACCTTTGCTGGTTGGCGATATGACGGCTAACCTCCTGTGAAGGGATTACGATACGAAGCAAGGTCGCGGCTGTGCGTGCTGGAACGGTTCGTTGGCCCCGAAGAGCAACCCGAAAATTCGTCTGCGCGACGGCGAGATGTCGAGCTAGGCCGGCGCTAGTTTCGTACGCATTGGCGCACACGCTTGCGTGTTTGTTCGGACCTTCAACCGTTTACTCCACCGTTCTTTGTCATAAAAAGAATGTGCAGTATGTTTCACGGGCATTTAGCTCGCTATGCAAACTGTAAGCCCTGCCTAACATGCGTTTTCTTTTGCCGGCCTCCGCCAATCGCAGAGCATTCCCAAGTGACATCACAGGTTCTGTTGCGGAAAATGAGCTGGTGGGTCGCACGGTCATTTCCGTTTTTCCTAATTATGTAGCTTATTTGAGCGAAGTTTGCGTTATAAGTGGTGTCGTTATGGCTCTAACGAGGCAATCTTTCGAATGAAACAAACTTGTATTTTCTCTTCATGGCTCCTTTAACGTGCGCCGAAATCTCGAACACACGGGCGTTTTTGCTTTTCGCGTCCATCAGAAAAGGCAAAGTCATCTGTAATAATGCATCTCTGATAATGCGACTGTGATAATGCGCCTGTGACAAAAAGGGAAATACTTTTTTTATTGCGGGCATAAAATATTACCCACAAAGTTGTAGAACCATTTACGACTGAACGCACGCACGACTATTTAAAACAAGTGGCGCGTGCAAAAACAGAAGTCGTGGAGGTGCTGGGTATCGATCCCAGTACCTCTCGCATGCTAAGCTAGCGCTCTACCATCTGAGCTACCCCCCCGACACGCGCATCCCAGAAGTACGACCAGAAGTACGAATAAGTATAGGCTGAGCGCACACCATTGGGCAACCTTTGTGAGGCGCGGAACTGGTTTCGATCTGGGGCGGGCGCAAGGGCAACAGAAAAACGAAAGCGTCGAAGTAAAGTCACGTAATTTTACTGCTCATTCTCCTTCTAAAGATGAAACTAGTGCAGTCACGTTGCCAATTGCTATTCTGTTTTCGCGAACGCTGTTCATCTGAGGTAGATAGTTTTTCTCCTTTCAGGGTACCAGACCATTCTTCTGAGTATCATTTTCTCCATGATTGTACCGACACAGCATAGCAAAGTCATTGATTAGAAAGAATCATACGTCGTTGGTGGTCTACCAGGTTTTAGGATGCCTCCAGCATAGCTAGTTTTTATTGAGAAAGTGCTGTGCCACAGAGCCAGATTGAAGCATAATATTTTAGAAGACGCAATAGAGAGTGATTGGACAGGTGAGAAATGGCTTCGTAGGTTATTTAATCTTGACCCGGTGAAGAATGTCTGTTGGCACGATCGAGAAATGGCTGCGTTGAGTTCGTGTATGAAAAGAGGAAATTCCATGGCGGGACAAGCTGAAGGCGGTGCTTCGGAGGGGGCACTGGTGGAGCGTGCCGGAGGTACTGATCTTGTTGAGAGTAATGTACAATACTCCTCAGCCGCATCTTTCTTTGAAAGGTCGTCCTGCTACGATAGCGCTCCGAATTGTATAGCTGCTGAACATTGTTGTGCACTGCATTAACGACGCGCCAAATTCACGATAGAGGCTTGCGAACGTCCAGTTTTGAGCAGAAGTCCGCCAATCGCTGCCTGCTCAACTTTTCTAAGTTGCGTCTCGCCTGCCTTTGCGTTCTCCGAGCCTCTCGAATGATTTCCCTGTCCTCCAGAAACTTCACCCTCAAGCAGAAAGCAGCTAGATGCGGCCAGAAACAACTGCCTCCGCATCTGCCTCGGCCTCCCGAAAGGGTGACCATGCTTAGGTACGGACGCTGAAGCTGGCTGTCGGCCCTTCGATGTGATTCTGCACGTATACATCTATGACATCGGTTGCACTCACAAATTAATATACTAATTCGCATGGTTGAAAATGGTAACTCCAGTTTAGGCCAAACACTCCGGACATTAAATCTTTCTGTCCCTTTCAGGTAGCAATAGGAATGCCATATAATTTCCTGCCCTGGACACTTTTGCCCCTACACATCAGATGCAGCATCCCCGGAATTGACTCCAAAAAGAGCATGCCTGAAAATCGACCCCTACGATTAACACTTCACCATATAAGCCGGCTGTACTCTGACGGAAGCCACATCTTTACAGATGGCTCATGCACACCTGAACACAATTCCTCCGGAATCTGCATTCCCTCTACTGGCCAGACGTTCTCCTATCGCCTCGAGCGTGCGACATCCTTTATGGCCACCCAGCTTCACGCCATCAAGAGAGCTATACGCTACATTTTACGCCAGCGGCCGAGGCAATGGACCATTTTCACGTACTCGAAGGCAGATCTCCAATGCCTGGAATGCAGCGACTGCTTCACACTTCATGAGCATGCCTCTCGTGAGATCGCATACCTGAACCACATTGTAATGACGCTGAACATGGCTTCGCGGTCACTGTGGTGTTCAAAGAAATGAGAAGGTGGATGAAGCTGCTCGCAGGGCCTGGAAATGGGGAATGTGAGGAATATTTCCTTCACTAAGTGTGATGCCACAACTATGACTAAGGCGCTTGTTTTAACGGAACCGAACCGTCTCCGGTTCCTTCTAGAGCAGCGCCATGCCTTCCTACGCTACACAGACCCTGAGCTCAGGACAAGGCTGCCAGAGGTACTTCCGAACCTATTAGAGACCCTATACCACCAACTTGGTATCAACGCAGCGCTCACGAAGTCATACCTTTCTCGATTTGGTGCCACCACACATTCTTACTGCGATAACTGCGGATCGTTGGAAACTGTGGATCATTTTCTGTTGGAATGCTCTGCATATATACACGCAAGACGCAGTCTTATGCAGAAAGTAAGCGCCTCAGTCCAAGACCAATGACTGAAAGTACTTCTTGGTCCGCGACCCTCCACACCAGCTCGACGCACTGTACTGGCGGCGTTGCTCGATTGTCTGGACTAGATTGGCGTCATTGAAGGGAATTAGAGTTCAGAAAACAGACTCTTTAATCGCACTACTGACCCAAACTGAGCTTTCGTTTTTTGTTACTTTCCTCTTTTCTTTTATTTCTTCTCTTTCTTCTTCTTTCTTCTGCCCTGCATTCTATCGCGGCTTTTCTTCCCCCTTCCCCCGCCGAGTACCATGTCGGTGTCGAAATTCCGGCAAACGTCTCGGCTTTCTGGTCTAATAAAGAGCCTTCCCTCTCGGCCTATTCTTCTGGGGGTGTAGCTCAGATGGTAGAGCACTCGCTTAGCATATGCGAGATGTACTGGGATCGATACCTAGCACCTCCACGACTGCCTGTTTCTTGCTTGCTCTGAGAGATTATATTTGTAGCATTTGAATTTTAATGGCGAAAGGGTTACTGCGGAAGGAGTGTGCCGAAAATAGAATTGTGGTTTTTCCGATTGCGTTTACAAAAAAATTGGATAACTTGGATGTGATGAGCCTAAAATTAAGAGAAAAAAAACGAGTTTTTAATGCGACGGAATACATGGGCCCTGAAGAACGCCGGCTTCGCTGCCTAGAAATGTCGGTGAATATGCAGTGAGGAATCGCTGAAACAAATACCTGCACAAACACAGGGGGACACACAGTGCGCGAGAATAAAGAGTTGTTAGTCAGGTGCCATTGTGGTTGCTTTTCTGTGTCCTGTCTTAGGGCCCCCTTTATGTATGACATGCGCCGATCCGCGCAGCTGTAAACTGCTCTTCTGCAGCTTTGAAATCCCGCAGCGGACTGACATCCGCGTTCCAGAGGCCTAACAACTATTTTAAAAAAGGGCTCCTCACCAACCGTGATCTTCGCGTTAAGCCGGAAGAAGCGAAGGCAACCCCACAACATGTGTACAAGGCCCTTTCGAAGGCCACAAAGGAGACAGGAAGGTAATTACACCAGTCAGATACTGAAGTGAAAGTTTTGGGTGAAGCCATAAACCGTGACGCGCACGATATATTACTCATTGTATCAGATCTCTTGGCAAGCGTCTGCGCAATGCTTTTCTGGTATAAGACTCTCCCAAGCGGACGAGTTGCAACCGCAGCCTCTGTGACCCCATCAAGAGGACAGGCGGAAACAGCGACTCGTGGAGGAATTTGGCCTTTGACGCCACATGGGGACCTCTGAGCAATATCTTAAATGGACCCTGCAACTTTCGTGCAGTGCAAGTAAACCTGGGCGACGTTTAGATTAGGTTTGCAGGAACACCCGAGCCAAATATTACACGTGCACGGGAAGCGGTAAGCGCGCAAATCGCCGTGAAAGACGCGGAAAAACCAACCACGCTCTTTTCAATTCTCCTCATCACGCACCCCTGGCATGGCCTCTGCGACGTCAATCGGGCTATAGTGAACTAGAATACTTGGGTAGTGGAAAAAGCGGCCACCTCCGAGTGAGGCACTTAGTGCGTGCCCCGCCCGAGCGCTTTTTCGCCTCGGGGAGCACTGGGCAGGCGTGCGTCGGGCAGTCCCCGAGGAGCTACAGTTCTTTTTTCGTGTCAAAATAATAGAGAATGCTATTAATGTATCAAGGTTTTTATGGGAAAGGTACCTACGTTGTGTATTTACTGTTTGCTCTTTTTTTCATCACATTTGGCCAACGCAGCAGATTGCGCACGCCGTGCTCAATCTAGGCTACCGTGCGGATACTTTTTTCTTTGTTGTTTGATGGTTTTTGTAGCGTGTTGTGTCAACTGAGGAATGAGCGGGGTGCTTAAGGCTTTCTGCTTAAGGTCAATGTTTCTGCTTTTCTTCTTCATTTTTTTGCTGGCTTTTCTATCACTTTCTGAATACCGAGCAAACAGCGTCGTGCGTGCGCAAACATTTACGTTGCTTTTTTCCAAATTGTACCCACGAAGCACACTTGACAGATGTTTTAAAACTTCAGTCAAGTCAACGGAAAGCGTGCGAATACAGGATTCGCAACCGCAGTTCTCAGAAAAGGACCAAGCCACACATCATCATTTTACTGCGTGATCATTTTAAAACTGCATACTGTTTCGCGCACTGTACACCAATAAATATAAAATAATTACTCCTTATTTACATTTAATTATTTAAATCCACGTTACAAACAATTAAAACAAAGAACCAAGAACATTTAAACAAGTGTGGTTCCTGCTAGGTTCCTTTTACAATTTCCTAAGCCAAGATCTTGTACATCGGCTAGCTGGTGTTATTTTCCAATAAGGATCATGTGCACCGACTCAACAGTGGGGAGATACAGTCATTGTGTCACCTGTTTATTGTTCGCTTTCCATAATGTAACAGGCGGAGCGTAGTCGGTCAAAATTTTGTTGGCCGCGCCAAAGGTTTCTGGGGCACAAAGAATTCAAAGCAAGAGCTAAGCGTTTGACTGTGACCAAATTATTTCATGACACTAAGAATGACACTAAGAAAGAGAGGTGTTTTCTCCAGCTCTCCGGCATAAAACCTTCCATCCTCGCTCAAGAGGTAACCTTGTAGGTTGAATTTCCTGTGGCCTACTCAGTTTAGGAACGGCCTCGAACATTTTAACAAAAACGAACCCCCCGCAGTGTCTCAACGGCTAAGGCGTTGTGCTTCTGAGCGCGAGGACGCGGGTTCGATTCGCGGCCGCAGAGGCCGCTTTTGCGATGGAGGCAAAAAACAAAAAAAGCCCGGGCGAGGAGACTTCGGCGCACGTTAAATATCCCCAGGTGGTCAAAATTAATCCGGAGCCCTCCACTGTGGCGCGCCTCATCGCCTGCGTTGCGCCGATGCGTTAAACCCTAGAATCAACCATTTATCGAAAAACGGTACATTGCGGGTAGACAGAGGAGCAGGGAGCGTAGTCGATGTCCAGATTCCACCATTGCTGCAGTTGCATGCACTATCCTATAGTGGAAACTGTTCGCTTGGCGTCATTTTCAGAAAAGAGAGTGTGCAGTGCAAAACCTGAGGAATGACCATAGCGTGCAGCTGACAGGGACACCTCAATAAAACAACCTAAAGGAACCAAAGCTTCAGCTGATTAAGAAGGGATACATTTGTCAGCATCATCCCCATCCTCCCGAGGGTTGTCCAGCAAATAATAAAAAAACACATTTACGGGGCTGCTATGTCTCTAGATTCAACCATCGGAAGCCTGGAGAAGTTGTCCTGGATAGAACATTGTCTAAGATGATTCCCACCGAGAAAGCGTAAGTGGTGGTCGAAAAAGTGAAAATGTTTTTCAATGTTCACTAAAGGGATAGCAAATGAAACTGACATTCAAATACACTACATGCGTGACTCGTGAACTACTTCCTTATCGGAAAGAGAATTTGGAAAAAGTCGTGGAGGTGCTGGGTATCGATCCCAGTACCTCTCACATGCTAAGCGAGCGCTCTACTGTCTGAGCTACACCCCCGACGAAGACACGAAGCACACGTTCGTGGTTTTATCACTCGCGTTTTACTGTCGTCCTTGTTTCGGACTTCGAATTAATCCGGTCGAGCGCCTCACAAAAGTTGTGCAATGATGCCCAGGGGGCTTGGCAAAGTGCCTAGGTTCTTTCTTGTTGCCTCCGTAGTGGGCCCGTTCCTGTCGGGGGTGTAGCTCAGATGGTAGAGCGCTCGCTTAGCATGCGAGAGGTACTGGGATCGATACCCAGCACCTCCACGACTATTTTGTTGTCTGGCTTGCATGCTGCAGGTTGGTATCCCGCATGGTAACGCAAAATGTAGTTTAAATGGTTAGATGTGTGAGCCGAACCATATCCTAATTTTTGCGAAAACTAAACGCCGAGTTCTTCCATTTATGGGCCACCTATTTCGTTCCTAGATTTTGTAAACAATCTACTGGTTGCCATGGTGTGCCGGTCGCTGACTACTGTACTATAAACTCTTGTACCTGTCTACAGGTTGCTGCTGTGCCAGCATAGTTTTTTCTTTTGCCCTGGTTCATCTTGCGCCGTTTTTTACTCCATGTACCGGTAATACCTTCCCAATCATGCGGTAATGTCGCTTGAAACTTCCATGAAAGAAACATAAAAACAGCGTTTACTACGGTCCTACACTGATGACAGAATTACTGCTTTGTACTAACATGCTTAACCTATCCAGCCGCAGTACCATGCACTTCTGCAATACCACCGCCTTGCCAGATCTTCCACCGCACCAGAAGGTAACCCGCGAGGAGGCTGTAACCTGGCGGCAACTACAAACAAACACATACTCCCACCTTAGGTTCCTGCACATCATGCACCCCCGCATATATCCAACAACATGCTCACAGTGCAACGACCACCAAACAGTGTTCCACACCACCGGGGCTTGCCAGAAAAAAACGAGAAGCCCCATCATCCACACCCCCACCCTCGATCAGTGGGAGGCGGCGCTGTGAAGACCGGACCCTGAGGACCAGCGACAGTTGCTGGACCGGGCACGCAGGACAGCAACCGCCGCTATTGGGAGTACATTGGGAATACAGTAACCATTTGGAGTACATCATACCAAAATTCACTTAAATCATGATAGTGAAAGTGCAGTGTTGAAGCTTGGCCGGGCTTATAGCTCAGGCAACCAAATTTTATCGTTGAGAGGAGGGTGGGCAGAAAACTCACAGCATAAGTACTCATTCAAGCGCCCGCTCAAGTCACGCAAAGTAATGCTTAGTGGCCCTGAATGATCGATAATTTGCCGAAATTTGATTAAAGTGGGTGTCTAACACACTTCGTTTCAGTGTTCTGGCCGAAGTGGCATGCCTTGCAGCCGGCGGTGAATTTAAGGAGGGAAGAAAAAGGAGTGCTGGCGTCCTCTGATGGCCTTCAGAATTGAAACTACAAAATCTAAAATGGCTACCACATCACATCGTTAGACAGCACTTGGAGACGAGGACAATAGGAGAGGAGACACACGACGGCGCTTACTTGCTACTGATTCTTACAAGGCGTGAACACAAATATGTACTACCACAACAAACACACGCCCAGGGCGTCATCTCGACTTTTTCGTGCGGTGTGCACAAAATAAAGATGGTCACAGACATAATGATACTCAACAACCTAGGTTAACACGTTCGGTAGTAAGACACTCCTTTTTATGTGGCACACGGCTGACATACTTGCCTTTGTTCATTTTTACGTGAGGCACCTCCATCACTTCTCTTGCCAGCTGCTCGTTGTGCCGCTACAAAACACACGTGTTTTCAAACAGAGGATTGCAGCTCGCTTGAATTCGACCAGTTTGGGTGACGGAGTGTATCTTTTCCAAGTGCTTTCTGTGCGCACGCGCCTGGAGGCGCCGCTGTGACTGTTAGGGGCTCGGTGTAATCTGAGTCGCCGCTGTGACTTGTGCTGTTGGAACATAGGGCGCAACTACAGATAGATTGTGGCGAATATTTGGTGGCCGCTACAAAATAGGCAAGCTATCAGATGGCCTGTCACCGGCGTTGGAAAAAAAAACAACAAAAAAACGTGGTCAGCAGCACATGGAAATACATTTAAACGGGGTTATACAATTTCAACCCGGAACTGCAATATGCGTCACGATTAGTTCGAGTTCGTTTCCCGGCCGCGGCGGCCGCTTTTCTGATGGAGGCGAAAAGCAAAAACGCCCGTGTGTACGAGATTTCGGCGCACGTTAAAGATCCCCAGGTGGTCAAAATTAATCCGGAGTCCTCCACTACGGCGCGCCTCATCGCCTGCGTTGCGTTGGCGCGTTAAACCCCACCATCAATCATCAAATCAACGATTAGTTCGATATATCCAAGAGTTCGAAATAGCCGAACCCACCAATACCAATTTTTTTTATTACGAGTTCGCAGTACGCGGGACCGCACTACCCCCAACCACCTCCTCACGCCATCCCGCATGCAGGAACGAACATGATAAAGTATCCCATTACCATACAAAAAACTATCTTTTTTGCAAGCAACAAAGCTACTTTCCGCTGTAACTACCTACTTTTCCAAAAAGCGGTGATTCTTGTTCTCAATTTAGTTTTGCCGGCGTCAACTAGCAATGCATTCTCTACATGAGACATCATTTGCATCAGTTGCTATCGGTGTCCTTCAATATCGAAGCAATATTGGTGGAGCACATTGAATGCCGAAAGCGCTTCATTAAGCATCGGACGGCTTCCGCTCGTGACATCCCCCGCCTCTTCGGTGCTTGCAGCAGCGCCAGCAGCCATGACATCGGCCAGGGTATGGGCGTTCGAGGGGCTCACAGTGAGGGCAACTCCGTCGTGGGCACTCAGGCAATCCTCGAAGGGCACTCCTTTCAGCACTACACCGGGAACGTTGGCGGTCTCTTCCCACAGTTTGTCAATGCTTCCATCTTGGTCCGGACTCGCTGACTGGGAGGGTTTAATCGTGAGTCAGTCGCGTCGTTAACAGTTACGGAAAGTGCCGGGAGTCACGTCGCTCCATGGGAGGCTCAAAATCTCTATCGCAGCCAATCAACTTCTCGATCGCCGCTCCGAGACCATACATTTGGCGGCAATTCTAGGCGCGCCGAGTTCGTTATAAGGAATATGTTTCGCGTGTATTTTCGTATCTCATCTTTCTTTGTTCGACATATAGCATAACTCGGTCTATTCGGGTTCGTTATAATCGGGTTTGACTGTAGCGAGCTTCGCGCATGTAAGAAGTAAAGCGCGGTACGCATGCAAACCGAGCCCCGCAGGCTATCGCCTTGGCGTGCTATGTGATTAGTCGTGCACTACAACGCCACCACCAGCAACCTTGGTCGAAAGAGCCCCCCCGTTCTGCTTCTCATAATCGCCGCTACTAAAACAATTAGTAGCGAGTAATTAAGCACTGTCGTGTGTTCCCTCTTCAATCGCCCTCGTCTTCAAGCGCTGTTTAACGATGTACAAAAACAAACTAGCCCAACTGTCGATCCTAAAAATTCTATATGGCTACAATACCTTGCCTTCTACACCGTCCGCATCCCACCTGCACCAAGGGTCTGACCTTGCTGCTGTTACAGATCACTTATTTCCGAGATCGTCCCAAATGCTAGCGCGGTTTCCAAATATGTACGGAAGACGATGTTTTTTTTTTACGAAACTAACCCCTGCAAGGTTGTAGTAAGGTCGTTCTGAACATAAAAAACAAATAGTCAATGGATGATTAGAAAATATTCTTTTAGAGTAGCCGCATTCGCATTCGAGTTTAGCAACAGTACCGCATTTTCATTCCAGAAAGGCTTCCCAGTGATTCAGAACTCTTCCTGAGTATGAAGGTAATCTGAAACTATAAACGCATGTATACCCCTGCCTTGCTTCTTACACCTGGATATATAAAATTAAAGTCACTTCCACGCCTGTGAAATCTGGTGAAACAGCGAGCTGACTTCGACACGCTGGCGTCCACCTCCCGCCGAAGCGGGGGGTCGCTCACAACGCCACTCGCCACCGTGCACATGTACAGTCTGTGTCAAAATTTTCTAGGCCAACTTGAAACGGCCCACGCGATACTGCCACACGTGCACGTGGTGCGGCGCGCCTTTTGCTTTCCTCCACCACATAGTGGGCGCGTGCCCCTCGAAACCCCTCACCCCCCCCCCCAGTTAAATTTCGCCTCTCCATCTTCTTGGCGAACTGATGGAGACGAAATAGTGATGTTCTTTTGATACGCGAGCCGAGAGAATGATCTCGACTCGCTCCGATGACCGACGACCGATGCTTGGAGCGGGTGAGGGATGAGGACTGCCTTCCTTGCTGGATATTAGGTTTATTTACACTATTTACATTACTCCAAGTTTACATCAGGTCAGAGTGACGGTTACATTGTCACTGTGACAGCAGCAGCAGCAGCCTGTTCGGCTGAGATCTATACTGAACTAGATCCCCTCTCGACCGACCCTGGACTAAACCAAACACTCTGGTTTTGATACCAAAAACCCCGCCTCCAAAAAGGGGGCGTTCAAGAAAGAGAGAAAAACCTTTCAAAACAATTAATACAAACCATTGATTGGCCATTGGCGGCCTGTCCGGATCCAGGGATTCTAGCACCCTCTGCTGCGTCACAGGCCGTGGTCAGTTGCTTCGCAGCCGCTGGGGACTGAGGGCCGAGGGTTAATTGTCGTATTCATGGGAGGTTGTGGCCGTTACTACACCAGGGTGGCCAATCCTGCTCTGGTGAGGGAGTGCATTACCGGCAATGGTCGCCGGGGTCAGGCCGCACCCCAAGCGCCTTTGTGCAATCCCATCAAACGCGGACATTTTTTTTAATCCGGTGGGAATTGTCCGGCACCGGGATTCGAACCACGGTCCTTCTGCACGCGAGGCGGGTGTTCTACCTCTACGCCATCGCTGCATCGTTCACCATCAGTCCTCTACATCATCAGCTGCATCATCAGTCGTCTACAAGGTATTTACCAAGGTAATCGCTAACGGAATTTCTGCAACCTTAGATTTCAGTCAACCTAAAGAACAAGCAGGGTTCCCTAAAGGTTATTCAACAATGGACCATATTCACACTATCAATCAGGTGATAGAGAAGTGCGCTGAGTATACTGAACCCCTATATATAGCCTTCATAGATTATGAGAAAGCATTTGACTCGGTCGAAACCCTAGCAGGCATTACGGAACCAGGGGGTAGATGAGCATTATGTAAAAATACTAGAGGATATCTACAATGAGTCTACAGCTACCATCATCCTCCATAGGGAGAGCAGTAAAATACCTATAAGGAAGGGTGTCAGACAAGGAGACACAATCTCTCCAATGCTATTCACAGCATGTTTACAAGAAGTATTCAGAACGTTGGATTGGGAACAGGTGGGAGTAAGGGTTAATGGAGAATACCTCAGTAACCTCAGATTTGCTGATGACGTTGCCTTGCTAAGTAACTCGGGGGACGAATTGCAAAGCATGCTTTCCGCACTGGGCGAACAGAGTAGAACCGTGGGCCTGAAAATTAATATGCAGAAAACTAGAGTAATGATGAATAACCTCGGGACAGCACAGCGGTTTGAGATAGGTGGCGAGGCAGTGGAAGTAGTAAGCAAATATATCTACTTAGGCCAAGTTGTGACCCCAGAACCCAACCATGAGGCAGAGATAATTAGAAGGATCAGAATGGGGTGGGGTGGATATGGCAGACATTCTCAGATAATGAATAGCAGCCTATCATTGTCGCTGAGGAAGAAAGTGTACGACAGCTGCATCTTACCGGTACTCACCTACGGGGCAGAAACTTGGAGGCTCACTAAGAGGGTTCAACTTAAATTGAGAACGACTCAGCGGGCAACCCCACGAAGGGTGTAAATGTTGAAACTTGACAACTAAATCAATAAAACCATCCACTCTTAAACGTTAAGCGCATGCAGGAACATTCTTTCACTCTAAGAAAAGAAACATACACCCAAACAAACCCCCCCCCCCCCAAGAAAAAATGAGGCTAGTCATGTACCGATAACAAAACGTTTAAGAAAGTTCAGAGCCTCTTCACGCACTCGCGGACGCCTGTTCTTTCAGAATGCACCAGATTGTTCATCCCGGTTGCGATTCACTTACTGTCCACATGCGATGTACTGAAAGTTCACTTTTCAGTACTTCAGACACTAGTTCGCACACAAGCGCCACAAGGGGGCCCTACTTGCACATTCCATGGCCCACCATGACCACATGGCAACGGCACAAATAAAGGAAGGCACTCGCCATTGTACCCAAAGGTAAATTCCCTACCGTGCTGTAACCGCGGCTCTACTTCACAAGAAGACAGCGTTAAAACCGCCAAACCGCGCTCCTCGCAAATTACACGCCTTACGACAGCTGAACGCAACCAAAACATGCACATACCAAAAGAAAACTAACTACAAGGGGGAGAAGGACAGTACAGGTAAAACTAAAAATAATTCTCATCTGAGCGATCCCTACGCACCCAGAGAAAAACACGCTAACAACTAAGTGCGCGCCAAACAACACTGACCCGTTCTGTCTAGCACTGCACACTATTCAGCGCAACCCCCCCATTCCACGGCGGCACACACCGACCGTCGCACGGAAGCTGATTCCGTTTCATGCACAACCAGCTGATTCTAAACAAACCCTGGGGTGGCTCGCACTGTCCCATGCTCCCGGGGGAAAAGGAACACCCTACTCGGCGGTAGCGCGTACGACGATGTCGCACCTGCGGCGCCCCACCTGCCACCACCTTCCGCGTCCTTGGGCCCGTCGGAATTGACCTACGCGCAAGACGCCGCGGTCCGCCTGCACATTCATGCTTTGCGCACGGAAGCTCAACGATTAGGCGCGCCGTTCCGCTACCCTTGCATGACCCCTGCGCTTCCTCTTCCTCCTCCGATATGAGCATGCTTTCTGCAGCTTCGCTCGATCTCTGCATTAGCTCATCCACGAAGGGCTCCTCGCGGTCGGCCGCGGAATCTATGTCGGTGCATGGGGCGGTGCTAGTCCCGACACTTCTCTGCGCGGCCACGGCAACATTGCCCGCCGCCACAGAAAGAATTGCTGCAGCTAAGACATCTGTCTCGCGAGATTCCATGATATCATCTGCAGCAGTGGAAACGCTATGGGGTTGCTCAACAACTGGAGTGGCTTCAGCCACCTCAACTGCATTCCCACTCTCCTCATCCTGTGGCATTCGAAACGCCCATGAGGGGACGAAAACTGTGAAAACATTGGTATCCTCTTCGAGTTTACCAATCCTGCGAAGCTTCGCTTTTTCGTAAGCGATCTCCGCTCTTCCTTGGGCTAATTGAGCACTGAGCTCCTCAGCCGTCCATTCGGACGGGCTACCTGCGCCCCGATTAGTCGCTAGCCTGGCTTTTTGTAGAGCGGGCTGAGCATTTTTGAGAGCTGACTCCGCTCTCAAAAAAAAAATCTCGAGCACAATGGCACTAACCTTCTTGTCGGTGCCGCGATATCCCGTTAGCATAGTGGCCATGGTAAACCCGGAGAAAACAAATCAGGGCCCACGAGTGCCCGCGCCGGGTTCGGCCGGGTCGCAGTGTCGCTGGTGCAGCAGCTTGTGGACCCGATGCGCCGCTCTCGCCGCTGGGATGGGGCCGTGCTCCCTGAGCCAGAGCTCACGAGGCCTCCCACTGAGGTGTCGCCTCGTTCAACCGCGGCTTCCGCCACCCTGGGCCGGAACCCACGAGGCCTCTCACTGAGGTGTCGCCTCGTTCAACCGCGGCTTCCGCCGCCCTGAGCCGAAACCCACGAGGCCTCCCGCTGAGGTGCCACCTCGTCAAACCGCGGCTTCCGCTGCCCTGACCCAGAGCTCACGAGGCCTCCCGCTGAGGTGCCGCCTCGTTGAAACCGCTACTGCCGCCGCCCTTTGCTGGAGCCCACGAGGCCTCCCGCTGAGGTGTCGCCCCGTTGCCTTTGAATCGCGGCTGCTGCCGCACTGAGCCGAAGCTTACACGAGGCCTCCCGCTGAGGTGCCGCCTCGGCGATGCTTGGAGTTGGGCTCGCTGTTGTTCGTAGTCGAACCTTGCGTTGAAGGAGTCTCTCCGGAATACCCCACCAGCTCCAGCCTATGGTCGTGGTCATCCTGTCGACTGCGCCAGTTAATTTTCGCCTCTCCATCTTCTTGGCGAACTGATGGAGACGAAATAGTGATGTTCTTTTGATGCGCGAGCCGAGAGAACGATCTCGACTCGCTCCGATGACCGACGACCGATGCTTGGAGCGGGTGAGGGATGAGGACTGCCTTGCTTGCTGGATATTAGGTTTATTTACACTATTTGCCTTACTCCAAGTTTACATCAGGTCAGAGTGACGGTTACATTGTCACTCTGACAGCAGCAGCCTGTTCGGCCGAGATCTATACTGAACTAGATCCCCTCTCGACCGACCCTGGACCATACCCAACACTCTGGTTTTGATACCAAAAACCCCGCCTCCAAAAAGGGGGCGTTCAAGAAAGAGAGAAAAAAGGGTCAAAACAGTTAATACAAACCATTGATTGGCCACAGGAACCAGCCAATCACACACATGTCCCCACCTTCGGTCACGTGACCCAGCCCTCTCTCCTATACACTGATAGTGCGTTTCCCACGCACGCTGTTGCACCCGACAAGCAAATACAGGACATCTGCGGCCTAAAGTGGACACACCATTACGTTCAGCGGGTGGCATGTGCTCAAAAGCCAAGCCGACGGCTTGGAGCGGTCTTCGCGCGGCTGACCTCCTCCCGCGTCCTCACCTTGGCGCCTTGTCTGCGCGCGCGCCGGGACAAAGAGGGAGTCGGTGCTAATCCCCTCCCAGACTAAAGGGGCGCCGCCGCCCGCCTGAACAGCCCACGGGAAGAGACGCTGCCAGCCCAGGCGACCGTCATCGAGGAGAACGCGACCCGTCAAGGGAGAGCGCCCCGCGCTGGCTTCGCAAATTCTCGAAAACTTACACCGCGCTCCTTCCGACATTATGAGACCCACCATCATTCAGCTTCCCGTCAGCTTGTCATGCCGAATGACCCAGCCACCTCCGACGCGACAGAGGTACTCAGGATAATCGCCCCCGTCCTTTGACACACAAAAGGACGGGCACAAAACAAGCTCTCCGCGGCTCCGAACTTGGCGTCCGTGCGGTTTCATGAAAGGGACACGGGATAGCAGCTACCAGCGGAGGTGACACCGATAAATGAGCGACCGGCGGCTTTAATTAATTAAATGAGGAGCCCGAACTTAACACCCCCCTCCATCCTACCCTGTTTCTGCCCCTTACCATGGTGGTAGAGCAAGGGGAGGCTACTCTGCTCAGCTCCGACCAACAATTTAAAGAGTGTGTGATTCAGCTGGCCGAACCCGCCGCTAGGGCCATCGGGCTCCTGGCCGTCGACTAGGGGACTGTAGTGTGCCGGTGCTCCCAGCCGGTGCCTCTTTCTCAACAGCTCTGGATAAATAAAGTTTTTACCACCACCACCACCACCACCACCCGGAAATGCACAAGCTTTCATCCCGAGGGACGCTGAAACGTTTCACGCGGGAAAGCTAGAGAAAACACATTTCTTCCTTAGTGCCATAAGGTGATTTTGTCGAATATAAAGGTAAAGCTTACTTTTTAATTTTTGTGGTCCAAAGGACTAAGATTAGTTAGGAAATTTTGACAAATGGTGTTTATACTCGAAGCTAACCCACGGAAGGTCTGGTAGTTTATTCGTGCATATTAAAGGGAATGGACGTGCGCCGCGGGCACTGAGCGGCCGTCGAGGCGGTGGAGGCATCTGTCGGCTTAGTGGGTACCGTCGCCTGGCGCGATTAGCATCAATCCACATTACGAGCCCCTTAACAGCTGTGCTGTTAAAATTTTCTGTGAGCCTACGTTCGCGAATTGTGGAACTTTTAAAAGTAGAGCCGTACGGCTGTGCACTGGATGACACGAATGCCTGAACCGCATGGTTGGCGTCTCTGGGCGTGCAGTTTTAAACGCTGGGCATGGCGAAGCCGGTTTTTTCTTTAGACGAATGTGATATCCTTTCAGTTACATATATTTGCTTGCTACTGTTTTAGACTGCTTTTTGTGACATGCCACCGAGGTGTCCATTCGTTGAAAACAAAAACTGGCGTGTATGAACTTGCTTATAGATGCTAGTAGGAAGAGACTTTTTCACTAAGGCCCAATGTAAACATGACAACGCTAATACACGAGTGCTTGGGACGCTAGCCGACCACGCAGCGACAAAATAATTATTGACTCCACTCCTTCAGCATCCTTGCGGCCATTGTTCCGAAGTTGGAGTACTGGCTGGTCCGGAAATTTACATGTACCACTTACTCATACTTCATTGACACTGTTCTAGCTGAGGTTGTTTTTACTATTGTATAGCCCGCATGGGCTTTTGTATATTTCAAAAGAGCGAAGGGGGACAATCGACGCGAGAAAACCTACCATTTTTTTTCAGGACGTGCCCCGTGAACATAATTTCTCACATTGGCAGGCGATCGTTCAAAGAAGTAGGGCAATCAGTCCGAGTAGGTTTTCTTCTAGTACACAAGCTTTTTCCTGTTTTTCGTTTTTTTCGTTCTCCTTTTGAGTTTGTTTCGAAGGGTTGTTTTATTTCCTGCGTCCTGGCTCTGACTGATTCAACGCTGAATTTTTATTTTTGGTAAGTTTCGTTCTTTGTCGTTTGAGATATAAGTTTAGTTTGCACCTAAGCGTCCTATGATCTCTGCTTCTAATCTTGCCTAGCACCCTTACGTCCTGTACAATAGAATGAAGTAAATTTCATTTTTTGTTGAATCGTCGAAGAGAAAAAAACTGCAGGTGACGATGGTATAAGCGTGGATGTTTTGAAGGAGGGAGAGATAGGGAACAGGAAAAGCTTTCTGCTTTGTTTTTACAATGCTTAAGGGCTCTAAAATTGCCCACACCCTGGAAAAACATAAACATGCTGCTGATTCACAAGAAGGGAGATACTAAACACGGTAACAATTAGAGACAAATCAGCCTACTCTTTGTTGTTTACAAACTATTTACCAAAGTAATAGTTCACCAACCCAGAGAGGAGGGTGGGTTTACGAAAGGATAGTCAACAAAGGACCACATACATGTCGTCAATAAATTAATAGAAAAATCTGCGGAGATTAGTAAGCCCTTTACATGACATTTATAGACTGTGAAAACGCGTATGATTCAGTAAGAACCGTAGTTCTGCTTGAACCATTGTAAGACAAGGGAATGTAGAGGAGACCCAGATAAAACTCCTAGATGACATATATAAGGAATTGCGGGCAGGATGATCCTTCACAAGAAAAGCGAAAAGTCGCGGTCAGAAAGGGTGTACGACAGGCAGATACAGATACCATCTCGTCAAAACTATTTACAACGTGTCTAGAGGGGATATATAAGAAGGCAGGCTGGAACAACGCCCAATTATGGATATACGAAGAATGCTTGAGAAATTTGCGGTTTGCAGGCGGCATAGGCTTGCTTAGTGAGCCGGCGGAGCAGCTACTAAAACGATTGAGGAACTACATGCAGAAATGTCGTCCATATGGCAACAAATAAATAGGATAAAATTAAAATAAAGTTAAATACACACGCCGAAGCCGCCCTCTTCATCTCAGGAAATGCAACACAAGAACAAGTAGAAGAACAAAACTACCTCGCGCAAGTAGTCAGTGCGCTCTAAAACGACGTAAATGCGCTTAAATGGAGCGTTCCTCATATGTGAATATTTTTGTTCAGATTTTGTGAACAATAGTTGTAAAAATTATGAAGAATATGACAGCCTTGCGCCTCCACGTCTTAACGTGGGAGCTTCAACTATAACGTGATTAGATAGTACGACTTGTAAACTAGGTTTTACCGGCCATGTGGTTTCATCGTCCTGGTTTTCTTACTTTACTGTTGCCTATAGGCCTAAACTGAAGCATGCTTGGTGACCGACGCATGTCGAAAGTGCGTGCCCTGAAACACCTGTGATTCGACATGCACAACGGCAGCAGTCACGTTCGACAGGTCACACTACACACAAACATTCGCGAAGGTGGCAAAAAAAAAAACATTAACTTGCGTTTGATACATGGTGCGTCGGTGCTTCGGTGCACAGTAGCATATTCCATCGGCCCATACAAAGCTCAGAGCACGCCGCTAACTTCAAGCACACTGCATAAAAGTTTTATGGCACCTTGCTTATTACACTTGCGCTTCATTTAGGTGCTATCTCCTGCAGCGAAGAAAAGTGCACGCCTTAACAACCCGCCGCAACAAAAAAACAATAAACCTTTTTCAGGGACAAGGGAAGCTTTTTACGTGTATGAACAATTCGCGAGAGCGACTTTAATTGCGTCCACCCATTTAGGAGCGCAAACCTTTCAATGCGCGAGAATCGCCCTTTCTGTTTTCACCGTTAGAGGTCCTTCTTGTCTGCCGGAAGTGGAACCGTGGACCATGACCTTGCATTTAGCAGGCTATAGTAGGCGAACGCTCCCCGTCGTCTCACAAACAATCTGCTCTTGCCCAATCTGATGTCACCCGTACACCGTTGTAAGATACATCTTTTTCCCCCTACCAAGGGCTGCCGTTATTTCGGCGGCATCGCGCCAAACAAGGCGAAACAAACGGATACGTCAGCTTACAAGGATTGCGCGGGCAGCATTTCGCCCAGCGTACATACGTACAAACAAAAGTGCGTGCACTGCAGATTCCGCATGCGTAACGAAGCGCTGTCAGCACCAACAACAGAAGCGCCAAATGTCAACGACAAACAAAACATACGTCGAGGTAGCATTTAAGGCGTGCGAAGTCAGAAACGACCGGACATGCCACAGCCAGTGTCGCAAAGTCGGTGCCTAGCGAAACCACGTCCGCTGTACTTCAGCCTCCTTCATAAGGCTATGGAACTTGGAAGGCTTCCGTCTCTCTCTCTTCGAATAAACGACTAGGGGTGCCGCTGCATGCTGCTTCTATAATTCCTTAGATATCATGGCGCGTTCTTTATGTTCTTTGTTCTTGTTCCGGACAATAAAGGATATGTTCTTTAGTTTCTGGTATTTTCCAGGTGATTTATATGCCTGGGCTTCGAACGAAGGAAAAATCGCTTGTCGTTTAGCAGGGGAAAGATCTACACCAGTCAGAAGTTCTCTGAGGCGGACTTGTTGGAGCGAGAGTAGGGCGAGGTAATTGGTATGATTAACTAGGAAAATCTAACATGGGAAACATACCCTATTTATTTCGGGGCCAGGAGAAAATACTTATAGAAATGAAAAAAGGAAAAAAAGAAGCCCCAATCCGTATCTACTGCGGTGTAACGGGTAAATGTGGCACAGTCATTGCACATCGATTCATGTAAAGTATGTGGAAAAATGTCTGTAAAACTTAAACCGAGTATAGTTGTACTTGCTTTGGTGTTCGTTAAATGACAAATTTTTTGCATTCGTAAAATTTTTTGGTGTTTTTTGTTGCAACTTGGATACTGGCAATAGACTAATATAAAGGCTGTACTTCGGACCTGTTTACCGTTTACGCCCAGAACCTCTTTAGACAATAGTATTTTTGTTTGGTGGTTTTATTGTTATCGAATGTGTGGGGTTATAGAGGGGTTAAAGTAAATTGGTTTACTTTCCCCTGCAATAGCAAAACCGGCGACGAGAGAGACTAATCCGTCTTCGTCTTCTCGTTTCGCCCCGCTAGCAAGCTATCTCCCACCCCGCGGCTGCGCGCTGTGCCGCGCCAGCCGCGGCGGGCCGTGGCTCACCGGAACAAAGGAAGCGACAAGTGTTTTCGCTCATTGACATTTATTACAGGATAATAAACATTCAAAGAGCATGCAGGCTAGCTGGTTGACGGCGAGGATCTAGTTCCTCGCCCGGGCAATTTAAGGGAATCGAGAGGTTCGACTCACCGCGACAACAGTCATCTCCGGGGGCGCCTCAGCGCGCTCGCGTTTGCCTCGCTGGGACACCGATGGCAGCCATTGTCGCCCTCCTTTTTGCCCGATCCTCGAAGGAAGGAGGTCGCTAGGCACGTCCTCTCGCCTCGCTTCCCGAGCTCCAACTCCCCCGCAGCTCGCATCCCGCGCGCGCTCGCCGGCTTAAAGACACTCCTACGGCGAGGAGGTAGATCCCCCTCGCCGACGTCTTGCCTAGCAAGTTCCCGCGAGGAGCAAGCGGTGTGGCGAAGCCGAACCAAAGGGAACGCGCTAAGGTCGCGTTCCCACATCCCTCCAACCTTAAACGTTTCCGTACGGTGGAAAGAATAGCACACGGGGACATCTAAACGCAATGTTCGTAAAACTATACAGAACATGAAGGTTCGCCCCCGCGTTGTAGCTGTCCTCGCACTCGCCGCCATCAAGCAGGCATCGTCAGCCACATGCACAATCTTACGCCCATGCACAATCTAACGCTCAGGTGTCGCAGGTAACACCTCTGAGGTGACGGTGCACACGTTGGCTCGAATAGGCATGCCAAGCACAGATGCAGTTTCGTCGTAGACAGCTGTGCCCAGGGGCTGCTTTCGTCAAGACCCGCTGAGAAGGCAACAGCTGGCCCAATGCAACGGGGGCCGCAGAGTTCTCAGCCATAGGTTCGACGTAGCGCAGCACAGCTCAGGCCAACACGAGCATCGTTGCTCGCGCTGGCGCTCTTGTCAGTCGGTGGTGAGGATCAGCAGGTCCCGTCCGGCCCTGGCCGAAGACAGCAGGTCAGGGTGTCGAAGCGTAGTGCTGAAGCCAGCCCGAGCAAGTGTAGCGACTGCGCTGATAGATGACGTCCGTACAGCTGCTGCTGTCAGCCCGGACGCAAGCGAGGACGTATCAGCAGGTCCAGGAGCCCCGCGACCGCAAAGTGCGGCCCAGCACCGAAGTGACGCCAAGCCATGAAGCACACGACGGCGCCGCCCGCACCAACACGCCCTCCATGGAGGAAGACACCAGCCGTAGGGAGCTCCCACGGCGCCGCGTCTAGGCCGCCTCCAAGTAGCTGCCACGCCAGGGCAGCCGCCAGTGGTCCCCAGCTCTCGAACGCTAGCCGACCCGGAGCAGCAGGTGGCATCACAGACATCGCATAGCAAGCAAGCCTGGGTGACTAAACTCGCATTGCGTATCACATCGGCATTCTCGCAAGCCATGAAGTCAGGCAAGGAAGAAATGCTATTCCTCAGCATCGGCCGCGTGGCACGACGCTAAACAATTGCGGCTGTCAAAAGACGGTTTCCGACAGCGCACAAAAAACTCACTTTCTTGAGGCGAAGGAGATCTTCCCCTGCTACGTGCCGAACCACTTAAAACAAGCATTCCGGCGACACGCACCCCGCCATTCAGTGGAGAAGAGGGGCCGTTTCCCGTCCGTCTGCTACCGAGCCACGTCCTCCTCGGTCGTGCCCTCTCCCACGCGGTGCCGGCTCCGAAAAGCCTTCGGGCAACACGCATCTTTGACAACGACCGGCAACCCAGAGGCTTGCTCTACTGCCCCATTCGCACAGCCGTGAAGGAGACATCGGCTTTGTCGTCGGCCCTACCCGCTCGCTGCAATACAAACAGCTTAATGAGCGGCGGCGCCCATCGCGTCTCGCGATGTCGGAACGCCCGGTGCCGAGCCGCAATACCAGACAGCCCATACGGCACCCGTGGCCCCTGGCCACACGGCTCCCAGAGCCCGACTCCCGGAGTCGATAAAAGAGACAGCAGAGAAAAGAAAATCGGGCCAAACAACTCAGCTTCCGTACTCGCTCACTTCGGGCTTGCAATTACAGCGCGGGCCTTATGCCCTAGCGCGTCATGGGTGCTGGACATCAAAATTTCAGTTTGCCGCGGCAGAAACGTCCCGCCTAAACGGCGCACTGAGAAAACTCGGCGCTCACATGTTCTAGCACGATGTAGCAACGTTCACTCCGCTCTCAAGAAAGTACGCCTGCCTCCGCTAGCGATCTGATTCACGCTAGCAGTAACACTTGTCAGGTTCGGACAAAGAACTTTTCTCACACCGAACAAAGACATGTTCCATGTTCCGAGAGCCAGCCCCACGTTGATGCGCCAGATGTGGGGTTATAGAGGGGTTAAAGTAAATTGGTTTACTTTCCCCTGCAATAGCAAAACCGGCGACGAGAGAGACTAATCCGTCTTCGTCTTCTCGTTTCGCCCCGCTAGCAAGCTATCTCCCACCCCGCGGCTGCGCGCTGTGCCGCGCCAGCCGCGGCGGGCCGTGGCTCACCGGAACAAAGGAAGCGACAAGTGTTTTCGCTCATTGACATTTATTACAGGATAATAAACATTCAAAGAGCATGCAGGCTAGCTGGTTGACGGCGAGGATCTAGTTCCTCGCCCGGGCAATTTAAGGGAATCGAGAGGTTCGACTCACCGCGACAACAGTCATCTCCGGGGGCGCCTCAGCGCGCTCGCGTTTGCCTCGCTGGGACACCGATGGCAGCCATTGTCGCCCTCCTTTTTGCCCGATCCTCGAAGGAAGGAGGTCGCTAGGCACGTCCTCTCGCCTCGCTTCCCGAGCTCCAACTCCCCCGCAGCTCGCATCCCGCGCGCGCTCGCCGGCTTAAAGACACTCCTACGGCGAGGAGGTAGATCCCCCTCGCCGACGTCTTGCCTAGCAAGTTCCCGCGAGGAGCAAGCGGTGTGGCGAAGCCGAACCAAAGGGAACGCGCTAAGGTCGCGTTCCCACAAATGTTATAACCAATTTTTTTTACCAGTTTAATATGTCAATATATGCTTTGCTGCTGATAATTTCCTGTTTGGATTTCAGTAACCTTGTTTTAAATAATTTTGTTAGTTCATCGCGTTCCTTTTTCGTAATTTTGCACATTGTGAGGTAATGGTAGACGTTTCCGGATGGTAGCCCGCGTCTGCAGGTAATATTGTCGGGCTTCTCGAATTGCTAAAAATAAAATGGAAACCTACCATAGTCAGATATCGCTTGTGTTGTCTAGTAATTGGAGTGAAAATTTTGCTATATAATGTTTTCGTTTTCTGGCCATTCCCACTGATCCGCAGCGGTCTCCCTGCCCTATTCATTTCATATTTGGTTCCATTTATTCGTACTTCTCTCTTTTAGTTGCCTTTTCCTGAACTGGGCAGTTACATGGATATTAACCGTTACAAATGACGGCTGCTTGGTTCCCTAATGTTATTTGTCCGCTATCTCGTTACCTAAAAATGAGGGAAGCTCACGCTAACGCGTAAGAAGCTGTATAGAACCTTTACGAGCATCACGAAGCTTGAAGTCCACGATTACAGCCGATTTGCTTCTTCTACCCTGCCGCAACGACCTTTACTCCATCATTGTTGCTATGAGTGTGAGCTTCCTTCTTTTCTTTTTTTGAACTGGTAATCATTGGACATTACCTTCGATGGGTGTACCTATGACGTGTCTTTCTCGTTCCGAACAAGGGTTGCCACGATTACGGCGAACACTATAGTTTTTTTTTGGCCAATCTTGGCCAATCTCCCAAAGTGGGTATGCTTGGCCTGCAAACATAGTGTGCGGTCGCCGCGAGACACGCGCACACATGTATTTTGTGGTTAAAAGAATGGGCCCAACGAGTTCTTTTAATTGCGGTGTCGCAAAAACATAGAACGCATCTATTATACAAGGACACCGCGAGTACTAGTTACGTATTGATGTGTTGCTTCGAATTTTCCCAATGTTTTCTTTTTGCTGAAAAAGTTTTGCATGTATTAGGTATTTTACCGGATTTAGCTTTTTGGTAATATTTTGCCTACATAAACGTTGCAGAAAACAATTTGTTTACATTCCTTCTCGGACGGCTGAATAGAGGAACAGGCGGAGAAAGAGAACGACGTATAAATGAAAATTTTCTCGTTTGAGTAATCAAAGAAACACTATCTTGTTCAAAAATAGAAGGTCGTGGAGGTGCTGGGTATCGATCCCAGTACCTCTCGCATGCTAAGCGAGCGCTCTACCATCTGAGCTACACCCCCGACACAAAATACAGCCACAACAGAGACACCAAGAAGGAATTCAAGCCGTTATAATGAGCGTCATTGCGTAACTTTCAAAAGGAACGCAACCGGATTTAATCGGGGTCGAAGGCACGAACGACTTGAAAGCGAGAGCAATTCGTAAAATCCACGTAGCTGATCGATTCACTTCTAGCGCAGAGTGTTGCAATACTTCCTAAGTAAATTCTACTCTTTATTTCTCCGTTTGAGTTTCGGTTGAGTCTCCACCTGAATAAAGATTACTCCTTTTCGTCTTCCCTTAAAAATATATTGCTCTCTACCTTTTCTCTCCACTTTCTTTCCCCGCGTTCGCTCGAAGGTTTACACATATTAGCAGCGCTTCGTTTCCTACTTGTCTTTAACGTTACTAGCTTCTTTAAAGGAGAAACAGAAAGAAATTTTTATGGGAAATTAACAAGAAACAGCGATCTTTTATCGTTCCGTTGCCCCTTTTTACTTTCGCGTTTTGTAATATGCATACTAAACTTTCTCTTCACCGGATTACTTCAAACCGACTCTCTCGATCATGCAAATGTCGGATGATTTTAGGCTAAATTTTGCCTCTGCACGGAATTAAAATTACTTGTAGTATACTGAAAGTTTAGTAGTCACGTCGTAACCCTTAAGCAAATTTCGCATTGTCGGAGTTCCTCAGCGAGGTGAATTGTTCCGTGTTCAATGTGGGCCCGCTGTCTCCGATAGACATTATAATCTGTTGGCGACTGCATGGAAGGCGCGTATGGTATGTCGACGGTTCAGAAAAATAAAAATAAACACGTTCTGGAATAACAATGAAGGTGCCAGAAAGAGTGAAAAGAATGTCACATCAAGGTGGGGCACCGACAAGCAGCGATAGAACAATTTCAACCAGTGAAGTGCATCACTCGGATTGTCATGAGCTCGACCCACTTGCGAATGTGTCTTGTACTGGGTATGCGTTGAGCGTGCTGGTTCAGAATGACCGTCTATTGTACCACCTATGCAGAGACGATGTAGGCACATCAGATAACGGAGGTAAAAGGAGAATTGTGTTGCTTGTCACAAGAGAAGTCTAGTGGCAGCAGCGCTAGGCCCTAAAGTATTCCTTGTGTGCAGTGTGCACTAGGGCGTGTTCCAAAAAACAGCATCCCCGTCATCAATAAAGCAATGCTTTATGGCCTAAGGCACATTGCGTCCACTGCAGTGTGTGTGCCTGAGGGAACAACAAAGTTTGTTCATTGGGCCATGTTTTCACCACTGGCGTTGATGTAAGTAGAGAAACGTGTTTGTGGCCAGGGACACACGCATGCCTTTGATGCAACTACGAACACTAGAAGACTCCTGTCGAACGAAAATCGTTTAGTTAAGACATGGAAGCGGGCATCGCTTATACATCTCGTGAAACTTTTCTGGGAGGTGTAAGACAAATATTAAACAAATCCCCCCGCACAAGTATTATTTATTCCATCCGCTGTTTTTATTTGAAAACCATGCAAACGGTGGTACTGAGCTTGAGAAGAAACAGAGAACTTGCAAGTACTTGAGCTGACGCTGAACCACTGCGCGTAGGGAGGGATGGGTAATATCATGTAAGTAGGAGAACTGGGAGAACAATTGAGAAAGGAACCTGAGTTCAGCTTCACCTATATGCGGCGGTGAGAATGGATTGTCGTTCGTCAGCTACTCCCACGAATAAACCCTGCGAAGATTTATTGGGAATGTAGAATGCTGGCGTTTGTAAAATAAAGGATGCATTGCACGTAAGCTAATTCATTCACCCAGAATACGTTGCAGACATTTTGTTCAGCGAAAAATTGAAAGTTCCCGTTCGGCCATGTGCTACCTTACTGCTGACGCCATGTGATAGTCCGTGCAGAATTAGTAACTGTTGCACATGTAGGGGACCTTTAATGTTCTCTTACATGAGCCTTGTGCCGGTGAATACTCGCGAACTCTAACGCAGTAGCTAAGGAAACCTCCGTGGTTTGGTTGGTTCCAAGGCTTGATTTACCCTGTCTTGTCAGCAAACCAGCAAGTGACATAACGCGTAGGCAGTCAGCACATTGAAGCCAGGACTAAAACCAGGTACGTGAGGGCTGAGTAGAAGAGTGAGTAGGAAAGGCTGAGGATTAAGAGAGAAAGAGAACAGTAATGGTGAGAGGGTACTGTTGGTGCATTGACGAATGAACACTTACTGGTACCGAATGCTTTCCGCTTACAACCAGCAAAGTTGTTTTGTTCTCGCAGCACATACGAATGTCCTCAACGATAACATTCTAATTGTTGGCTTGACGCGGTGGCCGAAATAGAAAAGAGTGGCTAATTTTGTCAAACGCTTTGGATACTTGCTCTTGGGCAACTCCAGCAGAGCTAGCTGCCACGCATTGACGGCGCGTACGAGTAATGGGGATATGGGATTGAACACTATGACCCCAAATTCCGCAAGTTTTATGCGCACTTACAATTTCACCGGTAATACTCTTGCGCCGATTGGCCAGAATGGAACTTTCGAAGGTATCGTACAATCGACATTGCAAAAAGATATAAATCGGTTTCTGATAATACCATTTTTTTCTCTACCGGAGCCACTTTTGGATATAAAAACAGTATTACCGCAATAAAAAGTTGGCGGCAGGGTTCTTACAGTCTAGGCATTCTGTAGAACCTAAAAATAATCTAAAAAGCTGGTCTTAAAACCAATTGTAGAATTTTGTTTGAAAACCAGTGGACCCCGTGTCGTGTTGTGCGCCTCCAGAAATCTACTGTTTACAGAATTTAGCGCACAGTAACGCAATCTCCGGCCGAGAACTTTACTCGGTCGTCGAGCGAAAGCACGAAGTGAACAATGTGAGACACTGCGTCAGGAGACTGATTAGATAGTACGGAATCAAAATACTCGCATAATGGAGTTGATATGCTTCAAGAATCGAAATCTCGTTATAAGGGGTTTAAATCAGCCTCAATTTGTGCGATTTTTACAGCAAGTCTTTCCCCGTCTGCGGAAAAGAAGTATTTTTAATAAAAAAGCTATTGCATTGTAACGGCATCGAAGCTATCTTGCACCGCTCAGCTTTAAAATATTGTAGGCAAGTGTTCGCATAGAAAGTAGTCCCAAAGATTGGCCATTTTCAAAATGGTCTGATCAAATCAAAACATTGGTCAGACTGAAAACAATGAATTATTGCAAAAATCCCGATGAAGTCCACGCATGTGCCATTTAAAGCTGACTTGTGAGCACTGTCCGTGGGCATAACTCATCTGTTCTCCCCATATAAAAACATGCCCATTTTGTGAAAACTGAAATTTTTACGCGAAAAGAAAGAGTAAAGAGTACACTTTACACCGTCAACGAAAGTAAATGCGTCAATGATTGCGTCAAATGGCGCCCCGACGCACCTAAAGGCGCTGACACTATAGACACTGGTACAAAAGTCAATAGTGTGATTATTGTTAGTATTAAGATACCTTGTTCGCAAAAGGGTGAAACGTACATGCCGTTTCTCTCGCTGGTGACCGGGAATAAAACTGTGTGCAGTGCGCTGATGCTCTTTGACACCTAGATCCCACGTAAAGGGCGAAGTGAACGAGCCGTTTCCCAATTGTTGCGATCGTAGAGAAGTAGAATAGCTTTCCTATCGATGTCAAAAAATGCAGCCGTCGCGTAAAAAATTCATCACTCTCATCAATCTTAAATGGTTAGTGGGTGTTAATTACCAGCATATTTACAGATGTAAAGGCGAAGTTCCGCAAAAAACACTCGCCCCTTGCCATCGACGCTACGCGAGAAAAGGAATTATAGCCTATCTCCCGACGTAACAGCATCCAGCTAACAGTCCCCCGGAATGACTAACAAAGATATCGATGGCACCTCGATAAAGATATCGATATCGATGGCACCGATGGCAGACGAACAGCTGCTGTGCGGCTTTATGAATTTAAAGTAGACCCGATGTGCCGTTTAGGGAGACGTGTCAACGTGGTTGACCATTCCGAGCGTGTGTCATTGTTTCTTGTTGTTTTAAAGTTTCGCCGTCAACCGGTTTCGACTTGACCGCTCCCGCGTGGCCGGGGCGGTAAAAAAAAATGGAGATTCATTTTCTGTAAGGTTGAGGTGTTGCTCTTTCGAAAGAGCGTCGCTTGCAAAGGAATACTAAATACTTGAATTCATGCAGGGTATGTATCCAACTCTGGCTTACCTTTCAATTGAGTACTCCAATAAAATTGACAGTTGGGCTAGTTGGTTTTGATTCATCGTAGGTAGCGCTAGAGAGGGGGACACAGAGGAGGAGACACACACGACGACGCCGTCGTGTGTGTCTTCTCCTCCGTGTCCCGTCTCTAGCGCTACCTACGATGAATTGAGTACTCCAACAGATGAGCTACGCGTCCCTTTGTTCATTTACAGCTGAACGGTCTCATACTAAACGCATTTTTGTCTCTGGTGGGTGGAAGCTCCAAAATGCCTCAAATACCCACTATCCCTTAGTGTTTTGTACTTGATACATTTTGAGAAAACAGCTCTTGCTCTGAAAACGCGTTCACTACCTTGCCATCTGCATTATATTCCAATTTTCGGGGCTGGGTCGTGAATGTCAAATACTCTAATTATGGAGTTGTAAAAACCCAATTACAAAGAGGGAGCACGACGAGAAAAGCTAAGGCCAACTTGGACAACTTGCCCAACAATTTGTTTTACTGAATGCTGAACACTTTGCCATTTCATATGGTGCTCCTTTGTTGACACAGAGGATTAGAACACCATGCGGTGTCATTGGGTACCGCAACTAATTATCGCCAGTGCATTCTACACGTGAATTAAATTTCACTATTACATTCCCTGAAACCACGTTCATTGTCTCACGTTTTTGGCACAGAACACATCGGCAATTTTAAGCCATAGAAATCGCTTATGCTTCCATCCCTGCATTTATAGAGAGGTGTGTTAGTGGGCGAGTGTAAACACTCACATAGGGCTAGTGTTGCCATCGCTTTTCCTCTGGAAAAAACAGCCTGCCTTTAGCTTGAAGCGTGCATGCCTCTGTACACAGATATATGTAAGATGAAGATCAGCCTCCTCATCATTATCATAATCATCAACAGCCTACTCAGGTCCACTGCAGGATAAAGGCCTCTCTCATTGACTTCCAACTGCTCCTGTCTAGCGTCGCTTGAATCTATTCTTTCCCGCTTAATTGTGAGCTACACTTCACGACGCGCAAAGGCTCACAAAGGCGGAGAAAGAAATCCAGGCAAGTCGTGTGGGAACAGATGCGACAATAATTGATCAGGCGCGCAACAGGATTCAGTCTAGGTCGAATGAAAGCCGAGGGTGCAGCTCATATGACGGAGGCCTTGCTTAGTATGCGAGATGTACTGAGATCGACACGCACTCCCTCCATCTTCTTTTTCGACAGCTTCCTCCCCTTGCAATTAGTTTGTGGTTAACGCTCACCATGTTTTTTACGTGAATTTTATTTCTCCACCATATATGCACCCTAAGCGATTCTTTCACTTATTCGGCCCCATATTTTGCTTTATCGATAAGACACTATTTACACAACATCCTTAGCAGGACGTGCTTTTAGGACTATGCAATCAGTCGACATGCTAACTGCTCTAATCAGGAAGTGTGGTGTTAAAATGGAAGCCATTAGGTGGGGGGTGGGTGGAGGTTGTGAATATATTTTCCCTGTTTTAATCGTCTTACGTATAAGTGGCTATATGGCTACCGTGCAAGTTCGCAGCTACAGATTCAGTTTTGGGTGAAGGTTGTTTTGGGCTTTCGCATGCGTAATTTTGGGGTGTCGAACAACCGCCTGAAAAAAAAAAAAACTTTCGGCATGAGGTGATAAGGATATCTGGCAAGTTTTTGTTTGGAATTCAAAAAGAGTGGGTGTTCAGGGTATTATACTGAATATTACTGGGGTCTAACATATCAGTCGATAAATAGCCATGCTTAGAATATAGCTATGCTATGCTATGAGGTTTTAAGGGGGGGGGGGAGATGGGTCAAAGGGGTCCGAAAGTGTCTGGCAAAATGGGGCTGAGGAGCTCATTTTTAAATGTACCCCGGGTCACTATTGTTTTACTAACAGCTAGATTGCGCCGGTGACGTGGCGTGACGTTATTTATTATCAGGGGCGGTAGAGACAAAAACAAGGCCGTAATTGCTTTCATATTCAGCGGGATGCATCCGTGTTCAACATCAACTCGCTTGCCAAAAAAAGATGTCGTGGAGGTGCTGGGTATCGATCCCAGTACCTCTCGCATGCTAAGCGAGCGCTCTACCATCTGAGCTACACCCCCGACGGGAACCGAGAGCTGAACTAAGAGGTTTCAACACATTGCTTCTTGTCGCCACTGCCTTCGACCTAGATTAAATCCGGTTGCCCGCCAAGCAACGGTTCTGCAAGGAGGCCAACTCACCTGGCAACGTGCATGAATTCCTTCTGGATACCTTTGCTCAGAGCTTGTTCCTGTCGGGGGTGTAGCTCCGATGGTATGACATGTTTATGTTGATTGGTTTGTACAGTCTATGGCTATGCCGCTTATGGGGTGTGCATGCTGAGCCACCAAGATCAACTAAGTCATATTTCCGAGAAACTGTGGCATTTGTACATAGTGTGTATAGTTCGCATGACCAACCACCTGACTAGTCCCCTCTTTTAAACGCTTGTGTGTGTTTTCCTGAATTTTGATGTATTAATTGATTGCAGGGTTTAACGCGCCAACGCAACGCAGGCGATGAGGCGCGCCGTAGTGGAGGGCTCCGGATTGATTTTGACCACCTGGGGATCTTTAACGTGCGTCGAAATCTCGTACACACGGGCGTTTTTGCTTTTCGCCTCCATCAGAAAAGTGGCCGCCGCAGCCGGGAATCGAACCCGCGACTTCTTGCTCAGCAGCGCAACAATTTTGATGTATATGTGCTGCTCATAACTTCAGTGTATTCTTTTGTTTGCTTGACTAAGTATTCCTCGTACTGCCACGTCTGAGCGTATTCTCCCATGTAATAAAGAAAAAAAAAAAGATGGTAGAGCGCCCGCTTAGCATGCGAGAGGAACGGGGATCGACACCCAGCACCTCCATGACGTCTTGTTGATATATAAAGATTTCGGGTTTTGTACTTTTGATTGTGGAAGGGTGAAAGCAGATGTTTATTACTTTTGTGCAGTCGTTCTTTCTCAATATCAGTTGTAACGACGCTTAAATTTACACCGTCGTTACAACTTGCCCAATCAAGCCACAGACTTCGTCTGTAGAAAAGAACACACAGCTTTCTGTTATTTCAAAACTGCGGACGCCAGTTTAAAGAAACATAGACAATTGAAGGGCTAAATAAGAAAAAAGTTAAAATTGTGATAATAGTAATGCCTCACTATGTCTTTCCAGCAGGTTATAAGGCTGTGGAAGGGTCCTGTTAACTATTATTCAGTGCAGGCAAGAAACACTGAAGTAATTTTAAAAAAAACTTATATTTCTTCGAAACAAAACGCTTTACGAAGTTGTTTTTATTGTTGCGTGCGTAAATACATAAAATGATTTACAGTCCACAATATTGTTAACGTGACCGTACCCTTGGGCAGTTGGAGCTACCAACTAGATGTGTTTATCGTATTATTCCTCAGTCGTACACTCCGTTTTACTGTCCGAAGTGCTTTAAAGTAGGCCCACCAACGCCGTCGGACTGGTGTACAAGAATGGAGATAGATTTTTTTGCCACCCTCTTAATATAATTTTATTCAATCACTGTTGTTTACCTTCTAGGCCTCAAACCTTCTCCTCGAGATGTCTTCAGAAAACGGAGTAGTGGTTTCCGCATCAACGGTGCATAGAAGGGCGACTGGGAGCATGATGACAGCAGCAAAGCTGTGCATGAAGAAAGCACCGTATTCTACGACATGCAGGGCAGCACCAGTTATACTTTGTGATCTGCTTTAATGAGTCACCAGCTAGATGTAATCACGGTCAGCAATTTACTACAACCTTTAGACGTCATGGCCCATCAGAAAATAGTGGCATATTTACACAGGGAATTTAATGCATTACTAGGTAGTTTAAAGGCAATCGAAATAACTGTACTTTACCCGCTATTATATGTCTGGAGCACTTAGTGTCTTCGGCATGAATTCAGAAATACTTGCATCTACAAAAGCTGAGAGTACTGGCTAGTTTGTGGCTAGAGGGCAGGTGACATGTCTTTTTATATATTTGGTTGCATTTTCTCAGCTACGAAATATGTTTTTTTACTGTTAGTAAGCGAAGTGCGGTGTAAGTACTTTAGCCTCCCTTAAGCACTTTTTCGTGACTTAAGGCTGCAGAAACTTGAGAATAAGCTCTTATGGATGCAGTAAATCAATGGAAAGACAAGAACGTTATTATTAATAGCAAGAGCATTGTAAAATGTACGAATTAATGAGGATGACCATGACAGTTGCCGGCTTAACGGCGGAAGACCAAAGAAGGACAAAGAGCGCGAAATCAAATAAAGTAGGCAAAAACATTCTTACGTAAAGTACTAAAATCGTGAAGTTAAAAGTTGGATGGTATAACCGGTAGGTCGAACAACAGTGGGAGGCACAGCGCAAAAATAGGAGAGCAAAGCATTGTAACCAAAAAAGCGATAGAGCTATCCTATACATTTACTTGAGCAGTTTGAGGTATTTAAAAATAAACAACGCTCAAGCAAAGGACCCCGACTGATTCAGTGAAGTAGAATAAAGGCTCCTTCCCCCTCGTTCCTGGGTTCGGATCGCGTTCCTTGCACATATTTATTAAAAAAAATTATGTGCCCCATGAGGTGAAAAACCAGGCGTGGTGAGCAGTGGATCACCCGAAAATTACATAAGCCGTCAGCTAAAGAGAACGAAAATGTATCGGGAATACGATTAGGGCTTACGAAGGCGCGGCGAGAGCAAAAAGATAACCGCCACTCTTCGGTTACGCCTCACGACTGATAACGTTCCAGGTGTACTTCAGTTTGCTGAAATTCTGTAAGGTGAACACTATGGTTTCCCCACTTGATACTTTAATGCTACCTCACCTGTGTCGTGCTGGTTTCAAGAAGTTGTCATAAAAAAGAGTTGAAGCTTCTGACTTCGAAGTTCCAAATTTTCTTCGGAGTTATCCCATAAACACTCAAGGGGAAATTGCCCAGTGACGATGGTGCGATGACAGGCAAGTGACTTAAGCACTATCTACACCCGCGCCCCACAGAACAGTGCTTTTGATTTGCAGCTAAGTCTGGTTAAGTGCTTTGAATGCGTATTCAGTATGTTTTTCCCTTCGATACTATACCGCTGCAGCTCGTTTGCATAATTCTGGTTATGTGAAGCTTCTATGGTACAGATATGTGGATTCTCAGCACGGAGTTCTACATGATCATTAGACCGGCCAAATACTCACTCAAGTGAATTGTTCAATGACTATTGCACAGTTTGTCACCAGTGCAGGGTTGATTCTCTCCCATTTGGTTGCAGCATAGCATAACCAACCAACATTCTCGCGTACCCACTCCTGATGATTAGGCAGGGAGGACGGCAGCGGCAGTGGGAGGACCATGGCCTATTGATTGAGTACCCTGGCCATAATGCTACGGCATTCACAGCAAAGAGGCAAACGTGAGTGCCACCGGTATTTTTGTATTTTGGTTTGAAGCCTCGGGGAATTAAAGCCCCTTGTGGGAAGTATTCGTCTCCTGTAAATATTTATTCGATTTCTGAAGACGCATTTGCGTTCCTCGAGTACAGAAGCTGATGGCAGGGCTATTTTAAGGTCTCATTTGGTTTGGAATCTCGTCGACGAAAAGTAGCTGCATTTTTACTTTTGATGGCCTCGAAAACCGACAAAGCTTTCTCTTTCATTCGTGCATTTTATGCACATTCCTGCATGTCTATTCAGTTATATTGTGTGGCAAAACATGAGTGCGTAATATACACGATGAGAAAAAGTTTTAGTTCTTCGTACAAGGCAGTTTTCGTCACACGAAAGTTTTAGTCGCTTAGAAACCAGCGTTGTCTTTTCTCAGACTAATATTACAACCATGGATGGGGAATGCTGGAGTAGTTTCATTTGATTCAACATACACTAGCGAGCTGAGGATAAGCGCTCGTGTGGAAGTGGTTGTTTCACCACCCGACCAAATGAACAGAATATTGTGCAATCATTAAAAAAAAAAACAAATAAATTTCAGTAATCAAAGCATGCTTTCAACTTTATTCTTTTAACACGCAGAAAAACATTTTGGTGCCGTTTTGTTGTCGTAATCTTAAGGCCTTCCTTACCAACAGCTGAGCCATGTTTCTTATTCCTTTGTTTTCGTCATTACTCAGTCAAGAAAGGGTTCACTTTGTCAAAAATTGACGCCTAACTCGTGGTACTATGTTTCGAACTTCTAAACCACTTTAGGTACACCTTATTGAACAAGTAATATTTTCATCAAAAAGAAACATTTTTTATCCTAACGTTTATCGCTGGATAAAACCCTGGAAGAGAATATTACGACAGGCACTGAAAACGCAAAAACCAGGTTCTCTGTGCTTCGGATATAACCTGCTCACAAATCTCACCCTTAGACTATACCGCGCTTTGCACGATCGCTATTAGCTTCATAATAAGCAACAAAATCAAAAAGGGATGATGTGGAGGTGCTGGGTATCGATCCCAGTACCTCTCGCATGCTAAGCGAGCGCTCTGCCATCTGAGCTACACCCCCGACGGGAAGAGACAAGTGAACAAGGATTTCTTAACGCATTGCTTCTTGTCGCCGCTGCCTTCGACCTGGATTGAATCCGGTTACCCGCCGAGCGAAGGTTGTGGAAGGATGCACACTTGCCTGACAACGTTCCTGGGTTCCTACTTGTTGCCTTTGTTGGGAGCCTGTTTCTGTCGGGGGTGTAGCTCAGATGGTAGAGCGCTCGCTTAGCATGCGAGAGGTACTGGGATCGATACCCAGCACCTCCACGCCTTTTTTTTTGTATGTGAAGATTTCGCGTTTTACGTGGCGTACTTTTGAATGTAAAAGCGGGTTGCCTTGCACTTGTTGTAAGCTTACAAAAGGGAAGAACATTGCGAAGGCAGGTGTTTCTTACTTTTGTGCACTAGTTCCTTCTCAGTATCAGTCGTAATAATACTAAAATTTACACCGTGTGCACCTTGCGCAATCAAGCCGCAGACTTCGTCCGTAGGAAAGAACACAAAGGTTCCTGTGATTGCAGAATTGCCGCTTGTTTGTTTTACTTTTATTTGTGACGTTTTTTTCTGTAACTTATGGTGCTTCATGTTTGCCCTGTACGGTGCTTAAACTTGAACGTGTCATATTGTACATGACTTTAGGGAGGGTGGGAGGGGGGGGGGGGACACTAGTCAAGCGGTTTGTACAGCTTTTTTCCTTGCCTTCCTGATCTCGAAGGATAGAAAATAAAGAAATTATTATATACTTTTCTTCTGTAAACGGGAGATTCTTGTTTCTCGATTGTTGCGTACACAAACTTACGAGATTGCTGCAAAAATTGGTCCGTAAAGCAAATTGTTAATTTTGTTTCACATTAAACGATAGCCTTGTTTGTCTGTTCGCTTTCAACGCCTTCTTTAGGATTCCATTCACAACGCACCGAAAAAAAATCAGCGTGCCAACACTTGGTGAAATAGATTCTTTGCTTTAGAGATTTCTTCACATCAAAAATGTCCTCTGTTTTTCATCCACGTTTTTACTCGGAGTGTGTTAGTGTGAAAGTTAAAATAACTTCTCATCAGAAATGGCGGGGACCACCACTTTAATTGTGGAATGAGCGAGTGAGTGTATACAATTAGTACAACGTGGTTTAGGCGCCGAATGTTGGGGGCCCGCCCAATGGGCTGCCCTACTCCGTGCTGGCCAATCAGTCTTTCTCCACAAGCCTATGTTGTGCCGATAGCTGAGAGACCGCTAGCTTTCCCACGCATTGCTCCCAGGTTGGCTGAAGATTAGGGACGGTAGATGTAGCTTGCAGACATTGCCAAATAGTGTACTACACAGGGGGCGAGGCTTACGGCAGAAATACCGGCAGCAGTGTAGAAGGAGGCGTGCATCCATTTAGCAGTGTGCCTTGAGCACGACAGTTTATCTTTAATCAGTGAAGGCAATCGCCTTCGTTTTGGATAGGTTGGGGGTGTGGTCGCGAGACCGGAGTTCGCTCGTGGCGGTACTGGGTGGGGATATTTTTGTAAGCTTTAAGAGGAGTACGCTCGGGGGTGCTTGTTGCGCACATTGATTTCGCATGCTTAAAAACGGGCCACGGTGCACGAATGCGGGAAGCGGTGCAGGCTCGCTCATTTCCCTCGTAGGTTCGTAGCAGTTGTGTCCACGCATCCAGGCAATGTTAATTTCCGGGATGTGGCGCAGGGTTTGTGCAGCGTTGGGGGCCCTTGTGCGATGCCGTTCAGCGGGGAGTGGCCACACGCTGCCTGAGAGTGTCTCAGTAGCATGATGTATTCTTCGCAGATGGTGGCTGTAAAGCCATGAGGAATTATTCTGCTGTCTTGATAAACGTAGTGGAGAGTGTAGCGGTCTTTAACTCTTGGCCATCGGTGTCGGTGTGTTCATGGCATTGCCTTATAGTTGGGCGGTTGAGTGAAACGCCTATCTAAACAGTAAAGGAAGAGTTCGTGAAAAGTTTGTATTGATGCCCAGCCCCCCGCGTTGCTGGGCATCGCCCGTTTGCGCGCAGGGGCGCAAGGAAAAGTGTTTTGTGCGGTGGTGGCAGCTGTTCGGCTGGCGCTATGATCGCGTCGATCTTAGCGCACCGACCAGCTCTACTTCTCTCGCCTGGCGGCGCAGCAGTTACCAGCGCTTCATGGTGCTCTACGCGGCGCAGAATGTCCTGCGGCTTCCAGTAGGGCAATAACGTTTTCACATTCGCAACACATTGTGCTTACGTGTCTTGAGAGGTTTTTTAATGCGAAAATGCTTAAATTACAAGCTGTGGGTGTAAAAGCATTATCATTGATTCTGATTTCTCAATATGAGGCATAACGTTTCGACGGTATACACAGGGGATAAGGCACGCCATAGTGGAGGGTTTCGGACTAATTTTAACCGACTGGGGATCTTTAACCATGTCCGCTGAAATCTCGAACACGCGGGCGTTTTCGTTTCGTGCCTCCATCATAAAAGCGGCCGCCGCGGCCGGGAATCGAACCCGCGTGCTTGGGAGCAGCAGCACAATGCCTTAGGTGCTGAGCCACCACGGCGGGTTAACAGCGTAATGACAGGTGACAAAAGAAGAAAAAACGGATGCTTCAACTGAGGCGTCTTTCTTGGTCAAAGAAGTGTTAAGGGTAGTACCACCTCAACCTTCTGTGTGAAGGCTATGATCTTCTGGGGTGGAGAATAATCCAAAAACAAATTGTTCGTGATGTTGGCTATGTAAAACGCATTGTTTTTTATTGTGGTGTGCTCAAGCGTACGCGGTGATCAGAAGCGTTCTTCCTAAGTGCCCTGTTAGTTGAGCAACAGTAAATCAGTGGTTGATGCACTTTGAACGTGAATAATAAAGTAGGAACTTAGCCTCAATATATGTCAGAAACACACATCAAGTAGAACCCACTCATCGGCTGCCGCATGTTCTGGAACGCTGAAAAAAATAAACGAAGGTTATCATTTGAACTAAAGTCATTTCACTTAGAGGTATCTTGCTTATCATACGGTTTTATTGCGGGTGGTTGTTTTATCGGCTCAAGGGGATTCGACGGAGGTGACGTAGTATCCGGCTGAAACATCGCAGATAGGGAGGGGCGTGCGCTCTGCGCTACGCCTAGGTACACTGATTTATAAATAAGTAAATCAATGGATCGATTTAATATTTCGGGTAGCATTTGGAATAATATGCACCGGGTGCTGAATAGCATGAGGCACTGCAGTGACTTTGTTTCTGAAACGTCCCGCGAAAGTCCATGTTATATTAGTTTTAAGAGGTTCCGGCATTGGCAGGAAACGATTGTTTTCTGTCTTGGGCTTCTCTCGGAATAATTTCTTGCGGGGTTTATTCCACTAAAAAAACTTTCCCGTGATGTTTCGCGCAGTTGATAGTTGAATTTTACTTCGAGAGCGCAGCATTAGCAACGGCGCCCTCACTCAAAATCTACCGCTTAACCTATGGTGGTGTACTCCAGCGTACCCGGTGGTTAGAAAATTTTTTAGAAAAGCCCACGTTTCTTCCCCATTCCGCTCGGGCGCATGACTGGCATCCTGAATACACTTCCAGCTGGTGGCGTTCCCTTGCGCTCTTGCTGTTCAGACCTCGACCACATGTCAGATTACAGGCGATTAAAAGCAGTGCGCGCACGGCACTCTCGGTCATGCTGTTTACATGGCAAAATGCAACTGCGAGCTTAAGATTTCACCTTCGCCATCTCCTACGACCCGCTTTGATCGTAGGAGAAGGCTCGGGTGTGTCTGGAGCGCTCCTGACACACCAAAATTGAATAAGTGTTGTTTCACTCACTCACTCACTCACTCACTCACTCACTCACTCACTCACTCACTCACTCACTCACTCACTCACTCACTCACTCACTCACTCACTCACTCACTCACTCACTCACTCACTCACTCACTCACTCACTCACTCACTCACTCACTCACTCACTCACTCACTCACTCACTCACTCACTCACTCACTCACTCACTCACTCACTCACTCACTCACTCACTCACTCACTCACTCACTCACTCACTCACTCACTCACTCACTCATTCAAATCCGTGAAAAAGAGCCGTTCGTTTTCAAAATTTCGTAACCTGCGCGCTCTCCCGCCGAAGTCGGATATCATTCTTGCGCTGACATTCGGTGACTGGCTCAGTAAATTATTATCGGCCATTGGTGACAGAGTGATGGGATTGTCCTAATTAGACAGAGCGTGCGGCGCGTGCCCGTGAATTTAAAGTGGCACCGAGCACAGGGCTAGTGTGTAAGTGACATTTTTATAGCTGTGCTGTTTGTTTTACTACTCTAAATAGGGTGTTTTCATTCGTATTATTGCGTGTTTAATTTCTGCACTTGGCGGTGCCTAATGAGCTGCCGTACACGTGACTTTATTTTGCTTGTCAAACATAGCTGGTAATAAAAACACAGAGGTACTCGTATCAGTTCACGGTAAGCAAATGCTGCGCTCAACCGACAGGTAAGGTCTGTCTGGGATTCGGCTATACGTGCGCATTTTCATGAGAAATTTTTGGATTAAAAGAAAGAAAATTGGCTTGGAGAATCAGCTGCGAATTACGAATGGTCAATTCTTTATTTTTACTTTTCGATCGGCTTGAATAAGATTTATGTGTCCTCCTATGCCGGTGCATACAAGCACAGTTAAAATAAAGCAATAGCAACTAGTGCTTAGAAGAAGAACTTTTTACGCATAGCCGGCAGCAAAAGAAATGAAAACAATAACATAAAACGATTTCTGCAACAAAGATGAAAATACGAGAGACTGGATGATGTTAGACCTTAGCTGAATTTTATTGCACGAGTATACAAACATGCGGATGACCAGAGCTATAAAGAGAACCCGTTAGCGACGACTGTCACAATGACTTCGTTGTCACTATGATGGACGTACTCGTAACTGCACGCACCTTCCTAGGCACTGTCGATAGATGTACGAACGCTCAAGTGTGGCCCGTTGGGCAGGATGGGTCGGATATCGCCAGCCAGATGTCTCGGACGTGAAAATGTCTCCAACATGAAAGCCATTCCCATTTCAATCCCGACACGTACACATTAAAATCACCGGCAGCAACCTCATGGGTACTGTCATCGCAACTAAGCCACGGTCCAAGGACACCATTAGTACATTTAAGCACTTCATAAGGTTCCTGAATGCGAAAATAATAATGTGCACTTTAACGCCTTAGACGCTTTGCTTCCGCTCCGGATCAATGAAGAGCTTCGTCCTGTTGCCGCTTGATATGATTTGCTTCGAGATCAACTTCCAGCTTACGGTTTCTAATGGGTTTGATCTGTCTTCCTCGCGTTGCGCCGCTGATCTTTGATTTGCTACCGGCTAGATATAAAGAATGTGCCATGTACACCTCGCGCTATGGAACGTCTTGTGCTCGTGCTTCAAACACAAATGGAGCCTCAGAAGCTTTAATGTGAGAACATCGGAAAATGTATAAAAGCCTGCCCTAATGCAGCTTCACTATAAAAATTACACCCCGTGTGCTAACCAACTCCTTCGCGGATAATCAAGCTCTTGCTGAAAGTGCCAGAGATGGTGGGCTTATTCAGGCGTTCTTTTGTGTTTTAATTAAAAGAGCTTAAAAGATTTCCCTCGCTCTGCTAGCTGAGTTGCGAACCGCCCCAACACTCCGGTTTTTTTTGTTGTAATGACCACAAAAACAAATCTTTTCAATAGTTCGCGAGGTGTCCACCTCCCGGTACCGCCTGCATTGCTATTGTTTGGGAGCTTTACACAAGCTGAGAAACAGCGAAATGCCGTTTAGGTTTTGAGCGTAGTCTGTAGACGAGCTCTCTTTTTAGTATTTGTTTGTACTACGTTAATGCATCGCGTAGCTGTCTACCCGGTGATAGGGCTGTTCGGTGAATTGCTCCTGCGTATTTTGTATCGTTCCACAACAAAGAACACCGCATTTTCCTGTCATAACCAATCACCCCGCACGACACTTTCACTGCAAGCATGGCGTTTTTGAGTGCTTTTCTTGCTTGTTTCAGGCGCTCGTCAGTCCCATAATCTTTAACTTCCGCACACCATGGCTGCTCACTGGACTGTCACAGGGAGACAGCTTTCTTTCAATATTTCTTACGCATGCTATTTGTTGCGCATGTGAGGCCGTATAGTATAACCGAAAACTTCTCGAGACAGTGGAGTTCCTCTGCTTAGAGAGAGAGCGTTAATGATGAGACGGGGCGAGGTCGCGTAGATACAATTGTGTCATTGGTTGGACAGGTTGTTGGCGTTTACGGATGAACGATAGTACGTCACTTCATCATTTGCAGCAGCGGAGACTGCTGGCTTCATGTTTCCAACAGAAACTTACGCTAAAATGTGCGTTGTGCAAATGTGTTTGCGTTAAGCGGCACGCCAATATTAATATTTAGCATTACTCGTACAAATAAACTTTGCTCTCCAGTTTAAATTGACCTCCACAAACGGGCAATTGGAATGACGAATATGGTGGCATTTTTAGGTAGTCGTTGGATCTTTCCTTTTTTAATAAAAGATGCCGTCGTTTGAACGGAACAAATGGAGTGAGATCATACCGCCTAGATCGCTGGTCGAATTTTAAAGATACGTTTTCAACGTTGTTGATCCTTTCAAGAGTGGGTAGCTTTATGGTCAGCTTTCCGAAGTGTTGCGTTCAAGTAGGGGGTTGGGAACTCTTTTTTTAATTATTACGAAACAAGAAAAGAAAGATCTATTTAATGGTAAGGTTGACGTCCCACTTATGAACCCACTTTGGTTGCTCAGTAACTTAACCGTCCTGCTGCGGCTGCTGAGCACAAGGACATAGGTTCGATTCCTGCCGGGGCTGCGTTTTTTGATGGAGAGGAAAATACGAAAGGGGCCACACATCGCGATTTTGGCTCACCATTACAAAAAAAAAAAAAAAAAAACACGGCGCTTCTTACAGCCCACTGTAGCTTCTGGTCGTAAAATTAGAAAAAAAGTTTGAAGCAAAATTATTGCACCTTCCAAACAAAATCAAAAGGAACACGCCGTGGAGGTGCTGGGTATCGATCCCAGTACCTCTCGCATGCTAAGCGAGCGCTCTACCATCTGAGCTACACCCCCGACACGAACAGCGCGTATAGAGAAGGCAACAAGAAAGAACCGAGGCAATCTGCCAAGGCCAGTGCGCATCGCTGCACAACCTTTGTGAGGGGCGAAACTGGGTTCGATCTCGGTCGAAAGGAAGGACAAGAAAACGAGAGCGATTGGGTAAAACCACGTTGCTCTGGCGCCTGTTCCTGTCGGGGGTGTAGCTCAGATGGTAGAGCGCTCGCTTAGCATGCGAGAGGTACTGGGATCGATACCCAGCACCTCCAGGACGTCCTTTTTGTATTTGTATCTCGCCCCTCGAAACCCACGAAACAAGCATACTTGCGCTCTTCCAACCCGGCTTGTGCCTCCTTTTTTTTCTTTCATCTTACGTTTATACTACACGTCTTTTGGCTTTGGTCAGTTTTTGGTGTTTTAAATGTCTGGTTTTTCTGTTCGTTAGGCTGCGTTAGGTGGGGTTACTTTTTTATGTTAGGAAGAGCTAAGTAGAGCCAGACACGGTACTTTTTTGTGGGAAATGACGGCAGATTTCGCTTTAGTAGAGTACTATATGAGAAAAAAGCAAACTGGTACAGCAGAAAAGCCCCCCTTAGTATTTACGTCGTTTTTACTTCCTCCCGTGTCTGTTACTGAGATTTTGGAAACTTTGAATTTCTCTGAAAATATGTCAATGTCTAGAATAAGATTAAAATGTGACGCGCCCAAAATGGAGATAAAATTGCTGTATTGTATAGGCGGGTCTACAAAATGTTGAGGGAAAAATAACCAACGCAGCCTCATATAAATGTTTTTACGAGACAATTTACGCTGGTGCCGATGCGCTGACCCGTAAAGTTGGCATGGCTCGGTAGGAGCGCAGTACGTGGGTGGCTCTTGCTGCACCGTGGAGGCAGGAACCTTCGCCCTCTTTCAGGGGTGCAAGCCGTACGCGCTCCGCTCCTTCCAACGGCGTGGCGGCGGACTCGGGTGCAGTTGAGGGGTCGCTGACAAACGTAGGTTACGAGGTAATGGAAGCCGACTATCCCTCGTATATATACAGGGCCGAAATGTCGGGAGCGCAGTGTCGGATGCCTTAGGCAGGACCAGTTTGTGGCAAGTGAAGAAGTGAATCCTCCCGTTTACTTGACGTCGACGCGGCAGAAACAGTGCACACTGCGCTCTTTTCGCAGTCATGCAAACGTGGCTTACAGCAGGTAACGCGCAATCTCACCGTCATGAGTCAACTATGTTCCTGTAAATCTTGAAAAATCAAAATGATGACCGAAAAAAATCCTCCGTCTAACGACGACGATTGTTGTTGTTGATGATGATGATGTCCTCAAATTTTTTGGCACGTACCCACAAGGGGGGATTGGCCAGGGCTAAACCGGTTAAAAACGTGGGGACATCAAAATACTTATTTCCGGAAAGAGGCTGTAAAAGGAAACTTAGTTGTGAATGAAACCCGAATTACCCATTAATCAGCACCGCTTAGCAATTCAAACGACCTGAGGCAGAAAGAAAATTTTGAATGCAATTATATACAGTCTAGTCCACTTATAACAATATCCAAGTGCCAAGCAAATCTAATCGTTATAACCGATAATTGTTATAAGCGGGTTGCGAAATAAAAAGATGGAACAGAGCTCAAAATATTTTATTTGCATGCCAGCAAGGTTGTAGTACCACTAATTCGCGGAAAAGAAGCCACAGTCGGTCACCTTTTGCCGCGTGTGAAGCTAGCTCAAATCTTTTCCAAGAGCATGTCAGGTGCTGCACCTAGATGAGGTAAATGTCCTTGGCGGAAATAAAGTCCCCGATGGACTGTGGGACGCATTTGGCCTCCTACGAAGACACTACCTGAGTAAGCTGCGCAACTGCGTCATTAGAGTCATCACTGTTGCATTTTTGGTGCACAATATAACCGGATTCAATCGTTATATCCGATATCGTGGCACTGGAGCATCGTAATAAGCGGTTTATTTTACCATAGGAAGAATACAAAAGTTGACGGTGCCATAACTGTTCATCGTTATTTCCGATATATTGTTATAAACGGTATCGTTATAAGTGGACTCGACTGTATATCCCTTCTAAGATTTCTCATGAGTGATCATCGTCGTCTTTACACGGTGGGGTGCAGGATTTTTCTGTCTAATTTTGCATGTTCATTCACCCGTCTCCAAAGCCAAACCGCTTCGACCGTATCGAAATAAAGCAATCGGATAGACGACGCCTTCATACTGCGAGGGACGCGGGTTCAATCCCACTCCGGGAAGTGTTTATTTTTCTTTCACCTCAACCGTTTTCGCGTCACAGAAGCCATCAGCGAGAGCACTAAAGCTTCGTTTACAAAAAAGTTCAATTTCTGGGTATAGACTCAGGTTTAACGGCGTAAAAGTGCAGCAATTCGAGTTTCTGCTGCGTCAAAATTATGAAAATGGCAGGATTCACTCCGAAACTCAAGTCACTGCACCAGTACGCATTGGTGTGTGTTGTTCTCCCTAGCCGTTGCGCTACCTAAGTGCTATGCGCTTCTGTCGCCGCCATGTAACCGTGGAGGGTGACACCCAACCATCAACGTATAAAATGCCTATTTCCCTGATATAAAGCAAATAAAACTAAATAAATGGGAAATAAAACCTGCGATGATGACTTTTCTGAACGGGCGTGCGGTCTCTTTCACCATATTGTCTAGAGCGATAAGGTCAATTCAGGGTAGCCGAGTTATTGTATCTTTTCCTATGCGGATTTGGCGTTGCTTTGTATCACGCAACCACAAGGGCTACGGCGCACGATGTCACTGTTGTTTAGCCAGGGGGACTGGTAGTTGTTTTCCTCGCCTACGTTGCAATAAATCGTTTATATTAAGCGCTGTGGGACCTTAAGAAATATTTTTTATACTTTTGTTGCTTTCTCAGTTTTCCCTTCTGTCCTAGCCAAGTATCGGTGGTTACCCGAGACTGCAAAGCAACGGGAATGGGTGCGACCGTTCCATCTACACCTTTATCAGTCTGAGACGAAGACTGCTACCACTCAAGCCGGGCAAAGCCTAGCTATTAGACAGGAATTCGCCAAGATTAGAACCACCATGGCAGAGCGCAAAAGTTGAAAAAATTTGCTGAAGGCGCGATTCGCTGTCCTTAACTAATGCATCGCATTCAACGCACAGACGACATCAAATTTAGACCAGACGGCAGGTAATGGGACGCTCCAGTTCACCAAACGTTATTGCAGCGCCAGAGAAAATCTATGAGGTTACTGGTGCAAGTGAATCCACTTCGACGATGCCGCATTTTAGTGTTGCCGTTATCATTTATTTGCGTTGAATCCAGCTTCTTGAAAAGAGGTCTTACTGAGTTTGTTTTTTGACTGTCCGTTTCTTGATCGTTTTTTTAGGACCGGCTGCGGGGCTTGTAAATAGCAGAAGCCACACTACGGCGTTGTAATCAATGCCGTTTTTCCGCTACTCACAGTGGCTGTCGTAGGCATGGCAGTTTTTTGGCAGCAGGTAAAGGGAACACGTTTGTTTGTTTTACACAGCCACGAAAACGAGAGAGTAATAACTCGGTTTAGCCCCAAAGAGAAAAGGAAGAGAGGCCGAATGCGGGGTAGAGCTCCGCTACCCTCCCGGCGCAGTCCAGGATCTTGTGCTGGAGATCAGGCGCTGGGCGGCGCAAGGCAGTCTCCTGCCTCTCCTTCAAATTAATATTGAGGAATTGGGGCAGGGGGGAAACTACAAAAGGGACTCGCACTGGCGGAGTTTCAGCAGAAAGGGCGCAAAGAACCGTGCCATCCGATAGGCTCAACGACCAAAATTGACGAGGCCGCCCGAGTGCAAAAACACTGGTGGAAGCGTCAATGCACTGACTTTATTTCGGACTGCAAACACGCCAAAGAAACAAACCGTAGAACAATATAGCTTCAATGCACTGTCTTTATTTAGAATCGCTTACCAGCCAAACAAAGAATTCCTGGAAGAACGTTATTTTAGGGATATGCTACGTCAGCAAAGGAATCCATGGTAGAGGGCGGTACGCAATTACGGTTCCCACATTTTAAAGAAAAGTGCAACAAAATACTCAGGAAAATGCAACAAAGTAGTCAGGAAAGTCAATCCAACTGGCGACGGAAGAATTCCTCCTTCAGTATCCGCAAATATAGAAAGTTAGTACTGGCTCCGAGGCAGTTCTCGCACAGCTAGAATTACTCAAACAAATCCGGGTGATCTGTGGACACTTCTTTACTCTGGAAATCACATACTTGGAGTTGCGGGGGGGAGGGGGGGGTACAGCCAGAAGGCGCGGTAGGGGCTCCAGAATACAGCAGTTTTATTTTGTGCGAAAGTTGTTGCTCTCTTGACCGAGTGTAGCGTTACGGTTCTGCCCACGAGATGCCATAATTGAATAGGCCCTCGGTAGCGTTAATTTAAATTTAGTGTGAATTTTTGCAGTAATTTCAGCGGCACCGTTACGATTAGGTATGTTAATTTTGCAACATTTATATCTCAATTGGATGGGTAAATGAACCCAGGAATATTGGGTAAGGAAATATTTCATTCAACAATTGTATTAGTGGGACAAGGAACAGTACCCTACCGTATTTACCCGATTCTAACGCGCACCCATTTTCCTGGAAAAAAAAAAACCGGAAAAAATTGCACCTCCGATTGTAACGCGCACGGGACTTTGTGACCCAGAGAAACGAATGCGAGAGAAACGGGCGATTTATTTCCCGAAGTAATCTCACTCATCTCGCTCCTCGTCGCTCTCCGCTGACCACAACATCTCGTCCTCGGTGCCTTCAAGCACGTTCGCGATGCCACACTTCTGAACGAACGTTCAACCATGGTCGATGGAATCGTGGCCCATGCCTCGCACGCCCATCCCGAGAGCTCATCCAGAGGTGCACACTACAGCCGACCGCTCGTTTTGAACGCGTGGGAGCCGCTGCTGCCATTGCTGGTATCAAGCGCGCAAGTTAAACGATTTGGCGATTTGTGTGCACGCCGATAGAAAAGTCTAGGCCCCTAGGCTTACTGCTAGAGTGAACTAGAATAAGTATTCTAGTTCACTATACTTGCTGCGTCCGAAAAATCGTTGCTAAAAGTTTTGGCGCCATCTTGGGATGGCGATGTCGATGAGTGGGACGAAATTTCCGCTGTTTCGGCATTTTCGGTTTTGTATCCGATTCTAACGCGCATGCGATTTTTCGGCGTTTTTTTTTTTGGAAAAAAAGTGCGCGTTAGAATCGGGTAAATACGGTACTTAATTCCGACGTCTCTTTTACCCCCCGCTCCCTGACAAGAACACGCACCCTAATTGCTTCATCGAGCCCGAACTACTGTGGGATGGTAAAAAGCTGGACACCATGTATTAGCGGTATTCAAGGAGAGGCCCTTATGCCTGCTGGAAACTCAAGGCGGTGGACTCATTCTATAACACGTGATTATGAAGCAGGCATGTTACTTTACTTCCACCAGAATACTCTGCTGCATTGTGTATCCGTTTTTTATACACACCTTTATTACATACAATACAAATACAATGGTGATTTTCAACCAAAATTGAATAAATTTGTTTTGTTGTCCCATCTCTTGCGTGAACGAGTTTTTTGCAGAATTGTCGCTGCACCGCTGCCGTTGGTTGGTTTGTCAAAATACACGGCGTCTAGCACTATTGCAGCTTTCCTCATGAAAACTACACAGTAAGTGTAGTTTTGTTCTGAGTCGTATTATGCGCAGTTCAAATATACCGGGCAAAGGCATCGCAGTTTGGTGTTCGATATCAGCCTACGTGTTGGGGATCTCGGCGCATGTTTCTTTACTTGCACCGATAAGGCATTTATTCTCCATTTAATATGAATTGTCCCCGTGTCACTATTTCATTCAGTGGAAATACCTATTATAGCACTTTAAGGATAAATGATTTTCCTTGGTCCTTTGCTGAAAATTTTCCAGTGCCACGTTGCGATATTGAAAGAGCTGTCCCTTGTAAAAATGTATTCTTTTCAGCCTAATGGTTCTGTGTAGTCGATGGCTACAGTAATGTATCTGTGGCTGGTTGTGAAGTTTTATATGGGTGGAACAGGTTCAAAGCGAGTAGTTGAAATGGATATCCGTGAACGTAAACCGACTAAAAAGGTCGGGTTGTTTGGCCTGGCGATATTTGCGGTTTTGAACAATCGTACACAGTTCTGCGGACCATCTTGTGGTTCGGGAGGGCGTCTATAAATATAATTATATTTGTAAATAAATTTCAGGGTGTACCTTACTAGAAGAAGAAACTGCCTACGCAGATCTCAGAACGCATTGGCATTGTTATTATACCTACCCGCTATTCATGAACCGATGGGTTACAAGTTCTGACTTGTGGGATAAGCGGAGGGGTTAGTTGCTTGCGGTATACTTCGCCAGAAGAGACAGGGGCGAACACAAACTGGGAAATGACCACCCCGTGTGCGCGTCAATATCAACTCAAATTACTTTGGTTCGAGTCACCGCACCTATGATTTTACCGTTTAGGTTGAGTACCGTAAAAACCCGCGTATAATACGAGGTTTTTTCCCAAATTTTACTATCTAAAATTTGGGCCTCGTATTATATGTGGATCCCAAAGCTTTCAGCCTAAAATTTGCACTTTCGGTTTCAGCGGAGGGTGCGCCATCTTGCGGTGGCGTTAGCTGGCTGCTGCTTCTCTCAGCCGGCGCCATTTTGATTGTTTTGACCACGCGAAGGATCTCGGCACGTTCACCGCAAGTCTATCGCGATGTTGGGTGCACCAAAACAGTATTCGGCTGCAATTAAAAGAAAAGTTATTTTATGCGCCGAGACCATCAGGAATTGCGCCGCAGGACGGCAGTTCGGCGTCACCGAAGGCAGCATTCGTGGGTGGAGAAAGGAACTGGTGCATGACTGGATAAAGTCTGTGCGGTGTCGGCGGCCTGGAGCACTGTTGGGGATTCCCGTCAGTGCTCGTGTTGGACGCCTAACGCTGCCACCTGGCCGATTCCGTGAAGAAGTTGTAGCGCAAACGCCGCACCGAACTCATTGTCATTCCAGGAGGAATGACATCCCAGCTGCAACCGCCAGACGTTTGCATCAACAAGACTTTCAAAGACTGCATCAAGTCCTGCTACCAAGAGTGGATGAGGTGAGGAGACCCGTAAGTGACAGCTACCGAATGGCTGACGCGGATTTCTCCAGCGGTGCTTTGTGGCTGGATCGCGGATGCGTGGGCCAGCATCCCAGAGGAGCTCGTCAGTCGCTCTTTTAAGAAATGCGGCATCTCGAACGCCCTTGATGGCACTGAGGACCACTTTCTGGGGGAAGACATTTCCGACAAGGCGACTTCAGGAGACAGCGGCAGCGAACCTGACTATGACTGAACGGACGTCGGGAGATAGTACCACCGAAAACTGACAATGACTGAACGGAAACTGCAGTGCAAAGAAATGTTTTCTGTGCTCTTTACCTCGCATTATATGCGGATGAAAACTTTTTTTCTGATTTTGATGTCCCCGAATTACACCTCGTATTATACGCGGGTCCGTATTATACGCGGGTTTTTACGGTACATGCTCAGGCAAGACCACCCAAGCATCGGTTTGATACACCAGACTTTGCTTCAGGCTTCGCCTCATTTGATCCTTAAGGGTGCGTTTGGTTGTTTGCTTAAGCCGCTGTCATTTCGAATCTGTGGCTAGTGAAAAATGAAGCATAGTGTATGTAGGAAGCAGCAATACTAACCCATGGTCAGGATGCTAGGTTTATGACCGGTTAACTCAAACATGAGATTTCCCAGGTTGTCAATTTTCCTTATTCACTGTACTCTACCAAAGGAGGCTGGGGCATCTGTCAGGCTTTTGTAGCCTTTACTTCCAGCTTGCCTGCACATACTTTCGAGGAAATAAAAGCTTTATTCTGTGACTTCAAAATTTCGGTAAAAGTGTAAGCTTTGTTATGCAAAGGACCGAGAGTATCGTCTCCTATTTCGATGAGTCCGACAAATAAATAGGTATTTGGTCTGGTTTACGTACACAGTACGCACTTTGGGATTACTACGTGTAAACTTGTCTAGAAAACATTCGCTGAAGAGAGGTTAGTTTCGGTTGCAAACACTTACAAAGCATTTATTTAATGGAAAGCGTCAATAGAAAAGATGAGACCACTTTTTGGGAATCGGATGTAGCCTCAGCTCCTGCCTAATCCGTTGTCAACCTGTAATACGTGGTCTGAGATTTAGGTGCAAAGCCTTCGCCTCCTGCGCAGCTCTTGATCCCAGTATGCCGATCTTGCCGTTGTGACTTTCGAGTTTGAGATTGAGCTTACCTACCAGAGATGAAAACTCTATGATGTTGCTCAAAGATGAACACAGGTCATACCGGCTCCTGAAGACAGTATGGGTAGACTGAGGGGTGGTAGTGTAACGCTACTCGTCACGGAATGCAATCGAGCAAGTCTCCATCTTTAAAAGGAAAACTCAAAACAACGCAACTATTCAATCGGTATTACCGTGTCGTCTGTGTCATTAGGACTGCGGCGGGGTGACAGCGAAGTCAATCTCTAAAAGGCGTTGGTGAACTTGCGGTGGAAAAGTCAGGGATAGTAGCAAAGAGAGAACATATGCGATCCATTTGAGATTTGTGGACAGTTTCTTCTTCCATGAGTCAGGGGAACAACTGCGAAGGGTGGCCAAGAATTGCAGTCGGAATGCGTCGTCGTGGGGTTAAAGATACACATGAAGAAAACGATATCTCTGTTAGTACGGCATGCAGCAAACTTCACATTTAAGGTAGGTATGAAACGCTTAAAGAGACGGATGAATATAACTACCCCAAGAAGTTGTGCGTGCTGATGTAGACCACAAGAAAGAACACACGAGCTTCGGGGAACTGGGCAAGCACTAAATTTTGCCCAGGCTCCTTAATTAAGAGAAAGATGGTTAAAATGCGAAGCTGCTTCGACCCTGTCGGAATACGCAATAGATGGACGTCAGCATCAAAACGCGAAAGGCCTAGGTTGTATTCTGATTACGAGAAGAGTTTTTCTCCTTCAGGCGCTTGATGTGCCTTCGCTTATCATCATCGTCTTTTTGTGACACCCTTCGTGTAAGGTATGCCTTCCTGCAGTGCGCTTTACTCGTACGAACAACTCTATTAGTGAGGCTTAGAAAGCTTCGATTTAATGAACCGTACGCGACGTCTGTCATTAAAGGAATCATTTACAGTCAATGCGTGCTTCTGCTGATCACTTATGGAAAAGAAACTTTCACGTCTTCCTAAAAACATCCTGAAACGAAGCTTTAGTAACCCAATGATCCACGGAAAGGACGTTGAGCGAATCTCTCAGGAATAGTATACGAGCATCCTTGATTTGGGAGAAAACTTGAGTTGGAGACATCATACCTCAAGTTAACCGAAAGAAGTGAATTAAACCCAGAGAAGTAAAGCAGATAACGTGAAAGGGAATAACTCTAGGAGAAACAGCCATTACCGAGAGATAAACCTAAAAAGCATTTAATGGCAAGAGGAGTAACATAAGGAAGTTTTGGGGCAAGGAATGAATTCTGGCATCCCAGTATAGGAACGGTAAGAAGTATATGGGAAAAGCCTGTTCTCCAGCGAACAAAAATGGGGTCACTCGGTGCCACTGGATATGGAGGGTTCACTGGAATTCGTACAAGAAATGTAGCACCAATAGATTATTACGGTAATATTGGTAAGATAAAGTAGTCAGATAATCAAGGGAAGACTGTCTATAAGTACTTTTAAGCGATTCAATCCAAGAACGAAGAAATATCAGAGGGCTCCAGCGGGCACGGCTCACAAGGAGGCCTAAAAAAACGCGCAACTCGGAACACATTTTTTGTGACCAGGTCGAACTGCTGTGATATTTTTCCATGTCATCGTATTTGCGGCGGCTTCCTCTTGTCTATGTTGTTGTTCTCTTCTCTGTCCCCGTGTTAATTTGCGCTTCGCGCCAATGCATTGCAGCTTCACGGGAGTTAGTGTATGAAAAACCCTTAGATGAACCCTAAAGTCATTCGGAATCATTGCCCTTTTTGGTTAGGGGTTTAAAGTAACGGCAACATAACATTTGCGTGGCCGTATGTGATGCAGCAGGGGCGTAAACCCATGTCATGCTGCCAGGTTACTAATGGTGTTTCTTGGCTACCTTCGGCTGTATTGGTTTGCCCTGGATGTGTGTGCATGCCTGTGGGTGCTTGTGGGCTTGTTCGACTAACCACATACACGACAAATCTGAACAGTTTAGGAATTACTTTAACTGCGCATGCCCATCGTTTTCTAATTTCACTGCTTTCTCTCGGGGCTTTTGGGTTGACATGACAGGGGGTGGCCCGAGGATAGGAAGTAGCGACGCGCCTTGGCGATACTTTGCCTGCAGGCGAGGAGTGCACAGGAGTGCACAGTAGTCCAAATAGTAAGGCCCAAAACCACTAGTGCTTCAAACATGAGTCATTTTGGTACTAATAACAGCTTCCTTCTAATAAAATAACGTTTCGGTAGGGAAATAATTTGAATTAGGAAAAAATAAATTGTGTTCTCTGTCTATACTGTTACGCTGTAAGGCAGGAGCACGCACTGGTGCCTGACCTGCTTCTAGTCCCAGGTGGCTCGCCTTTCCTTTTTGCCACAGGGAATTTTGTTAGCGGTATATAGGGGAGACAGGATCTTTCAGTCGACGATGCACGTTTAGCCATAATGCGGTTCTTATTTGTAGTAAAAAAAAACCTTGTTCGATGAGGTAATCCCCGAATACATTTCGTCTTACATTTCAAAAGAGGCTCAAGCGTGTCGGAAAGCTGCAAGCTGCTCATGTCACTTTGATCATGTTATTAGGAGCTTTTTTAGAATGGAACATGCCGACAAGAGCCCATCGCGAAGAAGTTCGCCCTGCCTATCGTATAAACGACGAGAAAACGCTTTGATAGTTCCGGTGAAACTCCTCTGAAAAATCAGATTTACATGTGCATAATACGGAGTGGGAACCACGCAGCTGCAGAATTTGTCTGCGGGACCGTGCCCAGTTTGTCAGCAGAATGACTAGGCTTTCTATTTTGTCGAGCAATGAGCGGGGGTTGTCATTCAAATACTTTAACAGCCGACAGGTGACATCAAAACTTTGTTGTGCGTGTTTTTCAGGAGGGAAAGGAGGCACTGCCATGCGGTTGTAGCAGAGGTTTCTATTGGCGTGGGGGACAGCAGGGACGTTTGTCTATGAGCAGCGTTCTAGTTCCATGGAACATCGAGAACTTTTCAAGAACACCAGGGGCCTCCTAGAACGCCAAGGTCTCCAAGGACACCATTCAACCTCCTAAACACGTCTACACTAGGCCATCTTCTAACTATACGGCGAATACAGTTTATTTAGTCCTTTAGTTTTGCTCTTCAAGGTGCGAGTTTTCTCGGTATTGATTCCGTTTCTTCTTCAATACATTGAGATTTTTTTCACAATACAGTTTAAATGAGCATGCTAAGCATTGATTTGTGAAGAGTTCGTCAGTCTGAATAAATAATTCTTGGTGCGTCTCCTTCTTAATCCAATTTTGCAAAAGGGGCAGTGATTTTCTCTGACGAACCGTTAAGGCATTTAGAAAATCGAAGGCTTCTGATAGTTTTTTCATAATTTATTTTTGTGTCAGATGATAAATGGAATCTTTAGAAAGATTGAAGGTGCTTGCATTTCGAACTTTGATTTTTTTATTCGGTCGTTTTCCATAAAATTAACTAACTAATATTATCAAAAAGATATAGTGACACAGAATCTGCAGAAAAATCTGGCATGAAGAGTTAGACTAAGACGCAGCCCCTTTAAACCAGCAGCAGCAACAGTACACAACGATAGCGTCAAGGACGCCAGCAAAACAATTTACACACGCAGAACCGCTCCGTTTGTTGCAAAAATAGATTATACAAAAAACACCCCTCTACAAATATATAAAAAATGAAGGACGCTCACACTAACGCATAACACTTGAAGGTAAACGAAGTTGTACGCAACCTTCACGACCATCACGAAGGTTAAAGTCCCCGGTTGCAGCCGTCTTGCTTCTTCTTTACTGACGCAACGACATTTACTCCATATTTGTTGCTAGAAGTGTGAGCTTTCTTCATTTTTTGGAAGGGATAATCATTGAACATCACCTTGGAGGGGCGTACGCGATCACGTGACTTTCTCGTTCCGAGCAAGTGTTGCCACGATTGTGGCGAACACTGGAGTCTTTCTCGTTCCGAGCAAGTTCTGTCTCAATTACGGCTAACGCTGGAGTTTTTTTTGGCCAATATTGGGCAATATCGCTGGGTGGGTATGCTTGGAACCACTCGGCATTTTCTTGTTTTTTTAACTGCCAGGTGGCCGCCCCAATCTTTTCCAATCTTCCTAAACGGATACGCTTGCCTTGAAAGACGTGCCCGGAGACGTTTGGCGGTCGTGGCGAGGCACGAACACACGAGCGCCCGGCATTCTTTTGGGTTTTTAAACTACCGGGCAGTCGGCGCAATATTGGCCAATCTCCCTAAGTAGGTATTCTTGTCTTTACAAACGTGCGCAGGGGACGCTGGGTGGTCGTGGCGAGGCACGCGCACATGAGCGCTAGGCATTTTCTGGGTTTTGTTAACTGCCTGGTGATCACCGCGAGGCCCACAATTCGTCTAATTCTAGTAGCGGTCGCTTTGGGACATTATGCTCAGCGGTGAGCTTTTAGCGGACGCTTGTGATGTCATGTGTTTCGTATAAGGTGGGCTGCTCTGCCAGTAATTCTGCTTGATTGTTGCTGGGAAGGAACTATTTCCGGAGAAACAGGCCAGCGTGTATTTCGGTGATTCGGAGCAATCCGCAGCGTTGTGTAGGATTACACAGATAGTGGTTCTGATGCCTAAATGTTAGGAAGGGTGTAGGAGGAAAGCGGAGCCCCATCGGGATGACAATCACGTAAATGGGACCGCTGAAGATGTCGGGCTTGAACGAAAGTTTCGCAAAGAAGAGTTTTTAATTTAGACAGTTAGTCTAAATTAGACAGCTAAGGCATGCCTGGATGTCTATACTGGAGCCATGTCACCACCTAAAGGCATGAACACAACTAGTCCGAGATCTATCGGATTTAAGCGAGCAAAAAGTGAATAGACTGCCTTCAGACGTTCGAAGCCTTCCTTAGGACGGTCCAAGACCTTTAGAGGCTGGCAAAATTAAACCACTGCTGTGTAAGTTTCTAGGAGCTACGATTTCTAACTCATGTGTCAGATAAACGCAATGAAGTCTAACAACAATATCTGTGGTCTGATAAAACAATATCTGTCGTTTGATAAAACAAGCCATAACAGTTTCAGTAACATAACCATAGAGAAAAAAATAAAGTGGGACGCGTTTGTCCCACGGTTAATAGACCGTATTGGGAAATGCAAGCAGTACGACTAAGAAGTGTTGTATGGGGTCACACAAATTGGCGGAATGCAAAATGAACGTCGTGTAAAAACTTCCTTTCGCTTGCAGGCACCAATATTTAGGTGAAAGTAGCAGGTAAATGAATAAACAACTGAGATAGGACATGCCCAGCTTGAAAGGATGGCCGTTCACACACCTGAATGCACATTCGGCGCATACACTGTACAACAAGCAAGTGCGCGCAAATCTTTGCCCAAAGGGCGGTAGTGTTCAATCACCGGTATAAAATACGTAGATAGATAGTAGAAGCATGGCACATGTCTAAAACAAAAGGAGCGGGCGCGAGCCATCCATGTGTCACTTTATACGTAAAAGAAATTCAGATGCTAAACAATATGAGATAGTGTATTGTGTTTTGGGTCTTGTGTTTGTTATGACGGAATATGTACATATCTGGTTTTGCGCTGTGATCGACTGTTTGTCACTGAGAGTATAAATGTGGGATCTCAAGAACAAAAGCTTGCACCCCTCCGTCGGATGACTAGCATGGTTGAACGCAAAGCCTCCTTATTACTTGGTCGTCGTTTGAGTGTGGACTTTGACTCACAGAGGGGTTTGATTCTGAATCGGTGAACGTTTTGACTCACAGAGGGGTTTGATTCTGAATCGGTGAACGTTTTGACTCACAGAGGGGTTTGATTCTGAATCGCTGAACGTTGACTTTCAGTCGCAAGAAGTTTGTACTTTTGATCGCAGCGGCTTTAACTTTGACCCTTCGCCATTTCATTTCGCACGAAGAAAGCTTGGCGTTAAGTGCCCTCGTTGGTAGACGGTGAGGGGGGCATAATTTTCCTAATTTTGCACGTTTATGAACTCCACTCAAAATGCAAATGCTTCGACCGTGTCGTAATGGAGCAATAGGATAGACTTCACTTTCATAACGGGAGGGACCCCGGATCGATTGTGATCAAGGGAAGCGTTTAACTTCAACGATTAACATCATCGCCGAAGAAAGTTGGCTTTCCTGCAGTGTGTTTTTGACACGACATGCGCCATAAGTGTGAAATAAGAAGCTTCGCTTTAAAAAATCACTTGTTAGTTCGCGCTGGTCTTTGTGTCTTTTTTTTTTGCTCTGTCCCCGTTCACTCCGCACGAAGTTATCGTCATGAGCTGCAGAGTGTAAACGTTTCGTGTTGCTGCCTTTGCGCCTTCACACTTATTTTATGTGTCATAAACGAAAATTTTGATTCACCACTGCTCCTCAGAAACATAAATACGCGCCAGATTACACAAAAGTAAAGGCTTGCCGCGTTTGCTCCACCTCGGGTTTCTGCCACATAAAGAGAAATGAACAATGAAACGGAAAGTTTTCACAGCATTTTTTATAGTTGGAAACTTTCAACCCCAAAACAAAAAAAGTGACGAGATATTGAAAAGACGGCAACGCTTTCTTGTGCTGTAGAGAAAAAAAAGTTTTATTTGCTCAAAGCGAAAAGCAACTCGCGTGTGTTTCAGCCGCACCTCTGTTGTATAAGTGCCGCAGCTAACAAAAGTTCATTTTTTGGCTATTGTTGGACGAAAACCAGTACTTCATGCGCGTACGTCGGCAGCCTTCGCCCTATGGGGAAACACCTGCAGAAAGTACCTGCGTTTCTTGCTTCGTGGATTATATTTCTTGCGCACTCACTGTAGAGCATTTTCACTACGGCCACATTCTTTTTATTTCTGTCCAGGGAGAGCGGTTGTCTAGGAACTCTTGAAAACTACGTCTTCGAACAAGATGGGATGCTCGCTGGAAGCGTTTTATAATTTTTTTTTTTGGGAAGGGGGGGGGGGCGAAGACAGGGGCGGGGTGAGAGGATGAATGGTATTGGTGGAAGAGTATGTTCAACCATATTCTCGGTATTTTATCGTTGATGCCACCGCACTCTTGTAACAATCTTCGGTTTTGTGTGTAATCACCGGCTTTTTCTAAAAAAGAGACTTCTTTTACCGTGTCACGTTTCTGTAACCTAACGACTGTCGCCAGTCAGAGCCTCTGTTACTCGCTGCTCTGGTGCGGCATGCCACATGTGCGCTTTTCTGTTCTTTGCGAAAAAAAAAAAAAACACAGGCGCCATCTTACGGTTGCTCCATTTTAGGGCGTCACAGCTTGATTCCATGGAACATACAATAACGGGAGGCTGCTACACTCTTTTCTGGTACTCGCTAGCAAGACGACGTAAGCTTGCAATAATTCCTCAGGTTGTCCATATTCTGTACTCGGAGTCTTTGAGTTCTGCAAAAGGGCAACTACTTCACTGGGCTCCGACACTATTGTTAGCAAAATGCCAGCACAGAAAAAAAAATCGCAGGCTTCAAAAACACTAAATGTCTTGATATTCAATAAATTTCTTTGAGGCTTTGTCATTTTTTTCGCTTTATGAATCCCCGCGAAGGTGCCTAAGTGCGTAACAAGAAGTCTAGTTTCTATCCTTAATCATAGGCTAATCCGTTTTATTTTTTCTGGGGCATGTTTGCTGAAGGTGACGGCGTTCTCCTCGACCACCACTGCGCCTTCTCTGTTCCTTCTCATTCATGGTTTAAAGCTCAGTCTGGGCGTTGAAATTACGAGTCTCTTTCCGAGATTTTATTTCAGATACCAATATTTGCGTTGCCTTTTTTCGAAATTAGTCAAATAGACCAACTAGAATTATGTCAGATAAAACTGTACTAACAAATAGAAACTCAACAGCTTTCCTCTAGAGACACCAGAGTAGCCTTGGACTAAGGGCTTCTCCCGCTTTTAAGCGCGAGCCTCTTTTTCTTGAAATAAATGTTTTCCCACCATCAAAGGAGGTTGCAACGAAGCAGGTCAGAACAAGCCGGGCGAACGTGTACGCAGGTGGTATTTCGTATCGAAAATAACCAAGATCCTGTTGAGGCATGGATCAAAATAAGCCAAATCTATTTCCCCAATACGACTGTGCATTTGGTTTGACAAAATATCACCAACGTGGCAGCCTCCTTGTCCGTTCCCGCTCGACACCTCGGACTGACAAGCGGGATTAATTAGTAATGCGGAGCTTTAGTGTTCTGAGTGATGCGTCTGTAACGCGAAAACGCCGAAGTAATCAACAAAAAATGTTTGTGGTGGCGAGAATCGAACCTGGGTCTCTCGCGTTAAGAAGCCGGCGTCTATCTGACTGCCCCATTCCGACGTGGTCGAAGGAGTTTGGAAAGCTTATACGACAACCAAACAATCTGTCACTAGAAAGCTGCGCGCTCAACCATCGCCGTCGTTTTACAGAGGGATACGCGATTTTTAATTGGAATATTAGTAAACCACTAATTGGAAAATTAGTAGTATTTATTTGTTTGTTTTAAGTTTTACATGTTGCCGTAAATTTTTCTTAGCTGACATGTAAAACATAAGACAGAAATGCTTTGCGAGCGTAGCGTTTAGGTCCTACCACAAGATGTGCCTCATTTCGCAAAAAAACTTCTTACTTCGAACGAACAAGACGTGGTTTCAATAATAGATTTTGGTTTAGAAGAAAATTGCCAAGATGACGATGCAGGACAATCCTTCGTTAACGCCACTGAATCTGAAACTACGTACGACGCCTCCGAAAGTCAAAGACGACCACGTCCGACGTATAGGTAATCATCGATGGCCATAACGTAGTTGGACTGATAGACACCGGGACTGTGATGAGCGGGTCTTTCTGGTAAAACATGAACAAAGTACGAAACGTTGGAACGGCCTAGACATCCGCACAGCAAGAGGCCATCTCGTCACGCTGACGGGAACCTGCACGACCCGCATCACGCTGAACAGCAGCATGTATGCGGCTGTGCTCGCCCTAATCCCTAGGTACTTCCATGACATAATCCTAGGAATAAACGTTTTCAGTGACAGCCCTACAGAAATATATTGATGGGGCAATTCGGTAATTGAGCAAAAAACTTCTCGATAAACATGACGACAAAAAAGCACACGGACATACCGTTAACAGCTGAGTTGTTACTCAACACTGAGTCCGTGGACCTTTCGGTCTTCGTGTTTTTCGTATCGTTCGTGCTCAGTTATGTACCAACTGGCCACCTGCAAGCCGTATTGCAACCCGATAGATTTTCGCGCCGATCACGCTTTGAAGCCGGAACCGATACCTCAATAACGTGGTGCTCTAAAGATAGCCGATTACAACGCCACCTTGCATTTCTGTGCACCCGTGATCATTCCTGGCTATGTTCGAGATGTTGCTGCTCACACAGACGCTATTGCAGAGTTCGACCACTGCCAGCTTTTTGAGCGGGATGTCTTCGTTGAAATCCATTATGTGCTAGGCTGGCTTGACAATTTGAAGTACACCTATGGCCGTTTTGGCGATGGAGCTTGTGCCTGCAAAAAGACGACGTCACAATCGCCTACAATACCAGCAGGGAGCATTCGCACCTGGACTGTCTGTTGTGCGGAACCGCACACTCACAGCCACAAAACTCCTATGTGAACGGCATGTTTTTCAGCATAGTGACTGAGAACGACTTGGCAGCCCAGCAGCATGTTGCCCTTGAGTTGTTGAGTTTTACCCTTCGCACTATAACAAGAACATTTAAGGGGTACATACCAGCTTTCTGCCTCAAAAATAAAACAAAACAAATTTTCTGCTCTACATCCCTAGCGACCTTCATGGCACAATTCTGGAGCATGCCATGGCAACACGTCCACCGGACACCTTGGCACAGCTCGTAAACTTGAAAAAAATCAAGGCCAAGTGCTACTGGTCCCGTTTGACATACGACGTCAGTCACTGCGTCCCGAGTGGCCGTGACTACCAGCGACAGAGAACACTGCCTTCGGCCCATCAGCTTTCTGTCAAAACCATTCCAATGGATTAGAAAGGAAGTACTAGGCTGGTTGCCTGCATCGCCAGTCGAGAATAGGTGAACTGTCGTAGCTTCGAACTATCTGATGCGCATCACAGGCACCGCTACTCATTGCAAGAGGGATGCAGAAGAAATTTGCAACGGTCTAAATAGTGTCGCATTGTGGCGGCCTCGGGAGCAGTCATAGTTCATGTTACCCAATCGAAAGAACCGCTTCCACTCACTGACTGGCCTGAGATACTGTTAATTTTTGATAGCGACTCTGGCTAGTCACTGAGCGGAAGCGATTGCGCCGGTTGGTTAAAATCACGACAGACTGATCACTTCCAGATGCGGACCGACACCAGCGAGGATTTCGTTACTGGATGACAACAGTGTGTCTTGACTTTTACCCAACACGCGCAATCGCTTGTGCTGAAATAGCCAGAGTCACGATCAATGATTAACTGTACCTCAAGCTAGTCAGCGAGAGGAAGCAGTTCTTGCAATTGGGTAAAATCAACTATGACTGCTCCAATGGCCGCCAGGAGACAACACTATTTATACTGTTGCCGAAGAAGTCACTAAACTTTGCATTACATTCGTTGTGCTGCGGCATGGAGCCCCTGAAGTCCTGATCGCGGACCGCGGAATGGTCCTCACTGCGGAGCTAATGCAAGAAGTCTTACGCTACACCAACACGGATCATCAAAGAACGGCGGCGTACCACCTCCGAACGAACGGACTAACCGAACGCCCGAGCAAGAGGATCGCGGGCATGCTGTGTTAGTACTTGAACTTTGAACACAACACGTTGAACAGAATTCTCCTTTATGTCACTTCGGGTACTATACAGCTATCCAGGAAACTTCTCAGAGGACTCCGTTTGAACTTCTCTACGAACAACCGCCGACAAAAACCATCCACGCCACGAGTACGGTACGTACTAGACAGGGACATCAACGTCGATGTTCAAGAGCACCTCAAAGGGCGGAAGAGGTCGCCAGATTGCTCGCGTTCGTACAGCGGACCAGCAGCTTTCGAACTTACGACGCTAAATACCTCCGCCGACGCATAGACGCTTAGGGGTGCCCCGGTGATATTGCAAGGGTTTTGACCCCAAATCGATGACGTGGTTTTAGCGGGTGGCTTCTAAGACGGTATATGGGACCATATTTAATCCACGACACCTTGGCCACATCAAGTATCGAGTCGTCTCCAACGTGGATTTCCCGACATGGCGATGGAGCGCAATGCCATAGATCGTTTCAACCCGTGCGAGATTCGATACAAAGTTTTGTCTTCCTTCTATCATCTAGCGTAGAAAGCCAGCGTAACGACTCGGCTAACCTCGCTGGTCTTCATTAAAGCTTTTTTCTCTCTCTCAAAAAGATTCGTTTTTTGCAGCTTCTTTTATTTAGCACAACGACGCACTGTTAAAGGAAGGTTCTTGCTTAAACTATGTCTTTGGATTTATTTTGTTGCACCCGCCGCTGTGCGCAGAGGCTAGGGCGTCGTGCTGCTGAGCCCAAGGACATTGGCTGAATACCGGACGAGGGTGGGTGATTTTCTGATGCAGGCCAAAAGTGAAAACGCCCGTGTTTCGGAATTCGGAAGCACGTTAAGGGTCCCCAGGTGGTCAAAATTAATCCGGAGCACCCACTGCGGCGCGCCTTACAGCCCACATGAAGCTTCAGCGGGTTGAATCCGATAATTTGAAGCCGTTTTTAATCAGTCCGTTCTTAATAGGTTTTGAATTTGAATCAGTGACTTCCCTTCGAGGACCGTAAATAATCTGTAAATACGTGAGACTACAATACCTCACTTTCGCCAACCTCGTAACGTGGAGGTGCTGGATAGGGTATGAACATGTGTATACAGAATAATTACTCTCCACAAAGCGAAATCACGGTTGTAGCGGGCTTGAGATGTATAGCGTGGCCCAACTTGTCTTCCTCAACTTCTAGGCACCTGCCCCAGTCCTGCTTCGTGTTCGTCGTTTCCCGCAAGCGCCCGAAGCATGACCACCATTGCGTCGGCAGAAACCTCCGCGGCCTTCCCAGTGCATAGCTTTTATTCTGGCTTCGTTTTCCTTTTTGAACCTTTCCGAACGACTCGGAAAAGTATTGACCAGAAGCCTGAGTCACTATTTGCTATGTGATAATATTAGTCGATTAGTGTTAGTTTCGTGGCGTAATATTCTCATATCATAAAGATATCGTAATGAAAGATTTAAGATTTTACCTTTCAAGGAAACAATGAGTTATTTTTTGCTCTATATTACGTTTTAATTTTTTGTGTAACGCTGGCACAAAAATTTTAATTTACTGAGGCTGGGAATCTTTCGATGGGCTATAGCCGTCCAGCAGCTTTTCAAGAGGCAAATTAAAAGGCTCAAAAAAGTTGCAGCGGAAAGAGACAAAACCTTGATTTAGAGTTATAAAATAAGTGCATACATGAACATACAACGTCGATGATATTTATAGAGATATGCCAGTTATGCAAATCACTGTACTTTCAAGGCTGAACGTAAGATGAGAGAATAGCTCCCTCGTCATCCCTCGGCATTGCCATTTGGTTTACCTGTGCGTTAGTGCATACAGACATCCAAACTGGTAGGGTTAAAGGATGTTCCCAAGTTATATTTGGCAAAAAACGAAGAACGGGTGACGTCATGGCTTGCTGCTGTGTGGGCTGCCGGTGGGCACGCATTTTCTACCCGTCAGTTTGCCAGCGGCGTCAACGTCTTGAAGTACAAATCTTTGGGCTTTCTGATACGAAGCTCCGAGAATTTAACGAGCACTTACCGTATTTACCCGATTATAACGCGCACTTTTTTCAGAAAAAATAGGCCGAAAAATTGCATGCGCGTTAGAATCGGATACAAAACCGAAACTAACGAAAGAGCGGAAATTGCGTCCTACCCATCGCCATCTCAAGATGGCACCAAAGCTTTTAGCAACGATTTTTCGGACGCAGCAAGCCTAGGCGCCTAGGCTTTTCTATCGGCGTTCACACCAATCGTCAAATCGTTTCACTTGCGCGCTTTATAACAGCAATGGCAGCCGCAGCTCCCACACGTTCAAAACGAGCGGTCGGCCGAAGCGTGCACCTCTGAAGAAGCTCTCGGGTGGGCGTGCGAGGCATGAGCCATGATCCCATCGACCATGGTTGAACGTTCGTTCAGAAGTGTGGCATAGCGAACGCGCTTGAAGGCACCGAGGCCGAGATGTTGTGGTCAGCGGAGAGCGACGAGGAGCGAGATGAGTGAGATTACTTCGGGAAATAAATCGCCCGTTTCTCTCGCATTTGTTTGTCTGGGTCACAAAGTCCCGTGCGCGTTACAATCGGAGGTGCAAGTTTTTTCGGTTTTTTTGCCAGGAAAATCGGGTGCGCGTTAGATTCGAGGGCGCGTTAGAATCGGGTAAATACGGTATCAGGTCTTAATTTAGAAGTAAGATTGGGAGCTCCGCATACACCTCCACTAGGTTGTGTCAAAAAAGCTATTATGTTGGTCGGAACAGCTTTTGCATGCCTTCTGAAGTTTTTCAGATTCGCAGATGTCGTCCACAAGACACCGGTTCTGACATAAAAAGGTTCGGACGGGGGAAACGCGGACAAAACCGCTTCCCATTGTCTTCGGTGTTCCGACATGGGGGTTGTCAGAGGTAGTAGTAGTATGTGGCTGTTTATGGCGCCAGGGCAGCCAAGGCCAAAGGGCCCCAGATCGTTTTCAGTGGTCCTTCACTGTGATGTTAGCTTCTAAAATACGTATGGTATGAGTATGATACAATTGCTAATAGAGCTTAATGTATCGGTGTAAAGGGCTCTGATTCAGAACTATGAAAGGGGTCATAATGGTGGGTGAAGGTGACCATGTTGGGTGCATAACCCCCGGTACCTACCTTAATGCTGAGAGATCCGAAAGTTACATGTGGTACGAGATGAGGTTAAAAAACTCCCACCTCCCCTCGCGCGAACCCCTGTGTAGATGCGACGCATAGGAGGTTCACGTTGCAGCGTTGGACAGCGGAGGAACGGCGCTGGAACGATGGAGCGGAGCGGCGCAGACACCGCGTTTTATAGCGCGCATAACGGTGAAAGGACGCGCCGGCGCCAGTGCGTTTGCCGAGGCTATGACGCAACACAATCAACTTTAATCCAATCCAAATCTAAGCCAATCCAATTCAAGCTAAGACAAGCCAATCCAATCGAATCCAATCCAATGCCCCTCGCGATAGAGTGTTCGCTATTGGAGAGGAGAGGTGGTGAGTGGCGGAGAGCGCAGCTGGCGTGGCGAGGAGAATGGGGGAGGGGTGGACGCCGACAACGCCGGATGGATGCAGGGACAAGGCGAGTGAATGAGATGCGTTCGCATCTAAAAACTGACTTCGGCGAGCTATGCTAAAAGATGCTTGTGCGTGGCCGCTGGTTGGTCTCCTAAAAATAAAAACAGATGAAGTGGAATTCTGTACGTGTATAAATCAGTGAAGTGTCGCTGTCTCACATCGTTGAAGGATTTGCATTCCATTAGGGCATGTAGTACTGAAGCCTTTCTGCCCGTCTGCTGCAAACGGGGGTAATGAACCAGGTAGGAGATACGAATGTGTTCCATGTGTATGGCCTATTGGGAGCCTGCACATGGATATTTTCTTCGATATATTCTGCTTGTCTGTCACGTATTTGCCCATTTGTGAATTTTTGTGTGTAGTTTTGTGTGTAGTTTGTTGTGTGCTGGTTCATCGCAGTGTTGTTGCCAGTGTCCGTGGAGACCTCTTCGTATCACTGTTCTCATGTCCTGGTACTTTATCTCTGGAAGCTTGAACAAGAGGTAATTGCACTGAAAGGTAAGTACATTTTGGCTGTTCTAGACAACCAGAGATTTCTAGACAACTCAGACAACCCAGATATTTCTTTCAGAAACACGAAGCTATCAAAATACACGCACGTGAGCATATTCCGGAATCCACACCGAAAAAATGATGGGGTGACCCAAGTATTCGTCTCTTGCCCGAAGGGAACAAGTAACACTGAGCTGCTTCTTTGCCAGTTTCTGAAAGCCACCATCTTTATACTCTGTCTAAAACGCCTGTAACGAAACCAAACAAGGAAAGTAAAAGACATGCTTTCAAAAGTATTGAGGCAGATGCCACGTCTCATTACCAGCCTGACTTGAAGTAATTGCGCTACTTTGTCGTCTCCCATTGACATAACAAGTGCAGACATGGCAATTAACTTCAACACCCAGAATACACATATTGTGCTTCCAGCTACTCAGGTTTCCAGAATTTCCTTTCACGCATGTCAATAGAACCTTTCAATAGCGCAAGCTTCCCTGGAAAGAAAAATCTACGCGGCAAATCAAACCGAACCAAAACGTTGCCATGTCTTCGGCCGCCGGAATTTCAGCTGCGCAAAGAGAGCGAAGTAATGAAATTCAAGCTTTTCATGTCATTTAAACGGGGTAGAAAGATCGGTAACTCCCGAATAAAAAAGATGGGGACATAAATAAACACACGGTGGTCTTTACACGCCCGGCAAAATCTCTTTACATGTCAAAACAGAAATATACCTCGAGTGCTTTTTCTGCTGCCCTCGTGTGGCAACCAGGTGCAGCTGACAAGTTATTTCTTCGGTTCCCGGAGAACGAAAACCAGGTGCGCTCGCGCGGTACGTACTTGGTTCTTTCTGATAAGTAAACAGCTGCAGCAAGTTGGTGTCGTTCGTAATCCCTTTAGTTGTAACAATTTAGTTCCCAAGATGACCAGAACGTATTACCATTAGAGATTTCTAATCCTGGATCCCCTAGGCCCCTGCGAGAAAAAACGACCCGTCTTTCACCCCTGTGAACCAACGTCTGAAACGGAGACAGATTGTTGTCAAAAGCCCAAACCCTTGTGCTGACTGTCGGGAGGGAACGAGGTGAATTATTTGCCTGCTCTTTTATTGAATTTAATCTCGCTGTTGAGGGAGCAGCTCAGGTTAAACCTGGTGGGCAGTATTTATTTAGAGTGTTGCGTTTTACAGGATGAAAACGTTTTACTTCTTGACGTTCTTCAAACTTAAGATTCCATGTCATCCAGAACCTACGTCAAGATTTTAAGGTTTGAAGATTTTATTTTGCCCAGTTTGAGTGTCTAGGACGGAGGAAAAAAGCTGCGTGTGCCGCTGGATGGGTCCGTGGTCCTTATGTTTGCTTTGGTAAATAAAACATGACTTACCCTATATGCAATACTCTGATTCTTCCTCTAACTTTCATTTTTACTGCAACGTCCCCGACGAAGTTTCAGCTGCTCTTTTGTAGTACTTCTCAGTGTTCATTCAACCTAAACTTGCCCTTTTCGCATGTTGCATGTCCAGTGCCTCGCCCCTTTTTAAAACCGTGACATGCCAACTGCGTGTCTGGGATTACACATGGCTACCAGCAGAGGTCAGGGCAATGACAAGAAAATCAGATACCCAAAAGATAGCATTTGTGGTATTCGATATTCTTTGTCTGGCGTTCAATTTTGTTCTAGGAGTCATTTGAAAGCTTAGTGTTCCCCTAGCAAGAAAATTTCATCTCTAATTGTGTCGTAATTTGCTTCGGCCCCTGCTACATCGTGTTTGGACAAAGATGCATTCCCATTCTGTATCTACACTTGGTCTCTTTTTCTGTTTGTACTTTTGTTTCTTTGCCGTGAAACCCTCTGCTTGATTTCAGTGCCGTTATTAAGCTTTCCTTTGATCTGGGGACACTTTAGACTGCTGATATACTTATGACATGATGCCGACTTCACTTTTGATTATATATTTTCACTAAATTCTTTCCCACGCTGTCCTTTTACGGGCGTTATGCACTCCTAATGGGTCCTAACCTTTATGTTCGTGATGTACGCTTTCTTGTTTCGTATCTAGATGTGTAATCGGTTTCTTCTAAGTTGGTGCAGTTTTAGTGACAAAATAGCGCAACCACGAGGGTGGAATAATGTACTAAAAATAAGTGATCTTAAAATATAAGACTTATTTTAATACCTGGAAAAGTTTTGAAAATTATACGCAAAATGCACAAGATTCCCTCTACCCGTGACAACCCTGTGCTTTCGGTTTTTCAGAAAACTGGCTTTTTCAGGGTAGCAAAACTAATTTTAATTACTCAGTATAAATGTGATGGCTCCTACAACCTAGGCATTTTGGCTGCTCGTTAAGTAGTGACACCCACGCGTGTCTTTTTTAGTATGGATGGTTTCTTTCCGCCAAAATGTTCTTAATTTTCATGTCGGTAAATAGGTGGTGTTGTCTTGGCAATAGCGTGAACGTTTATGCTGTCATTGATTAAAATTTATCACAGAAACGCAACCAGAAAACGCAAAGGAAGCTCACAAAACCCATAAGTAAAACACACACAAAAACACACAAATCAAAAAGACAAATGATTGTGTTCTAATCTAGGGTATTTTTTTGATCGGTAGCCTCACGGTCCTGATCATGCTTCGAGTCGGCCTACTATGTTTCCTTGTTGCGGCAGCCGCTGCTGGGATTCCTGAAAAGATATTGAAAGCGAAGTTCGAGGCCTTCAAAGCGAAGCACCGTAAGTGAATATCTTTTGCGGGTATAGGAGGTGAATTAGTCGCGATTGGAGGACATCATGTGTTGCAGCATGTATGAGAACGCGTGAAGTATTTCAGATAATGAAACAGAGGAAACGCAGTGTCGTTGGTGCCGCACGATAGAGAAGTGAGTTGGGGGCACAAATTACTCAAGAGTGGAATTTTATATTAGGAATGTGCAGGCGTAAGGACACAAATACTGACGCGTGATGGGTATATCCCGGTAACATTGCACCTTCTAGACATGCACGCGCTAGGACTAACTGGCCATATGCCGGAACGAAAGGAAATGTTTTGTAAAGGTTCATGGAAGGAAAAACAATTCCTCTCTACTGCAGAATTTGCTGCAGCCACGAAGTGTGAAAAATGCCACACTGGATTGCGGCCTTAATTTAATCGCAAGAAGGTCGTAACACAAAAAGTAGACAACGCGAGCTCTATGTCCTGTGTTCTCTGCTTCTGGTGTTACGTCTTTTCGCGCTTTAAATATGAAATAACCCCAACTGAAACTGAGCGAAATTTGTGCTCTTCTGAAGTTCACTTCTATTTCTTTGAGCCCTCTTTCAGGTTTCGCTATTATTTTTAATAACTCCGCTGTTTTAGTAACGCTGCGTGTTGTTTTCACAGGTAAAATTGTATTTTTAACGCAAAAAGTTTAGGGATCCGTGTCGGAGAAAAGTTTGAATAGTCCGGGGCGTCTACTCTGGGAGAAAAATCCCGTAGTGCCACCTTGCCGCACCCACTGCAACACCCGGAATCATAATGTGCTGTCTCATACGATGACATGTGAGCAAAATCGGAGAGTTTCACTACTTGTAGGCGCGATGTGTTACTCGATAGCATGAGAAGAGAATGATAATTAGATACGAACGGGACCAATTAAGGCTACCGCGTTTAACGTTTGTCGACAATACCTAAGGACCCAACAATTTTTTGCTCTTCTATAATGACAGGGTGGGCAGCAAAATGATACTTTTGGGAAAAAGTACGCTTAAGCTGCCGAAAACGTGCTAGGTGAATTTTCATTGGCCATCACAACATTGAAGCTATCGAATGGGTTTTAATAATTTATGGCTGAAACTGGGACTTAACGGTTCCTGCAATAAGTAGAATTCTGCGCAGTATCTTTTCTCAGTGCAAGAAATACCATCGATAGAAATACCATTCAAAGGCTGAGAAGCGAAAAATTCGGATTATACGGCGCCGTACGACTACATCATCCTTGTTAGTTTTGCATGTGCGCCAACCGATTTCAGTATTTTGATTATGAATTATTGTGCAGTGAGTTGAACGTATTTACGCCATCGGCTGTCGTAATGAAAGTATACGCAAAAAACTGGGCATGACCAGGCTCTTCTTGCACACTAGTTTGGTATTTTTACGATGGAATAGCGCAACGACTTTGAAGAGATACTCAGTCACATTGGGTGCGCGTGTAGAACAATATCTACGCATCGTTCATTATTCTGCACCGTAATTGATCAATTCAAGTCGTTTAACAATACAAGTTAATTTTCTCGATAATTTTCTCGAAAGTTAATTTTCTCAGCCTTTCGGGAGCGACGATAAGATAGGAACCCCGCCAGATAGGACACCCGCCTGTACGGTCGTTAGCCATTTCGCGGAAAACAGCGAACTCGGTATCAGCGACGTATTGCTTTGATAGTAACTTTTACGACTGCCTTGACGGCTCTTAAAGTAGCCGTTGCCCCTACTTGCACCCGATATTTCAATAAAACCAATCACGTTTTATTTGTCTGTTTAACATCATTGAACCAGGAAGCGCGACAAGAATTCTGAGGCTCGCGTACACCTTGGTTTAAAGCTAGAACTTGCAGGAAGACAATAATCCAGGTTTTATGTAAACACAAGTGGAATGCCAACAACACGGTCTAGGAGAATGCGATTTCTTGTTCAGCAATTAAGTGTTATATAATTAAGGCAATAAGTGCTCAAGTTTGGAGAAACGCAGCAGTATTCATAGAGCGCTGTGACATTTTCGGCAAGTCTTGAATAGCAAAACCGTGATGCATTTCGGGGTTGTTTTACGTCTTTCTGAATTACGAGTGCAAATAAAAAAATAGCAAATCATGACATGATGCATATACAGCTTCCAGTTTGTGAATAGCCACATAACACTAAAGCAAGTAGTTTTAGCTGAACGTCGTGTTAAACATTGTCCTTAGGAAATAAAAGCTTAATATTTCTGTGTGTGCGTGAATAAGTGCCGCAACAACTGAGTGACGCTACTGGCCGATGAAATGACGGTGTGGTGACGCTTACCATTACGTGGTCCGGAGTGCGTGACCGTGGGTCCACCCGCTTTCAATGTTGGAGCAGATGAATCAATGCCCCCTTTAAAACCGCTATCATGGGCGAGCGTCTGCGATGTATAGAGCCATTGTCTATTGCTTAGGCCACTTATGACAGTGGTCACTGTCATTGATTTGTATTTCTGAGTTGGTAAGAAAGGATCGGGGCGCATGTGCGTCGGCCGTGAACGTTTGCCATGAAATAAACTGAAAACTTGATTGCCTGATTATAGGGTTTAACGCGCCGACGCAACACAGGCGATGAGGCGCTCTGTAGTGGAGGGCTCCATATAAGCTTCGACCACCTGGGGATCTTTAACATGCGCCGAAATCTCGTACGCACGGGCGTTTTTGCTTTTCGCCTCCATCAGAGAAGCGGCCGCCGCGGCCGGGAATCGAACCCGCGACCTTGTGCTCAGCAGCGCAACACCTTAGCCACTGAGCCACCGCGGCGGGTTAAACGGAGAACTGCCGCTTTCGCCGCAATACTGTAGTACCACGCAGGAATCTTTGGCGATGCCGCACATTGGAAAATCATAAGAAACAGTGAACACTACCCCGCTCTTCACTGACGTAATTTATGTTGTCTCGAAATAAGTTCAATGCTCTTCAAACGGCAACATAAGTTGATAGGTGTGAATCGGCATGGAACTGTGTCAGTTCAGCCAATAAGTGCTCCGTCATCTTTTATAGTAGGGTATGTTGGAATTGCGGGACGTTTAGTCTTGATGACGGATGGTGATGCAGTAGCGAAGTTTTAGGCGGAAACGGCGGGAACAAATTCTCCGTAAAGTAGAAATATAAGATGAGAAACACTAATATAAAGAGCAGTTAGAGGCGAACACAGTTACACAGTCACGGCATTGTCCTTGGACCCAATTCGCATCACAAGAACTTTTAACTTTTGCAGATAGGAAGTACAAATCGCCCGCTGAAGAAGGACTTCGGTACAATGTCTTCAAGAGTAATTACATCTGGGTTACCAAGTTCAACGAGATGTATGACAAGGGCCTGGTTTCCTGGAAAATGAACGTCGACTCCGTATCGGACGGGGTAAGATCGCTACTATGTAGCATGACCTCATTCCCCTTTTCTTCACACACATGCATCTGCTGCTGGTTCTGTCGAAGTACGTGGATGTTTCTTAACGCACATTGAGCGTCAATACTCACTATTAGAAAATTTTAGATGAGTTTGTGGGTTGCTGACCGAAAGTTTTATGTAGTAATCAGTACACTGTAAAATGATTTACACCATTAAAGAGGATTTCCACCTGCTATAAATGACCCCGTGACACTCTGCCAAGAAAAAAAACACGCTTTTAGAGGGTGTTACGAAGGGCAAAACACATTTTATAAAGTTTTTTTTTGTGTATTTTATAAGGTATAAGGGGGTATATTGTAACACCTTTTAAACGGGTGTTTTCTTGTGTTTTCTTAGGGTTGAAGGGTTTGAAGTATAGACATTGGAATTCCTCTTAAGGGCGTATATCATTTCATAGTTGAGGTTTTGGGAAAACACAGCCCATAGTTCTGTTTCGCCGAGGATGAACAGAAAAGGCTGAGGGGAGCTGATGAGTCGCATGGTTTAAGAATATGTAAACCTAAAAAGAAACCAAGAACCGGTTTTACATGGCGGTTTCTTATTTATAAGGCTATTTAAATTAGCTTTTCTGGCGTTTTACGGGTGCAAATTTCTTTACAGTGTTTTGCTGCAATCTGTCGTTTTGGTCTTCACGAGGAGCTGTGTTTTGCCTTTTCTCTCGGCTCACGCAAGCCCACACGACTCGCGAACAGGCATTTTACGCGTGAATTCCATGTCGTTTCAAAATGATGGAGCCGTTTTACAAAATTCGGCGACGCCGCGTTCCTCAGTGAGCGGGCGTTTGTGGCTAGGCTGAGGAGCTCGAGAGCCTGTCACGGCTGAAGCCAGTGAGCAGAGTCCGAAGCATTGAAGGACTCTGCAGTGATCAACTGACAGGGCGCTAGCTTTTTTGTATATTTATTTTAGAGGCGAAGCACCTTAAAACCGAGGCTTGTCCGCCCGGCGTCTGGCGTCTCTGCTCACGGCACAGCACCGTGTAAATCGAAACATCCGTGGAAAAAAGGTTCACAAAAGGTTAACCAGAACAAAATAAAGGTTCACAACAAAAGGTTAGAGAGAGAGAGAGAGAGAGAGAGAGAGAGAGAGAGAGGCGTGTACAGCACTGCGTAAATCGAAACATCTGTGAACAAAAGCTTCACGAAAGGTAAGCCAGAGATAGAGAGAGAGAGATAGAGATAGAGAGAGAGAGCGAGAGAGAGCGAGAGAGAGAGTGCTCCTGGAGAGCCGTGCTACGCACGCGCGAGGAGCATGGGATTGGATGAAAGTGGATCGAATTAGATTTTGGCTGGATTGGATTGAAATGAATTGGATTAGAATTAATTGAACTTATTGTATTGGATTTTATTGTATTGGACTGGATTGGAAATAGTTTTAGCGGCAGTAAGCCCTCTCACGGGTGATTTGCGGTAAGGGCGATCCCCAGTGCTTCGCCCACACGTCATAGTTTACTACGTGGAGATGCGTAAATTTTTTATTGTGTTTTTTCACTCTTTGACAGCAGCCATATATAAAATAAACATAAAAATGCATAAAAATGGGCATAAAAATGTGAAATTAACTTGTTCAACCACAACAACAACAAGCCGTGGTATGAACGTCTGTATGACGCCGCATGACCCGCGTGGCGTTACATGCCGTAGTCTGAGTCGGCATGTTGGACAAAGGGCATATTCCTGATGACACGCCTCAAACTTGCGGCAGATTGTCCTGTCTCGCAAATGTCGGATCTAGTGCTTTCGCGATAGAAATGTGCTACCTGATTTCCGATTCAATTTTTATGTCTGTGGACTCAAACGAAACAAGCAGGGCAGCTCATCGGGTATGCGGTTGGTCTAAAAATCGTAATCGCAAATGACTGATACCGCGCTTCTGCTGTTAAAACCCAAAGGTTTGACACATAATGAAAACAAAGTAGGCAATGCTAGAAAAAGGAGAGGTCATTGAAACGGAGCGGCCCGGTAATGCCCCATAAACCAGAACCAAGGTCAGAACAAGGAAAAGGGTGCATTGTTTGGCGTTCACTAAAGCGAACACAGGAACAGGAGGAGGGCAGACCAGAGCATTTCATATAAATGTTAGGCTGAAGGAAGTTTGTTTCCGCTCGCGTTCGGTGATGATGAGTGGTGAGCGTGAGCACGAGTGAGTTCGAGTGGTGACGACGAGTGGTGAGCGTGAGCGCTAGTGAGTGCGAGTGGTGACGACGAGTGGTGTCTTCATTTTTAACAAGGTGCTTTGTACACCCATAAATAACTTTTAATTGCATTACAATAATTGCATTGCGTTACATTGAAGACATTTACAGAACTACGTGTTTCAAGCACGAGTTAAATGGGCACAGTTCTGGAAGGAGGTGAGGGTGCCCTCCAGGAATGCAAGAAGTTGATACCTTCTGGAGCTTGCTACAAGAGTAGAGCTACAACAGCGTAAAAGTTTGTCAAAAGGCCACCTTTCGACGTTCTTGTTGAAAAATCAGCGGTTTCGTGAGCCATAAAGCTTTTTTGTCACCTGGTTGCTCGAATGAGGCGTGTCGATCCGTTGTTTTTTGTTACCCAATGGCACAAAAGGCGAAGAGCGCCCTTTAATGTTAGGTGGCTAATAATAGTGCGATTATTGTAATGCAATAAAAGTTATTTATGTGTGTATAAAGCACTTTGTGAAAAATGGAGGTAGCCATTGCAGACAATAAGGAAGGTGTTATAACCTTAAAACCATGTTTGAGTTTGGCGGAATTCGAGCGAGTGTGGATGGACGGGAGAGCCTTAAGTACGATAAGGAAATAGTGTTTTGGCAAGGCGAAAACGCCGCTAACAGGTAACACAAACGGTTGTAAACGAGAATCTTCACAATCTTTGGAAATGTCAGAATAAAACAAACCACAACAACCAGTAATGCAGAGGTAATTTTTCGAGGCCACAATGAATTGGAAGAAGTCAGTTTGAAATGCCAGAGTATAGTAAGGTCAGCGCAAGGGACGGCACTACCTAGGTTGATGGCTGAAAGTGATTAGACCCGCCCTTTACGAATGCTGAAACACAGCGTGAAAGAAACCACGAAAAGGGAGAGAAACAAATGCGACAGGACGCCGCGCTCATCGTTCCTCCTCCTCTCTCCGTTTTTGTCGTTTCCTTCGCATTTTGTTTCCTCATGCACCTTTACCATCTCCTCCGCCTTTCTTTCTTATTTCTGTACACATGCTGAAACGCATCACTGCCATTCGCACACCAGAATTCAAGCTTTCCATAAGCTCGTTCCTCAGTCCCATTCGTAAGCTTGAAGAAAGCACCGTGGCATTTTTGTAGAGAAAGTCATCGCAGGTTAAATGAGCAGGAAGCACCGAGGTTACAAAATTCTAAGGACCACCTGCTCTGGGAGAAGCTGAAACATATTCGGTACACAGAAGAGATGTAGTAGATGCAGAACGTTTTTATGCCGAATAATTTGCTACCCATGTTGGCATAAAATCCAACATCCCTGACACACAATATAGCCAATGGATGGTATACAATAAGGCCGACAAACGGCAAACAAAACGGCCCACAGTTAAAAGGGTAAAAGCAGGAAATTGGATGCTCAGATTATCGCTACATCTCCGAAGGAAGTTCGTGTACAGGAGGTAACCAGTGCAGTTGTGAAATAAATATGGTATATTTTGCGCCGGGTGGTAGTCAAACCAGGGTGTTCCGAAATCTGGCACAAGCACGGAACAGAATCACAGCACCACCATGTTTCTAGCCGGCTTAAGGTGAACGCTTTGCATGGGCTGTGACCTTTGACTTGCACATTTGGGTTATAAACATCTACTCAGTTCTACAGGAAAAAAAAAACTTAAGCATAGTAAATGCACAAGTGGCTATTATGTGAGCAGCAAAGCAAGTTCCCGCGAGTAGCGTATATGTTCTAATAAGTGCGATTGTCCAAACCCCAAGTCATAGAAACTGACAAAGGAAGAAAGCACAGCGAGAGGGAGGATGATAATAATAATTAGAGGAGACACGCGTACCGCTGCGCATGTGACACTGCAGGCTAGGCGTCATCACCGGGCATTGAATGAACGCGCGGCCTTCCACGCTCTCCATACCGGTCCTGTAGCCTTCACGCGTAGTCCTGACCACTGCCTGACCGGTTTGTGCAGAGAGAAAACACGTGCAAAAACGCGTGTCCCTGCACACACGTACTCTTCCGCTAGCGTCACACGCTTACGTGTAACGACGCGACATCGCAAAGACGTATTGGTGAACGGTTAAACCGAAATTTTATGTTCCATGGTCACGGCAGAGGGGGAAGAGGAACAAAGGAACGCTTCGGTGATACCCCAGGCCTTCTGTTGCGTTTTGATGTATAGCTAGGTTAACCTGCACATCCAGCTTGACGAAGAAGGAGTTTGAAGCTGATCAGAACGGCGATATATTTTTTCCAAGGCTGGCCAGGCAGTTTAGGGTCATCGAGAAGTTTATTGAAGGTGGGTAATAGGCTCCTCTCTGCACCTAAACAGGCCTAAGCGTACTGAACCATCATTGTTTACGAAAAGAATGCGTAGAAGCGATCTAAGGAAGCATTTTTGAATGAAAGTCCCGGATGCAGAAAAAATGTAAAATTTCTGGGGCTCGTACTCAAGGTGTCAGCATTAATAGCCGTGACGCTGACCGCTAGGCGCCAGCTCGTGTTAGCAGTTCGCAACGAAGAGGGCGGCCGCGTTAAAAACTAAATTCTAGACGGTGGTAGGTGTAGCAGGAAGTGCTTGGTCTACACTGACTCGGAACCGGAATGGGGCTTTGGCGCGTCGTTATGCTCACGTTCAGAGCCTCCTAACGGTAATTGAGCACTGTAGATTACACCCGCAATTGTGTATTGGCCGACCCTTAACCACCGGGATTTTTCGTTTCGCTGGGGCCCCAATAATCGCCCATTGTTGCACACTCACAGACCCGAATGTACTCGCAGAGGAGTCCTAGCCCACGCTTTCGGACGGATTCAATTTTCAGTGCGAGTCGGACCACTCGCACAACGTTGCGGTCATTTCACTTACTTTCATTGTTGCAGGCAGTACGCGACGCTTACAGAGTCCAACTACTTTAAAGCATGAAGTGACACAAAATATTTGCCTAATTTCTCAGCCATTGCGTCATTCCTAGTGAAAGTGCCGTACATGATACACGGAGGCGGGCATATTGTGGGAAAACCTTTCAGCAAAGTATTGAAACAGGGTTTAATCGACCAGATTTAGGGAAAATCTGGTCAATTAAGCAATGGTCCCGGGTTCGAATCCTAGACCAGGACCAATTTTTCTTACAAAGGAAAGCTGTATAGCTTTATTTTGTAGCCATATGGCTGCATTTAGGTGAATGTCAAACTTTCCTTTACTGAAACAGGGTTTTATTCTCTCTGCCGAATGATTGAGGTTCTTTGAAAAGTTCTATTTTCTGAAGCATTTGCATCGGGCGCAGACCTGATAATGACAAGGTATACCTTGTCATAAGCTATGGTAATAGTTGTCAACGGGCCTCGCGTATAAACGTCTGCGCCTCAGTATATAAGTTGGAGGTTTTCTTTTCATGCTGGCAGCGGGTGCGTAGTGAATGTGGAACGATCAGGTGCTAGATGAACTTCATTTTTCAGCGCCACATTTTCCGCACCTTTATAAAGCAGAGTCACCGGTTTGTTCCTCTGGTGTATTTATCGCTTCTTGTTCGGAAAGTTTTTATTGTGCATCAAATGCTTCCATTTTTGAATTTTTCTGCTTCGCGCCTATACGGTTCGTAGGCCTTTGAATAAAGGGCATTTAGTCGATTGAAACCCGTATAAGGCATTCATCCCGGCTGAAAACGTTAAATTAAGAGGCTTGCAGGTTCCTGTGTTTCCTCTATGTCGCACAACGCCACGATACTTTGAGAGGATTAGTTCATATGACGGGCCAGAATACGCGTATTATGACTTTAAAGCGTCAAATATTTACACAAAGGACATACAAGACAGAGACATGCGCTTGTGAGCTTGTATGCCCGGTGTGGAAATATTTGGCGCTTGAAAGTCAACATGGAATACCAAACGACTTACAATTGCTAGCCGCGGACACTGCGAAAGAACTGCATAAACGTGGCAGCATGTGTGGCGAAGATACAATATTCTTCTGACAAAATTCCAGCGCACAGAAATCAGGAGTCTTGGTGTTCAACGATAAAGCTAATCCGATGGCACAAAAAGTTCCACAAGAAGCCATGCCACTTGTAAAGCATGAATACTTGGTGGTAGGAAAAATTGCTACTTGAAAAACTTCGAGGTGCACTGCAAGTTGAAAGAGCCGTGAGACGGAGCAGCATTGAAGCATACAGCACTGGAATGGGACTGAAATAAGTTTTGACAAAGGGTACATAAGTTTAGATAAAGAACCCTGCAAGATGAAAGCGACATGAAATGGGGCTACACGAAAGCATAGAGCACTAGGTGGCGGTACAATACAGGATAGTTTGCGAAATTGGGAAAGGGGTAATTGGGCTGAAGCTGAAAATTTTCATGTTGGAGATCTCGTTGGAGCTTGAAGTAAACCAGAGGGTAGTCGTCCAACTGCCTCCAGGAGCTTTGAGGTAGAGCTCTAATGAGGCAGTAAGAGGGGATTCGAGGCGGGAACCTTCCGAGCCAGTGTTGCGCAAAAGTATGCCTGTTTGAGGAGTTACCTAGAATTTGAATTACTCAAGAATGGGAAAGCAGAGGGCGCGCAATTTTGCCCTTAGAATTGTACAAATGCGTTGGTGGAAAACTAAAACTGAGAACGAAACAACAAAAATTGAAAACTTACTAGGGAATCAGGGATGGTTAAAAAAGTAAGCGAAGTGGAGACAGTTTGCTCGACAGAAGAGATGGAGAAGAAAATAAAGTCATAGTGGGACTAGAAGGGCGGCAAAGGCCAATATAAAATACTTACAGCAGGATTGAGACTTGTGTGTGCGTTGAAGAAATACTCAAGTAAATACAAAAATTACGAATAAAAAACAAAGCACCAAGAAAATTTCTCGTTTATGAATCAGAGGGATTCAGAGTTGAGGGAAGCGTTACTGGTCTTCTGTGGAAAGTAGAAAAAGTGATTATTTTTGCGGGAGAGGACGGACGGGAGTGGGGAGGAGGAGAATCACATACATATCTTCTCTGCACAATCGAAAACAGAATATTAGCTGAAACAAGAAAAAGAAAAACACATGTTACACGTACTCACTTGTGCGAGATGGCATCGGCCAGCATCTCAATTGAAAACGAAGCTTTCAGATATTACTCTCATCATCACCATCCTCATCTTCACCATATTCATTCTTATATGACGTGGCTTGTAAATGGCCTTTAGGATTCGGAACGGGAAACAGTGCCCATGAAGAATTTACGACGGAAGGTTGCAGTGCAACGCAGCGCACCTAAAACCAATAAAACATGATGTTGCGCTAGTTGGTGCCACTTGGAGTCACTTACCGAGTACCGCTCCAGTACGGTTGTTCTCATAGGACCGATTGGTCAATATATAGATGACCACCCAGGAATGGCACCACGTCATAATTGCCTTTTACTGCCGCGAATGCAGTTGCCTCCGCGCCTGAACGAAAGAACCTTTCGCAGGAGAAGTCGTGACACACGGGCGGGTGAATTGAGTGTAGCATATTTATTTCTAAAGTACCGCACAGGCTGTGTCAGCGATGCTTCGCTACGGCTATTTTTAAGTAAGTATCGGTTCTTAATTCGCGGTAGCCGGAAAGTGTTTACTTTGATCAGTGACGTGTATCTTTCATCGAATATTAGGCTGTTTTGTTTGTGTGTATGGGTGTAAGTAGGATTTATTTTAGAGCGTTCTTCTTCTTCAAGAAAAGAGCGGTGACAAGTGCATCTCTGTTGGCGTTCTTCATTGATAGGTTCCCTTTTAGCGCTTTCATGTGAAGTTGCAGATGTGCCTCTATAAAGGCAGTCGTTCTCTCCGCGTGACAATTCATTGGGACAGGTGCTCAACGAAACTACATGTGATACTGCCTCATCAAAGTACTGAGAAGGTCCGAGTGGTGGCAGGGCGATGCAGATGCTGTCACCATACTCGAATATTCGCCACGCTTGCCTGTTCTTCTGTACATTTTCTTGCTTTCTTGAGCAGAAACGTCAACGTTGTGCACTGATGTCCCGTAATCGTATCCGTAAAAGGGTTGAAAGTTGGGCGAGTTGGTAATGATGCACCTCAAAAAGAAACTGTGCGCAAATTAACGGGGACAGGAGCACATAAGGATAACACAAGCGCCTTGTTGACCTAATGACAACACACACACACAAAAACTGCGCTGGAGTTGTCCTCATGTGTTCCTGTCCCCGTTAATTGGAGCGCAGTTTGTTTTTTGAGATAATCTTAGCCAATCCTCTAGCCGCTTTCGCCCAACAGCACTGGAGCCAGACTCGTCCCCCAAAAAGTCTTTTCTCTCTCTCCTTCCCTCGAAACGCCCACAGGGAAGAAAAAGAAAACATGCATGGAAGGCGCGATGGTTCCGGTCTACAAAATTACAACCTGCGTGAATTTGTATGCGTATATAAAAGCGCTAAACAATCATTCCAGACAAGAAGTGATATAACAAAGGTGCCACGTGATGTTTCTTTAAAGATGGGAAATTTTTCGTTCTTTTGGAGTCACAGCTGGTGCACTGACACACGCGCCATTCTGATTGGTCGTAAATAAAAAAAGTCCCCCGCAACCTTTTTGGGAATGCCTAAAAGAATTTCGGTATTATCAAACTAGAGCATACAGCAGAATTTTCGCGGCAGAGGCGACTGCCTTTGTTGAATGAGGCAATGTTTGAGATGTTTGTCATGTGACATGGCGTGTAGGAAGGAATGATTTCGTAACCTTTTCGTTGAAGGGAACGTAACCTATCATAGACTGTTGGCTTGCAGCGTGGCGTATTGCGCTTATTTGATTTTTAAATGAAGGGACTTCCGTCTACACTAAAACAAGCGCATTACAAAACTTACTGCGAAAAATTTTAATGGAAAAACTGTTACAGCAAAGACGTGGAGTAGTACATTAATGTATTGAATGGAATAGTACGATGCTTACTCGTGAAAGAATGTTGAGATACGTTAAGTGCGACAAGCCTCGCCGGTGCAACTCCGTTGTGAGTTGTCTTTTTAGTACCCTCCGCAGTGGCTCAGTGGCATTCAGAGCTCTGCTGCTGAGCTCAAGGAGGACGGGGAGTAGAAGGAGATAGAGGAGAAGGAGCAGGAAGAGTACAACTTTTATTGTGATTCGAAAAGTCTTGTGGGTGGAGCCCTCAGTCTAGGGGGCCATTGGAGCCACCCGCCGTCTTCGCCCGTTCGATCAGCTGCAGCGGTCTGCTGAGCCCAACGACAAAGTGAAGTCTAAGTAGAGTTGAAGCTCGCCAGTTACGCCGAAACTCGGTAGGGTCGGTCTCTACAAGAGGAACGCCCGAGTTCCAAAAATTCGCAAGGTGGTATTTCCTAGCCTTAACCTAGTATGCTAACGTGACGAACAGTGAATCTAACGTTTGGGTAGGTGGTCATCTCATAGACTATGGCGTTTCCTCTAAGATCGTACACGGGCAGCACAAGTGTACGTCATAAATTTATCAGTTACCCAATGAGAACCATTGTGCAGCAGTGAACGTTTTAAGTGCTCGTTTGCAAAGTCGGACGGAGAACGAAGGAAAACATTTATCTGCTACTTTCCTTACTTGAACTGAATTTAAATTGTCGGTAAAAGGGAAGTAGGGATGTCCGCGTCACAAGTTTTGTTGGTATGTAATCAATAGAGAGTTATATCAAATCGGAAAACCTGTTCCGGTACGGTAATGTCTACCGTCCGGACACCACCGCGCATGCGCAGAACCCTACCGTAAACCGGAACGACTTTGCCGGATGGTACCGAGACGTACCGTGTCCGTCGTTCCAAAGCGGACGGCCGCTTTGGAGCAGTTTGGCAGACGTACGCTTGGCTCAGGCCTAGTCGAACCGATTGTAAATAGGAGATCGTTTAAGAAAAAATTAGGTTGCAACAAGCAGCAAGCGAAACCCGGTCCCGGCCCAACTGCCGTGGCTTGTGTCGTCGAGCGACGCATTTACGATAGCTTCTTTACGTTAAATAAAGGCGATCCGGGTACGTAATTAGTATTAACAGCAACATGGATCCCGTCTACAAATTGGCGAGTGAGGAACAGGCGGAATAAGTACGAAGGACTCTCAAATACAACGAAAAACTAGAAGCAGCCAGCCGTATACGTACTGAGAGCCCAGCTTGGCCTGCTGGCGCCATGTCTTGAGGTGGCGTAGAGGTAAAATGCCCGCTTCACTTTCACGCAGTTTCGAATCTCCGTAGGGGCTTTGGATATTTTTAATACTGCCTTTAGCGCTTTTGAGAACTGAAAACTATTTCAGCACAGGAAACGCCACAGACTCACGAAGAATTGGCAAACGACGTACAACCCAAGTCACTCCCAGTCACGGTAGCATGTCCGGCAGTTACGGTCTGCTATAATTCTTAAAAGGAGCCTTCCCGGTACAGTACGGTAACAGCCACCGCGTACCGTACCGGAACCGTTTTTCCGATCTGCTATAACTCTCTAATGACTCCGAACTTCGACGATAGCGCTGCTCTCTTTTATTGTCCTTTGCAGTTGTGTCTACAGTAGAATCTCGATACACGGTCGCTTAAACTTAATTCGCTTAACACGGAATTCGCCCAGAAGTTGATTGGTTCTGTATTCAGATAACGTAAAAAAATTTTCGTTAATCGGAACTAAGCTTTCCGCGTCACCGTGTAAGCGGAATCGAAAATGAAACTCCTGGTCAGACCCATTGCCATCAGTCACATCTTTTTACGGTTCTGGCTGTTTCGTTTCTGATTTTTTAAAACTCGCTGGCCTCGCAAGCCTCGTCTAGTTCGTAGCCAGCCACGTTAGAGCGACGAATGCAACATCGTTTTTCGGTCTCGATTTAAGTCACCGAGGTTACAGGGCTTAGCTCCTGGCGCCTCATTAGGACCATCGTTTTGCTATTCGGGCTTCATTATTGCGTCACCACCTTCAAAATTCGGTGCCTCGTAAGCACTGGCGAAGTTGAGACCTCTGGCCTCCGCTGTTTCAATGGCGGCAAAGAAGCGGGCTCACCATGCGCTTACGTTAGAAAAGAAGATGGATATTATACTTGACTTCGAAAGTTGCTCTTAGACAAAAATGGTGCTCGCGACAAAGCACGGTGTCCCGAAAAACAGCTTAACGAGGGTCCTGCAAGGAGATTCTTGGCGCCATTCAGCCTATGGCCGACACCTGGAGGCCACTGACTGCTAACACTTTAGCAAAATGCTTCAGGAATGCAGGATTTTTTCAAGTGACCAGACAACCTACTTGCACGATTTGCCTGAATGTGACAGTGAAGATGCCATTGAGGGGCAGGGGGTAACAAAGCAGTGTTCTTTAAAAGAAATCCCAGTGGACTGATGAGTATGAGCACATCGACAGTGATGTTCCGACTTGCCATGAGAACACGGTAGAGAGCATTATTGCGGAGGTGTGCGATTATGTGGAGGACGATGAGGATGAGCCGGAAGATGAATCTGAAGACATAGCTACCGTGCAACATACCGCCCTTCAAGGTGCACAATCAGCTGTGCAGTATCTAAGGAATTATTTTCAAAAGGAACCAGGATCTGAAACGTTTGTCGAAAGCTTAAGTGGTATGAGAAAAACAATCGTGAAGAGGCAGTTGCCACGACTAAAAAACAAATGATGCATTTTGTAGTGCACAATAAAATTGTTGCAAAATAAACTTTGCGAGTGCTGTGTTTAGCTTTGTTGCTTGCTGAAAAAACTATCACCCAGATCCACTTTCCAGTGCTTAGAGTTCCATGAAATGTTATTAAGAGTGTGTACGCACATGAATTTGCACGTTTTCACATCTCGCTCAGGAAATGGAACTCCCGTTAGACGGAACTAACTTTTTCGGTCCCTTGAAGTTCCGTTTACCGAGAGTCTACTCTATATATAAGGTTAATACAACCTGCTCAAAGCATTTGGTTATTAGTCGGTTCCTTTAGGAATGGCATTATATTTATACTTGAGGAACCCACTATTGGTCAGATATTTACGTCGTTATCGCATTTTTTCGACAGCTGTTTTGTTCAGTATACCGAATATTTGATTAGGATACCAATGGCGAAGAGATATTTGCCATTGTGCTTGAATTACGACCAGAAGTGGTGGTTTCTTGGAAGTTAATTTTATGGGTTATGTGGGTGGGAGATGCGTAATAGCTTAGGTAGGTGGGTTGCATATAGGGGCTAGGATAGATCAAAGAAATACAGTACTCACCGTTCTCTCGCGCAGAATTGATTGTGGTGTGTATTTGCGGGGCGGCTCTCGGTGTCACAAATCCGAGCACCCTGGATGGGTGCGGTGTTTTGCCAGACATGACAGTGATTAATGACAACCGCGGCGAGTCGAAAATAGCTCACGCAAAACAGAGTTCAGCGTACACTATTGACCTCCACGTACAAACAAGTGTTTTGGCCTTTTACGATCACAACCCCCATAACCTGCTGGCGAGGTGCGTAAGGCAATGTGAGGAAGCGTTTGTTTTTAAGCGCTTTCTTGTTGGCCCTCACGGGTTTTTGACTTAAATATAAATAAAATAAATAACATCATCTCCTTCCGTCTAAATTAGGTAGCCGCTACCTGTTCAGAGAGACTTTTCTTGTCTCAAAATTTTGTCAACCCGACGGAATAAAAGTAGCCTAAAGATGTGTGTTAGTCAGCACTCCTATGTCGCTAACTTTTGATCTGTCCTTTTCGCGCAGCTTACTACCGGAAGAGGGCACAACACTGGCCTTATCGACTTCAAAGCGCGTCCCAAAGGAAAAAAACGGGGACACCATGGACCCAAGTCACACGGCAAAGGCTGGTAATTTGGGATGCCGGCTGACGACGCAGCATAGCCTGCTGATTACAGGCGCCGGGTTGGTGGGAGTAAAGTTTGAACGCCACGTTAGTTCCTGGAAGATTGGCCGTGCCACGGTCAAACGCCAAATACACATTGAGTGGAATGACTGCTGTATCAATACAAATAAAAATGAACGTCAGCTTTGTAATTTGGGGCCTGAATAACTTCATTACGTTGTTCTGCACAATTTGATCACATGTTTCTACATGGTCGCTTCGCAGCTAGCATTATTTTGTATTGTACGTTTACCTAAAACAGGATAATTTTTACGTGGTTGCTTTTTAGGTGTATGATATGGAATTGTGCTATACTGCGTGGCAGAGTACCAGTCCGGTGTTTGTTGTGAGGATGCGCGTGGAAGATGTAAGCACAGTTTTGGTTCAGGCATTCTTTTAAGCTATTTGTTTAGAAACTTGAACTAATGGTTTTTAACTCAAGATGTGCCACTAAAGATGAACAATTATCAGCAGTTTCAGAATAAATGGATTTTATTGGTTCATTGCTGGAGATGCTGCTGTGCCGTGTTAGGAACTGCGGCTGACAGGCTAAGAGTATTTGGTGGAAGCAAAATGTGTTTAGCGAGAGAGGCCTGTTCAAATTTCACGCCGCGATTTAAAATTGGCCGAAAGAGTCGGGCTAATAGGCCCACGTCGTCCCAACTAATGTAACATTTCTAAACGCATTCTTAAGACGTATCGGTAAACATAAACAAACGATGTGTTATTTGTCCCGGCTATAGCTGGGCTTTAGCGTGCCGTGTTTTCATGCTTTTTTGCTCACGGTTTTATGTTTTAAGAGGTTTTGGTGTGGAGAAAAAAACACAGCTACAGAGAGCGAGAGAGAGAGAGATAGATAGATAGATAGATAGATAGATAGATAGATAGATAGATAGATAGATAGAGAGAGAGAGAGAGAGAGAGAGAGAGAGAGAGAGAGAGAGAGAGAGAGAGAGAGAGAGAGAGAGATGTTTATTGAAACAACAGGGACGGGGTAGAGGAGAAAAGGGAAGCTGACATCACATAATTAGAAACCCGCGTGCCTCATATACTAGCTGTTACCTCAGTTATAAAGACGAAAATAAGTTTACTTGAGTTGTCTGCAGCATATTTGAGTTCTCCTTTAACTATAGAGTAATGGTCCTTGATGTAAGAAGCACAAATTAGCAACCGTGCAATGGGCGATAGACTGACATGGGAAAATTAGAAGTACATTTTCATACGTGTGTATGAACTTAAAAATAACTGGTGGTTGAGGATTTCAATGGTTAGTAAGCTTTTTTTACCTGGATAAGTCTTTCGAAATTGAGAAAAACTTAAAAATTAGCCGTTTTGTGAAGGCGCAGATACGTACATGTCACCCGGGGATCACACGTACGAGGGGAACCAGAAAGTATCGTAATTAAACGCAGCCCAACTTTATATACAGACTTGTAGAAAGTGTTCATTTGAAACGTGGGTTTGAATGAAAAATTTCAGTGCGGAAACATAAGGCAGTGGCAGTGCAAAACATATAAAAGCACAGTAAGTACTGGACTAGAGGTAGAGGAAACACCTTACTAGTGCTGAACCATTGCTCGTCCTGTGCGCCCTCTGCCATAAGCAGAGTCCTTCCTACGCTGTTTTAAACATGTTTCATAGTTCAGGCAACCAACGAGCCCTCACTAATGCGGTGTTAAGGCCGTCGGCCATGACTTTAACGGGAGCTTTACCCTTATCATCCGTCAGGCGTTAGTGATACGCCACCGTGGGTATTCATGCTTTTTTGTTTTTACAGCCAGAGGTTAATTTGAGAATAGTGGGCTATGAAGCGTAATAAGTATGTCTAGCTTTATTTTGGCGGTTAAGAGGCACATCCCTGACATTGCGTGTACGGCGTAAACCTCCATACCAGGGCCCGTTTGCCCGAACGTGATAAGTTGGAGAATAAGTTCTCAAGTACGACTTATGCGCTTAAGTCGTTTGCCGGAAGCCGAAACAAGCGCGCCAATAAGGTGGCCGACTTATTCCCCACCTTATAGTGGTAGGCAGGTCCCGGCCAGCCTACGCAGCGAAGTCGCAAGTTTATGCGCTCCCTAGGAAATACGTCCTTTGCCCGGAACCGAAACAAACGCGCGGATAAGCCTCGTTTACATAGGAAGGACCCGGCGAGCGTACGCGGATAAGTTGCGAACTTACAATTAATGGATGGCTGCCGTTGCTCCCGCTCGCCCACATCGGCTACCAGCTTTGCTGCAGGGGCTGTCCTTGCGCAGACAACGCGTGGTCACGTGCGGCGATTCCGGCAACCAACTTATTTGCCGCGGCTGTCTTCGACTTATCGTAGTCGGCGGTCGCCGTCTTATTGTAGGTGGGAACTTATGCGTACGGGCAAACGGGCCCAGGAGTTGGATATCGACAGTTCTTACTTGGACGCCAGATGCAGTAGGTGTTCGGCGCGTCACTCCTCCTGTTGTGTTTTGAAGTGTGGGAAAAGTGGGTACTAAATTTCTCGCGGCCATGCTTTGGTCACCGACACTTTTGTTGTCCATGGGAACTGAGACGTCCTCCTCCACATATCCTCAGATTTTACCTGAGAGCAGACCGAGCGTGGGTTCGGTTATGATCGTTTGTCATTGTCACAAGGCGCAGCGGAGCTGCGGATGAGCACCATTGTGTTGAAGCGACCCTCTCGTCATCGTATTCATCAGCGCCATCATCATCATCAGCGGTGCAAGGAGGGCCGCGTTAGTTTTGGCCATATGCCTCAGGGAGAGATGAAACGCTATTCAGTAGCTGGGCGGTCGCCTGTGTCCGCAGGCCCTCCAATGTTTAACTAGGCCGACGCTTAAAGGAGCCATGAAGACAAAGTACAAGTTTGTTTTGTTCGAAAGATATTGTGTTTTCTAGCGTCCCCAGCGCTTGCGCCGCAGAAAATGATGCCGTATTCACTGAGAAATAATCAATTTAGGTTGAAATATTGATTCTCCCGCCAAATCGTGTGTTTTGGTGACGTCTGCAATGAAGTTATAACGGCGCGTATATACAAACACTTCCACTGTGCCATTCGGCTCTGCAGCCTTGCTGCCATCAAATCTCCCAGATGGCGCTAGCATACGCAGCCCTCCGCCGTTGCTTTGTTTTTGACCGTATTTACACCTGGCTTGTTTTTGTTACTGTAGAAAGTAGTCGTTTCGTGAAACCTGGGGTATGGTTGAAAAACAGGGTCACATAAGGCAACAACGCTTACGCCAATCGGCTGGCGTCGTATAAGACAACTCCGAAGCGTAGAACGGCTGTGCAGCCAAAAACAAGCATAGTGCGCCCAGTACCAACAGCAGGTGCATCGGTACTTCCATGTTTACGTGTATTTTCGTAACTTTTGCGGTTTCCCGCACAAGTCTTACTGCTGTAAAATGGATATGCATTACATTTAGGCGCAAATAGCTCATTCAGGAAGCGTATAAGCTCTGCCTAATTGGCGTTTGCTTTTGCCGGCCCCCTCAAATCGCAGAGGAGGCTCGTATGACATCATAGGTTCTGTTGCGGGAAATGACCTGGTGGGTCGCATGGCCATTCCCTTTTTTTCTTAATTATATAGCTTATTTGAACGCAGTGTACAATAATAGAGGTGTCAGTATGATTCTAAGGAGGCAATCTTTTGAATCAATCAAACTTGTGTTTTGTCTTCATGGCTCCTCTAAATGTGGGTAGCCGGATACGTTCCACGCCCGCTTCCTACAAATTGGTGACCCGGAGGTTCCGGGCCTGTAATCCTGCCAGAGGCACACCGACATGGCGACGTAGGGGGACCCGACAATACCGGAATTCGAGCCACGCGACCGTAGAGGTTGGTTTTTCAATCTATAGGCTACCTTCTAGCTGCACTGCGTCACGATACAGCCGATCAAGCACTTAATCTATTGGGAGACGCTTCCGCTCAAACTCAGCTGCGTCCTCGCCATACCACCACCCAGCGCCACCCCTTACGTGGACCTTCGGGCTGCCGTGCTCGCACACTACGGTTATGGGGACGACCCGGCACCGCCTGGAGCACACGAGGTACCCTCACGGCTTCCGCACGCTACGCCGCCGCATACGGTATCCTCCGTGCCACCCAGCACGGAGGAGTCTTCTATCACCGATTCCGACACGCTGGTCTCCATCTTTAGCGTGGGAGCAGCACCTCCCCGGCAGGCTTTGAACTCGACGACATTGCGCGGGCTCAGCGACCACCTCCTGCCTCGCCCGCTTCTTTTACGCCATGGGAAGGCGTCGGTGAGACCAAGCAATACTGAAGCGACGACCTCACTTCCTCCTCCATTCCCCGACATCGCCCCACGACCTGTCCACCACAACGCTGGCTTCGCAATGTCAGCTTTCATAGCAGGCACTGTGGTCCACCGATGAGACACGCATCGACGCACCCACCATCTGTCGTCGGGACATTGGGTGTTCCGTCTCAGCGAAAACAAAGCAGCAGCATGAGTCTTCCCAGAAAGAGATCCTCAGCTGCAACAACATTGTGTACACAACTGCTGTGCATGCCTTGGAGCGATCTGCTTGATAACCAGGACACCAGCGGGGTTGCCTCTGAAAGAGCGAAGATGGACATTCCTGAACTATACTTGCGCCAAAAAGTTTAACGAGTACGGTAATTCAGAACCTTGAAGATGTCATTCGTCCTCCTCCTTCCTATCCACCTCATGCACTTTCGCCTGGTCCTTCGCCAAACGACGCCGTGTCTTCTGGTCCGAGTAAGGGTAGCTACACGCAAGCGCACAAACGCCGTGCCCCTTGCGTCCGACTCGTCGCTCCACATCAACCCAACCCTTCCACGACAGTGCGCACATAACAAGCTCTGCGGAGGCGACTTTTCGCCTGTCCTCATCGACAATTTGTTTGAGTTCGGAGGTAATTCATCACTCTTCTACATCTGTTGCTTGCCTTCACAAAATATAAGCACTTCAAGCCACAATGACGGTCAATATCCTATCAGTCGCCCATCCTTAGACGAATGCCGCGGCTTCGGCGCCACTTAAGCCGCACACATGGTCATGCTCCGCGCAACAACAAAGCTGTCGACAAGGCGGAGCCGCCCAACGTTCGTACGCTGTGTCCTTCCAGTCCCGTCGCTGGTTTTGTTGCTAGGAGAATGTACTCGTGCTTTGGTGGACATAACTCTCCCCTCTGGGCAAGACGTCTCGCTTCCCGACACACCCAGGCAAGGCCACTCAAGAAAAATTCACTCATCGGACGCCCTCGCTCGACCGACTAAGACAGTGTAATGGCATTGACAGCAAATGTTACAGGTCACTGCTGTTGTACATACCTGTACATCGCTTTTTGTTTCGCGTAACATGCATCATCCATTTTTCATCTTGACCCGCTGCGCGAAAGGGAAGCCGTGTAGCGACTCCATCGTCAATGTATTCATCACCAGCATCATCATCCCCGGTGCCAGGAGGGGCGCGTCAGACTTGGCCACGCGCCTCAGGGGGAGATGGAAAGCGAATCAGCAGCTTGGCGGTCGCTCGCGTCCGCAGCTCCTCCATGTTCTGGCCAGGCCGACGTTACAGTAATTGTGGGAAGCTGCATCTGCTCCACATCTGCTTTATGCAGTTTTATATTCTTGTAGTATTTGTAGTAAAAGTAGTATTTGAGATTTGAGCAAACTTGGTTGGATTGATCGCAATAAACGGCATGGAAAATTTGTGTAGCATACACAGTACTTTATAGCTCGAACTCATAGGAATGACTACCTGACGCTGTGCTGCAAAAGTCGAAATTTCTCGAGCCCCAATGGCCACAGCTTTCCTTTCCACCGCTGTAGTCGCGGAGGCTTCTGTGTGAAATGCTGCGGCCTAAACATAACTCGCAGTTTCAGTGATGTTGGGAAGGTATCGTTTAGAAAATTCTTCCTAACTGTGGGGCCTCATACGTGGACCAGATGGTGAGGTACCTCAAAACAAGGATCATAGAGCATATGGTCTTGTTAGGCAAAGTCACGCCTTCCCTTCTGGCTTCGCACTGCCAGGAGCATGGCTGCGAGCCAGTACCTCACGGCACGAACGTGCTATCACGCCATCAATCCCAAAGATACCGGAAGATTTTAGGTTCATCATATTATCCATAGGAAAGACGCTTCTAAGCCCTCTTTAGCCCCGAGACAAGAATAAATTGTCGTCTTTGAAAAGTCACTGCAACTAGAAAAATTGCTAATGCCCGTTAGATCAAGCCTTTTATGCGGTAGTATTCTATTTAGGCTCTTGTTTTTAGTGTAGATTTTTTACTGTTTTTTTGTGTGTTTCTGTCTTCACTTTCATAGGCGCATACTGATGGTTGCTCATTGTATAAATAGAACAAATTGTTGAATAAATTTTCAGTTGAGAGCCAGCGCTCCTCTTGTTTACCTTTCTTTGGTATCATGTCCGCCCCGTTTAAGTAATACCATGAAGCCGTACCAACTTGCCCAAGTAGCCACCTTACTTGTACTCTACCATTTCGGTTGGCCTGTAGGTATTCGGCTGTCTCTTTGTTCCTTGACTCAGCGACAACGTAATAGAATATCGGAATCACTAGTGTATATGCACAAAGCCATTTCGCATACTACCGCGTACTAATCCTGCCACCACACTTTATACTTGTCAACATATTTGAGCTCAAGGGTGGGATAGCACTGTTCCGCGAATTAAAAATTGAGAAATACCTAGTCTTTGCGATAGCAAACGAAAAACAAAAGACATTAAAAACAATGATTTTGATGACTTTTCAAAATGCTCGCGACTAAGGGTAGGCCTCCAGGAAGTATGTCAAAACCTACAGAGGCGAAAGATTTCAATAGATGCGGCGCGAGCAGTGCAAATGAGGGAAAATTGAATTCACGTTAGCGAACCTCCGCCCTGTGTTTAGGGGAAGGAGCAAGACGAGAGGGAAAAGTGTGACAGGTGGGTGAGAACGGGAACAGTCACTTACTTGTCAGGGGCGGCAGATGAGTATTTGTATTTGACGACTTTACAACGGAGTTAGAAGAAACGCGGCCACGTTTTAAGTGTTTGACTCTTCAAAAAAAAAAGCTACTGTAGGGCTCGTGCTTTCTGAACTTTTTTGGCGCACTTGTGTGGCTTACCTTGCTTAGTCCATACAAACACTGGCCGTACAGCGTACGTCGAAGCACTGCTCAGCACAAGGCCAATCCTTACGACAGCCGGATGAAGAGCAGAAAGACTTAAGGCTTACCCTGGCCGCATTAGAGCCAGAAGGGCCTCGCGCCGGCTTTAGGGTTTAATTTTTAGTGAGAGGAATGTACCTGTCACGTAGATTCATTAAACCATAAAATGACCGACAACGCTCGATCCTCCGCCTCATAGGGTCATTAGCCTTCGCACTAATGTACTGGCTGAGTTTACAGGAGAAGAGAGTTATGGTGTTGCCCACACCAGAAATCAACGGGTTTGATGTAACGACTGCACTTATTTATTTATTTATTTATTGATTTATTTGAAATGCTCACCAACAGCGCAATGGCCTTCTCGGGTGATGCATAAAATACAGACATATAAGGCATACAAAAGACAGAATATGAAAAGGGAAGTAACAGTACAATTATATGGGTATATGTACACAAAGAAGGAGAGTTATCAAAGAGACAGAGACATTTTCTGAGCAACAAGAGCACGGAGATTGTGTGTACACTAAACGACAAATACAAGCACAATCGTGATGATTCTCTTCGCTCCGACACACAAGAACAGAGGGAGAAGTGCATGTGCGACCGCGCTATAGAACATGTGCATTCAAGATGGAAAATGTTTCAAAGAGCGTTTAAAAAGAACCATGTCGTTGTAAAAAATGTCAAATGGCAGATAAAAAAAGACAGTTAAAGGCATGTTGGCATCGGTTAGCTGGTACCAAGCTCAGAATTTTGTCAACATGAAAGCAGCCATGCGGCCGCAGTGGCCTGCTTGGCACTCGCAGGAGAACAGAGCTCACAAGGCAAGGGCAGTCAAACTTAGAATGAATGCACTTGAAAAGAAAAATCAGGTCACGCCTGCAACGCCTGATACATAGCTCATCAAGGTTCAGGAGCTTGAGAACCTCAACGTGCAGATAGTTGCTCACTGGTGAGTATCGATAAAATACGGTTCTGGTGAAGCGCTTCTGAATCCTTTCTAGTCGAAGAGACGACGAAGCACTTAAACAATTCCAGATTGCGCTTGCAAAGCCTAGCATCGGCAAAATTAGGGCGCGGTAAAGGGATGCGAAGCATGATGGGTTCGTGAATTCACTGGTGGGTCGGGAAATCATGCCAAGTGTTCGGAGACAGGAGTTCATCAGATGGTTCACGTGCGAGTTGAAGAGTAGTTTTGCGTCCATCAATACACCCAAATCGTGCGCTACAGTGGCGCGTTTTATGGCAAAACCGAGCAAAGAGTACGGGAAAGTGAGCGGGGCAGTTTTACGAGTGTAAGATATCACAATAGGTTTGGAGAGATTAAGCTTTAAGTAGTTGCTGTCGCACCATGCCGAAACTGCATTGATGTCATGTTGCAGCAGGACGCGATCATCCGGTGAGGAGACCGCGCGATACAGCTTCGTATCATCGGCATACTGAGAGAGCGAACAGTGTCTAATGGCAGAGTGGATGTCATTAACAAAAATGTTGAAGAGGAGAGGGCCCAGTGTAGACCCTTGAGGTACCCCTGATATCATGGCGAAAGGCCGGGAGGTGACGCCTTCATAACAGACGCCATTGGACCTGCCTTTTAAAGTGAGCGGTAATATGCAAATCCTACACAGGGTATCAACCTAGATGTGTGAATACATAGGGTAAAACAGCACGGAAACCAATGCGTCACGTTACTCATTATAAAATTATTGTGGTCACATTGTGGACACTGTCCTTATAAGTGTTGCCGAAACTTCAGGGTGATTAGTGATCATTAAGAAATAGCGTTGAGAGAGAGTGAATTAAAAAAGATGCGATGTTAACCTTTCGGGCAAGGTCAGTAAGTACACCATATGCGTCGCTATTATTCTGAAACAGGATTTATTGACCAAGAGCTGCAGGACAACGCACGGGGACCAAGAATGTTTCCTGTAGTATACTAATTTTATAGAATGATTTTGATGGGTTGTCAAAAAATGATTAAGGCGCCACACGGTTTGAACATTGGAAGTTAATATTTCGCGATTTATTCACTGCACGGGAGGTATTGCATCAAACTATCTATGACAAGCAACGATCTTGTACACTGGTGGTTAAAACCTACCACAAAAATAACATTAAACTTCGGTCCGGAATGACTGCGCGTTTAAGGGTGCCTCGCAAATTCACAACATGATCAAACTCGGGATTTAAACTTGGAAAGATGTCGACAGCATTATTTGTTGCCCAGTTGGCGCTTTTCTTACTCGAATTCTGTATGTCGTCGTTCGCATAGCATTATATTTCTTACCTTTCCTTGATGTCTTTCTGCAAATTCGAGTAGTGTATCACTTCGGCGCTTCCCACTCCTGTTAAGACGTTCCAGTTTGCATGTTCGCTTATCTGGTTCTTTTCGACCACTGGGTTGAAATTCAACATCCTTATCAAGTACTAGGTAGGAATCTATCCGTAGCTAACGTTTGTATAAAGGCTTGTACTACATTTGGTATGTATTTACTACGTTTTATCCCAACAACAGCGATGCTACTGATGCACAATTTTTCCAGATTACTTGCTATTGCTGCATCACGAAGCAAACCGAAACCTTTCTCCTTTCTCCGGGCCCTCAACACCACACATCATAGTCACTAATAAATTCCTTGAAGCTCTCGCCTCTTTTGTAATCTCGGACTACCATGGATCATGCAATTTGAAGCCTCAAGGCTTCTGCGTTGATGCAGAACAGTTGATTTTACTCACTGAGCTGTAATGTGGAACGCGGCTGGCTTGAAATTTCTGAGCACCCTTTCCTGACGTAGAGATTCTCATCACCACCTGCTGTATCACTGACCTGCCCCGCCTTTGTCACGTGCCCTACAGCCACTGGAGCTAAAGGCGAGGAGCTGAGTTTTTCCTTCAAAATGGACGGCGATGAGTGGCACCCCGTATTTGAAGAGTGTTGAGTAATCACGTTGATTATTCCACCTTTCCTGGAGCTGTTCGTTAGCATGTGAATAAAGGAGGTGCGCCGGTGGGGCTTTTTAAGGTCGGAACAAATGACAAAATTTAGATTGAGTTTAGACAATTGCGGTTGAGACTTATTAACCAGATTCAGTTTTATGCACTTCATTTTATTGCTTCATAAAACATATTTTCGAAACCAGTGTATCATTTGCATAGAGATACATTAATTAAAGAAAGGAGACATCGGGAATGAGCAATGTGTTTTAAAGCTGAATACCTCCAACTCAAGGAGAAGAAGCTCGGTAGCACGGGAACACAGCAAGAGTCGGTCATCTCGCCACTGCTCTTCAACCTAGTCATGATGGGGGTAGCGGAGGCACTGGTAGAGACGAACGTCCGTCACACAATCTACGCTGACGACATCATCCTGTGGGTTGCCGGCAGTAGCGACGGCTACATCGAGAACCAGCTGCAGGTGGCGGTCATCGTCATCGAGGAGCAGCTCGAAGGCACGGGCTTGGTCTGCTCGCCAAGTAAGCCCGAGCTCTTGGTGATATCACTGAGATGCAAGGGCAAGATCCCCCAAAGAGACTGCGACCACATCAAGATCCTCACCGCGTTGAGGCAGCAAATTCCCGAGGTAGCAAGAATCCGGGTCCTGGGTATGCTCATCAGCAGGAACAGCTGCAACAGCGAAGCCCTGGCCAAGCTCAGCGGCAAGGCAGCGGGAGCAACCCTCCTCATACACCGATTCTCCACGCGTAGAGCAGGCATGACCACCCCTGGTGGGTCACCAAACGCAACAAGATAAACGCGCAAATACGCAAGTCCTACAAGACGGCGCTAGGCTTGACGGAACCCACGAGCACGGCACGGTTACTTCAACTCGCCGTGTACAACACCCTCGAAGAGATTGAGGAGGCGCACCTGACTGCACAGCTAGAGCGCCTCTCAGCAACCAAGACGGGATGCCAGATTCTCAAGGCCCTGGGTTACAACCCCCGAGCAGCGGACCGACAGTCGCGCGACATCGGCGACGATGCGCGGGTTCGCATACGAGTGGACCCGATTCCCAAGAACGTCCACCCGGAGTACAACAAAGAGCGGCGAGCAGCGCGGGCCAAGAACCTCGTCGAGCAGCACGCCAAGGACGAGCACGCGCGGTACGACGACGCGGCGGAGCACCACCTGAAAAGTTTTGTCGCGGTGGCTGTTCAGGCTACCACGGGTGTCACGACAGCGGCAGAGAGCGTGCTGTGCACGGGCGCCGCGGACGCAGAGGAGGCCACCATCGCTGTGGCAATCTCCGAGGCCGAGTGTAGCACCGTGCTCAGCGACTCAAGAACTACCGTGCGCAACTTCGCCAATGGTTGAGTGCGCGCCCAGGCGGCTGCCATCATCGGCAAGACCAAGCTACAAGGCAGACAAGTCCGCATCAAGTGGTTCCCGGCGCACATGGGCGAGTGCTCAACTACCTCCAACCACAACGAGATGGCTCACTCGGAGGCGCGGGCACTTTCCTGTAACTCCCCCGAGACCAACCGTCCGTGGGGTTCCGAGAGCAAAGACCGCCTAGCAAGCTACAGCGAGATTACCGAGGCTTACGGCCTGGTTCGACAAATAATGTCGCCCCCCGTCCTCCCCCCCCCCCCCCCCCCCCCCAACACCACGGACTCAGCCGGGAGGAGGCCTTGTTACTACTGTAGCTCTAAACCGGATCCATCCTAGCACCGGTAACGATGCACATGTTACATCCAGGACTTTATTTGAGTGGTGTTTGCGAAGTGTGGGAAGTGGGTCTGGCAAACGCACATCTTCTGAGACTGGGTCTGGTTTCCAGACGAAGCAAAGTCAAGGTGCCGAAACTCCAAGAAGCTGTATCCATATCCATATCCGCCGAAACTCCAAGAAGCTGTGCGGAGTAGCGACAAGGACGTTCCGCTTTGGGCCGTCCGTATGCCCGGGGTGCGCTCGAAAAACACAGACCGGGCGACCCGGTAACGGGATCCGCTGACGCTGTGCAGAGAAGCAGCAAGCCCTAGGTTTACGTCAGGCCCGCGTCACGGCGCGTAAAAACCGCCGAATATCAGGCATCAATATAGTTATGCCTAACCTAATACGTCATTTAAAAACTTTACCCCGGTTCGAGGTTATCGTCACAAATCATGTATCCCTTATCTTAATCTTCGACTATCTCTAGGTGAGCAGGCTGCAATTGTAAAACTAGTTGGGTGGCAGTCGGACTGGGACAGTGAAAGCTAGCATGTTGAGACCACAAAAATTCTTATAGTACCTTTTACGTTTTATATTTTGGCTGATATTTGCTATCCTGTGCACAGACCGAAATTGCTATTGTTTGACGCTCATGGAACCCAAGCAATAATGGTTTGAAGTCTTGTAAAATTATAGGAGATGTAAGGGACGTTCCAGGGCGTATAATAAAGCAAGACAAAAAAACTTCACCCGTATTTCCATAAAGAGGGCTCCTGGGTGGTTACATTCAATGCAAATAAGGTACTCACAACGGTCGCTTGCTCCAAATAAAGCCTAAAAAAAGTGGGTCATATTTTATGCTGTGTCGGGGGAGATGTGGCACTGTTACGGTTTTATGAAACCCAGCATGCTCGCTTCTTTTTGTTGGCCTAGCCTGCACGGATGACACTTGAATAATTGTTACCTGTAACTGACAGTTTGAGGTCGTTCTAAAAACCACTTCATTGTGTTAAAAAACACGGCTGACAGGACGCTCCGGAATACATTTCCCCGGCTGCGTCCACGTTTGTCAATTTGTTTGAGCGCTTCATCTCCAGGTTCTTTCTGTAACTTTAAGATGCGAGCACAAGTTCGCGCGACAGAACTTTGATTTCATTTCGGCTGAATAGCCATCTACCTTTAGAACAGCTGCTTGAGCAAAGTTCACTAAAATGCCTTTTCTAACTTTTTTCTGAATCGCCGTATGTCTGCGTTACAGGATACGGCAAATGCATGGTTGATTTACAAGTGACCATCGTAGTTAGGGGTGCTACACAACCTGTTGCCATAATCTTTTTGAGGGGCTGTGACACTGGTCTAGCCGGTAAGTGCGATCCATAACCTCTGCAATTGTGCTGGACGCATTTATAGCGGTGCTAAGTATGTATACTTAGTTGCTAGTTACATCTGAGGCAGTTTGAGTACTGTTGTTTCTCATCAGGTGCTTGCCACTTGCTAGCGTCCACTATAATAGAATGGCTGAAAGGCTTCGGAGCCGTGACAACAAATTCAGTGTTGCGTTTTAAACGGCCTGACGTTGCTTAACTTGAATTCTAGAAGAAACAAAAAGGAGGAAGTTGCAATTTGGATGAATCGCGTGCACCCGATGGGACAAAGAATGGTTTACAGTTGCATCAGAAAATACACAGCACCAATTAGAAACTTACAAAAGTTGGGGAGTGCGCGTATTTTCTTGTTTTATATCGTCGCGTAAAACATTCAAACGCACGTTTCTAGAGAGGTATGTTTTACTAGCGGGACACTAAACACTATCTTGCTCAAAGCAGATTCAGCAATAAGGCGTAATATATTCTCAGCTATGAAAAAATTAACTTTAGAGGGGCAATGTTACCTTACACATTTGACGCTGGCGATTATACGGAAAGTTAATGTGTTGCGCAAGTTTACATAAACCGAGCCTATTTTGCAGCTGCCAAGCATTTCCAGAAGCAATTATGGTGCTTCGGTTTCAAAGTGTAGCAGTTATAACAGCTTTGGCACTGGTGGTGTTGCACTTCACGGTATCCTTAGCCCTTGACCCAAGGGAAGACCCATGGTGTGAAGCCCAGCGTAAGCTTCCGGAGGCGTCATTTCAGTTGAATGAAGAAGCTAAACGAAGGGAGACACACGGTGGCACTGGTGTGAGTTTGTTTCTGTTACCTTTATCTTCATTGCACCAAAAACTTTGAAAGGAGCAGTTGTTTAACCGAGTGAAAGTATTTGGTAACATAAGCACCCGCTGGGAGAGGCCCAGAGGGGGGGGGGGGGGAAGTTTGCTAGACAGATGTCGCAGTTGCAGCAGAACTTCTGATATATCGCTATTGACGTAAATTTTACTGGGGTCTTGCACGGTCTTTCAAGCTTGTTGGAACTATTTAAGCCTATTTTATTTAAACGTGTGTGAGCATTACAACCTAAACGTTGATCCGATGTAGTGGGCTAGAGAGTGTCAAAAACCTGTAAAAATTTTTGAGGGTACCGGGAGAGCAATCAAATGACGTTTTTTGAAAGGGATGAACATTAGTATGGTTAAGAAAATGGAGAGTAATTGCTCTAAAACCACCCAGAGATTTTTTCGTGACAAAGCCTTTGGCAATCTCGGGGTAGAAAGAGGGCTATCGAGACCATGATGCCGGCATTCATAGTCACAAGGGTTTGGTCCCGGCTCATGAAAGCGTGCAGAAATTACTCTAAAAAAGTGGTTCACCGATGCTGTCGCATAGTTTAGTAATTGGTTTACAGAAAGCGGGAATCGCGGCTCAAGTGCACGACTGGTGGTTTACAGTGGATGTGCTGGATGCACACTGGACACATACTGGATGCACTGGACGCGCGACTGGTTGAAAACACGTGCAAGACCCCAGTAAAATTTACGCAAATAGCGACTTGTAAGCATTCTGCAAAAGAATGTCTAGCTTCTGTCCAGCGAAGCGGCGTACTTAAACTGCAAAAATATTATCAGGTACAGTGAATGAACTGGACGCACGACTGGTTGTGCCTAGGCAATCTGTGTTAAGGCACCCTCTTTGTTAGAGACCCCAGGTCTTGCTATTATTGCGTGTAGATTTAAGGGTTACAGGCGTTGCGATATTTAGTGTGTAAAAAGAAACTTGAATATAACAAACCTGTTTTTTCGATTGCTGCAACGGAGTGTCGTTCAGGTAAGGCGCAGAGTCAACGCCGAGTTGTTGGCTGGCCATTTTGAAATGTTTAATATAGCTGTGGTCGTTGTGAAAGGTGGAAAAATGCTGAGACATTATGTTCACATACGAAGATAATTCATTTTAGAACACTTACATTCTCGCAATTGTTCCAGTGAGTCTCCGAGTCTAACAAAAATTAAGAAGCATGCGCTAACACGCTCCATTTGTCGTAAAGTACGTGCCGTCGGACGAGAAAGCGACTGTCAGGAAAGTAATAACAAAATCAAAGTGTGACTGAGTGAGTGAAAGTCCTTTATTACCACAACGAGGGACAGGGTCGGAAGGGGGAGATGCGGCGAAAAGGGAAGAGAGAGGTGTTCAAGAAAGGGTATTTAATTGCGATCCTGGGAAGAAAAATGAGTTCTTGAATTCACAGCTAGAGATTTACGCGACGGCTAGTACATTCGGATAGTTCACTTTTGAGTGCAAAGGGCGAAAGCAAGAGAGAAAGTTGTGGTCTTCATGTATATTGGGGGATCTCGGTGCGAGTTTGTACGGCGTGGAGCTTACATGTTTTAATTGGATGACCTACATAAATCTGTTGTGGTTTGAGACTGACCAGCACTGGTAGTAGTCAAATAAGGAGCTCATGAAAGAGTACCAAGCAGCAAGGGTGCATGGGCCACTTTCTTAGTCTATGTGTAAAAGAACGTTATGCGAGATGTTATATGAGAGGAAAGGATTGGATGCATATATAAACATGCTGTTTGAGGCGGTGGTAGCTATTTTACACAAAATGAAGGGCCACATAATACAAAGGTGGAGTTTAGTGGAATACCCCGAGGACAAGATGGAATTTCAGGCTTGCTTGGTACTTAAGCTGGGTCTGGGGAACAAACATATCGGGTGTATAACGCTGAGAGAAATATTACACCTTTTTTTAGTTTTACAGGTCGTGTAACCTCGAAATGCAGTATGCTGTGCTTTTTGTGAACCCTAAAATATTTCAGCTGTTGGGAAAATTGTTCGGAAGAGCAATTCACACTCGACATTTTGTGCCACTACTTTGTACGCCCCATAGTTATCAATGGCGCCGAAGTAGCATGACTGAAGCAGCTACTGGCTTCATTAAGAGATATAAGGTGAAGCACAAGCAACCGTGTTTATTCTGAATATGTGCCGTATTCTATAATGAGGGCATAGCCCTGTGTTTTGCTATACCGCGTCTCCCTGTGCAGACATTTATGTGTTGGCTTTTGTTTGAGGGCTGTGAGAGTGACGTTGCGCAAGTAAAATTTCCGTATGACGGCCGACTCAAACATTTGTCATCTGTGTTTGCTTACACTTCGGCACTACACTTCTTACGACATGCATGTTCTAGCGGTGGGTTGGGTTGAGGCCTTCTCTGCGTAGCGCAAGAATTACATTTTCGGTTTGATTGGTGCGTCAAAGCAGCCGCTCAGATGTAGGATAAATTATTTGCATTGCTGCAGGTACGGTGCTTCCAAAATTACCTTGGTTATTGATGGGGACCAACAGAGGCTATCTAATCATTCAATAGAATTTATAGGATTGCTCATTCATGCGAAAAGAAATATTGCGCAGCCAAATGAACGTGATGGTATGTTTTTTGTAAGGTTGATCAGAATGCCGCAATGTGTTCACGCTGATCGATTTATGCGGGGCAGAAGCCGCCTTTTTCGGGAACCAATATTTATTTCACAGCATTCTTTGCCGAGTACCCCTGCGGCGAGGATGGTGCAACGCCCTGCATTAGCACAAAATAAATTATTTCCGAAAGTAACAAATTTAACCATACAATAATAACGTAACTGCGGATAATTGCCCGAACAGAATTTGGATAAATAAAAAAATACAAAAAACAAAATTGCCCCAAAATAAACTGACGCAATAAAAATGTGTATGTTATGCATCTACTCCAAAAACGAAGAGTAAACTAAACATGCCCGAAAGAAAAATACCGCTGGAAATCGGAATAAAACTAGCGGACGTAGTCAACAGTGCAACGCGAAGCATTTCCACAAAAAAGGCATAATTGGCGGTAATTCACACATTTATCGTTATAATGGCATAAACGGAGATTATTAGTTGAACGTTTGGGAAAGGGCCTTAATCGCTATTTTGGTGTAAATATACATCATTGTCGAAACGAAACACAAGAAATCTTACAACGATAGGCCAAGCGTATTTTACTACTCAGAGCCAAATCTGTCTGTAAGAACTCACAATCTAGACAAGAATCCTATGCATTAGTAGGCAACTAACTCTCTTAATTTCTAGAGATTTTTTGCGTTGTGTGCTTTAAACCGCGGTGACAAGCAGGAAAAAAATATTGCTTGCAAAACGTGGCTTTGTTAGTGATGCAAATAATGTTCCGAATATTTAGAAATACCCATAGTTAGAGAGCTTGAAAACAATAGATATGGCCCACAAGCGTGAATGCCTTTAATGCTTATTCCACAGTCCACAAGGTTATTTCAAGTCGTACGCAGAAAAAGTTTGACGTGAGGACATAACATGAAAAAGGGACAGTAAAAGATTAATGAAATGCTGTTTTAACTTAGAGGTCATAGGATTCGTAGCTCTCTGAAATTTTGCTCAACGAGCAACAATGGTTATTTGCTGAGAAATAAGTAAATAAAGCTGGCATTTGTCTCTCCCGCTTCCATTTTATTTCTCTGTGACGTAGTCATTGCGTCACAAAGTTCGACTTCAGCACCGGTGAGGTCCAGAGCGTAAACGCTAGCAACGGTAGGTTTTACGTGTTCAAGTCATGACCTTCTACGGAAACGTTTCCCTGGCAAAGGAGGCTGGATTCGACATTTATAATTTTCTCCAACGAATGAGGAGCGATTCTAGACGCTCGAGCGGCTGTCTGCCAGCCTACACCGGCGTCCCAGACCCCAACAAGCCGGCTGCAAGCGAAGCCCCTTATGATGCGACCAGCGCCGTTTCAGATATCAAGCATGGCGTCCCGTGCTGGCGCGTTCGCTTCATCTCGTCTGGCAATCACTGCCATCTCATATTATCTTCTTTCGCGAGGCATGAACCTAGTGTTAAATAAACAGTCTCTTCATGGCAGCTGTGTCGGGTAGTCGTCAGTGCCCACGCTCCCTCTGCGCCCCCCCAAGAAAAAAGTGAAGGGAGACGCATGCTTCACGGAGCATCGACGACGTCTCGAGGCGAATAGATTAGAACATGAGCGAATCGGTCAGCTAACCACCCGAAGTAAGTTCATTTCACGGAAGATAATGTTCAAAAGGGGCGCGCGGGCATGCTTTACCGGTAGCAATATCCGCGTGTTGAGAACAGGAGATTGGAAAGTCACGCGGGTCGCTTAACCGCCTGCATTTCATCTCGTTCCTTTTGTTGCTTCTAATGAAGGGTCTTCAGCCACTTGGTGCCAGGTTTTGCGTTTGCAGAAACTCGGGTGTTCACCGTCGTAGGTTATTCGCTAATTTCGCGCCACTACTTTTTGAAAACGAAACTGAAAGAATGATGGCTGACTGAATAGTGAGAGAAGGGGCCTGCATCACAGTGTATAAAAGCTGTAGTCTGTTTTTTAAATGCGATGAGCTCACAGAAAGCTTCGATCAACCTTTATTTCGCATGCTCAACAACATGAGCTCTCGCCGTTCACAACTTTGTGACGTCATAAACCATAGCACCCTAAGGCATGCAGGGCGTCATCCCTGTTTTAATGTTTCTGAATTTTTCTGTTTTATTAAACTGCTAGTTAGATTCTAGATTTAGATTCTGGACACAGTAATCTATCAATAAGGCCAAATTGTTTTCCCCGTTTTGTGTTTCTTTTAATAGTTCGTGCAGAATTGGTGATTTTATAAGCAGTATTTTTACGTTCATTTCTCGGTTGCATAAGTTGGCTGCATAAGGCTGATTGTGTAGCCATTTTTGAGGATCGATTTTGAGGATTGGTATGGCTTTTGTACTATTTTAGCAATCCAAAAGTCAAGCTTCAGTGCTTTATATTTTATTGATTTCTTTTATGTGGTCTACGTCCTGTGAGTTTAACGCGTCTATTTCTAGTACTGTCACTTGAAAATACGTATTTCTGGCCAATTACTTTTTTCTGTCCTAAAGTAATAAACAGTGTTGCATGAAACCTACCATACAGTATAGATTATGAGGTATTAAAATTGCTGTTTTATTTTCGCAGTTACAAGAATGCTATGGTGACGGTCTGGGATGTTTTAAAGTTGGAAATGATCTCACTCATGGCGATGGACTCCCAAGGTCGCCACACCAAGTACAGACTGTGACAACCATTTTCACGAATTCAGGCAGATCGGCTCCTCGTGTTCTTAGCTACACGGATAAAAATTCATTTTATAGTTTAGAAGGATTGGATGCGACCAAAGGCCTCAAGGTTGTCTTTCATGGATTCAAACAAGACGGAAGTAACATGTGGATAAAAGAAATCACCGCAATATTTATGAAAGCGGTAAGTTGCGGGACAAGAAAATCGTGCATTAATTTCTGGCAATGTTGCTGCGTATTCATTTTTTTATTTTTTCATATACCTACATCGCTCTTACCTATCATTAGTTTAGGGAGACGGCGCACACAAATGGATATAATGACTGCCAAGAGTTAACGCGGTGTGATAAAAGCAGACAACGTAGGCATGCACTCAGAGACACCGCACATGCGCGCAAAGCATGTGCGAGTACATGAAGATAGCAAAAGAACCAGCGGTACCAGATAATCATCGCAATTATCAATGCCGCCAGAGAAGCAGCGGTATTTTATACTTTTATTGATAGAAATGACCCTATATAGAAAAGTATAAATATACACGAAACAATCACAAACCGCGAAAGGTTCATTTGGATAGGACAGAAATGGTGCAAGGGACAAAATTCAAATATTAAGCATGAAACGCTGTAAATTAGTAAAAAAAAAGATGTAGGTGGGGCGACGACAATAGGTTCAGATAAACTGTTCCAGTAATGAATACTTCTTTGACAAAATCCATATTTAAAAGGTTTTAAATATGGCTTTTGTTTTAAATATACATTTTGTTTTATTTTTAAATATGCAATGTTTTAGGCTTTTCACAGTAACCCAGAAGAAAGAACAATGAACTATGTGAATTTAGTAAACAGAGATTACAGGTTGATGTTGTCAGTGTACGAAAGAAGCGCACATATAACATAGCAAGAATGGACACAAACATAGGTAATTTATTGTTTAACAAAGAAGCAAACAAAACAGTGCCCAGAAGTAGCTTTTTAACAAACCCTATTTCCGACTAAGACCGCTCAGATCAATTACTTCTCTACAGCGCTTCTTCGTTCATCACGCAGGACGAAATGAGGATAATCATCACGCGCACACAAAAAAAAAAACACAACACACACACACGCACACACACATACACAACACACACACAAACACACACACGCACGAACGCACGCACGCACGCAAACGTTCACTCGTACAGGCACACACACGTGCGCGCACGCACACAGAAAAAACACCCGCATATGCATACACAAAGACCCTTTTATAGTTCCACCTGCATTAGAAAGGAAGTGACGGGCCCACACCGCCGCTTTTCGAAGCACGGAGTTTAAAGCCCTCTCGTTGCATCGCTCCATATCTAAAACTTCGTCCCGAAATCGAATGAAGTACCAGGGAAAGAGAAGAATTAAGCTTTATTCGCCGCCAATACGAGCCTGGGATCGACTTTGCAAGTATTCTTATCTCGAGAAGAGAGCAATAGAACCAAAAGCGGTTGCCGGGCTTGCGTTTTACGCATGAGCACACGTGGGATTGAGGACTTCTGTAGCTCTTTTCGGCAGTTTCGGGAGGTAGACACTGTTGGCCTCATCAACTCTCTGGCCTTGCATTCCAGTGAAAGTGTCTTACACAAATCCACCGATTGAATTGGGCCTGAAAATGGGGGCTTGAGGCACAACTCCCGCAGAAGTCTGCACCGGTCTCTATGGCTGACAAACGCAAGAATCCCTTTTTCATATATCATAGGTTCTCTCCACGACTTTCTGCAAACGAAGATGCGATAAGGGCGTCTGACAATGAGGAGAAGCAATACCAGAAGGATGTCCGCATAGAAGAATTGAAGCGTACGTTTTGTCCAGATCATGCCCTGTATACGCGTCATTGTGAGGTCCTACGAGAGGCGTCAAGATCCACTCGTTCTCCTGTCACTTTTGACGCCCCATAACAAGCGGTCGGTGTCTGTTCCTGAAACAGTATCCATAGAAAGGAGCGGAATCTCAGCGCGAACTAGGGGGAAGGACGATTCCCGGGTTTTTGCTGGAAAATCGATGTTGGGAAACCGCTCCTCGGCTTCCTGTGGCGCCCAAGGAAGGAGACGCAAAACCAGGCACCCATGTCAGTAAGCGTTTTGTTCTTTTTTCTTTGTAAATTTCAAACAACAAGACGCTCACTGAAATGGATGCCTGGTGCCTGGGTTTGCCTCTTCTTACTTGGGAGACGGAAAACCACAGCTTGGGGAAATATGGTTTCCGCCGCAGAAGGCGAATCAGCGAACGCTGGTAGCATCCAAAGCGCTTCGCACGACAGTTTCTACATCGTAGAAAAATTATTGCAATACGGCTGCGGGAATATTCGAAACTTTCGAATACTGAAGCGAATAGAGCGATATTCGATTAAGTTTAGTATAAAAACTATTTAAAAATTTCAAATTCAGTTGCTAATCAATTGGTGTATATAGGTGCGTAAAATAAATGTCTAAAGGCTAAATATTTGTCGGCAACACTCCTGCGAGGCTTGTAATAGCGAATTCTTTAAGTATTTGAGGCGAGTAGATTGGAACAATGCGCTGATTTTTCAAGTTCACAAATCTCCGCACATACAAAATCGCTCGTAAGGAAAATTTTCAGCGATTTAAAGGGACCTGCAATATAAATGGGTACCCTATGCATTTTATACCCAAAGAAGCTAACAAAGTTATGACCAGAAATCAGGGACACCTTCAACGATGTCGACGAGGACACCTTTTAAGCCTGCCGCGGAGAGTGTAATTCTCTGCAGGCTACATGCACAGAAGGCAGACAAAACATCGGAATGATTTTATCGAGGACTACGCGAAAACAAACCCGATTACGGAGCATTTCCAAAAGACTGGACTGGTCGTTGACTGGGATGAGTTGAGTGTCTTGACTACTGAGCGTAGTCACCTTTACACTTTGCTGCTTAACTCGCCCTCATTCCGATAACTCCAAAAAATACAACAGAATGGAGGGCAGTCGGCCCCACAGGTATGCCGTGACTACTCCACATGATTCATATAAAGTCAAACCCGGCTATAACGAACCCGGATAGAGCGAATTACGCTATATATCGAACTAAAATAATTCAGTTAAACAATGGGAAACATATTTCTTATAACGAAGTTCACATCCGATATATCGAACTCTGGGCGCCTAGAATGGCCGCCAAAATGCATGATCTCGGAGCGGCGATTGAGATGCGGATTGGCCGCGACTGAGACATTGCGCCTCGCACGGAGCCACGTGACGCCCAATACTTTCCGGAACTGTTTCCGATGCGCGGGACTCGCGACGGAACTCACCCATTCAGTGAGGGCGGACCAAGACAGCAGCATCGGTGAACTGTGGGAAGAGCTCGCCAACGTTCCCGATGATGTCGACAGTTAAATCCGTCCGACGCTTATAATGAAGCGCTTTCGGCAGTCGATGTGCTCCGCCAATGCTTCTTGGATTTTTGAGGACTTGGACTCGAACTGGTGGAAACAATGTCTCGTGTAGAGAATGCTATGCTAGTTGAAGCCGCCAAAACGAAAGTGAAAACAAAAATCACCGTTTTTTTGCAACGTGGGCAGTTAAGGCGGAAAGTAGATTTGATATTTGCAATAAATGAATTTTGGTCTGGTAATGGCTACGGTACTGTGTTCGTTTCTGCATACGCTGATGGCGGAGTTGGGGAGGGCGCGGGGGGCTCGCGCGGATTGCGAACTCGTAACAATAGGCTCGTTATAGGCGGGTTCGGTTATATCGAACTTTTGGATATATCGAACTCATCGCGGTGCATATTGCAGTTCGCTATAAACGGGTTTGACTGTATTAGATAATTCCCAGTCTTTGATGATGGCAAACGTGGTACCCGTAGGGGTTTCGAAGCGTCGTCAGTTAAGGTTTTACTTGCTCACTGTAGTTTTTATTGCCTGCAAGTTTTTGCCTAACGAGATTGTATTCCGTCGAAACTGGACTGAGTTTCTGTTACCGTAGATTGTAAGGCATTACTTGTGGTCTACAAATTCACCACGCACCCCGTAATAGGAGCACATCTTCTGCGAAGCACTAGGGTTGCATTCCATCGTAACCTCGGAAGCACCGACAGAGTACAGTTATACGTTGTACTCTGTACCCTTCTTTCCTCAAAAAAAAATTGACGAATCCTACCCATGGGTGGGGATCGACTGGAAGCGAAGGTTAAATTGCATGCTGTTTTGAATTCTTCCCTCACAAATTTGTGTGAAGTATTTCTTCGCATCGCCACAAAACGTGCTGCTATCGCACGGCCACAAGACTATTTGGTAGTTCAGTTGATGGTTCGGTCGATGGCCTAACGGTGGTCGGTGGCGCTCTCGTCAGATCCGCCAAACCACACGAGGCACTTGATTGACCTTGGGTGAGCTTGAAGTTGAGAGGGACGCCACAGGGTATACTGATTTTGTACGTGGAGCAATGAGCTTGCCTAAATTTATTTAAATCGAATAATATTCTGTATCGTTAGATTGACTTTAGGAACAAGGGAGAATATATTCGATTTGAATTTCCTGCAGGGCTACACTGTCATAGTGGTTGATTGGGAGTCCGGACAAAGCGCGCTAAAACCCTCGGAAAGCGCTAAGGACACGGCGATGGTTGGTCGGCAAGCATCGGCGGTGGTGCGTTTGCTCATGCACAGTTACCCAGGGTGGATTCATGCATATCAGATACACGCAATCGGATTCAGCATGGGAGCTCACGCTGCCGGATTCTTCGGTCAACATTTCGCAGCAATGACGGGACAAAAGATCGGAAGGATAACAGGTAGGCTGATTTTAAAATTGGGCCGGAGGAAAAGAAAAACCTTTGACTGACTGTTTTGAGAAGATTTTGTCGGGAAGTGTTTAGAGCATATCAGCTAAGCTGCCCGAAGTTTGTTGGTGCTGGAATGCATAGTATTCTGCCGTGTTGTGACTGCATGTAAACAGGCGAGAGAGGTGTACGAGAGACCAACAGTTTGCAGTTTTAGGCAAACTAGGTGGGCTGTTATCAATGCAAACGAGATTGCAGCGCTCAAGACCTAGAGGGATGTCATAACCTTGATTGAGTGACAAATAAATGCCATACCTAAATTACAGGGTATGTTTTCTCAAAGTTTAGAGGTGTTCTTCAGCTTCCAGCTGATGATGGCAAGCAGAATAGCGTTTATGGGATCTTTGTTTTTTGCACGGTTTTGTAGATTGCTTGCCCAACAACACAATTATTTGCACTGTCCAATAATTACAAGTAGTAGCGGGCGCTTTTAAAGCGCCTACTGTTACTTTACTTTCTAATACTGTCAAGAGGAGCAACATACAGAGAATATCGCAGTTTTATTTCGCTAAACAGGTCTAGGTCAGCATTGTGGGTATGATTTACTGCTTACTTTCTCCTGTAGTGTTAGCTCTGTGCCTTTTGTTGTTATATATTTTGTTTTATATTACACTCTGATCGGACATGTACCTAACCCGAAGAAGATAACAAATTTTTTATAAATAAATCAACCACGAAATACATAGAACAAATTAGTGAAAAATAAGTCCATCAGCTTACGGACAATTGTAAAATCTTTTTAACATAGGACAATAAAGCGATGCTAAAATTACAAGATCAGAATGACAGTTTCTTTAGATTGGCTTTGGAATAGTTAGTGAAAAATTATCCCGGCCACAATAAAAAAAGTGCAAGCACGCAATCAGTGCACGAGTAAATGACTGTGAGTTCTAGTGGGTTCAATAGAACTGACTTGATCCGCGTATTTTACACACACAAAAGACGCATTTTGTCTGTGCTAACAGCATTTCAGCTGATACAGGGAGCATTGTGAAGCCGCATGGTTCCCAAGCCACACAAAATCATGGGACGTTGTATTGAAGATTCATTTCATGTGTGTATGCACACCTCACTTTCCTCATTTTTGTCATTGGGCGGGCCCAAGTAAATCATCCATGCTGTCTACAAGTCTCTGCACCGAACTGTTTATTATATGCGCCTGTAGCCTCTTACCCTCTTCTTTCTTTCACGTCTCTGATGGTTGCGGAGGCACACATACACGTCAACAACCGCGTCCCATCCCACTAACCTGACCATCGCCCTTGTTACGAATGAGCCCGCGGCTGGGCTTCATTTTAATGCTCCTCGGCTGTGCGGCGAAGCCTCCACTACGTGCGCCGTTCAAGCAGGCCCCCTTTGCAGTTGACTCACGCTTGCAGCAAGCTCCGACAAGCCTGGATCTCTGGTGCCTATCTGTCGGCGCGATCAAACTTCAGTGGCGTGCCGACGCAACAGGCCGAGACTTGCCCCAAGGACGCACGCAGAAGCCCTGCGTCCGATGAGGAGACCTCCCCTCTCCCCTCTATCGGACTCAGCGTGCGCCGCTACTATTGACTGCTCGTGAACTCTGGAAAGAGTGGTGTGTTTGTCTGTGCCGTTAGTGTCGGGTGCACAATCTAGAGGGAACGCTTGTTTATACCGTTTGCGCTTTGGGTATAAATACGACCTCCCCAAGCGCTATAGTTCATTCCTGTTTGAGCAGTGAATCAGTGCTGTCACTCTGCTCGAGTCCTGTACTGTAACCTCGCCCGTCGGGGTATTAAGCTCGTGGTCAGCGGTAAACCATGCTGAGTTCTTCGCGGCTCCGCGGCGACGGTAGACATGATCCACCCTTCGTACGTTGAACCGGATCAGCTGACGGGACAGAGTGTTTGGGTGAAGCAGGCCGTGGCAGCACGAAACGTGCGCCTGCCGATTGCTAAGATCAGCATCGGAGGTCCGTTTGGTGAACTTGTCACGCAGGCAGCAGTATCCCCACAACTTCTTCCGGAATACAGGTACCTATTCTCGAACAGGTCGGATCAGCTGTTACGGAAAAGGGTACAATTTCGAGAAACTGCCGTGGAAAGAATCAGCTGGGGTCGCTGCAAAGGGCTCAAGTAACGATAGTGTCGCCACCTCGGAGAGGAATGGGGAGACTCAGACAGATAGCGAGGATGGGGCATTTCCGGAGGCTCACGACAGAGGGCAGCGTTAGAACACTGTGTGTAAGGCCCGTACTGTGAGCGCAGATGTATAAGCGTCGTCGTGTTCGCAGTGCTCAGGTTTACGGGAGGCCTTGAAAACAGCTACCGACTCAAACGCACGCAGTTCGCAGGCGAACGACGTTCCGCGGGAAAGCCGAAACCGTGACGTTAGCGAAAGGAGGCAACACGGGTCCGTTGAACCGAGCTACGCTGGGGCAGAGCCGGAAGTCGAGACACTGAATGATTTTCACGGTGCAGGTAAGCTTGACGACGCCGCCGCAACTGAGCGAGTCGCTAGCGCAACTCACATTCTCGATGTTGAGCCACGGCCAGCCGAGCACGTAGCGATTCCGGTGTCGCCTGGGGTTGAGCCGTCTTCTAAGACCGGGCCGCCTGTACCTAGCTTGGCGTTGACAGCCAGAAAAAAGAGCGAAAACACCCTCTGGTGCTCGCTCAGCGACAGTATAGCAAAAATGCGACAAGCGCTCCTATGCGGGCCTGCCGAGTGGCAGCGCCGCACGCACGCTTTGCGCCGGGTCTCAGTGGACCTCGGAGCGGCCGAGAACGAAAGCGGGTTCCTTGCTCGAGCGGTGGAAAGTAGAGCAGTTTTCTCCGCGCGCTCGAGGCACATCTCGGAAGAAGGCCGATGTCCTCTCGACCGGTCGCAGCAGTGTTCAGAGGATGGGCGCACCTAAGGTGCGAATCAAAAGGAGGAAAGCTCGGGGAAATGACGAGAGCTCACTTCAAGGTCTCAGCGCGAACCTGTAGACGCCTGCCTTTCCCATTTCATTGTTTTTCCTGAAGTAGGTTTCGCCCTTACGATTACGTTTCTTTTTGTGGGACATTTCCAATCACACGAAATGTCATCTTTCAAGTTTGTGGGCTTGTCTAATGTACTGCTGGGTAAAAATATAACTAGTGTAGTTAGTTATTAGCGTATTTTATCGCAACTAAAATCATGGTAGATCTTCAGTGTGGATTTGTCTTCGCACTTGCCGGCGCTGCGGTTGTGTCTTCCTGTGTTGTTCGGTTGCTTGCCTGACCAAGCCAGAGACGTTGTTGGCAGGCCACTATTCATCCAGTGACCGGCCCCAGTGAAGCTCTAGCATGGTGTCGTACAGCCCAGGCCTGGAGTCGAGCATATGGCGAGCACTTCTCTCCGAAAGCATCCCTCAGGACAACAATTGAAGACCTTTATCCATCAGAATCTCGGACCCCCGGCGGAGAAACTGTTACGAATCAGCCCGCCGCTGGACTTCGTTTCAATACTCCTCGTCTGTGCGGCGAAGCCACGACTACGTGCGCATTTCAAGCACGCCCCCATTGTCGATGGCTCACGCTTGCAGCAAGCTCCGACAAGCCTGGATCTCTGGCGCCTATCTATCGGCGCGATCAAACTTCAGTGGCGTGCCGACGCACACGGGTCGAGACTTGCCCAAAGGACGCACGCAGAAGCCCTGCGTCCGCTGAGGAGACCTCCTCTCTCCCCTCTCTCGGACTTAGCGCGCGCCACTACTGCAGACTGCTCACAAACTCTGGAAAGAGTGGTGTGTGCGTCTGTGTCGTTAGTATCGGGTGGACAATCTAGAGGGAACGCTTGTTTCTACCGTTGGCGCTTTTGGTATAAATGCGACCCCCCCCCCAAGCGCTATAGATCATTCCTGTTTGAGCAGTGATTCAATGCTGTCATCACTCTGCTCGCTGCTCGAGTCCTGTACTGTAACCTCGCCCGTCGGGGCATTGTTCTTTGGCTTCGACTCATCTCTCGCTATGAAGTAAGCAAGTTACGTTTTGGCTACGGCTTCTGGATTTCTTCACGGCTGCAACGGCCTTCCCGTACGCAGCAACGGGTTGTCAACGGTGGGATGACAACGTCGCAACACCCTGTTACCCTACTGCGGAGAGACGTCATGGGCTGAAAACACGCGCCCTATTTCTTCTCCGCTGTACTGCCGTTTCTTCTTACCAGCCGTGCTAAAACTGTGTTGCAATGCCGAATGCTAATGCGAAATTCGAAACATTTACAAACACGTCCACGAGCAAGCGGTCTTGTTTTCAGTATTTTACTACAGCCGTAGAAGCAATACGCCCATGAAGCTATAGTCCTGCTTTGAGTCTCTTAACAGGTTCACTTCAACGTCCTAACCTGCCAGTCACTCTTGGGCCGTCTATGGCCTGGAATATTTTTTTCATTAAGCAACATCATTGAGCGCACCTGGAAACCAATACAACAAATATTTGGACGTATCGCCAGAAGCAAATAAATAAATAAATAAATAAATAAATAAATAAATAAATAAATAAATAAATAAATAAATAAATAAATAAATAAATAAATAAATAAATAAATAAATCAGCCTGCTCGTACGAAAAAAAGTACAAGGTTTCACGTCCGATTTAGAATTTATTGCTTCCAGTCGCCCTCACTTCTTTTTTTTTGCTTGTAGGACTGGACCCGGCATCGGTATATTTCGAAGGAAAAATTGGGCACTTAACCAAGAATGATGCTCTTTTTGTTGATGTCATCCACACATCTGCGGGACACAGCATCGCCAGACTGAAGCTTGGATTTGCAAAACCACTGGGACACGTCGATTTTTATCCAAACGGAGGAAGCTGGCAGCCAGGGTGCAGATGGAGCCGTAAGTAAAAAAAATGATTTGAGAGCTCTGAAAGAAAAGAAGCCCTGAAACAGAACTATGAGTGGTGGGTTCGGTATTCAGTAAATATACAGTAAATAATAACTGTACGTATAGCTGTACTTGAGGGTATTTGGACAGACTTGAATCGTAATAATCAAAGGTTCTCGTTTTGAAAACCTCGGTCAACAGAAAACGCTTGGCGCTGGCTTCTTCTCGAACAGTGTGCAAGATTATGACTAACAGTGGACAGCGATCCCTAACGTTTGCTGTTTAAGTGCGCGATGTGCACCGTGCACGCAGTTTTTTTCACGGTGTTGGGGAGATCTCGATTATGAGTACTCCTTGGCAGTATAAAATAAAAACACGCGCACAGTTACACGTGCTGGTGATCATACAACTGGCGTTTACTGATACAAAATTACTCGGGACCCTTACGTAGGCTCATGTATTTTGAAGTTGAAGGCATGGGGTGGTGGTGATTTATTAACAAAAGAGGGAAGAGAAAAGGCCTGGGGATATTGTTGAACTCAACGGGGAGTTCACCCTCATACGACCCAGTCCAGGGAAGGGGATTGGGGCTTCAAAGGATAGGAAGAGAGAAGGGGAAAGAGGAGAGCGTTAGGAGAGTGGGAGATAGTCTATATCGCGTTCGTTTAGTCCATGACTCGATGGCTACAAACGCAGTGCTAGTCCTGTTGTAACCAGGAAGTTGACTAGGTGCTGGAAGACCTCCCGTCGGATGGCGTCCGGTCCCGTGGGGAACAGGAAGTCTTCTAGCTTGTGGCTTGGGGCACCGAGTCGCTGGAGTTCGGCCCGGAGTTGTGTCCTTGAGGTGTCGTGCTGCGGGCAAGAGCACAGCAAGTGCTCTAGCGTCTCGGGCTCTGCGCAGTCGGCGCAGGTGGGGGATGCTCGGCGGCCTTGGTGGTGCAAGCGCGCTCCCACGTTGCAGCAATTGAGCCGCAGGCGAAGAAGGAGCGACCGGGCGTCTCTGCTAATGCGTCCGGGCAAGACCCGTGGGGCCTGCCCACTGACTACTCGGGCATCTGGATGCTTGGCCTCCACCACTCGTGCCAGGATAGTCCTTGCAGCGTCAAATGACACCACATCCCGGGAGGCTGGAACCCCTGCCTGGCGAGCAGCACCTTTGGCCAAGGCGTCTGCAACCTCGTTGCCCGTGATGTTCACGTGCGATGGCAGCCAGTGAAGTCGCAGTGGACACCCCTGCGCTTCCACCGCATGAAGCTTGGCCGCCAGCGACCGCTCAACGTAGCCGCTAGAGCTGGCTGGCTGGTCGGCGGCACGCAGACGGAGGAGGGCAGACCGTGAGTCAGTCAGGATGATGGCCCCCCGGGGCTGGGTGCCCTGCTTGAGAAGAAGATCTGCAGCCAAGTGAAGTCCAGCCAGCTCTGCGTGGGTGGATGAGGCAGGGAAGGGCAGGCTGCACACCTGGCTGGTGCCGAGTTCTAGGGCCGTGCAGGCGGCTCCGGCTCTGCCCATCGACTGTTGTACAGATCCATCCGTGTACACTTGCAGATGTCCGGCAGCGTCGCCCTGCAGCAGGGCAGCCACCTCTTGGTGGACAGCCTGAGGTGGAGTCGACCTCTTACTACGGACCCCCGGCAATGTGGTGACAATGCGTAGAGCCTGCCCTGTGCCTGGGGCTGGTGGCTCCAGGCGTGGCCGCTGCGGCAACGCGATGTGGCTCTCGTACGTACTGAGCAGCACGCCCATCCGAGAGTTGGGCCGGCTGCGGTAGCGCTCAAGGAGTGCCACGCCGTCAGGTGTGCCCTGCAGGCGGTGGATGTGGTGGAGACCGACCTGCAGGGCCCGCATCTGGATGGGCCAGAAGCCTGCCTCCGTGTATGTCGCCGCCACCGGAGATGTGCTCGGAAGGCCCAAGCAGAGGCGGATAGCCCGGCGCTGATCCACCTCCAGCTCCTCCCACCGGCGCGGCTTGAGTTGCACTAAAGGCAGAGCATAGAGGACGGCGGACGATGCCATACCGTGGAACACCTTCAGGGCCACGGTGTGTGTGCAGCCCTGTCCATGCGCCAGCATCCTCCGCACGCCCTGGTGGACCCTCGTTGTGCGTTTCCGAAGCGCCTTCACCGCAGGTAGCCAGGACAACTGGCAGTCGACCAGGAGCCCCAGATACTTGGCGCTAGTGCACCACGGAAGAGTCTGACCGTTCAAGGTGACCGGTGGTGTCGTCTTGCGTGCTCTGTAGCCCCTCGAGTGGAAGATCATGGCCTGCGTTTTCGTCTCGGACAGCTGCAGGCCACGGCTTGTGAGGAAGGCGGCGACTGCCCACAGCACCCCCTGGAGACACGCCTTCACCTTGGAGAGTAGCCTCGTTGGTCCGTGCGCCCAGATGGCGATGTCGTCAGCATAGACTGCCATCCCCACGGGAAATGCAAGCCCAGCTGGGATGCAGTCCGGGAGTGGAGCCAGGACGAGGTTGAAAAGGAATGGGCTGAGCACACTCCCCTGGGGAACCCCCGAGTTGACATCTCTTGGGCTGCTCGTTGCTCGGCCCACCCTGACTCGTAGGGTCCGGTTAGTCAGGAACGCCCTCACGTATCTTCGGAGGTGCCCCGAAACGCCCATGCTGTCCAGGGCGTCCAGGATGGCCGTGTGAGGGACGGAGTCGAAGGCCGACTTCATGTCCAGCAGGAGCAAGAAGGCCACCTCCTTGTCGTGGCGGGCCTGCTCCAGCATAGACACCACATCTCCCAGGGAGTCAGCCGTGCAGCGGTGGCGCCTGAAGCCGCTTTGCTGCTCCTTGAAGACGCCCCGACGATCAGCAATCCACTGGAGGCGGGCCAGGATCGTGTTCTCCATCAGCTTTCCCGCCGCGGACGTCAGGGAGACCGGCCGGTACGATGCAGGCTCGGTGGGCGGCCTACCAACCTTCAGCATCGGCCTGACTAGGGCCACCCGCCAAGTAGGTGGAAGGCTGCCCTCCCTCCACACCTGGTTGAAGAGCTGTAGCAGCGGCTGCAGCTGGGTGATGTCCAGGTTCCGAAGCATTTGGTATGTCACCCCGTCAATACCAGGGGCGCTTCGCCGCTTGGGGCATCGATCCAGGGCGGCCCGCAGCTCCCAGAGTGTGATGTCACCACTGCAAATGGCCACCACTTGCGGGTCCTGGGGAGCCACCGGAAACACGTGCACCTGGACTTCAGCGGCGGGTAGAGCCGGGGTGAACTGGTCGGCTAGCCGCTCTGCCAAGGCCTCCTCAGTGATGCGCAAGGAAATGGCGGAGGCCAGCAGGGGGTGCCGGTTGGTGACGGAAGGCTGGAGAAGGGCCCGGAAGACTCTCCAAGCTTTGGCCGGATCTCTACGTGAGTCCATGGAGGAGCAGAGCGACTCCCAGCTCTGCCTCCGCCGCTGCTTGGCTCTCCTCCTGCACTGTGCATCCACCCGTCGGTACGCCGTCCAGTCTTCCGGACGCCTGCTCCGGATGGCCCGCCGTTGCAGCTGGTTGCGCCTGGCCCGGAGTCTCAGGAGCTCCAGGTCCGGTAGTGCCGTGTAAAGGGGTACCTCCCCCCGCAATGTCGCCTTGTTGGCGCTCTGCACGACAGCTGCCAGGAAATCGGGCTCTGGGTCCTCCAGACGCTCTGCCATCTCCTTGCGGTAGGCGGTCCAGTTGGTAACGGCGTAGACCCTGGTGTCTGCCCGCCTGCGATCACCCCTGGGGGTGACCAGGATGGGGTAGTGGTCAGATCCCCAGGTGCTGGTGGCGGTTTCCCAGGTGTAGGCACACCGCTGGGACACCAGTGTGACGTCAATGTGAGACAGCTGGACCGTGCCCAAGGGACCAGGGCGGGTGAAGGTGGGGCTGCCTGTGTTGGCCACGAGCAGTCCGCAGGCTGTGGTAGCATCGAGTAACTCTCGTCCCCTGCGGGTGGTGCGGGGGCTGCCCCAGGCTGAGTTGTGCGCGTTAAAATCTCCGCACACGACAACGTCCGGGCCCAGGTGGGCCCGCAGCCGTCCCACTGCTGTGGCATCCCAGGGCCGCGTTGGACGGACGTAGACGCTGGCCACAGTGGTGTCCGTGGACCCCATGCGCACTGTGACAGCGGCACATTCCATGGGGCCATCCACGATCGAGTCCAGGTTCACTGGAGCACTGTTGAGCACAGCCCTAACGTAGACAGCTGCCTGGGACTTGCCTGGTGGGTGGCTGGCGTCTTGGCACGGATGGCTGGTGCAAGAGCGCAGGCTGCAGCTGGTTGCGCTGGCGTGGCACACGTACCCCGGAAGCCGCAGGGAGCTGCCACAGACGTTGGTCTCCTGCAGCGCCAGTACATCGAAGTGCTCCCGCAGCAGCTGCTCAGCCAATTCCGCGTGGCGAGGCCCCAAGTGGTTGCAGTTCCACTGCAAGATGCGTGGCCGCTGGCCGGTCCTACAGGGTCTGTTAGCCATGATAGGGGGCGGGGGGGCGCAGGTGTGCCAGGGCAGCAGTGGCCGCCAGGCGTGCGGGGTCCTCAGTAGGCAGGTGACCCACCAGGCTGTGCACCAGGGCAAGAAGGATGGGCACCAACTGGTCCTGACCGGTTGCGGTTGAAGCTGCAGGCAGCTGCTCCACCCCTATTTGTGCGGACGGCTGGGCAGGTGGGCGCCCGGCTGGCTTGCGTGGCTGCTGTTCGCGTCCCTGGGTAGCTGGAGGATGCTGCTGCGGCTGGCGTCCCTGGGTGGCAGGACGCTGCTGCAGCTGACGGCTGGCCTGCTGCTGGCTAGAACGTCGCCTGGCCATCTCCGCGTAGCTTGGTGGCTGTTCAGTGCGGACTGACGCTGCGGCCTCCGCTCGGGGTACTGGCTGCGGTGCGCGTGCCATGGCTGTGACAACCTTGCGTTCGTGCTGCCAGCGGGGGCAGCGGGTGTCGGTGACGGGGTGCGGGCCACTGCAATTGGTGCAGCGTGGGGTAGAGGCAGGGCACTGCTGCGCGGTGTGGCCCCCACCGCAGCGAGCACACCTCTGTTTGTCCTTGCAGCAGGCTGTCACATGGTCCAGTCGACCACAGCGCGCACATTGCGTGGGCCGCGGCCGACAACCACGCACAGGCAGCAGCAGCTTGTACACAGCCACAAACGGGGGAGGGCAAGGGGCCGCAAACGTGATCAGTACAGCCCCATCAGCCTTCCGTGCCACACCCCTCACCGCCACCTCACAGTCGATGTTGGCCTGGATCTCCTCGACGGTGAGTTGACGGTCGACACCAAAAACGAGACCGCGGCTCGTGCCTCGGCTGGCGGGGCGGCCGGCTCGGTCAGCAATCCCAGCCACACTCTGAGTGGCCAGGAGGGCAGCCAAACACTCGTCCGTCTCAGCGTCAACCGCGACCACGTTCAGCCGGGTGTTCACTCTAACCTGGGACACCCCGGGGGTGGCGGCGAGCTCACGGGCGATGACCTCCCTCGATGCCGTGAGGAAGGAGGCGGCTCGGTCTGTGGGACGGAACAGGCAGGTGCCGGCGGCCGGCTGCGCAATCGGGCGCCGAGCGACCAATTTCCTGGCCTTCCGTCGTACTGCCTTGCTCTGCTGGATGGTCCACTGGCCTTCACGATGTCCGGGGTAAAGTTCCGATGCCGAGGATTCGCCTGAAGAGCCGCCGCAGGTCGCGGTCTCCATGGGGAAGGGCCCACTCGGCTGTTTGTTGTCCTGGGTGCCGCCATCTTGCGCGTCAGCCGGATCAGCAGGGAAGGCAGCGGCGGTGGTGCTTGAGGCGAACGCCGATGCACGGTGGCTCGTGGCGCCACTGGGAGGGGGGGCGGAAGCCGGTGGAAGCTCATCCGGGCAAGGCATGGTGATACTTATTAACAACTTCTTTATGGCTAAATCGTATTTGCGTCAATTGTTTGCTTTCGTTTATGGTGGCTTGATACAAATTACTTCGACCGGCTTCTGTGAGGCTTCACCGTCCATACGTCTGTTTCTTTGCTTTCATTTCGTGGTCTTACGCCACAATTTACGTCAGCAAGCACGCTGGCACACGCCACGGCCACCTTGGAGTCAGGGTTCTGCGTGGCTGATGTGCACCTATGTTGGAAACTCACGCGCTATCACGTCGAGGTGTCACGCGGGATGCGCGATTCTACAAGTTTTACGCTTGAGATTCAGTTTTATAAATTTCGTCAAGCGGGCATATCAGCCCCAGAAAGCTGCCGATTCCGAGAATTTCCCACGTGAGCATGTGATGGAAAGAAAGGAACAAACAACTTTGTTTCACCACTAGCAACGCCCTGGGAGAACGGAGTCGGTAGAGCATCTGATGATACTTTGGATAGTCTTGTTTAAGTATAATTGGAGAACACGTGTTATTTTATTTACTTCGTCGAGTGGCTGTCATTTCCTTAACCCGAAAGCAACCACGATGGCGCTTTTTCGGAAAATGGGGCACTTATGTATTTCGCCTTAAAAAATAAAATTTCACGGCCACTACGTATTGGCTTGTTAATGAGAGGTATGGCGCCACGTGGTCTTTTTTGTTTGTTATGTCCAGTTGCGCTGAGCTGTGTTTCACGAAAAACTGCGAAGATAGCACTTCCGACACAATCGAAGCAGAAACCACGTTAAACGAGACGCCCTTGTGCTCCGTTTTCTCCTAAGCCAAGTGCTTGTGGCTTTATTTGCGAAGTTCCGCGTGCAGAGGGCTATACAACAGAAAGCGAGGTGGCTCCGTACAATTAAATCAATTTCAGTTCACCTTGGGTGCTAACATGCAACAAAATATAACTAATAGATAGAGGGGCACGTGTTCTCAGCATTCTGTTCAACCCTGCAGGGCGGAGACTTGAGGCAAGGCTTGGAAACACTACTCAAGACAATGACGAAAAAAATATAGGAGCCATTGTATCCGACTTCAGTGGACGGAAGGCGGAGTAAGCGGGCCGGGGAGGGTAAGGGGGATGCAAAGCTGCACTCCGGTCTCCCGTTTCTACTCGTCGTGGTTTGCCTTCCGGAAATGACCTCATACTGGGGTGCCAGGCTGTTCCCGTATTGGTTACGTGGCGGCCTCGAAGTGTTCATGTTTCATGAGGTCATGACGAACAAATAACAGTTCGGCTAATTCGAAACATTTGCACGTGTTGAATACTGTCTCTATTTGCAGATTGTTGAATACTGTCTCTATAGAGACAGTATTCAACAATGTGACATACTTGATCGCAGCAGTGTCGCGAATCACTTTACCGGAACTCTGCGGGGTTATGGAGCCTCCAGAGGGAGGTGATCTTTACCGATTTTCTTTACGGGTCCTGTGCACCGAGCTGCGGTGCCGCTCCGACCGTAATGTGCGTGACAGCCCACGTTCGTTTTGTGCAAGTATGCCGTATATTTCCGAAAGAGTTTTGAAAGCCAGATGCGCTAATTTTAGCTTTGTTTTCACATGAACCTACACAATCTGTTTCCAGGTATTGCCGGTAAAATTGGACATCTCCGTAATGTTTAGAATATGTTCAGGCTCTCGTTTAAAGGATTTATTTCTTAAAACACTCCCTGCAAGGATGTTTTTTAGAAACGCTTTGCCAATCAGTAGCTCATTTCTACGCAAACTGCTTGTAACGCATCGACGTAATGCGAAGCACTGTCTACAGAGTTTTGATGCCAAGACTGAAAGCCTAGGTACTTAATAAAAGCGATTACTTTGAACCCATATCATTACACTTAAGTAGAATGGTATTTTCAGGAAAAAGGTTGGGTACTATGACTTTTGAGTTACCCGCGGTTTTCATAGCCAAACTGCGTTGCTAGAAGAGGAAAACATAAAAACCCTGAATAGTACATGTTACTTACGTCGATATATAACCCTCCTTTACTTGCTTTGAACAATCATTGGGACAATAGTCAACGTGTCAAACATTTTTCTGAATGAATGTTAATCAGTTGTCAGGACATTTTATGTAAATGAATGGTTACGTAATGCTCTAATAAGACCGTAAACTACACCACAGCAGAAATAGTGTAGGTGTGTGCGCATTCCGCTCCACGACTAACATTTTCTTTCTCTCTCTTTTAGCAGTGTACCCCTGCAGCCACCGAAGAGCCACCAGGCTGTTTGTGGCGTCCCTAAAGTATCCCAGATGTCGATTCACAACGTGGCCTTGTCCGCGTGGCTACCAGCAGGCTCTGGCCCAAGACTGCCCCCGAAGAATCGATCCCTGGAATAGTGGTCGGATGGGATATTTCAGTGTGACTGCGCCCGGAAGAGGAGTTCAATATCTCAGAACGTATGCACATGAACCATACTGCGAAAACTGAGAGGCGCCTATCTTCCGGAATGCTCGTCTTTGTATCGTTCCCTAGGTAACTTTGCTGTGGCGCATACTTTGGTGTCACTAAAACAACGAAGCAATAATTTAGTTAATGTATTTTTTGTTATTATACCAAAGTAAGTGACTTGCCCTGTTTTAGCTTGTTCAATAAAAATGTCAATTTTTTGAGCACCGATATTTGTTCAAAGCTACTCGTATTGCTTACTTTCACAAGTGTGTATGGTGATGTCGGGGTACCAGGTGATCAAGAATTTGTCTCAAGGGGTGTTTACTAGGAAAATGATGGGAAACGCTGTTATTGTAGAATAGAAATACCTTACCCCCTGTATTTCATGTGGTAGCAGCTCAGAGTCTGAAAGGTTTGATCGGGTTTTGAACAATAAATATTGTTATGACAGATAATTGAAATTGGTTATCCTTTATTAGCAGAAAACAAGAACTTATTAGTACTTAAGCACGGCTCCTGTGTGTGCAATACGAATCATAACAGCGTTCTTAGCACTAGTATATCTGCCACCTCCCAAGGGGCGAGTACCTCTGTGAGCTTTCTTAAGAGCTTTGAGCATATTATTTGGCGTTGTTTTAATTTGGTCACTGCTCTAGCCTCCTCCGTTCGAGACGCCAATTAGGGCTTTTGATAGAGAATACGCGCACTAGAGAGAAATCGCTGCCCTCATGGAAATAACACACTTTGCACTTTTGCGCAGCGAAGTATACTTTAGTGAGCGAAGTTGCCGAAAGCGGAGCTTTGTAAAACAGTCAGGCTTTTTAATTTCTTAAAAAAGGGGTCGAAAACTTTTTGAGGTGGAAGGCCGAGTTGCATGAAGTCGACACGGTGGGGGCCAGCTGGCCAATGGGGGGGGGGCGAGGGCGGGGGGGGGATGATCTGTAGGCAAAGAGAAAAAATTCGGGAGATCGACAATATTATACAACACTGGAAGATGGAGGAAAATGCCAAGTGAAAACGATCTTTGTTCCTTTCTAACCCCATTTGAGTGTATAATTGCCATGTCAGTCCTAAGATAGGAAGGCACAAGGAGAGGGGGTGGGGGTGTTCTGAGGTCGTGCCGGGGCCGCATAACAACCCGCGGGCACGCAGGCAGCAGGTTGCCGACCATTGGTTTAGTACATCAAAGATGCTATATGTATTGCAGAACAATGTGGGCCACTTGTTACATCTCGAGAGAAAATGATGATTCATAGATTTTGAAAATTGCTCTACAATACATCAACGCTTTTACGCGACTTCCGCCCTTCACCAACCCTACTTTTCAACGGTAACACTTGCAGGAAGATGTCCACGGAGCAGTCTATGTTTACATGCTTTTTCTTTTTTTTTAGTTGTGACCTTTTACGTCTAAGGGTAAAGCAGGCTTTTGTTATTCGGTGGGTTGTTATCAGTTCTAAAGTTTTGGTTTTCTTGATAATAATTGGGGAATTCCGCTGTAGCTGGCCTAGGTTTGGTTGGCGATATCGCTAGTTGGCTTTCAATTTTTCATTTCGTAAATTCAATTTTTTGTTTCGGTTACACGCCTGTTGGAGCTAGGTAAGCGTACCTTTGTCTTTTTTATATTAATTTACAAGTTCGTGGATTTCTGCATTTGTTTAAGCTGCCATCAAAAACGGCTTTACAATTTCGCCGACAAAGTCAAACAAAACCAAATGTCGCTGAAGTTTGTAACAATAGTTACAATTTTCGCCTATTTGCTTACTCTCAATTTCCTTACTGTTTGAATTGATTGACTGTTCGTGTTTTTCTATACCTTTAAAAAGGAAAAGTGGCCACTCGAAATTCAATGTGAGAATACAGCGTGAAAGAACCAACCAGCAGGGTGAAAGAGAAGCAAAGAGGCAGGTTGTACGTGCGACATGCTATGTGCTGGGGCCACGCCCACCCCTGCTGCCCTGCGCAACCCCATTTTAACTGCAATAAGGCCCATCTCATCCTTACGGCCGTGTTACTTGGTTGAAGACCCGGGTACCATTGCCCTGGAAACATCCCACGAGTTACCACAGAACACGCGTTTGGCCCGGCATTCCCGCTGACAGATCAAATCCCTGACAATCAAGTGACTGGCGCCACTTTCCCAGGCAAGGCCAGTTCCTACGCTCACCAGAGGAAGCCGCGTACGTTCGCGGTTACTCCGAAAGAGTACTTACAAGATTAAATCAAGCATTATGAAACGGTCGGGAAGTGCGACCGCTGCGACCCGGAGCTGTCGCTCGGAAACGTGGGTTTCTTCCTCGCTGGAACTGCCGCCTGTAGGTTTGAAAAACAAGAAGGAAACGTTTTCTACGAGGAATATTATGGTCGCTCAGATGAAGAACTGCTTTTGAGATTCAGTCACCAGAAAGGAGGAGCCTGAACAAACCCTCGCGCATTGATCGTAGGATTCTAGAGAGGCCAGCGTAACGTACATACCTGAGGAAGGGCTCAAGGACGGCGTCTTACAGTGGCATGACCTCCCAGGACGAGGTAGGTAACCAGCTGAAGGGCATTGCTGTGCTCGCCTATAACCTTCTAATAACGAAGGGGGACCTTGCGTCCCCACAAGACGCAGTTGCCTACTGCACGCAATTGATGCACTAAAAATGCGGCGCACTTCACACATGTTTTGCCGCCTGGCAAATGTCATCACCGTAGCGAGCGTGGACTTCGATTCGGGCCCTTCCGGAGAGATTGCGTCGTAGATTTGCAGTACATCATAATGTTTGGCTTGCAAGATGGGTGCCTGATGAGACCTGCCGATCCGCCATTGCATCGCTCCAGTCCATTCCATCTACCATCAGTGCGCATTCCAATGGTCACCAGATGAGTCTCGAACATCTTGGTGAACGCAAGTTTGACGCGCCAGCGGATAAGAAAAATGCTCTCCGGGCGCCGCGTACCGGTACCAGTCACGGACGTTTGCATTACTCAACAATAAACAATGTCCGCCGAGCCCGTGCGGAGTACAGACGATCTTTCTCGCATTGGTTTCGCCACGTACGCTGTTTGTCTGCTTCACCTGCAGTCTCCGCGAACATATATCCTCATTTTGTTGCGATTTCCCACAGCACCCTCTAGGGAACTTTGGAGGATCATCTACGGCAATGCACAGCAGCCAGCCTTACAACAAAACTGTGCTAACTTTACTTCCTATTGGTTAAACCAATGGAGAAACACGCAAAACGATTCGCAAGTGTCCGACCGCATCTGCTCTCTCCCACGTATGCACCAAGCCATACCAACCTCGCCGCCATTGCAAAAGTAGCTGGTGCGACCCATGGGGCGAAGTCGGGACGGTCACTTTCAGCTATTCTTTCACCAGTAATAATGCGGAAGAGCAAAGTGAATGTTAGTGCAAACAGCGTGGAAACATCATTAGTGGACACTGGGGCCCCAGTTTTGGTTCTCAGTGATGCTTTCTTTCTTTCTTTCTTTCTTTCTTTCAAAACTTTCCTACGACTCAAATATATTCCCGTGGGGTCAAAAAGTTTGTTTTTGTCCCGGGGGGGTGGGGGGGCGGAGGGGGCGGAAGGGGGGGCACTTAATGCTGTCAGCATTTGTTCCGCGACATTTGTGCGGAGTGGAAGATCTTCCGGACGGAATTTACTGTGGTGGCAAAGCATCAGCATTCAGATACCTTTGGTAAAAACGTTGAAAACAGCGGGAAATAACCGGACGCAGCGTAGAAGACACATTTACGGCGCCGTGTGCGTGTCTTCTACTCTGCGCACCGTTAATTCGCGCTGTTTTCCACGTTTTAAACATCCACTTGCTTCCCGTTCTCAGATACTTTTGATATGCGATTCCTACGTTACAGCAGAGCTGAGCTCGATTGTTGGACTGGCAAAATTTATTTTCTGGTTGAATTTCTGCCTTCGCCGGTTAATGGCCTCATCAAGACTAGCATGGCTGTGCGCCCATTCATTGAAGATACACCTACTACCCATGGCAGCTTCGTTTCTCCCTGCTAACTCTGCTCATATTCGCTCAGGAAGGATCATTATTTCAGTAAAAGGCGATGCGAACAACATGGCCAAGGAAATTCTTTTAGTCTCCGTGATTTCGTTGAGGCCACAGACGGACGTAGGCATGTTTAGACGGTAAATAATTTTAGCGAACTCAAAGTTCTCTGTATATTTGCGCTCGTAAGCTTTGATGAACAACTGAACGTCGTGAACTGCTACAACAACGACGGCGTCCCCCGGATGGGGCACTTGAGGCTTTCACCTAAAAGTATTCACAAGACAGTCAGATGCTAGCTGTAGTGTCGCATCGTCCATGGGCCCGAAGGGGGCGAAGCAGAGAAGCGTGCTCGCGTTGAAGAGTGGAAGGGAAGAGAAAGAGAGTGTATTCAAGATGACGTCATTTTTTTACGTCAGGCGTAGCCCCGTGGTAGTAGAACCACCGAAGCGCCGAGATGCGAAATCCCGAATACCACATAGCCCCCACGCCCCCCTGAAACAAACTCTCTCTTGGGAGGAAAGGCCAGATACAGGAAATGAAGTAACTAGTGTGAACAACACCGACATGCACAAAGTACACCGAACACAGACCAAGGTCAACATGATTCCGAGCAACGACAATACATGATACAAATATTAACCTCTAGAAGAGTCCGTAGAAGCAGTATAGTCTCTTTTCTGTCTACCCTGCTTTCGGGGACAGCTAGCTACCCGTTGCAGAGTTTATAATACCCCAAGAGATACTTTTTTTCACTTCATTTGCACTTAACTTCACTTGTATTTTACGTCATTGAATTGACCACTTCACCGCACCGTTATAACTGTAGACACGCACCCTGGTCCCATATAACACCTATTCCACTTTCCTTATCCTCGTTGTGGGTCTTGCTTTTGGATGATGGCCGTACGTAGTCTATCCGGTGTGAGGGGCTTCTTGTCCTTTGGGGACGTGCATCGCGTATGAGCTGCGATTCCGTGTGTCGGCTGTCCTCCAGCTGAAATAAGTTTGTTTGAAGTTCCTTGCGTAGTTGATAAACGTCAGAAGTCAGCTGAGACACTTCAAACTGCGTCCATTCTGCCAGCGGACTCATTTCTTCGTCCCTTTGTAGTCGTGCAGGGTTCCAAGAGATTCTTGCCGTCTTGTTCTGTTTGTAATTTTCCCTATTCTGCGACCATCATGTTGTGTTCTGCGTCCGTCTTCAAGGCGTTGCATTGTGTCGCCAGCGCACCTTAGTCATCCATCTGAAACCTTAGCGACGGAACTTCTCGAGATTCACTTTTGCTCTCGTCAAGTTCAGACGCGTTCACTCGTATACAGTTTCTCCCGAAGATCAGACAGTTGCAATTTTAGCAGCCGTATTTCTTCCGGAAGCCGTGATTCTCTCCGTCTGCTTTTTTCTAGATCAGTTACAAGACCCCGTAGATCAAGGCAGAGTTGTTCAACCACTTCGCCCAGTTGGTCAATTTCAGACAGACGCAAGTGAGCTTACCTGAGTGCCTCCGCTTATTTCAAAAAATCTAGCTCTAGTGAGCGATATACATGTGACAGGAGGCAGTTCTTGTGAGGCATTACTTGAAGCAGGTTCTAATAGCGCCAGTCCTTCCAAAACATAGACGTGGCCAGCTGTCACATAGCACGCATTACGTCTGACAATAAACGTTTTCGCTCTCTCTTGCTCTCTCTAGGAATATGGCTACCGTAATCTCGCCTTTGAACTTCTCGTGTTCAACAAATGTCACCAAACCTATGATGCTGTCCATGTTCCATCGCCCTATGCGGAAGCCCGATATTTTTCCTGGCAGCACATGGTAACTTTAGAACCAATACATCAATAGTTGAGTGATCATTTTATCCATTATTACGACCCACTAGGGTGAAATGTGAACGGGATGATTGTTTCCTGCTTCCCGTCCGCTTCTGCAGATAAACCTAACTCACGATAATTTGCAACTGTGGCCCACCATCGCTAGGGCGCATGCCTATTTCACGCGGTCTCCTGCCGATCGGCAACAGAAATCGGCAACAGACACAAGCGATGACTTCGTGACTAATATCAGATAAAGTTCTCCATTCTAGTATAAGTGATGTCGCAACATGGCACAGAAGTGGTATCAATGACGTTACCAGTAATGCCGGTACAGTACAGTTGTCAGTACAAATTCACGATGCTGGGGTGTGCACTGATTATACTGAAGATCACAGTAATGCTTTGACGCATGTCTTTGCAGAAATAATGAAACGTTCAATGTGCGTAACAAAATTGCATTTACTTAGAGAACATTGACGTCGATCGTCATTGCCTTGTAATCAAATAAATATTGATATTCTCTTGTTTGTGTTGTTTACGGTAACGTCAGAGGCGAGACTGTTTAGACTTTTGTGCACGCAACATTTCCTAGACTGTTGTGCACGCAACACTTCCTAGATTCGATGGAGATGGTCGATGGTCGAGTGGTAAAACACTCGTATCGTAAGCGGGAGGTACCAGGTTCGAATCCTGGGCCGCCGGATACCCACCCGTTTCTTTAAAAGGTACAAGCGTCCCCGTATCGTAGCTTGTCTCGACGGTGGAAAAAAAACGCTTGGAGCTTGACCACAAGCAGCCGTGGGAGGCCATGTGGTAGGTCCCTCGAACCCCTTCGGGCGGGGTCTGGGACCTCTGGGCACCCACCAGTTCAAAGGGTACAAGCGCCCCCTGTCTTGGCGGGGGATGAAGGGCTTGGACACGCACTACCACTGCGGCAGACGTGGTAGGTTCCTCTGGAGCCGCTGGTCACCCACCAGAATAAAAATGGGGACGGGCGCCCCCCGTACGGGGAATCCAGTGTACTGGAAACCGTTCCACCACGTCGGTTTGTACCATGGGGTACGAGAATTTGGGAGATACTTCAGTACCGCTGGGCACCAACCAGGCCATCAACAAGGGGCATTTCCCGACAAAGTCGGGTAACTTCCCAAGCACGAGACCCCCTGTGCAGGGGGTGCCTGTACCAATTTTCACTGGTTGGTGCCCAGCGGTACCGAAGTACCTCCGACATTCTCGTACCCCATGGTAAAAACCGACGTACTGGAACGGTTTCCAGTTGGATCCCCCGTACGGGGGGGCGCATGTCCCCATTTTTATTCTGGTGGGTGACCAGCGGCCTCAGAGGAACCTACCACGTCTGCCGCAGTGGTAGTGCGTGTCCAAGCCCTTCATCCCCCTAGCGTGTGTTTAGTCGCCTCTTTTACCTTTGTTTCTGTTTAGTGTTCGCTAGTACGATGATTTTCTTAGTTAGTAACCAAGTCGCCCAACTTACCGCCTTAGTAGTCCTTCATCCCCCGCCGAGACAGGCGGCGCTTGTACCCTTTGAACTGGTGGGTGCCTAGTGGTCCCAGACCCCGCCCGAAGGGGTTCGAGGGACCTACCACATGGCCTCCCATGGCTGCTTGTGGTCAAGCTCCAAGCGTTTCTTCCACCGTCGAGACGAGCTACGGTACGGGGACGCTAGTACCCTTTAAAGAAACCGGTGGGTATCCGGTGGCCCAGGATTCGAACCTGGTACCTCCCGCTTAGGATACGAGTGTTTTACCACTTGACCATCGCTGTCGGTGAGGATAAATGCTAAATGATAAACCCTTGCACCCATACTGCCAATTTTTGTACACCCAACATTTAAAATATCAGTCAACCTTCCAGTATTTTCCCGTGTAAAGCCAGGCCTTGAATTATCGCGTGTTTTGTGCACATGTATTCTGAAGCTATAAAACTCTCTAAAGGCCGTCAAGAAAGCCCATCAACAGGGATGCGTCCAAAATCAATTGAGAACTCTATAAAATATTTTGGTGGCCTACTTTAGGAAACATTGTGTTGTCTTGAACAACAATGTCACTTCCACGTTCCCTCAATTCGCTTAGGTTGTTCGGCACCAAACTAATGGCAAAAGTTACCGTTGCTATAAAAAACTAAAGCATATGTAGCAATCAACACATTTTCTTGTCCACAAACATCGTGAATTCCTCAGCGCTATCTAACCCTTTATTTCTCGAAACCTAACACGCACTCAGACTATGCAGTCAAGGATTACTAGCTCAGAATATAATATTTTCATAAAAAACGGCCACCTTAATTCGCGAACCAGAATGGCTGTTCAGCTGAAAATGTTCGCACAAGAGCATGTTAGGCGCTCATTTTTGGGATGATCGAAACCAGTCTAGCAAAAGTCAACTGATAGAATAATTTACATTTTTTCCTTTAATTGCCAACCGGTTTGGGAAGTGTCAAGTGATCAAATAATTATTTTATTGTTTTTTTTACCCTGGTAACCAACCGTGTATTGGTTGCGAGGCACTACTTACAGGACACTGCGCTCCAGCATATTAAAGGTACGTGGGTGAGCAAATGTGGATATTGTGGCGTGAGCAATAGTTGCGGCGAGGCTACAAAAATTATCGGTGCCTATTTATCATCACAGCGAAAGATTAACAGTAGATTAGAGTCCAGAGGGCTACAGTGGCGTTGCCTTTGCACCTCTCAGGACGTTCCTATGGAGACGTCACGTGGAAGCTTCGCTCGCCCGTGCGAAGGCGAAGCGCCCTTCATACGCCCTGTCGAAGGTTTTCCTGACGCCAGTCACTGCTTGTCCGCATTCTAAACCAGAGTTTGCATCCGGTTCAGTGGGGCTAAAGGGAAGAAAAGATTGTCGCGTGTAGGAAATGCCAATACTGGGGTAGAACAGAAATGACTGACGCACAGGCAATTGCAGGGCTAACATGATTAGGGTCGTAACCAAAGCGCAGGGCACGACGGGCATGATGTGGGATGGACGTGGCAGAAACGGCGTACTCAGAGTTTTAAAACGGATCAAGGCGAGTGCATAGGCGGAGCCTTAAGTTCACCAGGGATAAGGACTATGTGTTCACGCATATTAAAGGTCCAGCAACGGAAACTATAATTACTGGCTACTCGATTCCCACGCGTTATATCTTATTCCTCAGTTATCGCCTGACGGAGGCACGAGTACGGTACTAGCTTTACTTGCTATTCGCTTTTATAACTGTGGCGTTGAAGAACGAAACAGACGTCGAAGGCCGATATCCCCAACCGCATTTTTCCAGGATTTCGCACCGCAACGGAACCGAACTGAAAACTGGAACCCTAACAGTAGTTCTGACGACACTGTACCGGAACCCGAACCGTTATTTTTTGAGCCGGCTGAATATGAACCGGAAGAGAACCCAAGAAATCTATAACGGTTGACCGCTCACAAGGAAACGGTTCGACCACCCGTGGTTGATACTGCTCTGTCACACCCGTGGTTGATACTGCTCTGTCAATGTACTCACGATTTTTTTCATAATTTAAGATTAGCTGCGTACGTTCTCACGCTTATTTTCTTCACAGCAATCACAACACTGTCAACCCTCGATGTGTGATTGCAACATAGGGACACGTGTACGCAGCACCATTGCGTTGGTATGGTGCAGCTGGCCGCACGTGCAGAATGCGAAACTGAGCGAAAGAAATGGCAAACGTTTTTCGCCTTCCAGCTTATATAAAATATCGTCTTTGCCCTTCTTTCACTGTAGCTGTATTTTTTGATGCTCTGTGATATACAGTGCGCCTCAGAGCACAGGCATAGCTTTGGCTATTAACGCGCCAATATTTTTCCGAATGTGTGTTTCCGCTAGAACAAAAGGAAAAAGGGCAAATAACTTTTTTAAAAATAATTCGTTGCGGTGCTCATACACAAATAATATTGGCTCTTTTTTAATGCCTTCAGCATAGGTCGGCAAAACAGAAAGAACTCACTCAAACTCAATCACAATTTTTTTCATTCACGCTGTACTCAATCAAACTCAGACTCAAAAAGCTCGTCTGTTCAGAAAATCACTCGTACTCACTCATCAAATACTCATTTTTAATCGTACTCACTTGTACTCAAACTCATTTGTCCTCACGAGTATTCGTACTCAATCTCTACTCATGAGTACTGAATCTGTACTCATGAGTACTCACTCTGCACTCATGAGTACTCAATCTGTACTCATGAGTACTCAATCTTCTGTACTCATGAGTACTACTCATTCTACACTCACGAGTACTACTCATTCTGCACTCATGAGTACTACTCATTCTGCACTCATGAGTACTCAATTTATATTACTCACGAATAATCAACTTATCTGCACTGTTGCTAGGTCGTATCTCGAATGGAAGAATAAATTGAAAGAAAAAAAATAAAATGTTTAATTGATTAGAAAAACACAGGTCACATATATATCAGAACAGAGGAAGAAAACGTCTGATGCGGTGCACTGTCGTAGGGCGACTTACTGCGCGAAGGCACGTGCATGTGAGAGAGCGAAACTGAACGTAAGCACTCGCGTTGCGTCTGGGGACTCATCTTGTTTCAGGAATAAAACAACGAAGTCTAGGCCGGGTCGGGCTCAGGGGAGCTCGGGACTTGGCAGTGCGGCCGTGGCCGTAAACTGCAATTTTGTGCGTGTCTTCGGGTGGCAGCTTTTGTCGTTCGTTTTCGTTTCCGGGCACGCTGATACTCTCGTAATCGTGCTCAGAATATGAATTGTGCCTGCCCGCAGGCACAATGAAACGTTCGCGTAGATTGACGTCCGTTCGTATCCAGATCACTGTCCGCTTCTTCACAGATGCTTGAAGCTGGCGTTTGTTTGTTATTGTTCCAGATACTAGAAACTTCGTTAAGAGGGTGTTGGTGTCGTTGAGTTTTGGTGAATTTCAAATCTGCTTGATTTTATTGTGTGTGCCGTGGGATTGCCTTCGTCAGACCTGAACTTGACAGTGTTTACGGCGTTGCGTTAGCCGCGCCGCTTCCGTCGGCGATTGTGTTCGTGTAGCTCGTCGTGTGCTTGATGCATGTGGGGGCGTAGACGTCCGGTTTGTCCGGTTGCGAGCTGCGTTGTGTAGAGATGGCATAGTTCGGCGCGTTGAGGACGTTGCTTGAATTGTCGTGTGCGTTGCGTATGGTGCGGGAACCGTTTGGCTTTTCGTTTAGTGTGCGGCAGCGTGGCGTTTTCGTAGGGTGGCATAGCTGATCGGTCAAGGTCGTTGCGGCTCCGTGCTCGCAGTCACAGTGGTTGTTTCGGAAGTGAAACCGTTGTGGTGGGGAAGCAGGCGCGGTTCATGCCGTCCGTTCGGTCCCACATTCCTTGGCGTCGCAAGCGTGACTTCATCGTTAGGGCATTCGATGCCTTCGTCTGGATCGGGTTCATTTGTTTCCGTTCTTGCGTGTCCGTGTCGTCGCTCAAGCCCTCGTCTTTTGCCCGTTGTTTCGAGAATGCTATAAGCACTATCTCTCCCATACAAGCAGGCTCCATTCGTCCCGTGTCCTCTTGCTCGCGGTTGCGTCCTCTTGTACGAAACGGTGTTTGTCGTGTGAGCCTCGGTCGGAGCGTGGGTGCCGGGGATCTTGCTCGTTCTAGCTCGGACATGCCTTATGTGCTGGCCGTGTCGTTGCTCGTTGACGGACCTACCTGCATGAGTGTTATGTCGTTCGTCCGCTGGATATCGGGCTGGAGCAGCGGGTGTGGAGAGCTCGTACGTTCCGGTAGGGTTGAAGTGCGTGCGCTGGGTCTATTGTTGTTTGTGGCCAGGTGATTGCTTCGGTTGTAACATTCGCTGGCCAAGTCCGGATAGCAGCAGTGGGAGCGGAGGATGTCGCGAATAGTAGTTTCCTCCGTGTGTGCTGGCTTGGTGGCGTTCCGTGCGCTGTGCATTTCGTTCGCCGTGGTCAGCTCCACTGGTTCAAATTCGATGTCGTTCGTCGCCTCTGGTGCGTTTCGTGCGCTGTGCGTCTCGTTTTATCTAGGAAACTCCCCTAGAATTGGTGTGCGGTTATTCGCCACGTATGGTGCATTTCGGCCGCCGTGGGTCTTGTTTGGTTGTCCTGGCCATATCCACCAATCCGGATGTGATGTCGTTGGTTGCTTGGACCGGCGCTGGGACAGCACGAGCGAGAAATGTACGTATTGGCTCCGTTGCGTTCCGTTCTCTCAGCGTTCCGTTCATGCACGTCTGTACCGTAATAACGGGTGCCAGGAACGTGGTGCCTTCTGGCTAGTGCACGCTGCGTACGTTGCGCGTCTCGTTGCTCGTTGCTGGAATGACCTGCGGTTGGGCGATGTAGCTCGTGGGCGATGTAGCAGAGCAACGTGTGTTCGTTATCTCCCCAGAAATGCACTGACCTTCGATGCGTTTCCGTAATCGTGGCGATTACCTGGGAGAGGTCCGCTGAGCACGCAATCACAATTTTGCATGCGTCGTATCGTTCATGTGCGTGCCGTCGTGCATTCTGCCTCTGTCCGGATCTCGTGCAGTCCAGGCACAGTGGGAAACATGCGGCCGGCTCTCGCCAGTTGTCTCTGAAAACTTTCTCGTTCATCACGCACTCTTAACAACTTACCTGATCATATTGTCAAGTTTCTTAAGATCGTTTTGTCGTACCTTGAGATAGGGCACTGGATATGTTATGCGGCTGATGACGAAGGCCTGTACTTGGCGGAGCGTCTCGCATTCCTGGAGGCCCCCGTGTTTGCCTGATACTCAATCGATCATGCGGCTGATCTGTTCACACGTGGATTTAATTTTGTTAAGGGCAATGGCGTTATTGCATTTGTTATTACTCCATTCTAAAACGTCCACCGAACGTTTAACACAGCTCGGGATGCACAATACGATCACTGAGCTCATAGAGGCTCATAGAGTCCAATCATGCGACTGTCAATGACAACTACTGGCAGGCAGGTCCTTGAAGATCTCCGCATCGCTCTACCCCCTACCACTGAAGACAGAGCGGACATCCCTCCCCCTTGGCGCAGCAAACTAATCGTTATACCTCTGCCCCGTAATATGTATCCTGCCCGAAACTCAGGAAGAAGGCAAGCCGGGGCCACAGCCATAACAAAACAATATGGCACCCGTAAAGGCGTGTATTATGTAGACGCAGCGTGGGGCCCACACCGGAGGGCATCTGTACGGTTGCGGTCCTGCATAACGGAGTACAGGTGGATGAACTATAGGTGAAAACGAGTAAAATTGAGTTTTCTGAAGACACGGCTATAGCTTTGGCCGCCACTCACTCTGACGCAACGCACACAATGTCTGAGTCGCAACAAGCTTGCCGAAATTTTATGAGGGGTCGGATAGCACTCCTAGCTAGAAAAAAATTCTCACGAATGCCAATCCAGAAATATCCGACACCATTAAACAACTTATATGGGCCACCAGGGAGTAGAGGGGAACGAGGCTGCGCACACAGCCGCCCGAGCGTCTCTCCCCCGGAGTTCCTCAGACGTCCCAGGCTCTGACCGTACACTCGTACCTTACCCGCTAACCACATTCTTTGAGGTCACAAGATAACTGCGCCACGGTAGGCGGGCGTTGCCGGTGCCCGCCAAGGGCCTAGATAGAACAGAGGAGCGCCATCTTCGCCGGCTGCAGATGGGCTCATTCTGCAGCCCCGCAATGCTCAAACACATCAACCCCTCCTTCTCGGGTTCGTGTAACTTCTGCGGTCAGTGGGCAGACATTTATCATATGGTATGGGCCTGGCAGTATAATCCAGGGTTAAAAGTCAAAGTGAAGCCAACGAGGGAGGCTAGAAGGCGGGCGGCCCTGTCCAGCTGCTCGAACCTAGAATCTCAGCGGGCTCTCGTCCAGCAGGCACGGGAGGCGGCCTCGACCAATGGGATCCCGGACTGAGGAATACCACCCACGCAAGAAAGGCCTAACTTCCTCTCCCTCTCTTTAACTCTGTCTTGTACATTAGGTTTTTCCTCCTCCTCCTCTCCTGCTCCTCCTCCTCCTCATGCTGCCTCCTGCTCTCAAACAGCGCCACTTGCAGGGTCCTCTGCCGTTTGGTGTCTTAGGCAGCCTGAAGAAGCGTTGGCACAGTCGTTCGTTTGGAGAGATGGCGACGTTCTCCGTTGTCCTCTAGAAGACGCAAGACGATGTCGTCCTTATGGCCAGAGCAGGGTAGCCTTCGTAATCGTAGTGTGCTCACGAACTGATGTTTCTTCGCAGATAATAGGACGTAGCGTTCCGGTGAAGACAGCAGTGTGTCGACCACCACTGACATGGAGTCCATCGGTGCCTCACGTCTGCGTGCCGCACTCTCGTATTCGTGGTGCGGTTCGTGTACGTTGTTCGTCTCTTCGTCCGTTTGTCCTCTCATGGCCTCAAATCCTGATCCTGTCGACTGCAACATCTTAGCTAGGTCGTGGCTCGAATGAAAGGCTAAACAGAAAAAAATAAAATGTTTAACTAACTATGCGAGGCTAAACAAAATATGCGAGGCTAAACAAGGCGTCGCACGCATTCAAATGAATATTATGATGTCCGATTCACAACTCAGAAACGTGCTTAGGTGTACTCGGATATTTTTTTTCCATTGCTGGGGCAAATTCCACCGCCTCGCCTGTACGGTGGGGCTATATGCTCATTTGTAAATGGCACTACACGAGACCATATTACTAGCGAACCTGAGCAAAATGTTTCAAAACGGGAACCTAATAAAACCATATGGGCGCACGTACATCAGCCAAATTGTCGCTTGAATACCCACAGCGGAATGGTGCGAACAATTTCGGTGAGACAAACGTTACAAACCACGCAGTCGGTTTGACGCGAGTTACATAAATTAACGGCGACTGTTGAAATGAGTGGTTCGGCTCACGAAACGACTACACAGCGTGACATGCGTCTACGGAAACTTCTGAAGACCGAAAAAGAGGGACTTCAGTACGCCTAGTGCGTGCATTGTTAGCAGCCTCCACCGCCTCTCCCCTAAAACAACTGGAAGGGAGCAAGCGCAATGAAGCTGCCACGCGTTCACAGGCCGCGTCAACAAAAATAACTGCGGCAGTCAACAAGTTCCCTAGGAGAAGAGCAACTGCGGCCGCGTTTGCCGCCGGGCCCTCACCCCTTCGTTTTTTCCTTTTCACCGTGACCCCTTTGCGAGCGACCGCCGAGAAACGCTTATAGCACCAAACAGGGGCCGGGAAAGGGGGGAGGTGTAGTTTTCGTTGTCTAATTTTGCCATCATTGACTGTTAAGCTACACAGCGGCACCGCTAAATGCTTGCGGCTCGTACACGCGCGTCCGGACTTGAGCTCGTGATAAAACTTGTTTGCACTACTGTACTCACGAGTGCATATAGTCAAGCGTGCCTGCACTCGCAAAACCAGTATTCACGAGTATTGTACTCATGAGTACTGTGTACTCATGAGTACTGTGCACTCACGAGTACTGTGTACTCACGAGTACTGTGTACTCACGAGTACTCATACTCATTAGTACTCAAACTCATGAGTACTCATACTCATGAATACTGCACTCTTGAGTACTCATAATCACGAGTAGTGTACTCATGAGTACTGTACTCACGAGTAGTGGACTTACCCCTGTACTCACTCGTCATCATACTCACCTTTTTTTTCTGGGTGTGTACTCAATCATCATCGTACTCACTCGTGAGTTTGAGTAACAATGAGTACAAATGAGTGTACTCACGAGTGAGTACGCCGACCTATGGCCTTCAGCTATTAAATATGCACATAACTGAGCGGTAGATTTTAACAGCCGAGCTGTTAAGTTCGAGCTTTGTCCGTCCGTCGCACCAAAACCATCGAATCCTCTAGAAAACTTTTGCTTAGGGAGGTTCTGAGAATCGAATCCAGGACCTTCACGCCATGCAACCGGCAACCTGACTATTGGGCCACGCCAAAGGACCGAGAGGTATGGGGTTAGAACCTGCTGGAAACAATAATATGTGTAGCTAATTGAAAGGAAAAAAAATACGCTTGCCGTGGTCGGAGTCGCACCTTGGTACCTCACCTTATGAAACCGGCGTCTGTCCATCGAGCTATCATCGCATTCCCGGCGCACAGCATTTCTTTTGCGATCGTAGCGAGGGCGTTCGCTTTGGACTTGGCCGCCTGTGTTGGCGTGTGCTAACGCGGTCCATTTTGGGAGAGACGTGAAAGCCTGCGGACAAAACGATCCGGGCCTGCTAGTTACGGGGCACTTTCAGCGGCAATTTGGAAAATAACTGTGTGGTGCAACAGCCGGGTTTCCGACGAAGGCACAGGGTACGCGAGGTCCGCTGTTTTTCAGCCGTGCACCACCATTGCAAGCTGAGCAAAATTTTTTTTCTCGAGAAGTCCTTCGCAATGTCCGATATTTGACCTGGAGCTTCGTCATGCCCGATATAATGGTTAGTTTTCAAGGAGGCGTTGAGGGAAAAAGTTGGTACCGGCCATTTCTCGTCTTGCGTTCACGTCGGAAGTTTGTTACAAACCACTTTAGCATGTCACCAAAATAGAGCTGTCAGTGCCATTTTTGGTACTTTGTAGGTATAAAACTGCAAAAATAATGCAACATGTTTTATAATGCTACGAAAGAACCACCCGGGCTTCGACATGTGAAAGCTCGACAAAAATCGAGGAGGACCTTTGTACATTGATTAGAAAATTCGAGTGAAATTGCCGATATACCTCAGTCCCGCGCACTGTTCAGATTAAGGGTTTTGATGTAAACTAAAATTGGCACAAAGAAATTATGATAGAGGGAAAATACAAAAAAAATTATTGAACACACTGACTTGTTTAGATACAGAACTACACCCCGACGTTCTGGTAATTTTTAAAAATGAGTCACGCTTGTAATTTTGAAGGAAATAGTTCTTGGTGCAAGCCAAAACTAAACAACATTGTTCACTTAAAAGTATGCAAAGTGTGGACAGAAAAAAAAACATTTGTGGCGGTAGCTGGAACAGTTTGTGCTTTACAGAGGTAAAGGTATCGAACTTCGCACAAATTTCAGTTGGCAGGCTTTACAATTTTTTAAGGGAAACTTTTCTCCTCCAAACTAACGTCAGATATCATATTCTCTGTGCGGAATGCGCTACGTGTCACTTTTTCGTAGATAATAAAAATGCCGACGTCGTACACCTTTCCAATCTCTCGTGAAACACCCCTAACTAGTCTTGCTACTCCCTAAGGCTAGTAGTAATTATGATCCAAAGAGAAGCTCGAGCCCCTCTCGCCGATCCTGACAAACGTCTGACGGCCACATAAGCTCACGTACTTCGGCAGTTACAAACCAACGCCTTCCCTAGTAATACAAGGCTGGCCCACGTTTCTATAAAATTAAGACAAGAAATGCATTAAGTCAGGAAAACCAGCAAAAATATCACACGCAACCATTGGCGGCCGCAGGATATGGCCCTCAGCGCCCAACACCACAAGTACTCTCAAGCTATGGGAGACAGCTTTGACCAGCTACGACTTTGGGGTTCTGAAAGACTTGGTTCTTCGAACCTGGAGAGGAGCGGAGGAGAACAAGGCCCTGGACGGAGCTACCCGCCTGTAGCCAAACCTCAATCGCTCTTTCCAAAATAAGTATTTTTTTCTGTGTATCTCCCTAAGACTAAGGATGGATGACAATTTCGCCGATAACTCAAAACTGGTCGAAACGGTTCACAAACCGGTTCAAAGCTCCCGAACCGGTTCGTGTCGGAACGCGATTTAGTCGAAACGCAAGTAACGAGAACGAAATAAATTCATCCGAACTGCAACCACACCGGAATTTTTTTTCGGTTCGACACCTTGATTTTTACAGGACCTGGTCTGCTAGGTAAGGTTGGGGCGGTGCAATATTAGGATTTATTGTCCGCTACGCTGATTCCAAAAACTGCACGCACATAGCTGGCATGCAAAACGGCTCTGTCGTCTTCTTCGGCCTGGACGCCGCAGCACATATAAGCACGCTACATTCGTTTCGTAATACAAAACTTGTAAATACTATGCGAAATAAAATACGAAGCCACTTAACAAGGCAGCACCTTTTCTTGGCGTAAGACCTGGCCATGTAACCAGTAAACGTTACTTAGAACGCAATGTCGTCAAAACAGCAAATATCTGAAAGTGTCATAAAACTCAGACACAAAATCACCTTTTTTGCACGTGAAGATATTTCTGACTATAAAACGTTTCGGTGTAATTTAATACTCGCCTTGTTTTCTGATACTGAGGGTTTCACTCTGGAAGAAGGCCAGCCAAAGGCCTCAAAACTAGTTACAATCCCCCGAGGGATTGTAACTAGTTGGGAGGCCTAATTACACAGTTTTGCTGGACCCAGCGATCATGAAAAAAAAAAAAAAACGGGAAAGCTTAAGGAAGAATAGAGACTTCGGGGCTTCCAGAAAATCCTTAGAAAAAAATAACGACCATTGAACACTACGTCACTATTGAACAAGTCTCATGTACTAAATACGCAGTTTGTTTTGCCTCAAGCATAAATTGAGTCAAGCAAATCAGCTGTGGGCAGTGAAGTATTCCAGCGTTGCGAGTGTAAATGGGCCCTAGAAATGGAAATTGTTATCTTTTCCTATGAAGTGAGAACGTTATGACTTCTATGTTATCATTTGATGTTGCGAGTCTAATTTTAAGATGTACTTTGTATTGCCGGGCCATTCGTATGTCTTACTGATGCGTGTTGCAAATAAGACGCTTTTTATTCTGCAATGTTGCAGAAGATTATTCCTCATCTTCTGAAATTACCGCTCAGCAATTCCCGCTGCAGGAAAACAGTGCTATAAATATAAGCATTTCATTAGGCACAGTTTTTGTCAGCGGCATACAGCACTGCTGAGCGTTTTGTTCAACTCTGGAACATTTGAAGGAAATGCCCGCGTATCTGCAAAGGAAAGGAGCAAAGGAAAGTAAAGGAGCTAGGCTCGGCAACTATCACAACTGAAAACATTGACTCCGCAGAAGAGGCAGCGATTGCTCTCGATACTACAACGATCACGAAAAGTCAAGCTCGCATGATCATAATGAGGACTCCCAAACAGCCTGCAGAAATTTTCACAAGGATCTTATCTCCACAGTGGCACTTAATGTACTCCTGAAGCTAAAGGATGAGAAAGAAGATGTACCGGATATATGCATCGTGTGGACCCCGGGGCCCCAGTTTCTGGAGGGTAAAATGGCGGCTGATGCCGCAGCCCGAGATCATTCTCACCGGGGAACCACCGCTACCCTCACCACCGTCAGATAAGCTCAAGCTACTCCCCCGTCGATGTTTCCACCTGTCCCACGACGCACCAGGGACATATTGGGACATTACCAGATTGGGCAGATGGAAATATCCACCTCCTAATCCATAACTCACCAAAGAAGAAGCAACGCAGCTAAGAAGACTGCGGACTTACTCTTTCCCGTACGCTTCACAGTTGCTCATGATTCATCCCAGTCTGTGCAGCTACGACTGCCATTTCTGGGGCACCCCCAACACACTCTACCACATGGTGTGGGAGTGCAAGGGTGTGAAGGAACTCCCAGAGGTCCTGACGCCATTGACGGAGCATTGGGAGGCCCTGCTGACCAACGAGGTCCTGGATGACCAGAGGGCGGGGTGATGCGGGCCAGCAGAGAGCTGAGGGTCGTGACATCCTGGACTAGGGACGCCACCCACCCTGGATGATCAACGCTACTACAGTGAAGATAAACCAGCGCTCAATTTTCCTTTTATAGCAATCATCACCATCATCAATATGAATCTGTTTGCGTCCAATGCAGGAAGAAAGCCTCTCCCAAAGATTTCCAGCCAATGCCTATCGAGTGCCAGCAGAGTCTCAGTTTTCCGCCCAAATTTTCGTAGGTCATCTCGCCAACGAGTAGGAATCAAAGGAATTTATAGGAAACAATCAACGTTTATTCCTGCTTCTTACTCTCTTGGCCTGGACTGAGGACCTGGCCCACTATGAGGCTGGATTTTACTATTAATGTTTTCTCCTCCTCCTCCTGCCGCTCCCCCTCCGCATGAGTGCACTTTTCCTATAACGCACATAAATATTGGGACGATATGGCTGTGGGAAATGTACCGAAATATCCCTCCAGGTCGGAACAAACATAGTGGTACTGTACGTTTCCCGTAGACGTGACAAGCTTGTCACCTCAAGATCAGCGTCAGCTAATGCTGAGGCTCGAGACATGGGGTTCCATTTTGGGGTCTACCTCCTCATTACCCGCTTTCCTTAAAAATCTTACTGAATAACGGGCTTTGTCTGTCTGTCCCTTTCTGCGTCTGTGTGTTATGAAAAACAATATGTCTTGGCAGGAAACAACGCTAGAGAATAAACGCTTTGAAACACTGAGACTATCACCGTCTTGCTCAAACTGACCAACACACCGGAGCCGCAACCTTTTACCCCCATATCTCCAGCCGCAAATGCGTAAATGGCCTCTGCCTTTCCTGTGCCGCAGTAATAAAGATCGTTGCGGCTACTGTAGTTCTCGTCGCTGAACTGCAGTTCTTCGGAAGCATTAATGGTAAATGCACGAACTCCAGTCCAATACGCTCCCTCCACGCCGAAGTGACGGTATCGCGTGATACCCACTCAGCCCTAAACGTAGATGTCACATGCAGCTTTTTTTGCGTTGATAGGAGCAGCATAAGCGTTGCTTCATGCGCCCTCAAGTTTTTTCAAATATAGTGGCAGCGGTGTTGAGTAGCCAAATTATTTTGTTTTTAATATAGCCTCTGAGACAAGGCTCCGGATGTGTTCGAGTGTGTCAGATGGCAGAAGATGCCAGCGAAGTACATAGGAGTGCCTTTGTTGCTGTTGTTGTTGTAATCCTTTATTAGATGCGGATCATCTCATGCTCGGGGCTGTGTCCCTCCCTCCTTCGTTGTCGTTGTTGTCCGCCGTCCGCACTCTACTGCGCATGGGCGTCTCTTCAGCCCCGTCAGCGTTTGGGCTGACGTCCGCGTAGTCCACTATAAAAAGAAATAGTTAGGGGGCGCCCGGTTTCGATCCCACGACTCTCTGGCCGCAACAGGAAGTGCGTGGCGCTCTTTCCACTGCGCTACCAACCGCGACGGGAGCATGTGCTACGAACACGGCTTATATCCTTCACTCATTCAAACTACGTGAAGAAGCTACTGATACAACGAAGGCACGCGAAGCTGAACGTCAACGGAAAGGACGAACTGAAAACTAATGGGAACTTCAGTCGACCCCAAGGCTTATTCGCATACTTCTCAGGGTTCCCCTAAGGGAAGGTGGTGTAATTTTTTCCAAAGGGAAGACCATGTGGCCATAATAAGGGAAGAAGGGAGGAGGCAAGGTGGACTAGCAGAGTAGCACAAATGGTGGGCCCCTGAACGCCATAGAAGAGATCACTGCTGTCAGCAGAGCCAGGCTAGGGTTGGGATCATGTCAGTGCAGTAAAGTCAACTTTTACGACCTGGGTAGGCCTCAGTTTACACTAATCTCTAGAGACCACTCTCTTGGCCGAACACCCCGAGGGCTGTGAGAAAATTTGCGTCTTCGGAGGCGGGGGGGGGGGGGGGGTTGTCTTGAGAGGAATGACGTGGCAAAGCGTTGACGAGTATTGGGTGGTACAAGGAAAATGCGGCGCAGTGCCAGGTTAAGTGCCTGACGGACACTGTTTCTTCGTACCGCAGGTTTTGCTGGCCGTGACAGCCTGTTGGTGCCTTCATTCGTCACAGCTTCACGGTTCTACGACAGCTGGCGTTCACACGTGGGATGCTCATCCTCGGCTTGTTGAAGCTTGGATTACCCGTTCGCCAACCGTCGTTATCGTCCCCCCTCGTCGACTCGGCGCTCTATGCAAGCAATCCGCTCCCTGCTGGATTGTGGAAGCTTTTGCTGCGACCCCTACAGCCAACATGGACATAAGCATGTACATCTCGCCATGCAGGTTGGTGGAATGTATCATTCTTTTGGAAAAAAATCTAGCAATTACTTTCTTATACAGCTACCGAGCCCACGGTGCTGCGCTACAATTGCTGTCGAATGTGTTCATGTCATGCAGTCTCTTTTGCTTTTGGCGGGAGATATTGAATCTAACCCAGGTCCCCCCCGCCCCCCCCCCCCCGGTATTGAGGACGTAATGAACGAGTTAGGAAAGCTATCGGCGGGCCAGTCGAAGCTGATTACCGATATTATAAACATTAAAAACCAGCTACCGACAACAGACAAAACCCTGTCGGATCTAAATAAACGCATGACTGATTTAGAAGGACATTATCAAGCCATTTCAACCATCCGAACCGAACTGGACACTATAAAAACACATACCACTGAAATGGCTAACCAGATCGTCCGTCTTGCTGCACAGATGGATGATACCGAAAACAGGTCACGTAGGAATAACTTAATATTTTATAACATTCCCGACCCAAACCCTAAAGAAACGTTCGCAGAATCTGAGGAAGTCGTCATCCGTCATTGCAATGATACTTGGAGTTCGCCGTTGACCATAATCCATAGCTCGGCAAAACTGGATGCCAGTCCCTCCCACTTCCTCAAAAAAATATATTTATCCTAATGCACTCAGTCTCACTCGCACTCGCACTCGTCACTCCGCCCTTACCACGCGCACTCACTTGCACTAAAGCTCGCCACTCCACCTTTACTACTTGCACTCACTTGCGCTCATGCTGGCCACTCGCCCCCACCACTCGCACTCACTCACGTTCACGCTCACCACTCCGCTCTTACAACTCGCACTCACTCACGCTCACGTTCACCCCTCAACCCTTACCACTCGCCCTCACTCCCGCTCACGCTCTCCACTCGTCCGCACCACTGGCACTCACTTGCACTCACGCTCACCCCTCCGGCCCACGACTCGCACTCACTCGCACTCACGCTTGCCCCTCGGGCCTCACTACCCGTACTCACTCCCGTTCACGCTCACCACTCTTCGTCACCATTCGCACTCACTCGCACTCACGCTCGCCACTCCGTCCTCACCACCCGCACTCCCTCCCGCTCCCGCTCGCCACTCGCCCTCACTACTCGCACTCACTCGCGCTCACGCTCACCACTCATCGTCACAACTCGCACTCACGCTCACGCTCACCACTCATCCCCACCACTCACACTCGGTCGCGCTCACGCTCACCACTCACACTCATCCGCGCTCACGCTTAGCACTCGCATTCGCCGCTTACACTCCCTCGCACTCGCACTTACCACTTGCAATGGCCACTCACACTCACTCGCAATCACCACTCGCTACCTCCACTAACACTCACGTACAAATATTTTCGGGCATGAAATACTTACTGATTTGAGCTTAAATTTACCTTTCTCAGGAATGGGGTCTCCTTTTTTCCTAAGTATGTATTCGGTTATTAAAAGCGCATGTGTTGATATGTCACTTCAAAGCGGTATTCGTCGCTGGACGCTTTTGCGAAATGAACAAATTCTCGGAAATTTGTCTGAAGCCATTCATAACTTTTTATTATTGTCTATGCTATTTCGCTCAGATTCTACAAAAGAAACGAAACACTGAAAACTTTGACAGCGGTGGCAAACATAAAGGAAATAGTCCAGTTCGGAAGAGAAGCTTAGAAAAGCTGTTGCCATCTGTAAAAATACTGGCTAGCGCGCGCAAATATTCCTATTTCGAGCGCGCTATCCACGCTACTAAAATTGCGCAGTCAATTGTCTCGGGATAACGCTCCAAACAGTTTATTTCAAGAGTAATCCTAGGTGAAAAGGGCGCAAAGCGAGAGTGTCCTGCAAAACACCGCCACGAAAAGATTGAAAACGGCAAGCAAGGTGGAGGAAGGCTATTGGAGCGCTTGGCCTTGAGCGCTTGGCAGAGGCAAGGCGAGGGAGAGATGCGGCGCCCCGTGGTCGCGCCAAATCGGCGCCGCCTGACTTTAGCGTGGGCGTCCTCATGGAGACGAGTTGCCTGGCGCCCGCCTCCCGCCTTGTCCCCCTCCCAGCCTGCCGCAGAGCGAAACCGCAGCTTGATCCTAAACTACACCGCCATGCGCCCGCACCGGGAACTGAGACAAGTTCACGACGAAAGTTCATACAAAATAACGGAGAGAATAAGTCATCGGACACACACACGCACACGTACGCACGCACACAAGCTCACGCATGCATGCACACGCACGCACGCACGGAAGCACGAACACGCCCGCAACACACACGAACACATACTCGCGCACACGCACACAAACGCACATGCATGCATACACACACCAACGCACTTGAACACGCGCGCGCACGCACAGACATGAACTCGCACGCACGCGCGCACGCATGCAGACGCACTCACGTGAACACCCACACGCACGCACGCGCACACTCATTCACTCACTCACCCACTCACAAATTACGCTATCCGACTGCCGAGAACGCTTACTATTCATCACACCACTCAGGAATCACAGTACCCCTACGCTATCGGCACGCGGATGATGCTCTACATACGGGGCACAAAATAAGAGGAACACTAGACTGCGAAGCCCTTTTCAGCGAATCAGCGCAGCAAGCATGACGGGGACTACAGTGTGTGGGCTGACCACAACGCTGAATACGAAAATAAAGCAGCAGAAGCAATTTCGCCTTCATAACTAGCTGGTTGGCGACCGTGCACGGCCATAATGAAAAAAGCAATACGCGGGAGCTCGGTTCTCAATTTCAACTTGACCAGGCAAATTCACAAGCTTAATGGTAAATGACCGTCGATGACAACACAGCAGCGCGAACAGCGAGTATCTTGCCTTTCGGGATCTGATGACATGAAATATATATTTCACGAAATCCACGCAACAGTAACGATTCGAACTCCGCGATCCGGTAAGGCGAATGAGGAGTAAGCCATAACGTACGATTCTTGTGAATCTGCACGAACGGATACACAAATTTCACAGGGAGACAGGGATCTAAACGAAGGGGTGCAGCCGGCGAGTCATCATGACAAATACTATGTGAGGTGATGCTAGGGCAGCTTACTTCGTTTGCTTGCGAAAGGTACGCGCATCGGCGTGTGAGTCAATGCAACATTCACGCACATAACGAAATGTAAACGTTTTGCTGAAGTTTGCAATTAAACAGCAGCGGTGAAGTTTTCAGGTGTGTCAAACACCCGGACAGCAGCAAACCACATGCCTCAAGTCACGCACCGTAACTGCCGTAGATGGATGTGTGACGCCAAGTCCGCCTGGAAGCGAGCACCATAACGAGCGCCGCCGTAAGAAGTAATGGCAAACGCTGATACGTGTAATACGCCAAGGCCTCAAAAATGAGCTACTGCTTCCATAAACCGGAAATGGCCCATGTGAACCATTTCGCCATCCTGATACGCGAATTCGTGAAAATCTCCGATACCTTTTCAAACGAATACGGCCACTCAGAATTTGCGCTTCAGTACAGCCGGCCTATTGACTGCTGCAGCAAGCAGGCCAATTGTGCACACCAAGTACTACGATGGCACTAGACCACGGTGCTTCTTAATGCCTCCATCGAAGCGCTCAGAGGTAGTGAAGTGCAACCGCTTTGTTGCGACGACGTTACCGACACTAATTCCAACACAAAACGCTGCGAACCAGAAACATCACTCGGCGAAAGTGCGCGGAACAGCCCGCAATGAGTCATGACAGTGAGAGTATCATTGCATTATGGAGTCAGACGTCCATTCAAATCGTATTCCTAAATCAACAGGACACTGGAGAGTTGATTCCACGGTGCCTTATTTATAAAGGGGAGTAGCCACATTTTCCAGAAGCTAAAGGCAGTCGTTCTATTAACTAGTGGCTTTGCGTACGAGTGGTTATCGCCAGCAGCAATTGCCACAGCAAGCGGCTCCTGCGACGAATGCCAACAGCTAGTGATGCTCACTGCGGTAAACCCCGCACATCGCGCAAGAAGCGCGCATTGACTCGCCACTCATGAGTGATGAGAGGAGCTCGCCGCGAGTGGAACTGTCACTCGCGAGTGGTGAGTGGGGCTCACCGCGAGTGCAACTCGCACTCGCGAGTGGTGAGTGGGGTTCACCGCGAGTGGAACTCGCACTCGTGAGTGGTGAGTGGGGTTCACCGCGAGTGGCTTACGCACTCGCGAGTGCTGAGCGGGGCTCGCCGCGAGTGGAACTCGCACTCACAAGTGGCGAGTTTCACTTGCCGCGAGTGGCGCTCGCACTCGTGAGTGCTGAGCGTGGCTCGCCGCGAGTGGAACTCGCACTCGCGAGGGGTGAACAGGGCTCACCGTGAGTGGCGCTCGCACTCACTCGCACTCACCAGGCCAAAACTACGGTGAGGCTCACTCACCACTTACTCGTGAGTGGTGAGTGGGGGAGGGGTGTGTGAGTGCACTCATGAGTGAGTTTGCCTACCTTTGCCCTAATCACATTGAACGCGCGCATTGCCTAGGACGCCATACAGGAGGCCATATTCGGCCACTCATTGTAAAATTCAATCAATTCAAAACTAAAGCAACTGTACTTTCTAATGCCCCCAAATTTAAGGGAAGCAATTTCCGTGTCGGTGAAGATTTCTCTCAGCCTGTTAGAGTTGCTCGTAAAAACCTTATCGCCTTCGCTAAATCAAAATCCACGTCCTACTTTCTGCGGTTCAAAACATTGCACATTGGCACCAAACGCTACGTGTACGACCACTCCACAGACTCTGTTAAGGAAATGTAGCAATTGCCCCGTCATCAAAATGCGCCTCACCGCCCTCGATCCGCCCCTCGATCAAACTTATTGCTCTCTGCTATCTTTACTAACATACGCAGCTTTATTACAAAACGTGACATTATTTCCAATCTGGTGTTGTCATCTGGTAGCAATCTTCTGATACTAACGGAAACATGGCTTACTAGTGACGTGACTGAGGGCGAGGTACTCGCTGACCGACCAAAATTTCGACTGTTTTGAAATGATCCCAGGGACACGATGGGGGGAGGAGTACTTGTCGCTGTCAGTCACAACATATCCTGTTCGTCTATAAACATTGTGTCCGACCTTGAAATTCTCTGGCTTAAATGCCATGCCACACCACACTCATTTTTACTAGGCGTTTGCTATAGGCCCCCTCACAGTACTCCAGACTTCTCTTCTAAGATCAATAATATCCTGAGCGAAATAATGACCAAACACTCTAATATGCATGTAATTCTATTTGGCGATTTCAATTTTCCTAATATTGATTGGTCAAGCCAGGCTGCACCAGCGGCTACGTCAGCGGAGTCGAACGACTTCCTTGATGTATTCCTTACCTTAATCTATCTCAAGTTCTTACTGAACCAACCCGCGTTACCGGTAACTGCCAAAACATTCCAGATCTTATATTAATAAGCCATCCCGAGTGCGTGTCCTCCATTGCGTACCTTCCAGAAATCAGTGATCATAGAGTCATTCATGTTGACTTCGTAATTAAGCCCGTTTTGGTCCCGACCTTAAAAAAAACTATCCGTTTGTATGATAAAGGAAATTACGAAGTAATTAACTGTGAACTAACGAATTTTTATTCCACTTTTGAAACTGCCCTTTCTTTTCATAATCTAGCTGAAAACTGGTTGATTTTCAGAGACAAACTAAATGAAATGGTCGATAAATACATTCCTTAAATTAACATTATTTCTAATTCCGCCCAACCTTGGTTCAATATAGCACTGAAACGATTACAAAACAAGAAAAAACGCTCCTTCCACGCAGCCAAGTCCCGTAACACCCCTGATGCATGGAACAAGTACGAAACCGCTGAATCTGCTTATCTGCAAGCCCTACGTCACGCGATACACTCATTCTTTCGTTCTGACGTACCGAACATGCTTAAGAACAACCCCCAGAAATTCTGGCAAGTCCTAAACCCACAGGACACGCGCATTATTACCTTATCTAATGAGTCAGGTGATGCCCTAAGTGAGGAGGAATGTGCACACGTGTTTAACGCCGCCTTCGCATCAGTTTTCACACAAGAAACTGAGTTGTCATTTACCATTCCTCATGTCAACGCCGCCTGTATTAACATTGCCTGACGCGTCGCGCGCTTTCCAATGGGAAGGGTAGGGACGTTAAGTTCAGGCACTGATCCGCTATGTGGCGCGTGCCGGCGGACATCTCGCCTTACGTCACTGCTCGCGAGTCGCGAACGCTGCACCCACTTCTACGACGTGTGTCTGTCAGCTTGCCTGTTGGGCTTCAAGGGCCGTTTCGCTTACATCTTAGCCGCGACGGGGCGCTAGTTCTGTGGCGCACTGGGGATCTCGTTCAACGCGTCGTTCGCTTCATACTTGCTGCATTTTTCCAAAGATAAAGACGGAGGCGGACTGAAATAGTGTAAGAACATACTGATTGTCGGGTAGACATATAGCTAACAGAAAAACGATATTGTCGGATGGGGCAGCCATTATTTTACTGATATTTTTCTTTCTGGAGTATTTAGAGAAGAAAAAATTGCGTACACGTTTTTTGTTCAGGCGCTCACTTCTACGATTACTTTCCAATAATACCACGTGCTTGTCAACTTCAGAAAATTATAGGAAACAAAAAGATAAGCAGCTGGGATCCCGGCACGCTGTCCGGGCGCTTCTACAGTACAGTCCTCAATTTTAGAAGTGCGTACCGATGCGGAGTGCGAGCACCGGGGTCAAAACAATACCCAAGGCGTAGGGGATAGAGGTGGGATGCCCCACTCAGAAAATTTTAGGGCCTGTGATCCCAGTAGATAAGCGCGCAAAGCCGGCATAAGCCTGCGGCAGCGCAAGGGATTTTGCTTCGTGACAAAGGAAGTTTTATCAGTGATAGACCAAGACAGACAGGCATGGCGAAAAACAAGAAGGCGTAGGAGCGCCACCTCGGGAACGCTAAACAAACTTTCCACTATTTTGCATAGTTTCCGAGAAGCGGCGCTGGCTGGCGGACATGAAAGCACGCTGGAAGGCTACGGAGCGGGGAAGGGTAGGAGAGAGCAACAGGAGAGTGGCTGTTTGGCCATTTTTCGCTCACGCGTTAGGCAATGTTTATACAGGCGGCGTTGCTCATGCGAACTTTGAATGTACCATCCTACCAATTGATTTTTTTCCCAGCGGTATTTCATCACTGATAGACAAAATCAAACTTTCTTCTTCAGCAGTGTAGACAACATTACATCCAAACTTTTGAACAATACTAAACATATCTGTGCAGCATATCTGTGTCTACTATTTTCACAATCAGTTTCAACAGGAATGCTGCCTCCAGATTGGAAGCACGGAAAGGTCGTTCCAGTTCACAAATCAGGTAACCAACACTCCCCATTAAATTATCGTCCCAGTTCATTAACCAGCGTACCCTGCAAAATCCTGGAGCATATCATCTACACACATATCATGGACGTCCTTGATTCCAACCATTATTTTCATTCAGCGCAGCATGGCTTTAGGAAGGGGTTTTCGTTTGAAACGCAGTTAGCTATGTTTGTTCACGACCTGCGTGTTAACTTGGACTCTAACCTCCAGACTGATGGCATCTTCATCGATTTCGCAAAAGCATTTGACAAAGTTCCTCATGAGTGTCTACTACTAAAATTTGCCGCGTTACAATTAAATGCCGCCATATTAGCATGAGTTACAGAATTCTTAACTAACCGTTCGCAATCAGTTTCCGTTAACAATGAAATCTCTAACTCTACCCCGGTAAACTCAGGTGTCCATCAAGGGTCCGTTCTAGGCCCACTTCTGTTCTTGATCTACATTAATGACCTACCAATGCATGTATCTTCTAACATACGCATGTTTGCAGACGACTGCGTTATTTATCGTAAAATAAACACCGTTTCCGATAACACGTCTCTTCAAACTGACTTCGTAAGGCACCCTTCTTATTGGGGCCGGGATTAGTCTCGACATCCCCCGACCGCAGGAGCAGAAATGCGACATCAATACACTCACACAATGTCACACATAACACTTGTGGGCTTGCAAGAATGGTGTAACCTTTGGCTAATGGAACTAAACCCTAACAAATGTAAACCTGTGTCCTTCCACCACCGTCGAACTCCGATTGTATTCCCGTACCAAATTGCTGACACAAACCTCGAACTAGTTCCTTCCTATAAATATCTCGGAGTAACCATTTGTAGCGATTTGACTTGGGCAACGCACATTACGCACATCATTGCATCTGCTAACAGAACACTCGGGTTCTTAAAACGCCATTTCCGTCACTCCCCTAACAATGTCAAATTACTAGCTTATCAATCTCTGGTAAGTACGAAATTGGAATACGCATCAGCCATTTGGAACCCACATCAAGCATATCTCATCAATCAACTCGAGTCGCTGCAAAATCGAGCCACAAGATTTATTCATTCCAAGTACTCTTACGACGTCAGCATATCAGCACTGAAAACAGAATCTGGCCTATCATTGCTTGCATCTCGTCGCCGCATTTCTAGTCTTTGCCTTTTTCACAAGTTTTTTTAGAGCTCACTCGGCAGGCCACCATACATTCTCCCTCCGGCACGCATCTCCCATCGCACCAGTCACCCGCAACAAGTTGCGCGTCCGCATACGCGCACCGTCACATTTTCGTCTTCATTCTTTTTTCGTGCAGCAACGGACTGGAACGGCCTTTCTAATGAAGTCACTGCCATAATCTGTCCTTCCACCTTTTTGGACACCGTAACAAATTGCCTTGCATTGTAATAAAATATGGCTTTCACGTTTTCATGTCTGTACCCACACCTTATGTAATACCCCTTCAATGGGGTCTTTAGGAAAATAAAATGAAATGAAAGCTGCCTTCGCGCCGATGTCCCCTTCAGAGGGCATGGGAGCAGCGCTCGTGGCACAATGCCTGACGCACACCGTTTCTTCGTACCGCAGGTGCGTAACTGCCTCACTATCTTTACTAAACGAAGCGACAACCGCTTTCTGTTACTGCTCCCATGCCCACAAGTGTTATGTGTGACATTGTGTGAGTGTATTGATGTCGCACTTCTGCTCCTGCGGTCGGGGGATGTCGAGACTAATCACGGCCCCAATAAGAAGGGTGCCTTACGAACTTACTCTGCAGCTTAGGATGAAGCTCAGCCTGAAAAATATGCCACTGTACTCGAGCTCTTTAAAAAAATTAACGAAAGGACCACAGAAATGGCTAAATAACAAGCTGAGGTGATGTCGGATGTTAAAAAACTGAAATCCAGCCACCAGTCCTTAGAACTAAAACTGCATGACAATGTCTCGCCGTCTTGAATGCCTTGAAAGTAAATCTTGCGCGTGCGACGCTTACGGTGACAACCTTGCGGGTATCGAAGAAGCCACAGAGCGAGTAGCGGTTTAGCAGTTGCTACTGAATTCCCGACTTGATGACCTTGGGGATCGTTCAAGGCGAAACAATGTAATTTTTCACGGCATTCCCGACTCGCGCGAGACGTGGCAGCAAACTGAAGAAAAAACGCTAGCAGTTCTTTCATCCGCGCTTGGCGAAGTTTTTCCCCAAAGTGTAGTTGAACGCGCACATCGCCTTGGTACGTTCGATGAAACGAAATGCCGTCCCATGATCATGAAACTGGCCAACTTTAGATTCAAAGAGAAGATATTTTCCGCCCCACCAGAGCTAAAGCTACAAGAAGTCTCTATTTCGGATGACTTCTCACCAGCCACGTGGTTGGCGCGAAGAAAGCTTATAGAGCTTGCTAAAAACCGGCCACAACCATTGTCCTTCACACTACCGCACAACAAGCTTTTTGTAAATAATAAATGCTTCATCTACGACAGGCCAACGGACAGCATTAAGGAAGTGACACGCGCACCCTCAGATGTTGATAATGGGCCGAATGCACTCGTCCATGAAAGCTAGGATGCACTGAGGGGAGCTGGTGCATCCTTGTTGGCCCCACGCATTACCGTTCTACTTGCGAATGTTCGAAGCACCACTATAATAACAAGCGCGAATCTTTCAACTCTCTGGTCGACACTTGCAATGCTGACATCATCGCTCTAACTGAAACTTGGCTTCATTCCAATGTTCATGACAGTGAATTCTTTAATGCTGTATCATCCTTCCCAATTAAGTCCGCTGTGACCGGACTTCGCGCCGGGGTGGTGGTGTGCTACTTGCTTTCTAGAAATCGCTACAGTCTCATGTCATCTACGTCAATAGTAAACTTGAAACTGTTTGGGCATGCGTAGAAATAAATTATCACAAGTTCATATTTGCAGTCTGCTACCGCTCGGCAACGTATCCGCCTTCTTTTAACGCCGAATTGCACGACGCTCTTAACATTGTCACTACGCGACATCCCTCTGCACCAATCTTTCTAATGGGTGACATTAACTTCCCAAATATTTCCTGGAAATCAGATCAGCCAGTGTCTATAGTTCATATCACAAGCTAGCTGCAGCACTGTGGATGCTAAATTGTTGTCCCCCTCAGGGCGCCTAACTCACCGCGAAGGAAGCGAGGACAAAAGGCGCCGGGGCCGTGCGGTGCCACTTGCCGAGAGGGGAGAAGGGAGTGTCCTTTCAGGACCCCCTTCACGGCGGATTAGGCGCCCTCAATGGGCGCACTATTGATAACAATGCAGCCTCCACAGTGCTGCAGCTAGCTTGTGATATGCACTATACTTCGCAAACCTCGAATACCAATGTATTCCTAGATCTCTGTTCTTTGTTTAATTTTTCGCAAATAGTCACTAAGCCAACTAGAATAACGAACGACACGGCTAACACACTGGACCTAATTCTAACGACATATCCTGAAGTAGTCTCGGAGAGAGCATATTTACCCGGAATGAGAGACCATCTTACTTTATCGTTTGAGATAAACCTTCCAGTTCCTAAAAACACGCGTACCACGAAAGTAATTCATGATTACGCAAGGGCAAACTTTGAAGCCATAAATAGTGAACTCTCAATATTTGTAGATGCAGTCACAGAAAACTTCGCGGAACACTCATTGGAGCATAATTGGAAAACGTTTAAAAATATGGCCCATGAACTAGTTAGTAAGTACATCCCTTCACGCAGTCTCAAAACAAATACTAAAACGCCATGGTATAACACTTATCTGAAGAGACTGTCAAATCGCAAAAAAAGATTATACCGAGCTGCAAAGAAATGTCAAACCTCGACTGTCCATTGGGACGCGTACAAAGCCGCTAATACCGAATATATTTCAGCGGTAAAACAAGCAAAAACGATTTTTTTCAAGACACGTTACCATCGTTGCTCGCTAGTAACCCACATAAATTTTGGAGCGTCATTAATCCGGCCAAAAGTAACTGTATTCAACTAACAGATAGCAATGACCAGTCTGTACGCGACACCGAGTGCCCTTTTGTCCTTAATACCGAATTCTGCAAAAACTTCGTTCGTACAGTTAGCTCGGCTCCGATATGCACGGCCAATTTTGATTACCCCTTAATGACTCCTATTGTAATCGATCCGCGTGGTGTAGCAAAAATAATCGAATCATTGAATGTGTCTTCCAGTCCAGGTCCAGATTTAATTTCAGCAAAATTTCTTAGAAGCACTGTTGTCTGTTGTTCTGTCGCCCTATCTAAAATATTTAAGTTAAGCAGTTCGTGAACAACCACGAAATACCTGCTGATTTCAAGGTCGGGAAGGTGGTCCCGCTGCAGAAGTCCGGTAATAGACATTCGCCCTGTAATTATCGCCCTTATCACTAACAAGCATCCCATGTAAAATTCTTGAACATGTTATCTTTTCTAGTCTCATAAATTTTCTTGAATCGAACTCCGTTTTTAACCCGGCTCAACACTTCTTCCGCAAGACGTTCTCGTGCGAAACGCAACTGTTATCATTCACTCATAAGCTTCACTTGATTTTGGACCGCCGCTCTTGCGCAGACTGTGTATTCCTTGATTTCGCTAAAGCGTTCGATAAAGTCTCTCACAATCTACTTCTTTTAAAACTGAGTAAACTAATCCTTTTTGCCAATCTTCTTTCATGGCTCGAATTGTTCCTCGTTAATAGGTCACAGTATGTAGTCGCCAATAATCACGAATCTTCACCCAGTCCCGTTTATTCTGGCATCCCACAAGGCTCTGTTCTAGGTCTCCTGCTATTTTTAATTTACGTTATTGATCTACCTGGCTGCGTTTCGTCTAACATCCACTTGTTCGCGAATAATTGCGTTATTTTTCGCGAAATTATTGATGACCACGATATTAAACTTTTGCAAACAGACATTAACGCAATCACGTCCTGGTACAACACATGGAAGATGGAACTCAACGCTAAGAAGTGCAAAATTTTACGGGTTTTAAGACTTAAACCTTCTGCTCTACCTTCCAATAACCTTAACAATTGTATTCTCGAGTTTGAAACATTTTACCGTTATTTAGGAGTACGCATATCCTCAGATCTCACCTGGTCTGTTCACATTGATAACATAATTAACAATGCCAATCGAACGCTAGGCTACCTTTGCCGCAACTTTTCTACTGCCCCTGTTGCCCTAAAAACACTGCTGTATCAAACATTAGTCCGCCCAAAACTTGAATATGCTTCCCCAATTGGGGAGCCCGGCTGTGAAACTCTGACTCTCTTGAACGCGTTTAAATAATGCCGCCCGTTTCATCTACCGTCATTATAGTCGTACATCGGGTGTCACTTCCATGAAAAACTCACTTTGTTTACCAGAACTAGCAACTCGCTGCCGGTACTTCCGTCTTTGTTTCTTCCACAAATTTTTTTACCACACTCCGGTTCTCCGCACATCCTTCATTCCTTCACCATCCTATGTCACTTCACGCATTGATCATCAACATAAAGTAGGAGTAATGCATTGTCACACTAAGACATGTTCGCAGTCATTATACCCAGGACATCGCAGGACTGGAACCACCTTCCGGGGCCAACAGCTGCCATCACAGAGCCTCTACAATTCCGAAGGAACTTAGTTGACACGTTTTTGCCGGCACTATCTGATAATTTATATTATCACTCATGCTGCTTTTGTTGCATCATTTGTTGTTTTTACCCACTCCCCTCTGTAAAGCCCCGGGAATTGAGGGTAAAATAAATGAAATGAAATGAATATAATGAAATGAAGCGGTTGAGGGTGGCAAACACTGATGATTGACAGTAGGGGCAGTAAGGAGGTGGAGATATTGCCGGGTGAATCCATTTTCTCATCACGTAGGGTGTGAGGGCTGTGTTTGCAATAGTTTTGTTGAAGAACATTTCCGCAGAGCGAGGCATCGGAGGAGCCAGAGCCAGGTAGCCAGCGGGTGTAACGGACGCAAGGCGTACCTTCTGAGCATGGCGTGCGCGGTCAAGTTGAAGGCGAGGGTCAGGAGAGGGGCGCGACGCGTCGTCGTCCCGGAGAGGGGTACTAGTTAGACACTCCCTTGCTGCATCGTGCGCAGCCTCGTTGCCCCCATCCGAGTCCGTGTGACCCGGCACCCATGCCAATCGGGCAGTGGTCCCATTGCGAGCCAAAATGGCGATCACGTGTTGTATTTGGTGCCCAATTGGGTGATCACTGAAGGGCTTGCGGTGTTCTTGAAGTGCATGATGGGAGTCCGTGAGGATCCGAAAACGTGGAGGGGGCGGAGTTGCAATACTGTAGGTCAGAGGTGCAATACTGTAGGTGGACTGGCATCCCCTAGGGCCATGTTTACACCCAAGTAGTAGTATAAGGCGTCCGTCTACCGTGCGCCAAAAAAAGCTGGAGGGCTTGGAGTGCACTCACCCAACCACGATCCCTCCGATTTGGCGAGGTTTAATTCCGCTCCGGAGAAGCGACAAAAGTGGCATGCCAGCATGTTGACCTCGCTCACCCGGGACCAAGCAGTGCAGAGGATAGGAACTTGGTCTGCATACACTATAACGTGGAGTTCTCCCTCGCAAGTACCAGTCCCGTGATCGAGTTGGAAGTGGCGATCACCGACAAAGAGGTTTCACAGTGCGGACAGGACAGGAGACATTGGATAGACCAGCCGGTCCGACAAGCTAACATCTATGACTGTTCCGAGGGCTCCCCCCAGCATCACACTTGTTGCGATGCCCGCTTAGCACGTTTCCAGCCATTCCATGATTGTTTCCCGTGTCGCACAGTGCCAAAGTAAGGTGAAGAGAAGGTGCGGTTTACCTGATCTAAAGCTTTTCGGAGGTCTAGTTGGAGTACCACAATAGGCTTCTCACCCATCTCCGCGGCCTCAAAGACAGCCCTCATTCGATGTAAATTGGTGTTTATTGAGCGACCTCTGACGCCGGAGGTGTGCTGTTCACCAAGCCTAATTTGGAGGGCAATCTTGAGCGTCCAGCTAGGATTCTGGCCAGAATTTTATATTTGTTCGACAGGACTGTGATTGGGAAGAAATCAGTTACTTCTGGTAAAGTATCGGATTTGGTCTTTTTGGAGATTAAAACGAGGTGACTTTCCCGCACCGTGTGAGGAACTGCTTTCCCTGCGTATTTGTTTTTTAAAGACGATTGCTAAGATGAGGTCTAGTTTTTGCGAAAAGCTTGATGGAATTCTGCGATGATCTCGCCCCGGTCCAGAGACTTATTCTTAGCGAATTTCTTTACTTCGCGACCAACCTCCCATGCGAGATAATTTAGTCTTTTGTGTCGTCTGGTACCGAGGGTAAGGAAGCGAGCGCCTCGTGGGACACGCAGTCTGGCGTCGTTCGGGAACGGCAAAGTTCTCTGCAGTAGCCACAAAAGGCCCCCGCCGCGTCCTCTCGCCCATGCACGGTCCAACAGCTGTGGCTGACCTCACTGATGTTCTTGCGGGCGCCGCGTTCTCGCGCGAAGGCTCGGAAGAGCTTATGTTTAATTCCAAAGGCAGATCGGCACCTTCTGCCGAGCTCCGCCGCAGAGCACGCCGCTCCGTCGAAGACCAGGTGCTGCGAAGCTGGCTTTGGAACGCACGCGCTCCCACCGGAGCAAATGCCGAAGCGTGACAGGAACAAGACTTTTCCCACAGCCTATACGTCGGTCCCTTCCAAAAACCTCTTCTTCCATGCAAGCGTTTTCTTCTTGCCGGATCTCAGTTAAACACCTTTCATCTGCTTTTTGCCGACAAATGGAATTAAGTTGTCTCGACGGCACCCAACGGCATCGTGACGAAAGCTCCGCCGGCCTTTTCCAAGGCAGGCGAAAAAATATAAAAAATGGCTCCAATTCACGCTGTGAAAGTGGTTCGAAAGCAAAGCTTTAAACGACACCCACAACAATTGCCCATGCAACGTCACTTGAATTCAAACACGAGGCACACTGAGAAATACAAGAGATGCTACCAGCCGTTACCAGCAATTCGCGGGGGCAGCGTCCCGAACGGAGCAGGAGCGTCGGCCTATGCCGGGCTAGAACGGCGGACGCCGTGGCTGTAGCCCGGCCAGCGGAACCTAGCCATCCGGTTCTGCTAGCTTGGGGCTGCACGACCGCGCGACATAAGCGCTGACACCGAAACAATGGCGTGTGAGCATAGAGATTCCAATTTATACCGATTTAAACTATATATAGTTGGTTTAGTATGTTTGAGAATTGCGGAAAGCTAAGTGGACTTTCATAACCGATATTAATCAGAACTCGTTGCTACTTTCACATTTTGTAATACCTCTTAAAACAGCCCTAGTGCGACCCGTCGTGCCAGTCACATCATTAGGATACGGTTGGTCCGCAAAACTCCCAGAGGTCCTTACTAACACGAAGGCAGTGGGCTGCCAGGAGTTCTTGCGTCGACTTAACATCAACGCCAAGACCTGGGTTCAACCAGTCCTCACAGGAAGCGATGCGGGAACGCTGGTGTGTTGCTGGTCTGAAGGATGGCACTCCCAGTAAAGGGGTCGTACTGATGGGTAGGAAAAGCGGGTGGGTGTAGGGAAAGTGGGGAAAGTAGGGACGCGAGAGGATGTCATGTTTGTAGTGGATACGGGGTCGAGAGAGAATAGAGGAGGTTTGTACTTTTCGGACCACGGATGCGGGTTCACGGGACGTAATGAGGTGGAAGGCCGGGAAAAACGTCCTACTGGCGCGTAGTGCTCAGAGATGCTGTCGGTGTGCCTGCTATTGGGAAATCTTTTGGGCGCCAGGGTGACACACTTGGCCACAACATGTACGGACCCGGGGAGAGTTTTCGGGTAAGGGCTTGTGCTCGAGCATTGCCGTCCAAGCTGACATGGCTGGGGACCCATACAAGCGTTATCTTGTGGGTAGGCTGAACGCGAAGGGTGCAGTTTAGGGTGTCAGAGGTATGAGGGTATGGGGCGTGCGAGAAATATTTCATAGCGCTGCGGGTCATAAAATACGAAAATTGGGGTGGCAGGGTGTTCGACTTCGACAGCGTATTTCATGGTGGTGAAGGCAACATGCCTACACCATGCGCACAGGAACGGGCAGCAATCTTGCAATACATTGAAGAAATGCGATAAAAGCGATTGCCACCCAAAGTTAAAAGAAACGCGCGTTTTGAAACGCTATCGAGATGCTCACTCACGGGAAATATTGAAGGCCTCACTGATTGGCATTTTGGGGGAACAATGCGTGAGCACGCCATCAATTGCCCTTTTGGAAAGAGAGGTGGCATATCTAGCCAGTTGAACCTCACTTGTACCAGATAGCAAGCTTGACACCAAGTCTGATTGTTTTGCCCTTGATGTAAGCTTCCATGGCATACTGGTGTGATCTCTAATCCTTGAGCTGGCGCATGCTTGCAGCCACTGGTTTTACCATGTATTTAATGTGTAATAAAAGGTACTTCAGGTGTACGTCAGCGCTCTAGTTTGTCACTTCTTCCGTCCTCATCCGTGCGCTGTTTTATATAGTGACTATTTTGTACCCAACTAGACCGACGTCAAGCCTTAGTAGGTTATTTGTAGCTGACTACCCATTGCAAAAAATCGATGTTAAGGTAGAAGCGGCCCAGCCGTGGCTGGGACTCTGCGCCCCCGTGTGTAACGGGGTGCGCCTCAGGCGCAGTCCTGCGTTATATCACTTAAATAGCTATTGCGTAAGACGGATGTCAGAGTGAGAGTCGAAGCATGGGCCATGCCAGGGCTTCCTACCCCATCATTGACACTTTGCGTGCAGTTGAAACCTCCCACAAAAGTACAGTTTCGTCTATGTTCAGAGCAGGTTGCACATCAGCAAAAAAGTCTTCCCGAGCATTGGCTTCATTGGGGTGAAACACACAAACGAAATGGGTGAGCCCCCAGCTCGCAGTCGATAATGTTAACTGATTCTATGTTCCTAATGAGAATAGCCGACCAGCCAAAACGACTTTGAGTTCATGTGTGGGAACGCCAGTAGCCATGGCGATATCAGCGTACCAAATTTCGGGCGTCATAGGCAGTGGAAATTTTTTTACCTAGAGGAACGCCACATCAATGCTTTGGTCAATCAATAAGTCTAAAATGCAGCGCCTCCTTTTGCGAAGACCAGGCGGACTGCATTTATCGAAGTTAAGTTTGTTATTTGTTTGGAGACGGCCATCGCTCACCGGGGTGAGGCGGCTCACCCGTTTCTGTTTAACTGCGGCCCCCGCCGCTGCTGATGGTTGGGGCAGCTCCGCCTTTTCGGCCTGTCAGCTTCAGAAGGGTACGCCGACATTGTTTTGATCCCGTGGGTTCGTGATGGCACCACACGGTTTCATGCTTGCCAGCGATGCATTCTTTCTCGGTGCCCTTCGTTGCTTTGTTGTTGCGCTCCTCTTCATTGGCCTCCCTGGTCTTCATGGCACCCTGGGGGAGGGCATCGTTTTTTTCGTGTCTCTGGGAAGAGCGGCTTGTTGACCCTTCCCGCTGTCACTCTCCGTCGGCGCGTGCGTCTCCTCCGACGCTATCTCGTGAGCACCGCCGTCGCACAATGGCGTGGGAGAAAGGGTTCTTGGTGTCTGGGGTACCTCCTCGGTTTCTGTTGTAATACCCCACAGCATGGGGGGGGGGATAGGATTCGGTCGTACTACTCATCTCGACTGCCGGGGCGGGGGAGTAGGCAGTCCTGAAAGGGCCCCTCGACGCTCGGGGAACTTGGGGGTGGTGCCGACGGGATAGACATGTCCGCCATTTCTTAGGCTTCCATATATGCCTCCAAAGACTGCGCTGTCTCTGATGGCTTCGTAGTGGCTGCATACAACTGCGTGCAGTGTGCCTCCGCATGCCAAAAGGAACGACAGGCGCAGCACCATGGTGTCGTACACAGCCTTCGGATATTGTTGATATGGTGGCAACGCGACAACACGAGTGCTCGTCCCCGCATATCGATGGGTATGGGGCTCCTTTTGACCAGGGTGTGATGCGACACGGCGTCCAGCGCGTTCGACTCCCTGGGCATGATGTGCACCCCCTTGTGGTTCTGGTCCTTTGCTCGATGCTGGGGCGCCCTCCACCCGCTCTCGAACGACACGCAGAACTCAGCCGTAGCGCGCGGACTGCCTCGTCAGAAGCTCATCCGGGGCCCTGGGCGGCATGCAATGAATCTCCACCGCATTTTCATCTAGTTTGCGGTTCATATCAGACACCTCCTATTTTTGCAGTTTACCTCCGCATGCGCTGACAGCTGTTCATTTTATTTGTCATTTTTTAACGTGGCCGTCCACACGTGGTTGAACTGGAAGATCCCGTTAGTACCCGAGAGTCAAAAGGCTTACTCCCTCGGCTGTGACGGCGGATAGAGGAATCACAGCACCTGCTCGACACAGAACACGTGATAGGGTATACGTTGCACTTGCGCGCGAGAAGTGTAAGTGTGCGAGTTTTGTTCGTTCGTTCTGCTTCAGCGATTTGCTTCTTATTTGCCGTTATAGCAACAAAGATGGAGTAAATGTCGTTGGGGCATTGAACAAGAAGCGTATCGGCTGCAATCGTGGACTTACCCCTTCGTGACGGTCGTGAAGGTTGCGTACAGCTTCGCAACCTTGACGTCTTACACGTTAGTGTGAACTTCCTTCATTTTTCTCTGACGTTATGCTTTGATTTCAACGCTATGAATATGCCTGGCTTGAATGCAAAAAGCCTGAATGCGCGCTCCGCTCCGGAAAAAGTTCACTTTCCTTCTTCTTGACAACTAACATGGGGAGAAGGTAGTACCTTCCTGGTTCTCACTATGCCGAGCTATGTACGAGTGCTAGGCGGCAGGCTAACCCTCCACCACCGAACAACATGTTCCAGTCAAACCACAAGCCTTCTGCAACGGCATCCTTCAGGTTCTGGAGTTTTATAAATGTATTTCTTGCAATGTTCGCGCCTAATGTAGTAACTGAGCAGCAAAGCCCATGGACGACAAAGGATGAACCAGAAAGAGCGTCCCAAAAATCCGGTAACTCCTTAAGATAAATTTGGTTACATGAGCGTGCGTTGCTTTTGCAGAGTGGTATAACTGTCAGGTGTGTCCTTCAAGGTTTTCTTTTCGTATCGTTAAATAAACGTTTTCGTTTCTTACGCTACTCGTTAGCAGCTGCACACATGTCTAGTGGTTTGAGGAGCTGCCCTTCTAGCAGGTTGTGGTGAGTCAAGCACAGCAGGCATAATTTGGCAAGGCAATGCGACTATTTTTACCCGCAGAGATGAGGTGGCGGCAATTAACCTTCTCAGCTCTAGGAAACGTCATACGGAAACCTAGGATGGCACAAGCACCGCACACTTGCTAAAAGGTCCAGTTTAATTTGAGGCCCGCCTGCAGAAAAAGGTGGGATTGACGTCAATTCAAAGCTTTAAAAACGTCAAAATTTTCTTTTCATTTGCTTCGGGGGCTTTAATTGTGTGGTTGTTTGGCCATCATGGGGGCTATTCTGAAAACGCCGCACACAAGGTTATATCTTTAAAGCGCTGCGCGGAATCACGGAATACCTCCTGAACTTATCAGCGTATCATACAGCGGTTCGTGATTATTTGATTTCCTTAAAACTGCGCTGTCTTTTTGTAGCTTGAACTTTATTCAGTCTATACGTTTATAAATAGAAACTTGAAATACGATCAGAACATTTGCTGCGGTGCCAGAGTTCACACGTCAATGTTCACATTTCCACAGGAAAGTTTAGTTTAGTTTTTCTAGCGCTCTAAACGGGAAGTACTTTTTTTCTTTTTCATAAAGCTTTTCTTGGAAGTAGAGATACCGCCTGGTACAACGTGAAAGAGAAAGCGTTATCAACTGTGCGGGCGACGCTTTGTCCGTTTTGTCACTCCAAGGGCGGGAAAAAATAAAACACAGTAGACTGAATTAGCGCTCGAGATGGAAGAAGACGCCAGCGGTATTTCTTTATTTTTATTAAAAATGGAGGGTGGGACTCGTTGGAGTACAATTGATTGCCTTCATTTTCTCTTCACTTTACTTATTACGCTTTTCTTCACGCCAACAGCACCGTAACAGGTTCTCTGCAAATATGGGAAAAGGCTTAGGCAAAACATTAGCGTGATTTCATATGGGAAGTGGGTCATTAATTTTTTTCGCTGACGAGCTTCCTTTCAGTGCAGAAAACAGTAAATACAGTTTTGGGTTCAACTTTCATACACGCACCAGTTTTAAGATATTTTTTATGGAATGTGATGAATTTGCACTTAAAATGAAAACTAAAATGCTATGAGGTTTGGGACTGTTTAAAATGGCGATTGTTCTCAAATCGTTCTTTCAGTGCGCAGAAAATGGACTGGAAGTGAGGTTTTCATAACACCTGTAGGAGTGCCAACAGTGAAGGAAATGATAGGGGTGTATGGAAACCTCACATAGACTTACACATTCAGCAACTGCGAGGTGAACCTAACGGAGGAGCTGTGGGATCAACATAAAACATTGTTGCTTGAAAAAAATCACATATTTGTTCAGCACTCTGTGAATCTGCCCTTATTTTCATTCGAATCGGATCTTCAGCCAATAAAGGAGAGGTGACTTCGCTGCGTCGCCTGGTTTTCGCGTTTATATTTAGGATGTTGTTTTTTATATCGAATACGTGAACATTCAGTTTTCGCAGAAGCACAGGTTGTGGAGCTTTGGTCTCTCAAAATTGCGCGCGGACACAATAACGCAAAAAAGTATTCGGTGAAAGTACAGTCAAAACTTGATCTGAGAGAACCAGATCTTATGAGTTTTCTGATATAACGAACCAGTTAAGATTCCCCCACAGGTGATTATACTGCTTTACGCTTTTATGCACTCGAAATACCGAAATAGATTCAGCACCATTACAGATTTAACGAAGTATTTAGAGAAATAGACACATCTAGAGCTGAAGAAATTTGGAAAGTATTTCTTCAGAACGCCACCTAAATATTTCGCCACGTCATAGAAAAATGAGGCGTATAGTTAAGTTTTTATAGAGCTTTATCAGATACGATCAACAGTCCGTCTTTCAATGAGTGGTACTGCTAAAACTGCTGAACATCAAATTTTCTGCTTGTGTGGAGAGCCTGGGACCCACATACACTCATCTACTGCGACACATACACACATCTACTGCGACACATCTACCCTAGACCCCTCCCCTCCAACCTCCACGCTTCCACAGAGCTTTGGGAAGGAGCCTGGGCCAGCTCATGTCTCGAAGATAAGCTGCAGTCGATCGAAAGGGCTGTAGACGTGGGCCGAGCTTAAGGCATCCTCGAATGACGACGCTTCTCCAAAGCTTTTCCTCGATTTAATATAAAGCTTGTTCTCTCTCTCTCCCGTGTCCGCTCCAGGCCAGGTGATGGATGCTACTGACTTGCTCATACGCTTTGCCGGGCTCACTACGGAACCGAGGACGCGCTAAACGCGTTTGGGTGATACGAAAAGTTTTCCCGTCCAAAGCTAAGGAATCTCACGCAGTTAAAAATCCCAGTTTTTTTTGCAAGAAAATAATATTGTGTACCCCATATCCCCTAGCGTTTTATTGTTAGTCATTTTACCGCGGACATTTTTAGCGCATTGCGAAATTATCAGGCAGCGAGTGCTGCGGCCGCCGCACTTACGATGTCATTATAGCTGCTGGAATGCGCCTCTTTTTAGACATCGAATTTATGGAATGCAAAATATTAGTATCGATTTCACGGAGCTTTCTTTGTAATGATATATTTCATTGTTCCCAGTTACTTCGTTAGATCGATTAATAACTGTATAATAAAAAGCCCAGATGTCATCAAGGACTTCACGCCATTAAAAATGTTTATTGCGACATGTTTGAAAATTTCAATTCTTAGTATTGTTCACCTGAAGAAAAACGCGTGTAAACCTGTGAAGATTGTGCAGCCGACTACAGATAAGGTTGGAAGCAGAGAAACATCTTGTATTTATATAGCTCCTTTCTATCTGATCGCCCAAGGCTGCAGCTAACACTCAGGTTTAAGCCCACGGGTTGTATTTTGCGATAAACTGCTGGTAAGCGACGTTAGACGTTGTTACAAAATGGCTCTGGTCTGTGCTAGTTGGTACATCTTCGGTGGGAATCAGCTTGAATAAAACGAACACAAAAGGAAGAGGGGGTAACACGACACAGTGTGTCGTGTTACCCCCTCTTCTTTTTGTGTTCGTTTTATTCAAGCTGATTCCCACCGTAGACATTGTTAGACGGGGTTTTAACTGTGTAAGTAAAAAACCCCGATATCAGATCCACATTTTCGCACCATGTAAAAGATTGTGTTGCTGCTATTTTCAGAAGTTTAATTTTTAGTAATGTTCACCTCAATAAACAACAAAGAAATGCGCGCATAACCCGTAAAAGTTTCTGCTGCAGGCTACAGAAAAAGTTAAAAGCAAACAAAAATTTTGAATTTTTATGGCCCTTTTTTCAGTCATATCTCGGGGCTATAGCGAAACTTCAGGCTGTAAGCCCGGGGGCTTTATTCTGCGATAAACTGCTAGAAACCGACGTAAAATCACACTACCAAGATGAGGGTTTGTAATGCACATCTCATTAGCGAGAAGGAGGAACATTTCTTAGTGGTAAAATACTTCTGCAGTCATATAAGACATTCAATTATTCACAGCAGCAAAGTAAATTTACTTTGCATCAAACCCAAACCAAATGAAGGAAAGTGGAAGGAAAGGTAAATACCGACTTCAGTAGGATTCATTTCATTCCGATTACGATTTTTTGATGACATTGTTCTATGATGTGGCTGGTGATCATTCAAAAACCAACTATAGGGAATGACTGGTGGTTGTTACGTTGCTCCCGCCACAGTACAACATATGCTTGCGATTGGCTATTCTGCGGTACATTGCGTATGTATGTATGTATGTATGTATGTATGTATGTATGTATGTATGTATGTATGTATGTATGTATGTATGTATGTATGTATGTATGTATGTATGTATGTATGTATGTATGTATGCATGTATGCATGTATGTATGCATGCATGTATGTATGTACGTACGTACGTACGTACGTACGTACGTACGTACGTACGTATGTATGTATGTATGTATGTATGTATGTATGTATGTATGTATGTATGTATGTATGTATGTATGATTGATTGATTGATTGTGGGGTTTAACGCGCCGACGCAACGCAGGCGATGAGGCGCGCCGTAGTGGAGAGCTCCGGGTTAATTTTGACCACCTGGTGTATGTATGTATGCATGTATGCATGCATGTATGCATGCATATATGTATGTATGTATGTATGTATGTATGTATGTATGTATGTATGTATGTATGTATGTATGTACGTACGTACGTACGTTCGTGCGTACGTATGTATGTATGTATGTATTATGTATGCATGCATGCATGTATGTATGTATGTATGTATGTATGTATGTATGTATGTATGTATGTATGTATGTATGTATGTATGTATGTACGTTTCTTTTGTGCCTGTATATAAGAACATTTTATGCATGGTGGCGACATAAGACCTGCGGCAGCGTTTCGACAAGGAAACGTATTTTTATAGGCATTGGGTTAATCTCTAACGCACTGAATACAGAGATAGAAAATGAGTTCGTGAGAGAGAAAGGTAGCGATGGAGAGGTAGAGAGATCAATGATCGGCTTGAGAGGAGTGAATTAGGGATTTGCTCCTTTCATGGTTTGGGCTGTTCGTAGAGCAGATGTTTTGTGTCCAGTTAGTGATCAGACAGCTGTAAGGTTTCTGTTGTGCTGGAGTTCATATTTGAACGATTATGGGTATTCTAAACCGTCGAGAAATCACGCAGAGCAAAGACAACTCAAATGGCTTCGCGGTAAGGTATTCATGGACTTCCGTAATTTTTTGCGAAACTAGAAGTAAAATGCGTACGCCGTCTTTGGAATCATTAGGACGCTCACCAAAACGCGAAGAAATGTTTAAATTGGAAGAACGCACTCAACCTAGAATTGGAGTGCGCTAACCCAAGCAGGTTGCCCACTTTATTTGCACTGGTAAACGCGAGGTGACAGCGAAGCCACGGGGTAAATGTCACCACCAGCTTAATATTCGCGAAAGAGGAAAAGTCATATGTCGCAGAAATCAACAACCCCTGCCATCTCTCAGCACTATTCGGATGCTAGCTGGGTAATAAAGGAGTGCTAAACAAAATAAATATACCGATACGTACATAAGTCTAAAAGCCAAGCAATCCGCCACGACCACAATTACCCATATGGTTTTGAGTGAAATTATGCGCACTGCCATATTATATACCATAGCGGCGTACAATCACCAAGAAGGCCACGTACCACCATCATGGCTTTCTATGAGCATTGATATTCAGCCCTGCTTGGTGAAATAATTCCTTCGAAATGAAATGGGTGTGGAACACTTTGCGTTAGTGTGTGCGCGCGCGTTCGCGCGTGCGTGCGCTCCTGCGCGCGCGTGTGTGTGTGTGCAAATAAGAGAGATGGAGAGTGATAAAGAGAGAGAGAAAAGGTCTCTAGTGATGAAGCAGAAACATTTACTGGCGTTTGCAGTCGCCTACATTTTTCTCTTCCGGTGATTTCGGATACAGGAACAAAATACCTAAGAAAGAGCTAGGCAGGGAAAAAAAACTGCTCTGAATGTGGCGCGATGACGGTCTAACTCGCATTATTTTTGTGTTCTGTGCTCGGTTAAAATTATCTAAAATTTATAAATTAGGCCAATATCATTCAAATAAGAGAATATTGCTTTTGAGTTTGGCGCTGCTTCGAAGGGCAGCTCCATGATCCTAAAATGATCAGTAGGAGTTACTGGTCTTTGTTCTTAGCATTGGGTGTCCTCAATAAAGTGTGATGTCGGTGCCACGCAGGCCGCACAATCTAATAAATTGCGTACAACTGTTTCAACCCAAGAACAATTTATTCAGTCCGGGTTTGGTGTGACTCCAAATTATATCAGGTATCTAATTGTGTAGCACAGTTTTGCCGTAGAGGATGATATAAAGTTTCCAGGTCACTAGGCAACAGTCTCGATAGTGCTGAATATACAGTAGACTATCGATAAACGGAACTTCAAGGGACCGAAAAATGAGTTCCGTTTAGCAGGAGTTTCGTTTACTGAGAGAGATGTGGAAAGGTGCAAATTTTTGAGCGTACACACTCTTAATGGCATTTCATGGAAGCATATATGCACTAGAAGGTGAATGTAGCTGACAGTTTTTCAGAAAGCAAGAAAGCTACAAGAGGCTTAGGCACCGCATTCACAAAGTTGATTTGGCAACAATAAGTCGCTGTGCACTACTATAGTGCCTCTAATATACTGGCAGTATATTCTAGGCAGTATAGGCACCGGACACTGCAGTTTGCGCGCGACTCCAGCGCCTCCTCTCGCCGCCGCTTAGCAACTCCGGGTCGGTGGATGTCGCGACCGGCCGTTCAGCGCACGTAAAAATACACGCGCTGCGTGCGGTTCGACGTTGTGTGGCGGAGCGTTTTTAAGAAACATAGTTATAATTGCAAGTTGCAGGGTCCGAAAGGATCAAAAGGCTGCAGGAAATAATTAGTGGCAGCGCCGCTACTGCTGCGCGAAGGACAGCCACAATCCCAAAGGCAGCCTGCCATCGTTCTGTAGAGGTTTCTCGCTCGGGCAGCAGTGGGAGAATAAGCGTCGCAAGAAATGATTTTAGCAGTAAGAAAAGTCAAGGAAATAAAAAAAGTCATGCCATTTTTTGTCAGTGGTTGGAGTAAACTTATGAGTACGATTACCGTTTGTGCGCAGCGCAGTCACGAAGGGCCGTAAAACTAAAACGTTTGCTTTCAGTGTTCATACACATCACGCGCTGCGATGAATCCCATGCCGTCGTAGTAGTTGCATAACACAAGGTATTACCGCTTCCGAGACGATTGTTTTATCAGCAGTAACCTTTTTTTAGCGACATTCACGGCACCGAATGGATACCAAAAGGCGGTACAAGAATATGCATTCACAGCACTTCGCGGGTGATGCAAAAAGCAATGTCAAGACGGTCAATACGCATCCCGCTTACGGCCCTAATTAGTTCCCCGAAGTGTACATAGTTCGGCCACGCATTTCAAGCGAGAGCGTGGAAAGCTATCAAAAGCAAGGTTCCACTCACTCGTGCTGACTTCTTTAATGCGATTTTCGTACTCTGAAAGTTGAGGTTAATATTGTTTAAGCATAGTATGGGGAGGAGAATTCTTTAATGCGATTTTCGTACTCTGAAAGTTGAGGTTATTATTGTTTAAGCAGATCGAGGATGGCGAGGAAGAGGAAATACTTTTTTGGAGGATTCCGAACGACCTGAATACACTGTATCACAATTATCCGCTAAGACGACTCACAAGATAGAAGTGACACATTACTCACAAGATAGAAGCCGAAACTAAACGGAATCTTCGTAAAGACAACGGCCGCTCCGCAGAAGATTTCGAACTGTGTGGAACTGCGTTTACTTTGTCAACAGCTAATAATGTTTGAAATGCATTGCTAATTAGTGACAATACCAACCGAGATGAAGAAGGGCAACTGAAAAGGTAACTGTAGTGTGGTTGCGCGAACAGAGGAAACCCGCTTGTGTCGTCGAGCGCCGTTGTATACGCTGGCTACTGACCTGAATTGGCGCTGTAAATAACCTTCTCTTGCTAAGAATGGGACTTCGCAACGATGTCTGTCCCGTCAATTTCTTTCACGGTGCACACACGCGCGGGAACGTACAATCTCTGTAACTTCTCGCGCACGCGAGGCCGACAGTAGTAGTTCAGCGCCGTAATTGTCCGGAAATCGCACAGAAGCACTTGAGACACAAGGAAACTATTTGCCAGAACAGTTTTCAAGGTCTAGACACCTTTCAAAAACAATTGCAGGATCGCAAAAACAAACCGAGAAGTGCCCAATACATGAACGCGCGGCCGCCGTCTACCTCTCACCGACCCAAAGTTAGTTCAATCTTCCGCGGGGTGGCGCTGGGTGTACTTATTCGTCGCGCCCTCACAACTCTATTAAGAAGCTAATGAAAGCCTGTTCATTGATTGTGAAGCCATCTGGGCACATGCGCAGTTAGTGCTGTGAAGTAGCTTAGTGTGATAACATCAGAGCTTTTTAAATAGGGGAAGTTGAATTAGGGGTAGTTGTAATGAGAAGATTGACTAATTGCTAAGCTGTGATTTACCGGTTGACCCGGAAACAGTCAGGCGTGTAAAAGTACGTAAATATTGATCAGGTAGACAGTTGGTCAAATAAAAATGTCAATTACCTATTACAACATCTTTCTGCAGCCCTGCCCACAAGGAATTTGCAAAATTTCGGCCTTGCGTGCACATCGGGAACGGTTTGCATGAAAGAAGCTTGGCGCCTACTACCGCCATCGCTTATCGATGAATCAGTATTTTTTCCTGGTTCCGTGCACAATAAAGAAACGTATACGAGCGTTCTTGATTACATATAAAATGAACTTAGGGGGAGATATTCTATATCTGAAAGCTGCTTCGATTACACGGAACCTGAACAACATCGATCGGTCATCGCACGACTTGCCGAACAAGATTTTGAATAAAGTTCTGTGGACTAAGTTTGTGTTGTGCCTGTATTGTTGCGGGGTGTAGCTCGGAAAGATAGACCAAGTGTTTCTCTACGCCATCCTCTCATATACACCCATCGTGCAAGCTATGCCGCAGCGTTTTGTTAGCAAGTCCCCCCGCCCACCTGCTCTCTCTTCCCTTCTTAGTCAGCAGCCCCTCCTGAAATTTCTTGCCAGTGCTAATCCTAACACAACAGTCGTGCCCTGTTCGTTAAAGGAAATTGTGGTGCACATTGCATCAGAGCCCAGTGCTCAGTTGGTCTGTCAGGACATCTGCAGTATATAATACTACGTATAAAGCCCCCTTCGGTGCTTTGTTACCGGCCCCATGCGCTTCTCACACACCGCTCTTCGTCAGCGGTTTAGGAAGCGGACTGCTGAAGTTATATGCTTCCTGGTCACACGCATAGCTCCGAGGCAGAATCGTCGATTACGCCCACCGTTTCTTGTAACCTGCTCTTCGCGGACCCATCATAATCCCAGCGACAGCCCTCATGGAATGCTTGTGACCAGGCAGTGGGGTAACAAGGCAAAGGAACCTCCGAGCCAGGGGTACTGAATGCTTAAGTAGGAATATTTTTGAGTGACGCACGAATCGATTAAAAAAGGAACGAAAACGGCCATAGGATTAGACGTGGTGTACCGGTGCAAAGCAAACGCACAAGGACGGCGATACTTCGTGCTCACGCCATCACTAATTGAACTCTCTGCTAGTACCGACGGAAATCAGCTGACACTGGTCAGGAATATTCTATCGTAAGTCAGCAACGTACCGACGGTTCGTCCAAAGTAAACTCGATGGAAGTCATTATACATAACATGACAAATACATTTTTTTGATTGATTGAACCACAGTTCCGACGAGTCGGTGGTCACCTTATGGCGACGTGCAGGAAGTGCACGGCTGGAAATTTTTGGTAGGCACTACATTTTTATTGCACTGGTTGGTTTGGTGGCACCACCAATCAAATCTTTAGGTGGATTGGTATAAAATATTTCTGAGCACCTGGTGAACCTATTACCGCACTTGCCTCGAAAAAGCTTGCCGAGCTGCAACGTTTACCTGTGTGTATGTCCAATGACGACGTGAGCATGACGCTAGCGTACTCCGCATTTGCAGTAATAACGCGGGAAGAGCCTTCGACAGCTGCCGGAGTTGGTGAGCTGCCCATTTTCATTGATTTTGACCATAGCTTTGCATTGTAAAAAACCTTGTGCACCTCTCCGGTGGTTGCAAGAACCCTTTGGTCCCTATTTTTACCAATAACTTCCCGCATATCGATAAGTGGACTACAGAGACCTACTTGGGTGGTATACACTACCTGAAATGTTGTTTTCTGCTTCACTATGGAAGTAACACAGCGGAAAATTCTGACCTCGTATTAGTCGTCAACCTCAACATTTCGTCGGGAAGCACCGAAACCTCTTTAGCTTAGAGCTAGGGTTCATAAACTGATTTTCATCCATGTTAAGAACCAGGGTGGTAGGCAACGCGTAGGCAAGCGCAGACTCATGCGGATGATGGATGCGGTTGTGTTTGGGAGCAGCTGCACGTCATCTTAAGGACGCGCCCCAAGGACCTCCCCAAACGAGCGAAACTTACGACTACTCGCAGCGCAAACCTGAAAGTAGCACTAAGCTGCGTTCACTCGCACAACGTCGCTTTGCTATTCACACCTCCTAAAAACATTTGCGTGCAGGGAGATTAAAAAATATGTAACAGCAAAAGGGAAGCCAATCTAGCACTTAACGAGTTCTTCTGTGACACAAACAGTGAGCACCTGAAACATGTTTTCAAGGCTTGATCATGGTAAAGTAATTGCTGGCAATGGCGTAGCCCACTACATTGCATGCGATAAGGACCGAAGTTGACTGTTGGTACACAAAAAGTGCTCAATGTCTTAATATGTGCAAAAAGGTAGTACACGTTTTATCTTCCAACCTTTCTTGAAGCTATGTTGATCCCACCATCACTGAGAGTGTGGCACGTTAGTAGATGGAGAGAAAAAGAGAGACAATAAACGGCTTTTTATATAGGCATAAGGTAGTTCCGCGCGGTGTCTTCCTCATTCCAGGATTCCACAGCTCCTCTTTGCGCCAACCGCGCCCACGTATGGAAACAAAGCGCCGTTGTTCCAGTATATGCGTTCTTCGGTGCCAGCGGGTTACGCTTTCATTGCGTAAGCCGCGCGGGGACTTTTGTACGGGCCGCGGTGCCTAAAGCTCTCCAAGACCGTGAGAAACTTGCCTCTAAGACGTTCACGCGTTCACCTGTGACCAAGAGGTGACGAGCATCAGAAATTCTGTGGGGCGGTGTTGGGCCACCACCATTCGGTTATTCGATAGGTCCGGCTGAGCAATCAAATTTGCTGCATAGCTCACAACGGGCGCGAGGTTTTATACTCCCGTGCAAGGTCGTCAGCGGAGAAACTTGGCAGGAATTTTTGAAGACTTAGTTGTAGCTGCAAGTACGTGAGCCGCCGTGCTGAGTGCACGTAAAAGTTTGCCATCTAGGGTGTAACTAAGAAACGATCGTTAAGATTCAGCCAACTCGGGCGTGACTCACTTTTCCCTAGCCAGCAAGGCTTTCAATACCTTTTGTAATTACATTTTTGTACATAATTATAACATACAGTTTTTGCTTGTAATCATCGCTTTCTCGTTGTCTGGTTCTTCGCCAACCCTGCCGAGTTCTTGAAGCGAACTGTTCCTTAGCCACTGATAACCAACCAAAAATCATCGGAAAAGTTTTACCACGGATTAAGAGGATGGCGAGAGTTGCCGCATGGTTTGTGGGAAGGTGTCCGTTTGCAAGGTATAAAAGTCTTATGCCTGGCATGTGCAGAAATTTTTATGTGGAGCAAGGATAAGCCGTGCCAAGGTGTTCGACTGGGCGAGTTGGTACATGTTTCATTAGATTGAATGATTGGATGCTTTTGGCAATGCTGGCATATTAGGCCGGGGAAGTACCAAATCCTAAAAGAAAAATTTGGAGGATTTCTATACAAAGAAAAAGGAAACGATTGCGTTAGTGACCCGTCATTGCTCCTGTGTGGCAAACAGATGAGCTTTTTAAACGCTGTGGTTGCTTGTTAAGATTTCGTTCATCCGACCCATGGCTATTCGCGCGTGGGCATTGCTGTTGCCAGAACGTAGTTCTATGCGTTCCAGTGCCTTGTTCGTTCAATTATTAGTTCCAGCATGTCCCGTCATTTCCTTCTGTGGTCTGTGTTTACCACTGGTTTTTCATGCAATCAAGAATTAGTCGACTGAGGCAATAGGGGAAAGAGATGCCCCGTACAAGTTCAGTGGAGATCGGTGCCACGGTTGATCTTTCACCACGATGCTGGGTTAGTCAAAGGTGAAGCTGTGTGGTCGGCCCCCTTATTACCAAGAATTTGTTGATGCACTGGTGCCCAGATGGTCTTTGTAGACCTCGTAAGGGGATATGCCCATATAATATGCCAGAATGTGCAGAAACTGAGCCCGTGCAAATAATTTCTGGGCACTGTCGGGTGTCTGCAAGGATGTGACCCTATCTTGCTGCTTAATTTCGAAGCCTAGAGTAACTTCTTAAGCCTCTAGTGTGGTGTTCGCGTTGACGATGACACTAGTCGCGTGTTGATTGGCCGGAAGTACGACAGCTGTAAACTCTCGCGGACCCCGGTATGCACATGTGTCGTGTATGCGACGTCACAGCGATCGCTGTATATACCCACAAGAATTTCAGCTCACGCTGATCGTCGGTCTTCGCCAGGGGTGGGTGGCATATTCTGGGGAATCGGAGGGACTGTGAGATGTTTCCGTACGCTCTTGGGGATAGAAACCATGTCTGATGGTGGGTTCTCTGCGATTGAATACCAACAGTGTAGAAGTGCTGGACCTGCAAATCTTTAGAGTCGTTCTCGAACGTGGGACAGGTAAGCTTTGCAGATACCTAAACTAATGTTATGAACACCCACTTGGAGAAGTGTTGTGGCGGAAGTGGTTATGCGAAGATGGATAGGAAATGTATCTTGTTTGGAAGGGTGATAAGGGGGTAAGGATTAGAGCAAGTCACCCGGGCGGTCACAGATTGCTGAACTAGTGGAAGAGCTAGGGCTTCTACTTAAGCTCTCACTTTAAAGGTGACTTTACGCCACATGGTGGTAGTGTCCTTCCGGCCACACCTAAAGAACTTCCCAGTACCTTGATGCAACGAGGGGCCTTGTTTGTATACTCTTTAGGGGTCCCTGAATTAGAAAAATCAGCCTCTCAGTTTCAGTTAGAATTACAATTTATGCACCCTAGCACATGTGAGTGAATTGAAGTATCTCAGTGTAAACTTCTCCCCTGCCCTAAATGGGGTAAACGTATTGATTAGATAAGTGGTGAAGCTCTGAGGTAACTTGGTTACTTAAAGAGCAGATTGAAAAACTGCACTAGAGAATGCAAATCAACTGCCTACAAGACTTCAGGGAGACCGATGCTCGAGTACGCCGCAGTGGTTTGGTCGCCTCATCTTGAGCATTATAAAAACCGGCTGGAAGCTGTGCAGAAAAAGGCTATACAGTTCATTTTAATTGTTATGATAGAGACTTCTCACCGTCTTCACATGCTCACTTGTTGCCACTTCATTCACTAGAACACCACCGCACGCGTGAGAGTGTAATCATGTTGCACAAGATTGTACACAAAACCCGCATTCACGCGCCCTTATCTTTCGCTGATGCACCATTGCGCACAACACGTAGTACAGATGCTTTTACCCTTGTACCCTCCAGATCTCGTTTAGATTGTTTCAAATCCTCTTTTTCTTCCACGCGTGGTGAAACTGTGGAACATGCTAGAGGGTACTTCACGTAGAGTAAAACAATGTAGGGTTCGGGAACAATTTCATGCGTTAGTCACTGAATTCTGTGTTATTGTTGGATTTTTCTGTACCGTCTCATGCAATGCCCCAGGCATGGGGCAGCAGTAATAATAAATAAATAAATAAATAAATAAATAAATAAATAAATAAATAAATAAATAAATAAATAAATAAATAAATAAATAAATAAAGAAATAAATAAATAAATAAATAAATAAATAAATTATTCAATTCAAAGTTGTTTTGTTGATGTGAGGAAGCTACTTCGACAATCTTGTAGAGTTAAGGCCAAAAGAATATTAATCATATTTGCTCACGCTAATAAAATCTATTATTCCGTCAACACAGGACAATTTGTTCTTTCGGCAACTCGCAATTACACAGTAGTTTGGCCGCTACTGTGTCATCGTTGGCCGCCTGAATTCGCCTGTATGTCTGCGATTTCTGACGGCGACGGTGCCGCCCACAATTGTACGAGGAGCCGTCGTTACCATGGTTGCTTCAGCAAGTGGGTCGCGCATTCCCGGGACAGCGTCGCTTTCCGGTTTCTCACACTTATATTCGCCCGCATTGCATCGTGACGATGAGCTATACTCGGGTACAACTTATGAACGGCATGAAAGCTCAAACCCGCTGTTAAAAATCTCACGTCTCCGTCTCTGTCACCGCGGAGGGAGACGGTGAGATGGGCGGCAGAGACGGAAGAGGATAAGATGGAGGAGTAAAGGGAGGAAGATAAGAAGGAGGAGACAGATGAGGATGAAATGCTTCAGATTTCTGAACGGCCCAAGGGAGCGGTTCCTTCTTCACTGGAGGCCATATGCAGTCCGCGCTGCCTGTACTGTGTCCACCAGCTGAAGCTGGGTAAGCAGAGAGGGGCTCGAAAGCAGCATCTCCCATTGCTTTGTTTGGGTAGTTGACGGGAAGAGAAGAGGGTGCTGAGGGCTAAAGTCGCACACCCCGATTATGTGGCGGAGTGTTCCTACTTCTGAGCAAAATTCACATTCAGCGTTGTAGCGATACGGGTGCATTAAGCGAAGACGCGTCGGGTCTGGGAAGGAACCAGATTGTATGAGCCGTCGGGTAGTTTGTTGTTCTCTTGAAAGGCCAGGGTAAGGCGACGGTAGGGTCTGTCTCTGTAGGCGATAATGCTGGGTTGTCTCCCTGAGCGTGACAAGGGGGTTACTGTCCCCTTGCAGCTCCATAGCACGGGGGGTAAAAGCGTAGGCTTGTTGGCGAGCGTATTTGTTGGCTTCCATGGAAGCGCGAGCGGTTGTCCAGATGAGCTGAATGGAAACGTTTCGGGAATGGTTTTTTAGCGCACGCAGTGCAGGTTGAAACACCCAACCCGACTGGTAATTCCGGTAGGCTTGTTAGAAATCGGTGACTACCGGTGAGAGGCTTCCAGGCGATGGCTGCCTCTTCTGTTGCCGTCGTTTTTGGGTCTTGAGTGAGGCACACGCAAGGAGGTTGGTTCTGGAGGTAGTCATGATGATGGCGTTCTGCTTCCCTCGGTGTAGGAAGGGGTTTGTGTAGATAACTGCATGATCCCCACCTAGGTGGTTTTGAGCGCTTGAGCCCGTGCTGGTCGCCGACCCTCGTCGTGTGAGGGGTTCATTTTCTAAGAAAAGGGACCATCTTTAGTTCTTGTCACGAAACGTCCGGGAGTACATCGAGCGGACTTCATCAAGCGGGAGTACATCAAGCGTAATTCACCGGGAGTACATAAAACCAAGCCAATCTGGTGTAGGATGCGGCGATGCGCCGCAGTTCTGCTCAATCTTAGCTTCCGGTTATAATTATGGCCCTCTATCAGCTGTTCTACCATGTTGCGGAGCCCCGCCCTAAGCAGCCTCTTTGTGGACGCACTCATGGGAAGAGCAGTGACCTGCTCAACCACCTTTATAATCAATATATTGTAGCGGCAAGCCACAGTGCTAGCGGCAGCAGTGTGACGCAGGAAAACGAGCGCGCTCACCCGCCGGAGGGTTCACGCGCCCCTGTTAGCCACCTTACCCCGGTCATCAGGAGATAGAGACCCCGACGGCGTTCCGAATAAACCGGCCTTGCTACGTGGTCTGGTCGCCTCTCTTTCAACGCCTCCGTGGCATGTGCTGTACAATATAAAGCATCTTTATGTCCTCTTTGCCGAGAGGAAGGCAGGGGGTGGACGTAAGTGATTCTCGAGAAGACAAAAGCTTGAAATATTCGAAAGGCATCGGATTCATTGAGGCCTCGCTTCTTGGTGGCAACTCGCCTGATCATGTGTACGATTTGATTGATGCTGCTTTTGAGGCGCTGCAAGGATAGGCCACTCTTAGTGTTGGCCTGGAGATGTAGGCTCAGGATCTTGATGGAGATCTTGATGGCTTGCAGTTAAGGCTTGGCCATTAGGGAGTATTTGATTGTGTTTCTTGATGTGTCGTTTGGCGTGAGGGCGGACGACAAGGAGCTGTGATTTTTACTTGAACACTGGAGCTCACAGGCTTTAGCACGTTCGCGTACTAGAAGTGAGATGCCATGCGTTGGTGTGTGGTTTCTTAAATTTTATAACTCCCAGCGCATGCGTAAGGCGCGCACACGGCCACTACACCTGCCGTGGGTTTAGCGCACACTGGCGCGAGAGGTCGCGTGACGCTTTCACGTGGCATTCAGCGAGAATGCAGGGGGTAAAGCCGTAGATGTGCTTGGTGAACGCACCACCTGCCTTTTCAGTCTCCGCGTGGGCTCGTAGATAAATCGGTAAGACAACGGGCTCTCGCTTTGTAATTCTTCTAGTTCCAGGTTCGATTCTTGGCGGCGCAAGTAAATTCTTTTATTTGTTCGCGGGATTTTTCTGATGACACCAACGGTCGCGAAAGAACCCTTGGGGGGTAGAGGTAAAAGGCTTCGATTTAAAAAGGCGGCCAGAAAAGAGTCCCGGCCAACACGACTCGCTTTTCCGCTTGGTGACCCTTGTAGAGAGTCGCGCAAGAGAGTCGCCGTTTGTGCGACTGTTTTCCGACTCCGTTGTGGGAGAGGGGGACTGAAACGAGGAGCGAAGAAAAAGAAAAAGAAGATGCCGCTCTTATTGGCTGCCATCGCTGTAACGTCGGCTGTTTCGTGTCGCCCCCGGCGCAGGCATCCTGTAGTCGACATGCAAGCGGAGTGGAATTTTTTTACTCGGCTGCGCGCTCCGCCCGCGAACCGGCCTTTGTGTTGTGGCCGTTAGGGCGGTGTTTCGTAACTACGTGGTCTCGCTGGTAGGTGTCGCGACAATTTTGCAGGGTTTTTCCCTGCTGTATGTCAGGACATCGTCCACGGTAATGGAAGTAATACGGACCGGACTGCAGCAGCACTGGAAGTAGATCTGATAGAGGTAATTGACGTATTCACCTCGGCGAGAGATTTTCCCTTGTGAAGAAACTACGTCCCAAATCTCTATTAAGAACCTTGAAGCATGTAGAATATGCTGAGGGAAGTATTACGCGGACAGTCGTGTTAGAAATGTCCAACCGCATTTCTGCGTGTGTAGCTGGTTTTCGACGGTCTGAGTACGCGAATGGGCCGAGAGCTAACCGACGCTAAAGCGGTGATCTTGAGCACACTGGCGGCTGCACGGCCGAGGAGCAGTGAAAGTTGGGTTACTTTCGCTGGTGCTTTAGTTACCCCCAAAAAAGAAATTCTGTATGCGCTTCTGAGTTTCTCTCAATCTGGCAGAAGGCAAAATGTCAAAACGTAAAGAAATGGGTAGCTAAGAAACAGCGGCTTATTTAAGCGCCCAAGTAGGGGGACGTTTCGTTCAAATGCACGACACGTACATATTTTTGTGAAAGATAATATTGCGCGTAACAATATTTTGATCGTGCCCGCGCTGCCACCAAAATTTGGTAGAAAGAAATGACTTGTCGATTGTGCATGCCGCTGCGCTGTTTCTAGGGCGGACGCAGGGGAAGGGTTAGACTTTTTAATCAGATGCTGATAGTGCAGGAGGCGAGAAAACTTAACCAATATTTATCAAAATCATCTATAGTTTTCGCGACTTTTTTCTCGCGTGTCACCATGCCGGTGTAAAGTAATTAAACTTGAAACTGGGAATCGTTGCACCACCCTTCAATGGGTACGCAAGTGCAGTGATTTTGTAACCACGCAGGCTCGAGGATGAGTGATATCTAGCGGGTTTTCGTAGCAGTCGACTAACACGACATCATCACCACAAGTACTCTGAAGCAAACAGTGTTACTACTTATCGTGGAATTCTCAATTTCAACATCTCTTACCGTCCCGGCTACCCCCCATCTCGCTATGGAGTTTGGAAAGGTAAATGAGTGCGGTATGAGTTCCCGTCGATAACGGTTGAAAATTTATTGACTGTTTCCTCACAGTGACCATACACCGAAAAAAAAACGCGCGGTACCTCAAAGTAGCTATGGTACGACATGGCACAGTGAAATATGGTTTTTATTTTTCACCTTTGAACATACTGGTTTTATGCACATACTACGTATATCAAAACTTGCGCAATTTACTTTTACATAGTATTCTTAAGAATTTCAGCATCATCCTAAAGCTGTGAATACCATCCGATATTTTTCATTCGTTTCTCTGAATCCGTCATTGCGTGACCGATTTTAACCGGCTCCTCAATTACAAAAAAAATATATGTGCGAAATTGTAATTGACAAGCTTGTACTTCAGGCGCAGTTGCCGGAACTGTCGTCACTAAAAGGGGAATATCTGACCAGCGTATCCCCAAGGGCTCTGAGCCAAGGTTTTCATCAATGTACAAGGTTAACCAATATTTGTTATTCAATATCAGCATCCAGCAGTTCAGCATCAGCAATATCACCATTGAGCAATAAAGCAAGGCGTAGAGGCTCCTCCTTAACGAGCACCCTTACTACGTGGTTGTCGGGCACTCACGAAACATGCAAGGCAATTTGTGTGCCAGCTGTTTCCATCTATACATAAGAATACTCAGAGCATTATCTCGCATGCGATGACTATTGCATCCTGATGGTAGTTAGTTCAGGCCCCGCTTTTCGTCATTCCTCTAAAGTTTGTGGGTGACTGTACAGTACAAGACACTTATATTAAGAGCGTTTTCTTTGAAACTTCTGGCCTTCTAGCGTACTACTGAGGTGGTGCTCCTACGTCACCATTCCAGCCGTCGCCTAGTTCAGTCACAGGTTAAGTGCGTGCATGTCGGAGCAGAATGTGATGAATATAACTGATTGAAGCGGATATATTTTTAAAGCTGAACTTTTTTAAGTGTCATAATACTACCTAATGACTTGATGCTTCAAGGTAGAGTGTCATTCTTTTATAATAAAAAGCCTTTAAAATGTGACTTTGTAAATTTATTTTACAGAAGCTTGAGGTTTGGCTGGTGGGTTACGTACTAGCATGTCAATAAATAGTGCAAAAGTGGAGATGGAAAACAAGGCAAGGGTATCGCTGTTTAGTTGCGGTAATGTTCATTGTGGTGGCAGTAATAGGAAAAATTGCTTAGCAGCGAGAAGGACCAGAACGAAAACACTACAAATATATAGAAGGCAAAAACAAAGCCCTAACTCAAAGAGGCTTCTGGCCACAGCCAAGCTGGAAGACTGTCACGATTTCAAGAATTTTCTGCTGAAATAACCGCTTCTAAAAGGGAACCTCAAGCATCTCCGGTTGAGTTCAAAATTTTTTAACATACTTGAGCCGCTGTAGTGCTCCACACTTCTCTGCTTCAAAGCACTGGGAAGCACTCACAAGCTTTGTTGTTACACACACAAAGTTCTGCTAAGCTGCATTATAAAATTCAAGGTTGTATTCAAATGCAATACAACCCGAACTGGAAAGAAAGCGTTCGTTGGGGTTCTTGCCAATATACACTTAACAGGCTGGTGTTCACTGCGAAGTGGTTTATGTAGGAGTTTTATTTCTAAAATGATGTAAAAATTACTTCACATATTTTCCAAAGGTTCCATCCGCAAATCACCGATTTCAATGCAGAAGGAAAAAAATATTGGCTTGTTACATATCTGCGGTTTTACTTTTTTACAACAGGGGGCCGAAATTTACTCGGGTTGTCCCACTATAGCCTATTTCATAGCCATCATGTAACTTTGGCGGGCTATACCCTACACTTTTTATTTGTTTTTATATTATATTAGATTCTCTTTTCCGCTTTCCAAACACAAGCAGCATTTCTAAACACAATATTCAGTGTTTACAGCACACGTTTATAAGTAACGGTCTTGCACTAAGTTTTGCAGCAAAAAGGTCTGCTTATTTGAAACTTTTTTTCAGGTTCCAAGAATGATTTATTCCTTCCCAATAGTAACCTTCACTACCAGCTGTCCCCTCGGCTATTATTGGACTTCACGTTTCAGTTTCATTTCACTTGTATTCTGAATCGGTCAAACGTTTACATGTGGTATTTGTGAAAGGGCAATGAAGGACAACTTTTTATTGCTGTAGGTTGTGGTCTTGTAAACCCTTTACCAGTGCCGTTAAAACTATATTTCATTAGTTTATTATAAATAGCTTCTAAGACTACGTTTCGAGGTTTTGTGTTTAACTTGGCATTTTTCTTAGTCATTGAGTCAACATTCATCGCTTACGACATTTAAAACCTGCATTGTTTTAGATTGGTATTTAAATAGATAATTTCAGTTCTAACATTGATTTTCTTGTATGCATGCTTGGCTTACCTTACAGAATTATAGAGATTATGTTTTATGGGGCCATCCAGACTCCTTTTTGACTCCCTTTGTCTAATGGAGATCTTCAACAAATGGAAGTCTGTTTCAAATGTAGTCTCGTGATCCCCGTTACTAGGGCACAAAATAGTCAATAAGACTCCTTCGGTCGTCGAATTGGAGTCGTAGTGACTAGGTACGGTAGAGTCCTGCAAACGCCCTTTGGACTCTTGGCATGATTGATTCTGGGGGCTCTCTTTGAAGAATAGTGACGGGGACTCTTATAAGTGGGATCACAAAGTAGTCCTCCGGGCCTCCTTATAATCCCTTATTTGGAGTCGTAGTGACTGCATCCTGTGGAGTAGTGCATATGCTTTTCGACTCTTAGTCTGGTGGAGTCTCGGCACTCTGTTTAAAAAGGAGTCAGGGGGACTCTCATAAGTGGGGTCAAACAGCAGTTAGCTGGGCTCTGTTTGTAGTGAAAGCTACACTGTGATATATCGGGCCGTATTCGCAGGGATGACCAGTTTTGCCCTTAGCTGAGGTCCAACCACACCCCCTTCCGCAAGCACCCGGCACGGAGCAGCGACCCGATGGCGGGGCTAGATAGGCGGCTGGGCAGAGATAGGCGAGGGAGGAACGGAGATGTGCGTGGGCCCCGTGTCACCACCTGGCAGAGGAATTGGAGCAGGCCGCCGCCGCAGCGATGCGCACGCGCCACGAAGGAAGGCTAGAAGGCCACGTGCGGCGCAGAGCCGTGTGCGATGGAGGAAGACGAACATCTAGCTGTGGTTGCTCGTACAGCGACGAGGCTTAAACAACCACGATAGGCGAACAAAGATGATGAATGAAGAGTGTATTCATTGCAAAAACATATCTGTCTATCATGGTGTCAGGTTCGGACAATAGTAAAAATACAATAAACTCTGGAAACGAAATTTTCTGTCTATGTTACCCAAAACACAAACAAACACACACAACAAACCGAAAAAACTGACCAATGGTAAGAGCGTGCTAAGCCTCGAACAAATTGCCGAAAACTTCGAATGGGGTAAGAAGTCTCAGTATGTGTTTCTACCTATCACAAGTCCATCGCACCGCTGCTCGTAAGCGCACAGTCATGACGTGATGACAGCGACCGACAAGGTCACACGTCGGGGTCCACGCTGGCACTGCGTGCTCCTTGCTCCTGTTCGTGTCTTGAACGTAGCTCCTTGGACGCGCCGCTTTCAAAAACCGCCCGACCAGTCGGCTGCAGGCGTTTGAGAAGACGGCTTAGCAGTTTCCGATGTGGGCGACCACTCAGACGGGACATGCGTCCAGGCACCCGACCGGCACACGTCTTGTTCACAGTCCCACACAGCCTGCTCTTCTCCTTCTACGATCGTCCCTCTCGCCGACCGCTGTCGCTGGCAGCTTCCCATTGGCCGGCTCCTGAATGTGGGGTGAGGGACCCTGCAAGACGATGGTGATGATGGTGCTCTCGGTTGTTTTAAACGTACCCACAAAGCGTGTCTCGTTTATTGTCGTCTTCCTTCTCCTAACTTCATGACAATATGATGGTCTCAATATTTAATAAAATCAAACCGGAGAAAAACGAGTACTTTATTTTATACCATTGAGGGGGGGGGGGACAACATCTTTATTTACCGGCTAAAAGGTCACGGTGGCTCTCACTCCTTCGCTAGGAGGGGGGTGCCGGCCGCGACTGCTGGCGTGTGATCGCCGCCAGCGCAAACTGCGCGGCGGCTTTCTGTGCGTCCTTGTCCGTCTCGCGCACCGCACGCGCGAGATGGGGCGGTAGTATGTTCGTTTCCGCGTCCGCGTCGTTGCACTCCCACATCATGTGGGTCATGGTCGCCCTCGCGGCCCCACACACCGCGCACTGGTCCGTGAGGAATCGTTCGGGCGTGACATGCACGGCCCACACCGGGGTCCACGTCGCTCCCACTTGGAGTTGTCGGAGGAGCGCCGCCTCCTGCCGTGTGAGGTCCGGTTGCGGCGCAGGGTAGCGTTTACGTTGCTCCCTGTGCCATTCCAGGACCCCTCCATACGTTGTAATCGGGGCGGGTTCCTGTTCTTCCTCCCCCTCGTCTTCTGCTTTGTCGTTGTCGTTGTCTCTGGCGTCGTTGTTTTTCTTGGCCGCATGAGGTGACGCGGCGCGCGGGCCGGCGGGGCGTCCGGTTAGCGCCCTCGCCGCCCTGTCCGCGTTGTCGTTGCGGTTGCGAACGGGTCCCACGCTGCCCATGTGGGCCGGGAACCATCGTAAGGTTATCGGTGTCCGCGAGTCCAGGGCTCCGCACACCCTCACTGCGTTCGCACACACTTGGTTCCTTGCGAAATTGGCGATTGCCTCCCTCGAGTCACTTAGCACCGTCGTGCATCCTCTGGCGGTTGCCGCCAGCGCTATGGCCGTTTCCTCCACCTCCGTGGCCGTCTCGACACGCACGCTGCACGCCGCAACGACTCTGCCGGTGGTTGCTTGCATTGAGACTTGCAGTTTAGTCTATAAACGTTTGTAACTTCCACAGCAAAGGTGTAAAGACGCGAAAGATCAAGAAAAGGGATGGGTACGGCTGAGCGTAAGGAACTGCAGAAATTAGAGTAAAGGTTTCGAGTAAAAACTCATACTTGTGTTATCTTTGTATCAAAGCTTAGACAGGGGTGTGGTGTTTCCAGCAAGCATGGAAGAAGAGGATGATGAGCACGAGCATACATTACTTTTTCGGTTTCTGGGGCAGATGTCTGTGCGCCCGCATGGTGGTGGTGTTCCTCTATTCAGGGATACAGCGGCTAGTGCTTCCAATTAGACCTTCTCGATAAGGCTACGTTGGAGGAGAGGTCAGAGCTGGTCAGCTCCGCACCCACTGATCGTATGTTGGTTGGGAATGTGTAGTAAGGGACGGGGTTAGATTACCCTCCCATAGAAAGTTGTACAAGGTGTAAATTAAAATTTTTCTAATATTCCCCAAGCAAGAAGACGGCAAAAAGATCACGCCTTGGTGATTCTGGGAAAAATGTGTTTGTACGAGATGTTCCCCAAGCCAATTTTGGAACGGGTGCAGGCTTCCACATATTTTCTTCAGCTTAAAATACAAACTTGATTCAAGACGAATTGTTTTATGGCATAGATATTTTTGGTGCTCTATTTAAAGCATATTCGAGAACGCGTCCATAACGAGAGCACACGGTCTCTCGTGGCAGTTTTCGTGAGTGAAAAATTCGGCGAATTTTTCAGGCGTAGGAACCGTATAATGGAACGTAATAGTTATTGTCAGGTTTGCATATTTGTGCCTGCGCGCTAAATTATTGCTACTACGATTAGCACGAAACGTGTTCGTAGTCATTCCTATGTACGAAAGGTCGATGTACTCCCCACCCATCGCCTTAAAGGAATGTGTACCGTGATAATTCAGGCGGCACATTTAGTATAGTACAGGAAGTGCAATTGTACGAAATGTCGGGAATTTTTTATTTGAGTGACGCGTGATTTTAATACTGCGGTACTATTATAGATATATAAACGGCAATACACCATCTTTTGTAAAAATATTGCGGAAGGTGCAAATGTGTAATGTACGTAAATAAATGTGTCACCAGCATGGCAGTGTGACACATTGAAGAGACGTGTTAATAGGCAATAAAAATCACAAATGGCCTATTTCGCTTAAAGTGCCAACTGTCATCTACGAACACGTCATCAAAATGCCGAATACTTGTTGACGCAGCATTCCGGTAAAATAAACACGAAAGCCGAATTTATAATTTTTTTTGGATGCCCATATACTATTTGAAATATTTTCTTCATCCCGAAAGCTAGATACAAATAAGGGTCGCTTCTAATGTACGGATATATGCATGCACATATCGGTCGCTCTAATGGCAAAGGAAAGGTTGCGGGCAAACAGACCGATGCTACTGGTGTCAAAATTGAGCTTTTCAGATTTGACAGTGACAAAGCAAATTTAGTGAGGTCACCACAATGTACCAGCATGGCAGAATTCGATTTTTATTTGGAGGAAACTATAGACCGAGCAGAGCAGGGTTTATTTGCTCACGTCAGCCGGGAACGACGTCGTCATTCTGTACGTATAGGGCATTGTTTACGCAGGGGTTATTGGGCAAACTGCGGCGATCGTCAGAGTAGCCAATTCATTTCAAAGTGCTCCGCAGTGTGGGAGGAGATCATAATGAAGGTTTCGTCTTCCCTCTTAGCAGTGTTGACATGTATTTCACTTGTATGCAATGTTGCAAGATCAATCAAGTTCCAAACAAGAGACGATGCTTCGAATGGCGGTGCACAAAAACGGCACGTTGTCGAATATCTGCCCAGTGAAGATGCTAAACTTAAGGAAACAAACGGCGGCAAAGAAGTAAGTTCTTTTGGCTGTCTTGACGTGGTTTTTTAATAGCTTTATCTGAAAGAGACCTTATCAATTTCTTTGGCGGGCACCGCTTGGTGAAAACCGAAAGTTTTACTAGCACGACCTTCAATTTTGTGGTGAGCGCATACCTGGCACTCCCGCTAGCCTGAGCAGAAAGTAACAAATTAAAGGCGCATTAAATAGGGTTGTGAAGAAAAAAGGGCTGGTACTCTCGCCCTTGACCCGCGCCTCAAAGCGCTATGGACGGTACAACCTGATAAGACCAGAAAATATCCAACCTAGAGACACTTCCAGAACCTTTGTAATTCGAGATACGTGCAGCCATTGGCTACGCTGGGGAGTGCCTCAAGTTTTTAAACAACAGATCAGTTTAAACTTTAGCTTCGTTCATTGGCGCTATGAAAAAAATACCAAGAAAAAATGGCTGTTGCTTAGGTCAGATAACCTTGGATATACTAAGCGAAAGCTTTCTTAGCCTGGTTAGGCGTTGGTTTCACTTGGTTAACCTTTGATGTCTCCTTCTTTCCTATACTATATTCGGAGACAACTTTCTGTGGCAATAAAGTGAAGGCTACGGAGGCGAACCACGCCTTTTAACTGCGCATGTGGAAGTAGTTCAAGAAAAATATTTCTCTGGTGGTAACATAGGGAATTCAAAACATATACAACCCTTACGTTTTAGGCCTTGCATTGACAATGCCACAAAATTATAACCAGAACATCTGAAAGAGACAGCAATATTGTTTTAGATTGTCGGATGTTCTTGGTTGCGGCTGTCGCCGCTAGTGTCGCAACGGTTCCCTTCCGAAAAAAAAAACGGCGCTTTGGTTGCCGGCTTTCGGCAGCTCGCCACTTTATTCTCCGTATATGATTTTAACATAGAAGTGTTTTATTCCGGGATACACAAAGATTTCAGTAACGCCATATCCATCCGGGATACACAAAGATTTCAGTAACGCCATATCCATCACGGAAATGACGCCAGTACAACGAAGTATAGGGTGCACCCCTGCCCACAGGATCTTCTTGAGGGGAAGCGACCTTTAGTGCTAAAGAGCACATTTTCGGTCTTTACATTTTAACAAGAAAGTGTTTTATTCGGGGATACACCAAGATTTAACTGATGTTATATCCGTCACAAAAAGAATGCCAGTGCACCTTTGTCGAAGCGACCCGCCAGCAGGACGTCGCTCGCAGAGTACACCCACGAGACCGCCGCGGACCCTTGCCGCCGACAGCACCGACGAGACAGCGGATGACCGGCGTGAACACAAGCTATGCTGTGTTTGTTTTCACGCCGGTCGAGCTAGCTTGGGCGCGGGAGGCGCCTGGAGAAACCGAGGAGGCTTCTTTGTTATTCGCCGCGTTTTTGTGTTCACCCGACGAGCGTGCCCGCAGACGACGCATTCAAATGCGTCGGTCACCCCATAATAGTAGAAAGCGATGTTAGCTTTCGAAGGAGGATTTTCTTGCGTTCGTTTGGGAAACCAGCGAAGGGAGACCGTTGACATTTTAACGACTCGATTACCGTCCCGAGAATGCCCGAATCGGTCAGGAGCTGGAGGTCAGTCAAGGGGTCAAATGTATAGGAAGGGGTCACCAGACGTTCAGTTTACGGCAGTTGCACTGTTAAAAGCTACTGGGCGAAGTTTCATTTTGTCACACGTCTGAACCTGATGACTGGTCGGCAAGGATACGTCAGTGGGTAGCCGACCAGGCTTTGTTAGGCACTCCACGTGTTTACAAAGGAAAGGAATTTTGGTGGCGCGGGGCACAATCATAATCGGCATGGTATGGACAATACTTTAAGATAAGCCACCGGACAACCGATGGTTGGCGAAAGGTTTGCTTTTAGCAAGTTGGTTACTATATGTGTTATATTTGTGTTTTGCTGAACCCCTCCATGTTTCTATAAGAGAGTGAGAGAAGTGGGACATATGGCTAGATTGAACCCACCTACCTTTGTTTGTCACAATGGCCGATCAGTGGCCTAGTGTGGGCTAATCAATTAGCCATCCTCATTCTCAAATTCTAACGTCCCTGTTGTGGGCGGGGTTTTAGGGGTAAAATCGAGGAGTTTGATGTTTCCGGGGGTTTGAGAGAAAGGATTAGCGCGGTGAGCCCCGCTCGACGAGGGCCTTGCCCGACCTCCGTTATACGATCACGAGCCTTGAGAGTTGTAAATACGTGAGTGTAAATAAAGTGTACATATTGTACATTTTGCGTTTGCATGGGGTAGACCGTCGTCGGCTACGTGCCGTCAACCAACGAGCCAGGCAGTCGTCGTTTCAGCGATCATCTCTTCGATCACCTACTTCGGTGACCGATCTAACACAGGGTCACATCTCTTGAATTTAACTGTCTCCCTCTCTCCATTAGGAAGAGTAAAATTGGAATTTCATACTTGTTCAGTGCGAGAACAAGCATAAAGATGCACTCCTATTATTTACGCATCAGGGATGTTTTATTTGCATGCGTATATACCGCATAATGCAGTTGTATAAAAAGCGCCGGATTACTTCCACTGCGGTTTTCAAACGTGCAAACATATGAATTCGTGTAACGAGTGCTCGCAACGTTCAGTGACATTAACAAAGCAAGCTTAACAAAAAAAAAAAACGCATATTTCGATTTGTTTTTTTTCCCTCTTTCATGGATTTGCTATTGACATTTAAAAAATTTTATGAAACATCCCCCTCGCGAGGGGCACGGTCAAATGCAGAGCATTTTCGGGGGGCGCACGACGTTAAGTAGGTTGGGTTACGTTAATGTTGTTGCAGTTGTTGCTGTTGGTTGTTATTGTTGTTGTTGTTATAATTATTATTGTAATTAATGAGGAATCGTAATTAAGTGGTGACGTGACATCATTTATTATCTGGTTCGAAAGAAATTGACAGCGAGAGCGAACGCCGAGAACCGCCCCATCACGGCACGACCGCGCCACGACCACGTCACGACTACGTCACGATCACGCCACAACTGTTGTTGCTCCCGCGCCAAACTACGACGCATGCGCGCCCCACCTGTTGCTGAACGCGATCCGAGCACGCAGAGAACAGGCGAGGAGCAGCGCAGAGCAGGCGAAGAGGAGTGGGGGAGAGCGCGCACCTGGAACGGCTGTTGCGGATGCCGAGGCACGCCAACGCCGGGTGACATCGTGAGTTAAAGAAATGCTCTGCATTTAAAAGCTGGCAGACCATGCATCATAAAAAGGTGCGCATCATAGAGGAAAGAATACTGCACGCCGAGATCAGTGGAGCTACTAGAAATTACGACTCACGTTGGGCGCGGCACCGTGCATGCCGCGCACAACATATATGCCTGCGGAGGGCGCCGGCAGCGATCGCTGCGATCTCTGGCGTCTATGGTGAAAACCGACACAAGCGGCGTAGACACCAAGGCTGGGCGGGGGGCGGGCGACTGACTGATCGCGCCAGACCGTCATGCTCCGCCAGCGTGGAATAGAGGGCTGCGCTTTGTAAGCAATTTGCTAAGACCGTGGTGGACTTTGAAACAGTCGTGTCATGCAACATGAGAAGTTCGACCTGCCATTATCGTCATACTTGCTTCGACGCAGTACGACGCGTGTTCGCTGACTGGTTGCATGCCTGTGCTTTAGCGCTAGATTGCGAACACGCGGGCAAGCCGTATATTTGCTCGTTCTGCGTGCTTGCGTGGAGCTAGCTTTTCTTTCGGACGAACATCACAGCCGCCGCGGTGCGGTGTAGCGATGCGCGTGCAAACGGCCGGAGCGCATGCGCAGCGTTCGCGCCTTAAATTTGGCATCGATCGTTTGCTGCTATGCCCAATTTGGATTTATCTACCGGACGAAGAAACGCTGCCGCGAAGTAGAGGTAAGTCGGTAGATAACGTCGCCTTCTTGTCATGTATTTAACGAAGCAGAATTGGCAGAGTTGCTCTCTAACTCCCGTCCCTGTGAGCGGTTAGCCCTATAACGTTTTCGTGACCCATTTTCACAGTTGCGTAGATTTGAAGGGCGGCTTTTGTACCCGTGTGCAAACGGCATCGATTCTTGCACCGTTGAAGTCCCTGTCTTTCTTGCAGTGTTCGTAACCTAGCCTGATGTTTTTGCTAGCGAAATGTTTTCGCAGGTAAGAAGCACGGTCGCGCAAATAGTGGCAGCACTCTTAGCTCGGCGGCTAGAGTAGAGTGGCTGCCGTGAAGTGGCTGGGGCTACCTGCATGGCTCCAAACAATTTTGTACAGTAGGTTGAGTAATAGGAGCCCGTGTAGCGCGTGGTAGTCACTAAAATTACAATAATTTTAGTGACCGCCGCGCGTACGCCATAATATTGAAATGCTGTCCAGAGAGGTTTTTCGCGTTTCGATTGAAGACATGATAGACGGAAACGGGACTTTTCGAGGCGTACGCTCCCCACTGTTAAAGGGTGACTACATTCGTGTACGGCGATGAGCGATGTGAGAAATGTCATTCAATGGGTAAAGCAAGCAGGTATTGTGGGCGACACAGTCAAGCGAAAGAAAGTTTTACACAGGCCGCCGGTGGCGACTGTGGCAGGCGACGGCCTTTTTTCCGGCCACAAGCAGCCCATAAGCGAGTAGCAGCGACGGAGGGAATTGGCAGCAATGCATTAATTTTTTGCGCTTGTCACTGTCGCCCACACTACCTGTTTGTTACGTCTTTCGCGTCGTTGTCGCCGTCACTGCATATGGTTACGCCTTTAATGTTGTAGCGTTTGGATGGTTCAATAACAAGCCTATATGGTGTCATCAAATGTTGCGGTCAGCAGCGTTTATGCAACAGAAGCGTACTCAAGAATTAAGAAAGCAAGAAAGCAAGGGCCATGCGGCCCACTAGCAACTTCTCCACACTGAACATATGAACGTAATATGGGCAGTACGTTGCAGTAGGCTGAGCAGATTTCAAGTGCAAATTAATCAGGGAATATAAACTAACAAAAATAGTTATCTGTACTTACATTTTGTGTGATGCTTTTGTATCGGGAACGGTAGTGTGAAACAATGGAAGCTACGAACACGCAAGCATAAAAGCACTAATGGGTTTTGCGCGCACTGCGCAGGCAGACTCTGCGTAGGAAGAGTGTATGGCGCGCTGTCTGACATGACATTGGCCAACTGGAATGAGGACTGTGAGTGCATCCAAGGTCACGGCACATTCGCATCTATACTGGTGACTGCGCCAAGCGGCACTGCATTCCAATACGCGTTCACTGCGTGCTCTCGGCGCAAAAACCATCCTATGACCCAACCCAACAAACCTATTTTAACGTTGTTCAACGTCGTCCATTTTTTCTAATTGTAGAACTTCTTTGCTGCAATACTTTTTCAGCACATGTAGGAACCAGGGGAAGAGGGTATTGCGCTTATTTGTTTTCTACAGGGAGCCCCGAAGCGTCAGCAGGAGCGGACGTCGCATTCAAGACACTTCACAACGTCACAGCCTTGGACATCGTGGATGGGTTCCCATCGTTGCTGTCCCCGTTCAGGCCGTTCAGTGTGTAATACGCTCCAGAGGCGAAGCGCAACTTCTTGCTCCTGGAGACGATACTTCGCTCAAGGCCAGTGCCCTGGTCCCTACAGTTCTGAAGACTGCACCAACATTATGAAGCATGCAGTTCGAACGTGTTTGTTTAAGTAAAAAGTTCCGCCTTCTGTAAATCTTACTAGCGCTACCAGCATTTTAGAACCAACTCTACTGCAAAACCCCAGTGAGAATGTTTCGTTCGGTCTCCTATTGTCTCACCAAAATATATCTATTGCAGAGTTTTTGTGTCCATGTCTTTTTATCTCATTTGTGTTGATGACATCTTTTAATGCTGTAATAGTATTCCAAGACCAATTGTAATTAGGTCCAGATTTTTGGTTTCCAAAATTTATTTCTAAATGTTTGTAATGTGTTTTAAATGGGGTTTGGCTGTCCAGTTGGTGTGAAGCACTCACTGATGTACAGAATACCATTCTATTTTATTTGTTACTCATAACTATTCTCACACTGGCGCATTTCTACTGCGCCTGTTCGTCCTAATGTCTGCGCCTTTGTATTTGTGGCTGGTATTATATAAGTTTTTGTCCTAATATAATGTTTGTAGTTTCAGTGTTTTGAGTTGCTTTGCTGAATTTTTATTTGTGAATTTTTCTCGAACGCGTGCTAAATAGGAGCGTGGTCTTCATCTGTGTGGAATACGTAGGAACCGTTTTTCATTGTGTGGTAATTTAATTCGAAATGAATTACTTTTTGCGTGAAAGTGCGGAACGAACCGATTGTTATGTGATATGTTCTTAGAAAATAAAGTCTGAGTTTATTTATCCATCTTTTCCATGTTTTAAATTCCTAGTCCCTTTGCTGCTTGCTTGTAACTGTCCACGGTAATGCCGTGGGAACGGTGGCGGTGGTAGCAGGCTGGGCGAAAACACGCTGCGTCGCGGGGAATAGCAGAACGCTGCCTTAGAGATGGTGTTCCAATTTTCATCGAGGGTTCAGGTACTCTGCGTCGGAGAAAGCAAGTAACTCCAAAGAGGAGTATTCCGCCTTTCCTTTTGGCGGCTACGTGCCACGTGTTGCGCATCGTTTCCAAATGGAGTGAAATATGGGACAGAATTTTTTACTCCTAGCGCGAGTGTCCAGCACTCCTCGACTTCTCAGAGAGTAGAGCTGGGCGGCGCAGTTCACGGTCGGTCTGTGTTCTGCAGCGAAAGCGTTGGCTTGTGTTTACAAACAAAAAAAAGGTGGGGAAGGAAACGCTAATATGCCTGTATTCTCTGTGATCGTGGTTTAGCGCACTAAACCACACAGCTCATCCGAAGAAAGAAACTGTATCAAATACGTGTCTGTCACGCCGAAATTGAAAGCGAAACCAGTTCATTGAGAACTGCTTTGGCGCAGTAACACAGAGCTGTTAGCTCCCCGGTCCCTCCCCCCATAGCTTTCGCTCGATTGCCACAGAAGTTGTCCCCGAGTATATACGACCAACGCCCCTTTTAGATGCGACTGCATCTCATTCACTCGCCTTGTCCCTCCATACGGCGTTGTTGTTGTCCGTCCACACCCCTCCCCCATTTTACTCGCCGCGCGAGCTGCGCTCTCCGCCGCTCACCCCCTCTCCTCTCCGATAGCGAACACTCTCTCGCGAGGGGCATTGGATTCGATTGGCTTGGCTTGGCTTGGCTTGGATTGGATTTGGATTGGATTAAATTGGATTCTGTTGGATTGTGTTGCGTCATAGTCGCGCCACGTTGCGTCATAGCCGCGGCAGGGGGTTCACGGCACGTTTCACGCGATGGGAGGATCAACCTAACGGAAACAACAACGGAAACCCCTATGCGTCACATCTACACAGGGGTTCCCGCGAGGGGATGTTAGATAAATTTGTCTATGGGTGTTCTCCTGCCTCCAAGGTTTTCCGAGAAGAACGGCTGGCCGCGCGATTTCCGGAGATGGTCAGGTGAGGTTTCCCGAGGACAGCTCGAAGCGTCGACCTCCCGGGTGACGCTCAGAGAAGAAGGTCCGGCATCGCTCTTATCTATGGGCAAGCTCTCATGCACTCGCCGTGTCACATGGTCAGGCGCCAACCAGATGCGGAGAGCACAGCGCCACGCCTGCAGATGCAGCGGCAGCGGCTAGCGAATGCGGCTGTCGGCGAAGTTTGGTCCGGCGAGTCGCGTGGTGCATTGGCAAGGATACTGCGTAGCTGCGGCAAAACGATAGCTAAATTTACGGCGATGGCGTAACATCTCTACGAGATTAGATAAGCGTTAAGCGTTTTTTGCTCCCCCGGCGTGAGGGCCACTTCACGGCCTTTGAGCAAGGGCGTCAGCGAAAAAATACCTTGCGCACGTGAGCGTCCGCCTTGTGAGGAGCGCCCGGTCTCACCCAGGGTAACATTACCACGTGAGGAGCTCCCGCCTTGGACGTCTTCGGCGCGGCGGACCCTTGGCACGCCGGTCGCTACAGGACCTCCTCGTAGAGCCTAAGGCCGCTGTGTTGCAATGTGATGTTTTTGGTCGGTTGATCTTGGGAATGTTGGGTGGGGTCCTTGCGACAGGTACTATCTGGGACAGCCGAAGGGAGGCTACGTAAGCAGGCTTGACTCCTTCGCCGGTGGTGACGTTTTGGCGGCTGATAATATTGAGGATGGCATTCTTGAGTTGCCCGCTCGCCGCACGAGGAACGTGCATAGATTTGCTGTTTATACTTCCTCGCTCCTAAGATCCGCTGTCTGTGTCGACCCCTAGTCGAACAGCCCTAGGGGTCGACCCCTAGGTTGACCCCTAGGGCTGTTATTTCTCCAGCCTCGCACCACTACGGCAAGTTGCGCCATTTCTTGCAGGGGACATGCATATTCCTCTTACTGCTGGCTTCGCAGCACTGTTTTTGCGTCGCCCGCGTTAGCTTCGGCCCGTCAGTTCTGGAATAGGGTAAACGAACTTTCAAAGGCCCGACAGGGGGGTGGCAAACACAATGCACTCGCTCACACAATATTTGAAGATTTTCTCGAAGGACCAGCGGACGCTTGCCCCTCTTGCATGTGGCGCTGTCTGGACGAACAGGTCCCTTCAAGGCCGGATCGCGTAGAAAAGGCTTAGCACCACCGGAATCATTCGGTCACCGTATAATGAAGCCACACCGACCACGGTCCCCAGAGCAATTATTCTCCACCCTACCACTCTATTTGACGCAATTCTAAACATGTTTTGAGCAATTAACAGATTTACTTGGGCATTCTGCGGGTCAGCGTATTGCAGGGCCTAAAGTGCAGCGTACGCCCGTTTGGACACGACAATGCATTGTTTTACTATGATGATACCTTTTGAACGCAATGAAAAAAAAGCCAAAGTTGCCCTATTGTACCACGGCAAGCTTTATTGATTGCGGCCTGCCCATCGAAGCCTGCGACAATGAGAGCCAACGTGCCAAAAAATTGCTTTGAAGTGACGGCGCGCTCTGTCAGGGGGGCAAAGTTCAATCTCGAAAACTCACCAGCTTCGCTTCGCTGGCAGTGCGGCCTGCGACTGCTCGCATAAAAAGTAGAGGGCGTACCAACCAATGCTTATTGTGCCGATCACTACTTATAACAACGACCAGCAGGGAAATTCACGCTCAAGTCTACACCCATTTCTTAGCAATGCAAACGCCAACGTACACAAGTAAACTACACGGCTGCAGTGTGGTGGATGTCAGATTTTCCTTCGCGGAAACTTACTCCGCCTTGGAGATTTCCACTTAATCTGGTCGATTAAGTGCTACCAAATTTGCCTGCCGGACTAGCATTCTTTATTTCGGACCATTTTTGTTCATTTCTACGCGCGGAAACAGTCTGATTTCGATTTACGCCGAGGATCTTTCTTTCGATGTGAAGATCGTCGAGGCACGTGAAGAAGTACACAGGGAAGGCTCAAATTTGTATAATAACCCCAACAGGGCCATTGTGTCAGTGGAAGTGCCATCATTTTTGGTAGGAAGGGAAATAAGAAGTGCCGTCACTCTTTCAGGAAAACAATGTTTTTCCAACCAAGGGAGCACTAATCGACTGCAAACGTTTCAGCTGCTGCGCTGTTTTCGCCATAAGTGAAACGTTGCGCATGTAGGAACTCCCTCGGGGTTGCTTATAAGGCCAACAAATGGCAAAGTTGCGTATGGTAGCAATCCCTCGTCAATTCTTGCGGTGAGAACCACTGTTATATCGGGATATCTTTTTGAGCCGCCGCCCCGTACCGAAGCGATCAAAACCTGGTGAAAACAAATTGGCTTCACGTGCGCCTGCTGGGCTTGTTATACTATACGCAGCAAATACCATTGCGTACGACTTGATAACCGAATATAGAATGCAAAAATGTTGCAGGATGGTTCATCATATTTATTCGCGAAAGTGTTTCGTTTGGCTAGGTTTGTCGCCGAGCCTCCTGTCTAGGTCGACTATAAAGAACAGCCTCGGCACAAGATTCACTGCACCTACTTTTTGCAGAATAACTATCCTTGCTGCTGCTACGCTGCCTACGCAGAAGCTGAAGGCCAACAAAGAGTGCGGAAAAAATTTCTGACGCGCGCTGTTTTTTTTTTTTATTATATGCGTGCTATGTGTCGTAAGCCATTGAGAATTGACTTCGCACCGGCTGTTTCTGCCTGTTTTTGCTTTTTCGTTTGGTGCAGTATATAAAAACGTGCAAGGAACGTACTTCTTTCTGTGAATTTTTTGTTTTCTTTGCTATAGAACCAAATTCGCTGAATAGACTCTTTATTTTTTCGTATGTACGTGCGATATAAAATGCATGAAACGCCATGGAACTCTAGCAAATGGTTAGCAGCAGTGGACATCTTTTTGCCGACGATATTAGGGGGGGGGGTGCGTTCGGTTCACGCCGGGCGGGTGCGTGCAATCGCCAGCCTGGCGAAGTAATAATTTTGCGCTAAAAAAACTCTTATTTGAGCACTCCGTCGAGTCCACAGAAGGTGTGCGATTCCCCCTGTGTGAATTGTTAAAGACTCAACATAACGGACCGAGAAAAAGACGAAATAACGACGATGTCAGGCCGCGCAAACGCATATACATAGAGCGTAGAAATGGGGAATAAATGAAGCGCCAGCCGCTGCAGTGGCGCCGAAAAGGACTACAACAAAAACAAAAACAAGAAATAACAAGTCCAGTACGCTGAATCAGCGTGCGTGTGCAGGTTGTTATCTATAAAGGTGGTCGGGATTGTACATGACTGTCCTAGCTTAAATAAACTGCAGCTCGTGAGCAAGCTTTTTTAGAAGGTGTACATATTGTAGGCCGCCTGCACTTTAGCTAACAAAGATATCTTGCCCTGCACTGTCTTATGATTGGTTGTTCAGGCTTACCTTATTGCCGCTGGTATGTCTGCCTATGCAGATAGCAAACTCAGCTGTGGTTAGCATGGATGATCGGACGAGATCCGGCGCTTCTGCAGGGGTGGTTAGTGCGTTGGAATGGTTCGTTTTCTGGTCGCTGATCGCAAGAGGGCTGGTTTGATGCCACCTTCTTCAAATTTTTAGTTTTTAGTTTCAACTCTGCTTGTTGTAATTTCCTTCGGCTTATATGTTCTGTTTTTTATGAAGAAACTCTATACTTGGTAATACAGATGCGCATGGTTGTGTAGTGGCAGTTCATTGTTATTGTGCATTGTATGCCTGCCTTTATGCGTTACGCTAATTTATGTACGGTTAGGATTGAACCTGCCTTGATGGGTTGGGCTAGGGTAGGATTAAGATGCATGATGGTTTAAAACACAAACGAATAAAGCATCCACGCAAAGCAATGCAGCTGCACGGGAGATAGAGAAATACTGACAGCAGGCAGAAAATGCCGGCATGACGGTCACATGATCACGATGAGCAATGATGGCACACAGTAGTAAAAAGTGGTCATGATCTACATTACAGCGAGAGGCTACGTTCCAGCAATTGTCATCAGTCACTTCGCGCGGTGCATGCCTGGACGTGCGCGGGAAATTTGAAACCGGGGCACGGACAATCATCAACATCAGTTTCGAGTGGCGCCATCTATGAACGAGTGAGACAGGCTCAACGACTGGAGTGCCCCCTTTAGGTGGAGCATATCATAGAGATTCTTAGTAGGTATACTAGAGAGGAAACTGCACCTGAAAATTCATGGCGTCTTGGGGGGTTATGGGAAGACCCCCAGCTTCTGGCTTGAGCTTTGCATGACAATTGGATTCTTAAGCGCTGTTTGCGATTGGATTTTTTCATTATGCTAAAGCATAGTGAAGAAAGCAAATCGCTAATCGGCTATTCGGTGGTATAGCCGGGACCAGTGGCAACTGCGTGTTCGGGTAAAGACCAGCCAGTGCGGGATCGTACCCAATGTCGGTTATGCCGGAGTCGAGGAACGTATGACGGAGGGGGTGATGTGCCGCCGCAAAAGTTGTAGCTGACGAAGAAAAAAAGAAACCAAACGAACTTCTACGAATGCAAGATACGACAGATACGGGAGCCTGTATCCGTCGTACCTTATCTCCGCCAACGACTGTTGACGCCACGTTTCCATTTTTGTTCAAGTATGAACCAACTCGCTCAGCAACAAGTTTTGTTAAATTGTAGCTGACAATTGGTGCACCGGTTTACCACGAAGGCGACGTTTTTATAAGGCACGCTCAAAAACATTTCCAAGCACTTCGAACAGCTCAATATTGGTTGATTGTTAACATTATTAAAATTAAAATTCCCGCCAACTCCACGAAGTGAAATATGATAACAGGGGCGAAGCCCAAATGCTTAACAATAAAACCGTGAAACATTCGCCCACACATTACATAAAGACTCGACACGTCAAGCTTTCCATCGGTTCGTTGACAAGCCCGTCGACGACGTAGATGTTTGTGGGGAATATGTAGGGCTTGTTTGGGACGAGGAGAATCTCCTTGGTTAACTTGGCGATTTCGGTGTGTAACATTTTAGACACCTTGGCCGTCGCCTTCTGCAGAGCGTCTTGTGTCGCGCACCCCCCGTACGTGTCTTCAGCTCGCAGGCGACGAACGACAACCTCTTCTTCTGCCTCTCCTGCTTGTTGGGTAGCAACGAACGCGTTAAACGTTTTGACCTCTTCGGCCAATCGTTGGTTGGCCAATCCCTAGGGGGATCATGGCACAATCATCATCAGTGTGCGGTTTACAATGTGCCGGGTACGGCCGGGACAGGGCCCGAGGAAGAGGAGCTGCGCCCCTAAAACGCCCGTGTGTGTGTACGATATTGTCACGGGACGTGGCGGTGGAGAGTGCGGGTTCGTCATCCCCATCCTGGTCCTAGCATCGCACCGCATCAGCATGGACGTTGCCTCCAGGAATAACGAAGCCGCGCCGGGCAGCCCCAGCCCAGCCGATCGAGACCACCAAACGACGATGTCCCCCGCCTCGTGTCCCCAGCCCGAAAGACCCAAGTGACGACCAGCCGAGATCAGCAGTGCCCAGACAAGCCGAAGATGGATTCCCCCGCCCTTCCGTCCGACGTGGCCTCAGGACCTTTGGCGCTTCGTCGCGGCTGAAGCCGTTGCTGTTGCTGGGCCAGGCGTCATCAACACCATCATCGTCATCCGTGGCGCCAAGCAATTCGTCTGCATTTCTCATCGCACACTCATCCGCATTCAGTCGCCAACTTGTGTCGGCGTCGACCGGGACGGTCGTCCTCGGCCGGCGGGGTGATGTCACGGGACGTGGCGGACAATCCCCGTGGCGCCATGGCCCACCACCAAGGATGGTGACGACGAAGAGCTGTGTGCGCGGCGCAGCCAAGCTGTGCTGGTTATGGCTGCCTGTAAATAGTCTTGTAAATACATCGCTTCATCGCCTCATGGTTCATGTCATCTGCCGCCACGTAACAATATTTTGGCGCACATTAAAGATCCCCAGGTGGTCAAAATTAATTTGGAGCCCTCCACTACGGCTCGCATCATCACCGGCGTTGCGTCGGCGCATTAAACCCTTCAATCAATCAATCAATGTTCACTGTCATTGTGTGGCCGTGTAATCTTGTCGATGCCGTCAGAGGATAACAGAGGCATTGTTGAGCAACGTGCTCTGATGACCTGTTTGGCGAATATATAGATTTTCTACAATAAAGATACAAGCCGGAGAGTGACTTATATTCCGTTATAAGAAGTGGTCGGGTGTTTTTAAAACAAATTTATTAAAAACTTAATTCAAATTAAATTTGCAGCGTGTGCTTACATCCACACCTTTCACTATCTTATTAATGGTGACATCGACGTAAGTCTGCCACATGCATGTCACATCCACGTGTCGTAATTAACAGTTGGGCAGGCAGTTGAGGGGTCGAATGTATACACATTTCGGAGAGGGAGGGGGGATCAAGTGCTGTAGAGCCGTGATATAGAAGTAATTCCCGAAGCACCCCCAGCATGTCCCACCGTGGTTGTTTCGTAAATACTGTAAACTAGTCAGAACTCATAAAAGGAGCACCTGTTCATGCAATTCATATAGTTCAGGTGATTTATAACGTATTTTTGCCTACTGAAGCGCCTGGCGCCAATCATCATTGTTCAAGCAACAGTCCGCGTTTTACGTGCGTTCTACAGCAAGGAGCCAGCTCCTTTCGACTGTTTGGATGTAGTTTTTAGGAGCGCAGTGCACTATACAGTATAGTGTGGTGTGCATTACGCATAATGCAATGTGCACTGTCGTATGCAGTTCCAAAAAGAGAAGAAAAGAAGATTGGGATTACACACCTGCGTGACACGAGCAGAGATGCTGAAGCAATTCGGCGTGTCAGCTGACTCGCTAGCATTCATACCGACTTTGAACCAATAAGTGTAGTTTACAAATGGCGAAAAATGGCGAAAAAGCAGCGGGCACTTTTAAAATCGCTGGTTGTCATAACTATTTGGCTTGTGTCGGCTTTCGTGATAAATGTAGAACACAAACGAATTTATACGCAGTGCGTACGGGGCACGTAGTGCGCAAAGGTAGTGTTTCTCCAGTGGCCAGATGTCTGCATGTGGTTTCTACATTTCATTTTCCCACCCCGCAAAGCAATCCTTTCTGTCTCTTTGGTATATTTGCCGTACGACAACTTCATTCCGTAAGGTACTGGTTAACCAGGAAGTGCTGTCGAACATTCTCATCAGCCTTTTTGTTTACCTTTCGATTTTGCAATGTTGTGTTTTTCTTTTTTCCCTCTCTATCTTTTTTTCTCTCCTCTTCTATATTGAGGAAGATTGTGTTAACCCGCTGCCCAGCTACTGAAAGGATTTTTGGGCCCGTAAAGTTGCAATTAAGCAACTTTTTTCCCGATGTGCCTCGATAAAGTTTTGCATTTACGTTATGGGAAATGAACTTTCAAGCTTTCAAACCCGAGCGAAGAAAGCACTCAACGGACGCGAAGTCGCGCCAAAACAGGCCCAAAACAACCGTCGCTGAAGCAGACGACAAAGCTGGCGGAATGGGTCCCGCCATCGCACCCGCCTGGATCAGCTTCGGCGTGCGGGGGACGCTGGTTAACAGCGCCCATCCGCCGCGCCATCTACACTGTCCTCCGCGAGTGAGGCACATTAGGGCACGGCCGGGCTAGAGCGGTGGTGTGCAGGCGTTGATACGGCCTTTTTTTCTTTGTTGCTGTACGGCTGCATTCAGGTGGATGCCAAATTTTCCTTCGCTAGTTTTGTTCTATTTACTTTTCTGGCACTTCTGTACCCCCTCCTCCCGAAGTGAAATTCTGAGTACTCACCAGCTGTTAGCTCCCGCCACTGAGTGCAACAGATTAATTGCAGCAAAAGTTTGCTAATTTTGCTCTCAATGCGTAATTGATTAGTCTTTGCTTGTGTCAATGTTACAAATTCGTATGCAGGTCTGGAATACGTTGCTTAGAAGAATACTTTAATTGTCATAGGTCACTTATTAAAAGTAGCACAGCGGCTGTTAAGATACCATACCGGAAAAAAAGCATCGTAGCATAACAATCTGCGAACTAAAGCGTACGACGCTGACTGGAAACGAGTTTATTGGGAGTGCTTATTGGGGGCGTAAGATTCACAACCAAGCCAGCTATCAGCTTCACGATTTAACCATAAACATACGGCAAGTATAAAAATGTGGCAGGCAGCACTGTAGCGGCAGAACATTGTTTCGTATATCTAAACGTACCAGGTTAGAAAAGTGTTTTTTTTTTGTGTGGGGGGTGGTGCTTCCCTTGGACGACTTGATAATTTCCATCGCTTTCTGAAATGATAAAATATCCTTGCGCTTTCGGGATCCCCAACGAAAGCCACAAAACCAAGGGAGTTCCATGATAGGAACAATGTAAAAGCCGTAGGCACAGCTCTGGGGATGCACAAAGAGGCGGGTCCGTCGTCATCCCCTGGCATCGTGGCATTTCTGGTACTATGCAGCGCCAACTGCTTGATGCTATAGCCCCGTAAGTGGGGTAATTCTGACCACCAATTCACTTTCAGCGACTGGAAGCAGCATATGAAAATTACATCCACATGATAAGTCTTCTCAAGCTGTGATCGTTTGATATGAGAGCCGTTTCATTATTCTTGTGTCTAATTTGTTGTATGCATGCTATCGTGAATTGCGCGTAACATATAATTTTGGTCTACTCGTTTGACGGACAGAAGCAGTCGCTAAACGAATTCGCACTTAGTTTTCGTAGACATGTCTTCGAATGTTGCTACTTCGTGCTTTTGTACATAGTAAATAGTAGCAACAGCTTTTTTTAATTCTAGAAGTAAGCGGCTGTTCGATTAACTTTCTGATTAATAGAAAAATGTTCCAATCGCTATGACTTTTTGAAATGAGGTAATTGGTTAACGTACGCGCAATCCAAGCGCCACCGACTATCTGGATCATTTGGAAGGGTGCCATGTGCAGAAATTTCTCCTTTCTGGAACTAGCACCCATTTAAAATGCTACTGTGCGTCCCGCTGACCTCAACCGCATTTTTAATCCCATTTAATTCCTGTCCTCCATGCGACCATGCGTTCAGAACAGCCGGGATGACTGTCAACAAGGAAAGAAACTCTCTGCTTTCAGAAATCGTCAACGAAGTTATCGGCCTCCGCAATCACATGGACGAGTTACCATTGATCGCATAAATGGATCTATATTAAGTAGCATCGACAATATAATAGAAACAACTATTAAAGAACACTTCCTTTTTAAGCCACTTTTTAATGAACGCGTCAGACTAATCGCTTAATTATTTACAATTAAATTATTGAGATTATAATTTTTCTCGACGCCCAGACCTATTTACTACATTGCAATAAAACAAAAATGTGCATAATACTGAGAGGCGATGGAAAGTGTGACCGGTTTATTCGGACACTCGGACGAAAGAACCCTGTTAGGTGGTGATTATGATAATGTACAGGTGATGATGATGCCGAGGTCATGAGAGCTAGCACTGATGATGTGATGAATATGAGAAAATGTCCGTAATGCATTCAAGAGCACAGGTGCGTGGTCAGAGTGTCTCACATAATTACCCCTCCGTGGCTGGGAGCGGCCACCTGGCCACGACTTATTCTGCGGTACTGCGGTTGAACGGCTTGAGACGAGATGCGTGTATGATTTCAGTACCAGGACGGCGCCGATCTGATGACTGTTCTACTGGCGTCGCACGATAATTAATTGGCGAAGTCTGTTCTGTGATTTCCTATCGACCACGAAAAGGGTGAAGAAATTTCTCGCACAGACCGGGTACATGAGGAGGGGTCCATAACAATACTTCAGTACCCGGCAGAACTTTAACAGAGCGATGTGCGACGTCGTAGTGAGTTTTGGGTTCTTGCTGTTGACTTTCTGCTCGATTTCGCGCGAGTTGGAGGCAGTGGGAGAGCCGTGAAACGTACTGCTCCTGAGATGGCGCTTCAGAGGCGACAGGAGCATAGAACAAAGTTGATTCTGAGGTAATAGCGGGAGAACAGAGTAGGAAGAATGGTGAGTATCCAGTCGTCTTTTGCGTTACAGTATTGTAAGCGAAGGTCACAAAGGCCAGAATGATATCCCAGTTTCGACAATCACGGCTGATGTATACATGGAGAGCATATTCGCGAAGGTTCGATGGAATCTCTCAGTTAAAACAATCATCTGGGTTTGGCAGCTGGACGTTGTTTTGTGCACCGTGTTGGAGGCACGCAGAAGCTCTTCGACTACACAGGACAGAAAAGCTCTGCCGCGATCGCCGAAGAGGACGCGTGGCGCGCCATGGCGCAAAATAGAGTTGTGCAGTGTGAAGTGAGCGACTTCAGCATATTGTTCCTTAGCGAATGGGCGCTGTTTCAGCGTATTGTGTCAGATGGTCCGTAGCCGTAACTATCCAACGTTATTCAGATGGCGTTGGAGGTAGTGGTCCGAACAAATCGATGCTGACGGTCCGCAAAGGCGCCGATGGACAATAAAGAGGTTTAAATGGCCCGGAAGGAGGAGTAGTTGAGCGCTTTCGTGGCTGGAAAGAAGCGCACGAGTGAACTTACATGGAAACAGAAGTGGACAGGCCAGGCAAAAAGTAGAGACTACGTATTCGCTAGTAGTTTTTGCGAAACCAAGATGCCCAGTGGTAGCCGCATCGTGGTAGGCTTCGAGGATAGGGAGCTAGAGTTTACGAGGCACAACGGGGTAAAGATGGAATAGTTTGAACTTGCTGAGTTGGCTATGGGCACGGCTGTTTGGAGGTGTCCAACGGCCGTGGATATAGTTAATGATGGGGCCGCAATATGCGTCTGCGCTTTGCAGCGACAACAAATCGACGCGTCCCTCAATGCTCGAGGAGATAACGGGTGCCAAACAAAGTGTGTTTTCGGCGTGCACCCATTCATCAGACGATGTAGAGGACAATTGGCAATGAGAGAGGGCGTCGGCGTCTATATGCTTCTATCCTGAGCCGGAGAACCCATCGCCCAAGGCGTCCAGACAGTTTTTTATGGTGGACAATCAGCACAGCGCATGGTGGTCGGTCACCACTGTAAAATGACGGCCATGAAGGTAAGGGCGAAATTCGTGATCAGCTCAAACGATGGCAAGGGACTCCTATTCAGTGACTGAAATTCTTCATTGCAGGTGTCAACGAACGGCTTGCGTAGGCGACTACCCTCTCCCGAAGTTGATCACCACCAATGCCATGGCCACTAGCATCGGTGGGGAATGTAGTGGGCTTTGTTTCGTCGAAATGGCATAGAACGGGAACAGACGTTAGGGCGGCTTTCAGATCGTCAAAATCGCGTTGACAGTGATCGGACGAAACGTACTGGGCGCCGGACTAAAGAAGATGGTTCAGTCGGGACGCAATGGTGGCGAAATTCCGGACAAAGCGTTTTTTATTCTTTGTGTTGGCGGGACGAGGAAAGCTTACAACGTCAGCGATCTTCTCAGCATCGGGTCTGATGCCATCTTTATTAACGACATGGCCAAGCCCCTTGATGGCTTTGGTAGCAAAGCGCCATTTTTTAGTTGAGTTGTAGTGCAGCGTTAGAAATGCACGAGGACCTTGTCCAGACGCCTATGATGTTATGTAAACGTCGAAGAGAATACAACGACGTCGTCCAGGCAGCAGAAACAGGTTTTCCATTTCAGTCCTCTGAGTACCGATTCCATAATGCGTTCAAATGTTGCCGGAGCATTTCACAACCCATACGGCATGATATTAAACTCATATAGGCCATCGGGAGTAACACGCCGTCTTTTCTTTGTCGGACTCATGCATGAGTATATGCCGGTTGCCAGAAGTCAAGTCGAGGTACGAAAAGCATTCGGCTCCTTGCTGGCAGTCTATGGCGTCGTCGATGCGTGGCGTGGGATATACATCCGTTCTGGTAATCATGTTGCGGGCACGATAGTAAACGCGAAAGCGTATAGTGCCATCTTTTTTCTCTACCAGCACGACCGAGGACGACCAAGGAATAAATGAAGGCCGAATAACATTGCGTTTCAGCATGTCAGCCACATTTTCCTCGTTGACTTGCCTTCCTGATGAGGAGACGCGATATGGCGACGGCGAACAATAGACGACCCTTCGGTTTCGATGCGATGCGTGGCCATGGTAATGTGGGGAAAAACGGTTGAATAGGAGTCGAAGAATGCACAGTGCTTATTTAAAAGCTCCAGAACTGATAATTTCTGTGATTTTGCGAGGTCCGGGCTGACGGTGACTGGAAGAGAAGACTTCGAAAAAGTAGTCACTGAAGCCAGGCATGTAAGGGGACGGGAACGCGAAGGCAGAATAGTCACATCGACATCGGAGGCCGATGCAATTGTGGAACATTGAGGAAGCACAACATCTTCTGTAGTAGTGTTTTGCCCAGGTATAAGAGCTTGCCCTTCAGAAAAACGAACCAGACGCGCGGCAACAGCTAGTCCACGGGGAAGGAGGCGGCTGCAGGGCATGACCAGAACATCACCGTCAAGTATAGTGCTAGCACAAACTCAAAGGATGTGCTCACGACGGGAGGTTACGACGTGTTCGGTCGTCAGCACCAAAGAAATTGGTCTCTCGGGGAAAGAATTGAATGATTGGTATCTCTGATGCTAATGGCAGGAGTTCGAAAACAAATAACAGCGGACGTCGTTGAAAGAAAGTCCCAACCAAGAATTATATCGTATGGGCACGTGGAGAGTACGGCACATTGAATTGGATAGGATGACAAAGTACTTATATGGAGACACGTACTGTACAATATGCGGAAGGATCGATGCTTGTTTCATTTGCAGCATGCAATGAGACACCTTATAAGGGTTTTCTCCCCTTGGGTAACCTTTCAGACAGATCAGCATGAATAATTGAGGCGCTTGCACCAGTGCCCATCAATGCTTCGATGCGGATGCCATTGACGAATAGTTTTCCGAGAGTTTTCCGGCTTAGTTTTCCGAGAGACGAGCGCTGTCGTGCACGACGGAGCGAAGCGGTTACACAGCTCGGCGGAAAGGTGAGGGATAGCGGCGTTATTGATCGCGGGAATTGCATTGTAACACAGGGGAATCGGCAGGAGGAGGGGTCCGGTGGGTCGGAGATTGGTAACCCCGCTTTCGGTAGCTATAACGAGGGCTTGTAACGTCGCGCTCGTAGGTGTGGTAGCCGCGCCGTTCATTCTGTAGACGCCTGCTACAGAACCGAGAAGTGTGGCCGTGAATACCACAATAGAAACACACTGGCCAGTTATGCGCGCGCTGGGGACTCGGCGGTCCCCACGTGCAATAGTAAGGCTAAGGGCGTATGGCAGGGTTGATCGTTGCCGCATATCCGGGCAGAGGCTGTGACGTAACCGGGGCCATGGGCAGAGCCTGCCTTCCAGCGACTTCAGAATAGGATGGTGCTGTATAAGGAGTGGCAAGATCAGGAAGAGACCGAGCCGGCACGCAGGCAAGCTCCTCCGATAGGATCGCTCTTAAACCACATAAGCACGAACGCTGCGAAAGCAGCCCGTGGGCGCGTAGAACACCCTTAAAATGCAAGCGCGCAAGTGCCAGGAAAGTGTAGGCTCTCGGGGCCCCCACGCGGAGAGCGGCGGTACTTTATGTCGAGACTGGTCTGCATTGTTCTCACCGCCGCTGCTAAGGCCGTATTAACACAGCGCGCGCCGCCGCTCTAGCCCTACTGTCCCAGCCGTACCTTAAAACGGCCCTAAATAGGCTGCCGAATGTTGAAATTTTGCGTGCGCAATCACTGGAGTGCTAGTCAATTAATGTAATAGTAAAAATTGTTTAAATGCGTTAGGTACTAGCCGAGTTATCGCTCATTAAAAGAGGCCAGACATAAGGCCTGGGGCTCTCCACCTTAAGTAACTCCTCCGAAGCACTGTGGAAGCCACGACGTCATCGACCCGGCGCAAGACCACCGAAAGAGAAACAGGGCAATCCATCACCCTCCTTGATGTACGTGCAGTCATCGGCTGGGCAAAGCAATGCGCGTGCTTTTTTTTCGCACTCGATGCGCATGCTCCTACCACCAGCTTCCGGTTGCACGAGCGCCGTACAGGGCAATGTCTCGTGCGTCACAGAGGTGCGTCAGAGCCAGAAGAAACTGCGTCAGAGCGCGGCAGTGTGGCGGCAAGGTATGTTCGGTGAGCCAGGAGAGAAAGTGAACTCTTTTTTGCGTGTTTGTGCGGCCCCTGCTTCACGCAGAGGTGTAATATTTGGTATACGTTGTCGTGAAGGGGTACTATAGCGATTGCGCAATTGAAATGGCTACCTTTGAAAGCCTATTTAGGGCCCATTTAAGGCATGTCCTCAAAGATCACACCGCGCGCGTTTTGCGCGGCGTGATCTCGGAGGCCACGATTACGATCCCGTCGGAGAGAGCGAAGTCGGCGGTCCTCTTTATCTTACTCCGTGGCAGCGCCGCACTCTCCTCCTGCCGTTGAAGCAGCTGCCTTTTTAAAGCGGCCCTGTCGGGGCGACGAGATATCACGACAGCGGCCTAGCATCCCCCGAACACCCACTAATGCACATGCCCCAAACCAATGCGCGTCTATCAACGTATCGTCCGGGTGGATGCGCAGCGCACTGCGTATGCGTAGTCACAATCCACATTTCTGGAGCGTTCGCTTCCTCCTAGAGTACGCACAACTAGAGCTGTCTAATAGTACGGCTCTTGCCTGAACGAACACGTTTTAGCTGGTGCTTTGTGTGCCCAATGGTGCGCACTCTTTGCCAACCCTGCAGCAGGATGCTTGCCGTGCTCACGCGCGTAGCATTTTCGCCGCGAGAAGACGGTCCGTGCTTTTCAGCGTTATTCAAATCTTGTAAACGTCGCGCTACAGTAACAAAAACAGCAAAGCTCATTGGACGGTAGCGACGATGGACCTTAATTTCTACAAAGGTACGCCGTATCGGAGTGTCGCTCGGATAGCCGCCACCCGAAGTGACGAAATAACCGGTGGCTTCACACACAGCCGTAAACGCTCATTTACAGTCAAACCCGTTTATAGCGAACTGCAATATGCACCGCGATTAGTTCGATATATCCAATAGTTCGATATAGCCGAACCCGCTTATAACGAACCTATAGTTACGAGTTCGCAATCCGCGGGAGCCACTTGCCCCCTCACCAACCCGCAATCCCCGCATGCAGAAACGAACACAGTAAAGTAGCCATTACCATACATACAATAATCTGTTTATTGCAATTACTAAAGCTACTTTCCGCCTTAACTCCCTATTTCACAAAAAGAGCGGTGAGTTTTGTTTTCACTTTCGTTTTGGCTGCTTCAACTATCATATCATTCTCTACACGAAACATTGTTCGCACCAGTTCGAGTCCGCGTCCTCCAAAATCTAAGAAGCATTGGCGGAGCACATCGACTGCCGAAAGCGCTTCATTTTAAGCGTCGGACGGCTTTCACTTGCGACATCATCGGGAACGCTGGCGAGCTCTTCCTACAGTTCACCGATGCTGCGGTGTCGTCCGGACTCGCGAAATGGGCAGGTTCCGTCGTGAGTCCCGCGCGTCGGAAACAGTTACGGAAACTGTCGGCGTCAAGTCGCTCCGTGCGAGGCGCAATGTCTCAGTCGCGGTTCTTGTTCCATGGTGTAAAGCTACGTCAATGTACCCTTAAATGGCGCAAGACATAAAAGGGAAAGAAAGAAACACGTAATGTAGTATTAGCTGAATAAAAATCGTGACCTATTTAAGGCCCTTTTAAAAGTGGGACTACGCATCTACACTATTTTGCTAAGATTTTATTTAGTAAGGTAAATTTTATTACATTTTTTTTGGATCATTCGTTATGAAAGTATAAAAAAGTGGTTCTGAGTCGTTCCGAAAAGATGAAAATAGTGGGGATCTGCATCGCAAAATTTGTTTCCTTATATTGAGTGAAAATGCTTGAGAAATTTTAAGAACTTTGTGGTTCCTTTTTGTTTACATAAATATGCCCAATTCTGAAACCTTGCATTATGCTGTGAATCTACTACCCATCTCGCAAAGGTAATACCTATATAGAGAAATTTTCGAATAATTGAATTAAGCCACAAAAAGTTGCATTGCCTCTAAACTTAGTTTAGATTTATGCGTTGCTTAGGGTTACGACGCAGAGATGGAGAGGAAGACACACACAACACGAACGGGAAAGCGCAAACTAGCATCAGTTTATTCTTTGGAACGGCTCCTGAAGCTAAGCACAAAAAGGAGGAAGCAAATACTAAAAAAAGGGGTGGGGGTGGAAGGGGGGAACTTAAGACCAAACATTTAGCGCCCTTCCACTCTGTGAAGAAGGATGACCGGCAAAGTAGCACGCTCTCCGCGGAGTGCACGAAACAAACACATTTGCATGTAATTTACGACTGAGCATACTTCCCAACCAATTACCTGAATAAAATTTGGATAAGACCTGACCTTCATCCTAGAGGACAAACGTAGAGCCGTCTCTTTCCATCCTGCGTCTTAGACATATTAGTGTGTGTGTAACACGCCAACCCAATTCATTCTACCACAGATGACATCAGACCAGTCGCATCGGGTTGTTTGACGGCCACGTTGAATGTCACGGGAACACAACGGACAGGTCATCAGTAAGGGTATGAAACCTATATCTACATGTGCCCCTCCCCCCCCTCCTACCACCCTTCTCTCCCAACCCGTGCACGCAGAAACGGGCAAGCGGTCTTGAGCGGGTGCTTAGAAGTGAAAGATGCTGTTGAACACGTCGCTCTGAAAGACCTTTAAGCTGAACGAGTAACATTGGCCCGCGGCGGCGTTCCAAGCGGGCCAGTTGATGTTCATCAGGGACGGATTCGCAGCTACACGACCAGCTGGAATGTGAGGCGGCAATGGTCCCGGCAGCGGCTTTCCGTGGCGGTCGCGCCCATTCACGCTTCTGTTCAGGCTGATGCTTCTTACGTTTCCGCTCTTCTTCCTCCAAGCACACTACATGCGTCCGCCCCATAGAGAGTTAACACCTCGAGTGCTTCCACCTGAATACTAGTGGACACACACGTGGGTGTCCCTTTCGCAGCCCAGTCGTAGGCATCTCATTGTCTGTGCAACCAACCAACAAATACCCAAACCGCTCGATGGCGGAGTACACCTGACTGGGCGCATTGAGACATCAGACTGCCACGTTTAAATGCCCCACCACCACAACGGGTATGTCATCGGTAGCGGCATTAAGCCTTGCGGTGCGTGCATGCACCCCACTTCACCCCCATCCCGTGCATGCCTAAACCTTCAACGGGGGATAGGCGCCTAATGAGGCGTGAAATACACTGGCGAATGGAGAGAGAGACTTTATATGCGATCAGACTAAGATCTATTATTATTCTTCCGCCAGAAGAACTATCACCAGCTGGTCATAGAAGAACTATGGACAAGAAGCGCCGCCGATGCGACAATGTGGTTAGAATGGCTTTCAAGCTAAAGAGGAATAATCTGCTCACGCCTGCGCTTCAATGGGGCAAGTTGCTTTCAATCGACAGGGGCGCGCAACTAGTGGGCGAGGTGGAATCTGAAGCGGCAACGGTTGCGGCTACATTCTCAGCCGCGACGGTGGTGGCGGTTTTTGGGCGTCTTTACACACATTAGCGCTGGAGTTGATCATCCGCAATCATCTGATCACGGCGCTAAGGCCGTTGTCATCCGACTGCGCAACATGTTAAAGACGCATCAGTAGTGGCAGGGTAAATAATTATTGTGATAACCGTTCTAAAAGAGGGGTCGGCGGTGGCAAGAGAGGCCCCTGAGTGGCGCCGGGTAAATATGCTTCACCGAAATGAAAACTGGGAGGTGAAACATGTACTGGTTTGCAGTAAAGGGAAACAAGGAAGCACAGCAATTTTTAGAGCTGAACTATTCAAGTCGAATGCGGAGAGGCCCTCTATAATTTTGTGGGCACACGGATATACAGGAGCCAAGGTACGCCTTTTAAGAGGGCAGTTTGGCAAGAACCGAAAGACAAGGACAGCTTCTAACGCATTCTTTAAATGTGCCTGATCCCATGCAATAGGACTCGTTTTGAACAGAGCTTCTGTCTGCTCGAATGAGCACTTGCATCCTGAAATTTTGCAGTGCGCGGGCAGGCTAACAGGCCCTGTGGTCGGCTCTCACGCGTAGCGGTGCTCCCTAGGTCTGGTGGGTAAGCACCAGCTTGTCCGTCCGATGTAGCTTTTTTTGCAGTTCAAGGGGATGCTGTAAAGAACGCCAACAGTACATTCAACAAATTATTTAGGTTTCTGCTTTGTGTTACACTGATCTTTTTCAGCCACGTTTACACATATATATATATATATATATATTTATATATATATATATATATATATATATATATATATATATATATATATATATATATATATATATATATATATATATATATATATATATATATATATATATATATGTATATATATATATATATATGATCTGACGAAAGCCGGTCCCTCGGCCGAAACGTTATTAAATCTGTTCTCTTTTTTACAGTGTCGCAACAATTTTTGTGTATATTTTACCGGCGTCCAGGAAAACTTTGTTCCTGATTGATTGTGGGGTTTAACGCGCGACGCAACGCAGGCGATGAGGCGCGCCGTAGTGGAGGGCTCTGGATTAATTTTGACCACCTGGGGATCTTTATCGTGCGCCGAAATCTCGTACACACGGGCGTGTTTGCTTTTCGCCTCCATCAGAAAAGCGGCCGCCGCGGCCGGGAACCACTCAGCCACCGCGGCGGGTAAAACTTTGTTCCTATATATATATATACATATATATATATATATATATATATATATATATATATATATATATATATATATATATATATATATATATATATATATATATATATATATATATATATATATATATATATATATGTATATTGCCGCGAACCATACATTGTGTTTGTTTATTTGTGTTTTGCTTTTACCGCCCGGCTGCGCCGGTCTGTGTTATCTCTGCGCCAAGGGAAGCGCGTGTTCCATTCTTTCTTTCTGTGCCGCATGTGTTATCTGTTGTGATAGGGAGAGCATTCCGATCTAACGTGAACAGCCCAGAATAATCTTCTTGGATCTACTATGTTCTCGATGCGAATCGACGTTTCGAGAACCACGCGCGCCAAAAGATAAAAAGCCTGCAGTGCGGACGCCGGGGCATTCGATTCGACGACACTCGCCTGTGCAAGTCACTTTGTTGACCGCTGCTTCGCCGCCTCTGTATTCTTTTGAGTTGTTAGGGGAGCACAAGTTCGCTCCAATAAACGTGTTTCTTATTCAACACCACTGCATCGTCCTTGTCTTCGTGACATCTGGTGGAGGTGCTGGGTACGCACCCTTCATGCCCACTACAACCTCGAAAAGCCGCCAAGCCAGTCCAACAAGAGCCAGCCCCCGCCTGCAAGATTTACCGCCCGAGTTCGGTCTTCTGCCAGAAGGGCCCAAGAGAAGGAACGCTGCAACCAACACCATGGTGCAAGAAACAACGTCGCCAATCATCCTGCAGCAGCCCCGAGAACCGCCATCGTTCCGGGGAGCCCCCGCTGAAGACCCCGAAGAATGGTTGGAGAAGTTGGAGCGCGTCCGCATCTTCAACAGGTGGGACGATGAAGAAACGTTCCGGCATGTCTTCTTTTACTTAGAAGATGCTGCTCGAACTTGGTTCGAGAACCATGAGAGCTCTTTGACCGACTGGACTCAATTCAAGAGGGAGTTCCTTAAGACCTTCACTACCGTGGTGAGAAAAGAGCGAGCTGCGCTTTTGCTTGAAACTCGAACGCAGCACCCCAACGAAGGAGTCGTGATTTTCGTTGAGGAGATGAAGCGACTTTTTCGTCGTGCGGACCCTGAAATGACCGAGGAAAAGAAGCTCAGGTTTCTAATGCGAGGAGTGAAGCAAGAGCTTTTTGCTTGTCTAGTCCGTAACCCTCCGAAGACAGTGGCCTAATTCGCGTCTGAGGCGGCCGCGATGGAGAAGACGCTAGAAATTCGAACCAGGCAGTACGACCGCCCTGTCAACGCGCTGTTCTCGGAGACCATCGGTGCTGCAAATGGAAGCTCCGATACATTGCGAGAGACCATCCGAGCAGTGGTCAGGGAGGAGCTTCGGAAGCTTTTTCCAACGACGCCGCAACCTCAAGTGGCTTCCCTGACCGACGTAATCCGAGAAGAAGTCCAAAACGCACTGGGAACTTCTACGCCGTCGGAAGCACCCCGCGAACCACAAGCCATGACCTACTCCTCGGCTGTTCGTCAACCCCGCCCTGCTCCAACCCGTCGTCAAGAGGCTGAGCCATACCGCCGTCCAACGCCGCCCGCCCGACGCCCTGTAGACCAATACCAGACGCCAAGGAAGACCGACGTGTGGCGAACGCCCGATAATCGCCCGCTGTGCTACCACTGCGGAGAGGCCGACCACATCTACCGTCGCTGTCCCTACAAGAGGCTCGGTTTGCGAGGGTTCTCCGTCGACGCCCCACGCCCCCGATACGGCCAGCGCCCTGCTGAGATCGAAGAATACCTCTCCAACACCAACCGAGGACCAGCCCGCTTCAACCGTTCACCGTCGCCCTACCCGTCTCAGTCACCAAACCGCCGCAGCACTGCTGACTTCTCACGTGGAAGGTCCCCCAGCCCACGCGGGGGAAACTAAAAGCAGCAACTTCGGGAGGTAAAGTTGCACAACGGCGGAAAAATGAAAACCCTCCAACGACGCAGCGACTCGCTGAAGACCATCATTCACGACATACCCTCATCCCGACGACCCGACCTAGCCCTAACGAGACTCCTGAACACGACGACAGCTACACGGCGCGACGCGTACCCGACCTGACCAAGACGTCCGTTGAGAAGACGACGACAACGACGATGCACAGTGCCCGACCATCAACACGTACAAGCAGAGATACGACGCCCCGACGAACCCGCAACTCGAGGACGACTGCATCTGACGTCAAGGTGTCCATCGACGGCTTTGACGTAGTCGCCCTCGTAGACACGGGAGCTGACTATTCGGTAATGAGCGGACCATTTGCGTCTAAACTGAAGAAAGTTATGACCAGATGGGACGGTCCGCACATACGCACAGCAGGAGGCCACCTCGTGACGCCAAGTGGAACGTGCACATCGCGCGTCACCATAGACGGCACAACGTACCCTGCGGCGTTCGTCGTTCTGCCTAACTGCTCCCGCGACGTGATTCTCGGAATGGACTTTTTGACGGACAACGGCGCAATAATTGATCTGCAGACCAAGTCGATAACATTTTCCTCCAATCACTCCACGACGCCGCAGCCGAACCCCGATCACCGTGCTGCTGTCAGGATCGCCGACGATCACATCACCCTGCCACCCCGCGCAAGCTTGATGATCGCCGTCTACTGTGAGGATGCTGCTTCTGACATCGACGCTATCGTAGAGAGTGATCGAAGGTTGCTTCTCGACCGCGGTGTCTCCGTCGCAAGAGGCATTGCGCACTTTAAGCAACGCCAATCTCACGTTTTGGTCACTAATTTCACCGAAGAGTACCAGCGTTTAAACAAGGGAGCTGCAATTGCGTTCCTCGAAGAAACGCAAGAAGCAAGTGATGTGATCGCAGTCGCCGACTTTGAACGCACACCCGTAGAAACATTCAAGCTCCCGCAGCCATTCGACGTGAATCCGGCGCTACCGCAAGAACAACGGAAAAAATTATTGGCTTTGCTGCGTCGCTATAGCGAATGTTTTTCGTCGAGCGCAAAACTACGTCAGACCCCTCTAGCGAAGCACCGAATAATAATCGAAGATGGAGCCCGACCTACCCGACAGTCACCGTACCGCGTCTCTTCACACGAACGGGAAGCCATCCGGACTCAAGTCGACGACATGCTGAGCGATGACATTATACAGCCATCGAAAAGCCCCTGGGCTGCGCCCGTCGTACTCGTAAAGAAAAAAGACGGCACATTAAGGTTTTGCGTTGACTACCGGCGACTGAACAAAATCACGAAAAAGGACGTGTACCCCCTCCCCCGAATCGACGACGCCCTCGACCACCTCTGCCACGCGAAGTACTTCTCATCGATGGACCTGAAGACCGGCTACTGGCAAATTGAAGTGGACGAGAGAGACCGAGAGAAGACTGCATTTATAACCCCAGACGGCCTATACGAGTTCAAGGTGATGCCGTTTGGGCTGTGCACAGCACCAGCGACGTTTCAAAGAGTCATGGACACTGTGCTAGCTGGCCTTAAGTGGCACACCTGCCTCGTATACCTCGACGACGTAGTGGTATTCGCCCGGACTTTCGACGAACACCTTGCAAGGTTGGAGTCTGTACTCGAGGCCATTCGTACGTCGGGGTTGACGCTGAAGCCTGAAAAGTGCCGTTTCGCATACGGGGAACTCAAGTTCTTGGGCCACGTCGTCAACGACGCGGGAGTCCTACCTGACCCGGCGAAAACTTCAGCTATCGCGAACTTCCCTAGGCCGAAAGACAAGAAGGGCGTGCGGAGATTTCTCGGGCTGTGCGCATACTACCGGCGCTTCGTCGCAAACTTCGCACGCATTGCAGAGCCACTCACGCGCTTGACGAAAGATAGCACCCCTTTCAGCTGGGAAAACGACCAAGAAAAAGCATTCGGCGAGCTGCAAAAACGCCTGCAAAGCCCGCCCGTGCTCGCTCATTTCGACGGAAATGCCGAAACGGAAATGCATACGGACGCCAGTGATATAGGCTTGGGTGCCGTCCTTGTCCAAAAGCAAAGCGGCTGCGAAAGGGTAATCGCCTATGCTAGCCGTGGTCTGTCGAAGGAGGAGAAAAACTATTCTGCCTCTGAGAAAGAGTGCCTGGCTATTATATGGGCGATTTCAAAATTTCGCCCATACGTGTATGGAAGGCCATTCAAGGTTGTAACAGACCACCATGCGCTGTGTTGGCTCGCCAATTTGAAGGACCCCTCTGGCCGTCTTGGGCGGTGGAGCTTGCGCCTGCAGGAGTTCGACGTTACAGTCGTTTATAAATCCGGCAGGAAACACTCCGACGCCGACTGCCTGTCCCGCGCCCCCGTCGACCCACCACCACAAGACTCTGATGAAGACAGCGCGTTCTTCGGGATCGTGACGGAGAGCGACCTAGCCGCCCAGCAGCGTGCCGACCCCGACTTACGCGTCATAATCGAGTACCTCGAGGGATGCGACGTTGCCGTTCCTAGGACCTTCAAACGCAGCTTACCAGCATTCAGCCTGAGAAACTCCGTCCTTGTGAAGAAGAATTTCAGCCCCGGAACAAGAGCGAATTACCTTCTCGTCATCCCCGCGGACCTTCGTGACGAAATTTTGGAAGCGTGCCACGACGACCCGTCTTCCGGACATCTGGGCACAGCCCGCACTATCGGAAAAATCAAGGCGAGGTACTACTGGCCCGGCCTTACCTCTGACGTCACCCACTACGTCCGGAGCTGCCGTGACTGCCAGCGACGAAAAACGCCGCCGACAAGACCCGCCGGACTTCTGCAACCGATCGCCGTCCCATCGAGACCATTTCAACAGATTGGAATGGACCTTTTAGGCCCGTTCCCTACGTCACGATCACAGAACAAGTGGATTGTCGTAGCGACAGACTACATGACGCGCTACGCAGAGACCGCCGCTCTTCCGAGGGGGACTGCACAAGAAGTGGCGAAGTTCTTTATAAGCCAGATTGTGCTGCGACATGGAGCCCCGGAAGTCCTAATCACAGACCGCGGAACGGCATTTACTGCGGAGCTGATGCAAGGAGTATTACGCTACAGCAACACGGATCACCGAAGAACGACGGCGTACCACCCCCAAACGAACGGACTAACAGAACGTCTGAACAAGACAATCGCAGATATGCTGTCAATGTACGTTGACGTTGAACATAAGACTTGGGACGAAGTGCTCCCGTATGTCACGTTTGCGTACAACACGGCTATCCAGGAGACGACACAGCTGACGCCGTTCGAGCTTGTCTACGGTAGAAGGCCGACTACGATGCTCGACGCCATGCTTCCGCACGTAGAAGACGACGACCTCAACGCCGACGTCCACGGATATCTTCAACGTGCGGAGGAGGCCCGCCAGCTCGCTCGAGTTCGTATAACGGACCAGCAGCTGGTGGATGCGGGCCGCTACAACCTCCGACGCCGAGACGCCGAGTACCAACCAGGGGATCGTGTGTGGGTTTGGACTCCCATCCGACGACGCGGACTCAGTGAGAAGCTCCTGCGAAGGTATTTCGGACCCTACCAGATTCTACGACGTGTTGGCCAACTTACCTACGAAGTGATCCCCGATGGTGACTCCGGCACATCACGACGACGCACGCGGCCTGAAGTCGTCCACGCGGTTCGCTTAAAACCTTTCTACGGACGATGACGAACTTTTATTTTCATTTGTTCGGACTGTCGCTTATGTTAGCATCGGGTCGATGCACTCTTAGAGGGGGGGTAATGCCGCGAACCATACATTGTGTTTGTTTATTTGTGTTTTGCTTTTACCGCCCGGCTGCGCCGGTCTGTGTTATCTCTGCGCCAAGGGAAGCGCGTGTTCCATTCTTTCTTTCTGTGCCGCATGTGTTATCTGTTGTGATAGGGAGAGCATTCCGATCTAACGTGAACAGCCCAGAATAATCTTCTTGGATCTACTATGTTCTCGATGCGAATCGACGTTTCGAGAACCACGCGCGCCAAAAGATAAAAAGCCTGCAGTGCGGACGCCGGGGCATTCGATTCGACGACACTCGCCTGTGCAAGTCACTTTGTTGACCGCTGCTTCGCCGCCTCTGTATTCTTTTGAGTTGTTAGGGGAGCACAAGTTCGCTCCAATAAACGTGTTTCTCATTCAACACCATTGCATCGTCCTTGTCTTCGTGACAATATATATACATACATATATATAGTGTGAGCACAGTCTCAGTCTTATCGCAGATATCGTGTCCTGCACTGGTGAATCTCACCACAACCTGCACCATCCAGCAACACTCCCATTACCATGATCGCCTCGCCTACGGGCGCGTTGGTTTCGGGCCTCATCTTGGCTGGTCTAACAGCCAAGCCGGTTGCACCGTTGCCTTGCAATAAACGTGTCACCAGGACCCCTGGTCGACGTCTCTCAAGTGGTAGAGGTTTCCAACATGGATCTCTCGTACCTCGACCACTGCCGGCACTTTTCCTGGAGCTCCGTTCGGGTCGGCGACTTGCCACGATGACTACGGCTAATGCGACGACGGCTAGCACTCCAACCTGTTGCTGGTCTGTCACATGCTGTCAGCGTGACCCCCCGTTTTTCACTGGACTCCTCGGAGACGACGTAGAAGACTGGCTTGACAGCTACAACCGTCCCAGGCAGCACAGGACTGTTCGCCCTAAATCAAGCCGGTGTACTTTAGCCGGTGATGTTCTGTCCGGCCTTTTTCCGGCAGCCATGTTCGGCCCGTGTCCAAATGTGGGCCTTTTGGCCGTATACGGCCGTACTCCCATGGCTGTCCAACGGCCAGTGTCCGTCGGCCAGTCGACCGGCTTACGTTCATACGGCCAGATTCCAGCCGTAGGGCTCCGGCCATTCCAAAGCCACCCGTGTACGGCCAAAGTACGGGCACCGGAGGACAGCCGAGATGCGGTCGCTGGAGTCCAGCCGGACTAAAGCTGCCGGAAATAAGGCCGTGCTACGGGCATTGGGGTTCAGCCACAGGGGGCGCCGTCAAAACAGCACATGACGAAAGGGCACGCGACAAAACAGCACGCGACAGAACAGCACGGCGTCAAAAGCGCACGCGACGGAAGAGCACATCGCCAAAACAGCACAGCGTCAAAACAGCACAGCGACAGAAGGGCACGCTTTAATGGAATGCCTAACTGGGCAATCGTTTAGATTTTAAAGCGTATCTAAACATTATAGAGGGCGGAAGATGCTCTGTAGGAGTTTCTCTTCACGTTCCGCTAAAGACGAAAAGTTGGGCAATATTAAACTGGCGGCCGAGTCTAAAGTCAACGCCCGCGCTATGAACCCAAAGGAAATGCGGTGCGCCCGGAATGTGATGCTCAATCAGTATCCATAACGCGAGGATCCCAAGTTCGATACCGACCGTACGGGCAGTGGCCCCTTAGGAGCTGGGGACGATGGCGTCTCCTGGCGTCGTCTTCGTCGTCGTAATCGTCGTCTCACGTAGTCATGGTGCTAAAACACAGGAAAAGTCGTTTACGCCTCGCGCTAGAACGTTACGCGTAATAAAAAACCGGGACACTTGTTTACAAGCGCTTCATGATCATTACTAAAAAAACACCGAGACACTCGTTTACGCCTCGCGCAAGAGAGCTTCGTGCTTCAAAGACAAGAGACTTTTGCAGCAAAGCTGTATACCTCTACCGCCAGTGGTGTTATATTCGTTGGCAAAAACGCCAAGGCACCAAGAATACACTTATGCACTGCATGCATCGCCCCACCTCAGGTTTCACGTTGGTTGAGATGGCCCTGAATTTTTTTTCTTTCCAATTATTGTTATTGTGTTGTTCACTGCCGCCGGTACAACCGTGCCACCCTGGGGCCTTTGGGGTGGCACAGTGTTAGGTTACCGGTTTCATGGCGTTTCTGGTTTCTGGTTTTATGCTCTCCCGAACCACAGTTATTTCTCAGGCTTCGAGGCGTTTTGGTGAGATTTACGGACAAAGCTCGGCCTAACCAGTTCTGCTGTTTAAATGACTGAAAATTCACCATCCCGCGCATCCGGAGAGCACAAGGTAGATGTTTCCAGCGTGTTATTTTAGACTGCCCAATATACCCCCGGCTAAAACGTGAGTTGTACCACAAACAATAGCAGTGGCTAACCATATTATGGTGGGTCCAGAAAATACTAGGTATATGGCCTGACGCTGAACGTCAAAATAAGGTTGTCCGTGCCTTCAATGCATTCTATAACTCAATAGGTATCTCTTCAAACTAATAACGGGTAGTTTAAGCCTTTCGCCGCGAATTCCAGAAAACGAACCCAGAAGGACCAACTAAACCTCGGGAACCTTGTGGACGTTGTCGTGTACTTGTGATTTCTTTAATTGGGTGTATGGCCTTTCGTTCAGCGAAATGGAGTAGCCGGGGTTTGCTGGCTTCCAACCCTTCCTCTGAATAAACCAGTAAACCCAGCTACCTACCTATTTTCTAAAAGACCCAGATGGGTTCCTAGGAGTAAAAGCTTTAAACATAGCTTGACTGGGACCAAGGATTCAATACATGGCATGACTTACACTGTATAAACCTACAGTGTCGAAATATTTACAATATAAGCAATACGATGTTCCCTCGAATGCGTACCTTGTAAAAAAATGGAAAATTCAAATTCGCTAGATACGAGGATAAGAAATTATAGCAACCAACATACAAAGTTTGAACACAATAGCGAACAGTGTTTGCGAAAGAAGAAACAATTCCGTACCATCTCCACTCACGTGAAACCTGGAAAGGGGCAAAGCATGCAGTGTATAACAGTATTCTTGGCGCCTTGGCGTTTTTTCCCATGGAGATGAATCCGTTGGGGGGTAGAGCCTAGAGGTATGCAGGTTGGCTGAAAAAGTCTAGTTTCTTTGAAGCGGGAAGCGTTCTAGTGTGAGGCGTTGGAAAACGAGTGTCCTGGTGGGTTCTTTTAGTAAGCGTTTTTTCCCATGGTGTTGTCACTTTCTAGCGCGAGTCGTTGTAAAACGAGTGTTCCGGTGTTTTATCACCATGACTGCAAAGATGACAATGACAGGAGACGCAGAAATTCCGAGCCCCTAAGAGGTTTCGCCCTAAAGTAGTGACCGATGATTGGCTTAACATACAGGACAGCGATTCCGAATAAAACAGAATCAGATCATTAGCTACAACCTAACATAATTGACATTCAGTGTAGCAGGTTGCAAACTAAATACTATATACGAAGACACTGCGGTAAGCAATGTAGTTATTTAATTCAACGCAAATTATTCTTGCACAGCTGATATTCAAGGCACAGCGTGGACATAAAACCATAGCGGTGGCTTTAAACAAGTAAGCCTACAATCAGTTAACGCGCTGAAATAAACCGCCACCAAATAATGTCTTTCTTTGCGAACGGCGTTTCGTAGAAGGAGGATTCTGTCAAGACGTTTCGTTGAATTAAATCGTACACATCTAGAGACGCGTCTTTTGCGCGGATGGACAAAAGAAAAGCGAGGCTGTTGTATTATATTCACGCTTACTGCATTTAAAGTTGGTATTTCGACAGCAATCTTCTGTTCTTATTTTGTTGCACACTGTAGGTATCCATGCCGCTCATTTATTTCTTTCAAAACAAATTTATACCTATGAAGGGCTTAGCTCTTTTGGTTTTGCGGGATAGTTGCATGCATTTTTCTTAACATGGCAAAAATGTATGCATTGTTTAAGTTGCTGCCTTTCAAATGCTATATGCAAACACGGCTCCAGGACACACAAAAAAATAATCAGTCATTTAATGAGGAAGACGGCTGAAACACCAAGCTTTCTCTGGTTTAAATGAAGAAAGTGGGCGCTTACGATTCGTTTCTTTGAATTCGATTTATTCAGATGTTAGAGAAAGCACGCAATTCTGAACTATTTATTAGAGATGTTCTTGCTCGCAATTCTGCGTTATTTTAGGCCAGCGGATGGTTATGCGGCCTTTCCAAAAATGTACATTTGTGGAATATGAGCTGACATATTCGAAGCTTTTAGTCAATGTTGTTCTGTATTTATTTTTTTCTAAGGACTTAATTTATAGAACAAATCAGTAACAGTATCATCGTGTTTTTTTTCACTGGTTTCTTGTAACGACTTATTGCCATATTTTTTTTAGCAAAGCTTTGAGCAACCTGCGACAACAGCTGAGTAATATAGCGCCACGGCCTGCGTATACCAACCAATGAAAAAGGATCGACGAGCTAACCTCATTAAATAATCGCCGAAGACATTGTTTCAAAAACACGCGCAATTATAATTTCGCTATTTCAATCATGTCTCCAGTGTTATTTTTCGGAATTTATTATTTCAGCCTTTGTTATTTTAGAATATCTATAAGATGCACACTTTTTATTTGGTGAAGTAATTTTTGTAAGTTTGTTCTTTTTATTCTTGGGCGTTCAAAACTTCATTGGACCAACTGCGTCCAGATAAAATGGGTCAGCTTGTTTTGCCTTAGTCTGTGCGTATGCTTTCGTAGTACCTGCGAAAGTCTCTGTAGGTTTTTTCTGCCAGGAATGCTGCAGATGAGAGGGGGGGAAGGGAGAGTAGGTGGCGGCCGAACAGCCCTAGGGAAATAATTGAGACGCATTGTACAGGACACTTTAGACTCGCCAACTTCACGTGCGTGCCTCGGCTCACGGGGGAAGGTCGACGAACCCAAATTCCAAGGAAGGAGCTCCGGGCGCCCCGCGGACCAGTGACGGTCGTCATGGTATTGGCGTGGGTCGTCATCTTTTGGAGGGTAAAAACCTGATGCGGTGGGAAAATGGGAGTGTAGAAGAAGACGTTGAACAGAGAGGCCTGCCGGCTTGAGCCGATAGCTGGCGTGTTGCCAGAGTTTAGTCATCGCCTTGCAATATACGCAAAGTTGTAATAAACGAGTGATGGCACAAGCAATCATGATATAACGAGCCGGAGAATTCAATCTCGTCTACATCGTCGGTGCAGCCGCAACGAGTCCCAGTGTCCCCCTCGGGGGTCACGGAATCCGCACAAAAAAAGAACGTGAAGGATATGACGCGAGTAAATCAACACAGCCGCTGCTTGAGCTGGCGAACATGGGTATGTCGTGCCCGCTAATTAAAGTGATGAAAATGACTGGAAAAACAACCAAGAAGGGGGCCCTCCAGCTGGTATCCGGTCATTTCGGTGTATATGTCGGTGCACGGACATTGCGGTCTGTGGACCACGACACAACCCGAACGCCCTTTGCCAGTCTATGAATCCCCTTCTCAAAACAACCGCGTTATTTTCACTCGTGTTTACAATCCCTCCTTTCAAACGCACATGTCAGCATTTGCCCCCGTCCGTGTAACCTCGACTGCGCCCTCTCCTCGATGAAAACGAGAAGGGGGGAGGGGGGTGCGGTCAGCTTTTGTTGCACCCAAGAGGAACAAAGGGGCAAATCCCTGCCCTGGACTATACAATATCCTCCCCCCCCCCACCCCCCCCACATCCTGCGCTTCCCCTGACACACCAGCAACAACCGGGTATTCCAGGGCGTGCCCGGGGACGTACAATGCGTGCACGTGCTTTCAAACAGGTCGGTTCTTCCTCCACGACAATATCGCAGGCTTGCCTGGAGAAAAAACTAGGCACAACAGAGTTTGAAAATTCCGTTTATCGTGACAACGCAGTATACTTAAAACTTTTCATGGGATTTTCTGCATTTTTGCGGGCAAGTGAATGTTTGTAAAACTGCTTTATTTGTAAACGGAAAGTGCCCTTTATTTTCAGCAAATGTCATTAAGAATGCATTATACCGTAGTGAGCACCGCCCAAATGCCTTACTAATTTGCTTGCCGTAAAAAAAGAGCGAATATAAATTAACGACTTTTTCTGAATAAAAAAAAACATGTACAAAAGAAGGTGTTCCTTGAACGAATTATAAAACAAAAATATACAAATGCTCGACTTCTAGAATAACTGGCAAAAATCAAACACGGCATCAGCATAAAACTGCAATCACTTCACTAGATTGCTGTTCGTAACCCCCGTTATGCGGAAATAAAAAAAAAACGGCTTTTTTAAACTATAGCAGTCGCCGAAAACTTTACATACTGAAATGTCCGTGCATTGAAATGTCTGTGGACCGGTATGTCCGTGGACCGATATGTCCGTACACCGATATGTCTGTGCACCGAGATGCCCTGCACCGAAATGTCCTACACAGAGATCCGGACATTTCGGTGTAGGACATTTCGGTGCAGCACGTGTCGGTGCGGACATTTCAATGCACAGACATTCCGTGCACGGCCACTTCGCAGCCCCGTCTGGCCGTGGTGGGGTGCAGGAACAAATGGTCCCAGAACAAATGGCCCCGGGACGTATAAACAAATGACTCGAACTTCAAAGTACGAACAAATGGTCCCGGAACTTATGGCCTCAGAACAAATGGTCGCGGGCACCTCTTCGGGCAAAATTATTCCACAAAACCTTACCTTGGTTCTTTGTTTAAATATGTTGCATCTTGATGAAGTGTTGTATCGCCTTCTGTAACAAAAACTGCCAGTAAACCATCGCTTCATTTTGGTATGCATTTTAGCGCAAAGGCAAATGCATGGCGTAACACGGTTGGCCTGTTTCTTGTTATTTTTTATTTGTGTTTCCGCTGTCTTTTTCCGGCTTTTCATTTCATTCTTTGTTGTAGATGTTTGAAAATACATTTTTAGTCCTTTAGTTGTTTGCAATATCTTACTTTTAATTTCTTTCGTATTATTTATTTATTATTTATTTCTTTTGTATTTATCAAAATCACGCACTACAGTTTATCTCTATTTACGCTATTACAGCTATTAAAGCGTTACATCCGCTAATTATATATTTTTGCTAGTTCTTCCCACTCCTCTCCGAGGTTTTCCTTGTCACAGCAACTACACTAACAGCAACAAAGTCCAGGCACGGCCAGACTCCACGCTCCTTTCTCATTCAGGAAGATAGTTTATGAGTCCGGCCGTGTTCCAGAAAGGCACACCTGTCGCGAGGAGCCGCCGCGAGCAAGAGACGTCGGTGACAGGCGGAGTTCCGAGACATGGGCATACCTGATTACGACTACCTCACGCACCATCGGCTGGGCCGCTAGTCTTACGTGGCTATCACGACATTCAGCACCATGACAAATTTCTTCTAAAGAGGGCAACGAGGGCCAGCTCAAGCAAAAGAAATATTCTACCGAAGCGAACCACCTACACCCCCCCCCCCCTTCCCCGCCCGCTCCTTCCTGTTTGATTTCGCTTTTTAAGGGTCGTCCCAAAAAGGCAAGTCCAACGGCGTGGCGCATCAACTTGCATCAATCGTTGGCTTTTCATTGAACCATGACAAGTGACTGTATTTGGTTCTCGCAATTTCTGGGAAAGTAAAGCCATCAGAAAGACGAGCGAAAACACGTTTTCGTATTTGTGCAAATATACCGCATATATTCGTACTCAAATGCAATTCCGAACAATAAAGTTTGTTGTTGATGGTGGATGAACAGTTTCGGTGAGCTCACCTGCTGCCTTTAGCGATTGTTACGCTCCCGCAGCAAGCCGGAAAAATTAACAAATCATGTTAGCAGCAGTCTTCTAAACCTTGCAGCAAGATACGAGGAGTATTATTAGCTACATTGCATATTTTAGAGAAAAAAAAGTATCTAAGCTGCAAGCTGCCAAATTATCAAGGTCCAAAATCTTTATTAGCGCCGCTTCGCTTGGTCCGAATTGCAGATATCCAAGCCTTTCAGATGGAGAGCGCAGTAACGCAGCTTAGATAACGAAATATACCATTCATTATGTAAAATTATTTATTGAAATAGCGATAAATCGGCGAGCGTGATGCACTAGTACAGCTCTATGTTGTCTACTATTCAGCACTACCGGCCCATTCGCATTTTCGATACTTCCTAAATAATACTGCCACAGTAAATAGGCTCCCCGCAAAGGCTCAAGTGGGACTCGCTTCACAAGCTTTAATAAAGAGAAGAACAAAGCAAAGGAAGCGCGGGAGAACATGCACGTTCGACTACAAATTTGTATGAAGCATTTAACTCAAGTAAATTCAGCCTTAGCAAATATAGTATTTACAGGGTGATCAAAGTTAAGTCGACAGGTTTCTTTTTAAATTAGGCGTTTAATTTTACGTGAAGACCACCTCTGCAGTAAGCTTATGCGTCCAGGGGGACACAGAATGAGGGGCTAAATATTGATTGATGTCACGGAACAACTATGTGGACAATGCCCCATAACGCCATAACCCGTCACTGAAGACGACGAAGAGCTAGGATGCGGCTGGCCCGAGCGATCATCGCCGCTTGTAAATAGATCGCATCGCTCTGCGGCAACATCATGTAAATACATCACTTCATCGTCGCCCATGGTTCGCCTCATCATTGTCCTGCCGCCACGTAACATTTTGGTGTAGGTGTGGGGTCTGTGGCTTAATTAACTAAAATTGAATAATTAACTTTTTTGTGGCTGCACTAAGCAGGCACGTTTGTATTGAGAAGTTCCATGTAGTTTCATTTGAAAGAATTCTTCTAGAGCATCCGTACTCCGAGATATCGAACTGCGAAGTTTAATTACCGTTCGCATGATTACGCATGCTAGACAGAGACGACCGGCGCAAAGCTCCTCCCCTTTGTTCTGTTTCGATTGCGGTTCTAGCTGAGTACTGCAGATTGCGATAACGCCAGCCAAGACTGAGAGGATACAAGTTATCACTTTTTCTTATGCCTCCACCTCGTTGTCGAACTAAACATTGTACACAGCAGGCGCGTCACAAAAGGGAGGAGCTTTGCGATGGTCTTCACTGTCTTGCATGCGTAATCATGCGAACGGCAATTAAACTTTACGGTTCGACATCTCAGAGTACGAATGCGCTAAAAGAATTCTACCAAATGGAACTGCGTGGAAACATGATTGCCTCTAAATTTTCAATACAAACATGCCTGTTTACTGCAGCCGCTAAAAAGTTAATCAATCAATTTAGGTTAATTAAGGCACGGACATATATAGTTACCACCTCACTGTGTGTCCCCCTTGGCGCATAACCTCACTGCAGCGGTTGTCTTCACGTACATCTAAGCGTCTTTCAGAATAAATGTCGACTTAACTTTGATCAGCCTGTATATAGACACATGCAAAATCCATTGTGCACAAATACAGACATATAAATATAAATACACTGACCCCTCCCTCCTTCTCTCATAGAGGCGCCCACGCATAGGTGCAGTAGTGGTGGGACCTTTTTTTCCTACTTTGAAGTAGGGACCATTTGTTCCGGGACCATTAGTTCCGGAGCCATTTCTTCCATGACCATTTTTTACGCGACTGGGCGTGGTGTAGTAGCGGTGAACGTATGGTGCGAGAAAATCAACACGGCCGCTGTTTGAGCCAGCACGCGTGCCCCTGTCATACCCATGAATTCAAATGTTGAAAAAAAAATTGAGCGAACGCGTTCCTCAAACGACCACGTAATTCGTGGGTCGAGTGGGAGAGGGCAGCAATCGTTGGATGATAAATACTATACCAGTGCAGGGGCCGGAATTTCTTAGCCCGGCCCAACTCCGCTTGGTATAGACACGGCCAGGGCAAGGCCCGAGCCCGACGAAACATTAGGATAAAAGCCCGAGCATGGCCCAAGCCCGAAGGCATTTTATAAAAGAAACCCGAGCTCGCGCACTGTTTTTAAAGCTCAGCCCGAGTCCGCCAGACTCCAAACATGAGCCCTCAAAGTTTGGTCATTTTAGCCTAAAATAAGCATAGTATACTGAATTTACAGTTGTTCAATAATTACACCTATATGTGTACAACATAAATATCCTGACCTAAAAAAATGTATCTTTACGGAAAATTTTGGTAAAACAGCCGCTGCATTTGCGACAGTATTCGAACTTAAAGCACAATGAGGGTCACCTAAATGAGGCTGAGAAAAGTGGATATTTTTATTTATGCATTTCTTGGACAGATATTCCACGTTTCGTTATTTATTTCAATTCCTTTCCCGAAGAACTAACTGTCTTTCCTATTTGTTTTTGACGCTAGCACACCCTGCCGAGAGCTAGTTTAACTTGTACTTCTCTCAATTTAATTTGCCAAGGTTCGTTGTCGGTTTGTACCAGGTGTCTATCCAAGTCGATGCTTCCATGCTCACAAAGTTTTCTACTCAAAAAGTCGCTTTATGGGCAAAAAGCTTTAAGAAAGACCCAAGGGTACGTTGCTTATCGTTGGTGGTATGGTCTGCACAAAGTGCGATGTTCATGTCACATTTGTTTATTTTGTTTTAGTTTGAAAAACAGAGGAAAGAGACAATCATGTACTGTGCTCTCGTTTTCTGACCCTTTCTCTCCCACTATGCTGATGAAGTCCATACGTTTTCTTTTGTTGGCTTGAAGGCTTCCTGAGTGAAATGCGTCATTTTATTATTTTTTTAGCATCGCCACCGCGACAGACTGACAGCGCTTCACTTTTTTGTTTTCATTTTACCCAAACGATCAACGAGCCGAAATTTTGTTGTCAAGATTCTAAATTTGCGGCACACGACTGCCGGGATTCAGGGTTTGCCCGGGCCGGCTCGGCCCAAAAAGTGTTTTCGTTCAAGCCCAACCCCGGCCCGGGCCCGAGAAAATGCATGCTACCCAGCCCGAGCACGGCCCCGGGCCGGGCCGGGCCGGGCTCGTCCTTTTGGACCGTCCCGGGCCCGAGCTGTGCCCTAACTAGAGCACTACCCGGGCAGCAATTTCTAGGCCCGGCCCGAACCTGCCTAATAGAGACACGGCCCTCGTCTAGGCCCGGCCCGGGCCTGGCAAACTTCTAGAATGTGGGCCCGAACCAGACCCGAGCCCGGCAGAATTTGATAAAATAAGCCTGAGCCCGCCAGACTGTTGTTAAATACCCTCCCTAGTCTGAGAGGCTGTACACATGAACTCGAAGAAGTTTGCTGTTAGCTTAAAAAGCACAAAGCGAATACGACTCATTGGGATTTAAATTTCGATTAAACTGGGACCGAACTATGTACAACTCCAATATCCTCACTTAAAAACTGTTTTTGCAGTAGTCGTGAAATCCATTTGCCACTTCATTTGCCAGTCTTCAAAATCAAGACACACCGATGATACTTTAAATTATTCGGAGCAAGTGGATAATTTTTTTTAAATATTGTAATCCTTCAGCAGATACTGCAGCTTTCGCTGTTCCATTACTTGCTGAAATTTGAGCAGACGATGCGTCCGGTTTCACCTCTTCATTCTAGTATTTTTCTCTAGTTACGTTGGTAGCAATATTTTATTGGCGCTTCTGTTCTTTTTTGCCTTTCTTCATGGTTTTAAAAATATTCTTTCCGTAAGAAATCGTGGGCCCTGCTTCAAATATTGGTCCTTCAAACTCTGCACATAGTGCAAACTGCAGGTCGTGTTTGTTCTGTTTGTGTTTGTTTGAAAAGAAAAGGGAAAAGACAATCACGTTGTACTGTGTGGCTAGAATGCCGTCGTTCTCTGGCCCACTCTCTCCCTCTATGCTGATGGGTCCCAGATGTGTTTTATTGATATAAAAGTTTTCTAAGCGCCATCGTCTTTTATCATATCTTTTAACAGCGCCATAATGAATTTACACTTGACTTCTTTTTATTCTCACTTAACCTGAAAGATCAACAAAAATGTTTTTGTTGTCAACAATTTATAATTCGCGGCACAGGATTGTCCGGCCTCAGGGATGGCCCGGGCGGCTCGGGCTGGCACGGCCAGAAAAAAATTTGGTCCAAGCCCGAGCCCGGTCCGGGCCCGAGAAAATGCGTACTACCCGGCCCGAGCCCACCCTGCCAGTGCACTACGTCAGACTACCTAGCTGCGCCAACTGTTTTAGTGTTTCAAGGCTGTGCCCTTGCGGTGTGCTGTTTTGTCGTGTGCTGTTTTGACGCCGTGCTATTCTGTCGCGTGCGCTTTTGTCGTTGTGCTTATTTGTCACTGTGCTTTTTTGTCGTGTGCGGTTTTGACGCTGTGCCCTTCTGACGCTGCGCTGTTCTGTCGCGTGCTGTTTTGTCGCGTGCCCTTTTGACGCCGTGCTGTTATGTCCGTGCTGTTTTGTCGCGTGCCTTTTCGTCGCGTGCTGTTCTGTCGGTATACCAGCCACAGTACGTTAACTGCACTGATGCCGGTAACAGCATGTCGCGCAAGCAGATGACTCAGTCGCGCTGTGCAGCAGCACAAACCCAGCATTTTGGCTCCAATGCAGCCACATCAAAGTGAGCCCGCGCGCAACCACCAACCATCCAGGCTTCAGCGGAGCCTTGCTTAATTATCAGCGTCAGTTGACACCAAAATTAATTTATTAAACAGTGCTCACAAATCGTCGTTCCTTAATTGCTGTGCCTCTTTTATTTCGAATACAGAAAATATTCAGTTCTTTCTAGAGTTAGAATACATGTATTGTCCATGTCCTGATATCTTCTGTTGGGCGGCTTACCTGCAATAAACGGGGTAGGACGGGGAGTGGGGTGGGGCGGGAGGCTGTTGAATTTCACAAAGATGAAAGTGCCGCTTTTAGCCAATTTCATTTAGGACAATCTTCCTGCGCACTTTCATGCTCTGAATCAATCAACTGTTTTTATACAGTTGCTTGACCAGTTTTGTTGTATATAAAACCGGCACGAATGCCTTTACGAAGCGTTTTGGTACTCCACAAAAACTGAGGAGAATTCATAAGTTCCTTCACACAAAACGTATGTCCAGTATTTGCCCATTTTTCTTCCGAAGAAATTTTCTACTCGATCAACTTTTTTGGTGTTCTTTCACAGGGCTGATTCTAGGAGAGATCGAACAAGTGCTTACATTTTCAATCATTTTTTATGTTGTTTTCATGAGTTATGTGAACACCACTTATTAGCCCAAAAGAACTTATTTTCCTCGAATGTCGTACTACGGTAAAAAAATTCTTGACTCTTTACGAATGACGCCTTGCTTCAGGTGGCTGCAGTTGTATCCCTCTGTGTTCACGCAAGGAAAAGCATAAGGCTAGAGCTTCATAATTTGTTTAAAACCAATAACATAGCAATGGTAGTATTCATAAAGCAAACTTTGCATACTGCAACGAATAAAACAATAAGTATTTCATCGTTCAAGTTTGAATGCGGAAGGTTCTCAACCCGTCGGAGGTGAACTTGCGGATCCGCAAGATAATTTATTTATTTATTTATTTTTTATTTATTTAGTTTTCTATTTATTTATTTATTGGTTTATTAATTTATTTATTGCTATTATTTATTTTTTATTTATTTATTTATATTTGATATCGGCTTGCCTTTGCATACATTACAGCAGGGAGATACATATCTCTAAGCATAAAATATAAGAAAAATAACAAAATACTTCCAGAAAGCGTGGTGAAAATCGTCATTATAAACAGTTGGTACAATCAAACGTGGAAGATAATTACACTCTCGTATTGATCTAAGATGAAATGAATCGCACGAGGCGTCACCTTTAAAGGAAAGCTAATAATTTGCTTTAAGCTAGCGGTCCCACTTTCGGATATGTAGAATGGCGCTTGGATATACTTCTCTCCTTCTATTCGAGTTTTCGATTGATAGATATTGCAAAAAAAGTTCAACCTTAGGTTTCGTTTCTGATCTCTCCCGTCTTACCATTCAAGTTTACTTTTACTTTCCCTCCTGCTAAGTTGCGCGTGCCAATTACCTAATACGAATCGCACTACCAACTCTGTATATTTTCGAGCGTATCAACCAGCTCTTTGGTGAAGGGTCCCAGAAACACAATCGCACTCAAACATTGAGCGCACATGAGTAAGATACGGTTGTTCTTTTAAGGTAGATGGAGGTTCGCTGAAATTTTATCTCAGAAAGCAAGAAGCACGTGCAGCCGTACCTTTGTGTTGTGAACATGCCCATTTAAACTCGAACCTCTCGTTAAATAAACTCCTAGTTATTTATATTCCCCGGCCGTTCCTAATTAAAGCAGTGTAATTTACGATATATGTATTCAATTGGAATGAACGTCTTCTTGTAAAGGTGACGATAACACTATTTTAAACATTCAACGACTTTTCTGAATCAGCACAACAGGATGTTAATAAATTAGAACCATGCTGCAGGTATTCGGAATCACGTTCATTCACTATACAGTCCTGTAAACTACACAGTCATTCACGAATATTTTGAACAAACATTTCAGGCCAATAGTAATAACATTTATACATAACACAAACAAAAGAGGGCCCGCAACTAACCCTTGGGGAATTCCCGAGGTCAAGGAAACATACCCAGCCGAACAACCATTCAGAGCGACCGACTGTTGTCTTAGAGAGATAAACTCGGATATCCATGCAATAACCGATTCATACAGTTTATAGCCTGCAATGTAGTAACAAAAAACTGATATGGAACACCTCAAAATGCTGTTTTGCAGTACAAGAAAATACAGACAACTACTTTAAGCTTAACTATTGCTAGAGCCAAATCGTGCTTGAACTCAAAAAGCTGCGTTGAGCAAGAAAAACCCGATGAAATCAATGTTTGCCAGGATGCTGGCGATTATGTTTAAGCAAATGAGTCATTTCCGAAGTGTAGCTAAGCTCACCTTCAAACAGTGACACTAAATTACATCCAGGTTTCGTCATTCAAAAGGCTCTGTTGTTATGGCAAGTTTAAAATAACATGTGTTTCTCAATAGACAGTTATAAAATCTCATGAAGCAGGGCACGAAGTTGAGCCTACCAATGCACGAGCTTAGCCTCTTCTATGTTGATCACCAACAAAATAGTGTAACATTGTTTTTCGCAGTATAATAGTAAGAAGAATAGCCGCAAACTTGCGCTTTTTGCGCGCCCATGCCTTGGTTTTGTGGGGAGTCCTTGACATGGCGCCGGTTGAGCTCCTGCGTGGCGGCCGCTTGCTCGACGCCCTTGAAGGCCAGTTATTCTGGTGAACCATCTCCATCTCGGATCGGACATCTCTGCCGGGTCGATGTCTCCAATGCTCTCCATTTCTTGAGGGGGCGAATAGCCTCGAGCTGATGCGTCGACGAAGCCGGCGGGCGAGCCGTGGTAGCGGCTATGCCTGACGAAGCTTAGCTCACCCGTCGGTGTGGCAGGGACGTACCCAGAGGGGGGGCCCGGGGGGCCCGGGCCCCCCCCGAAATTTTTTGGGCCATACCCCCCTTTCCCGCGCCATCTCTCATCGTCCCTCACACACATTCTAAAGCGACGCCATACAAATCCTGGGCTTGATAGCTATTTGAGGCATTTTTTTTTCGGAATGAGCCAAATCCACCTAAGGAGAATTTGAGGGGGAAAAAAATGAAAGTTTGGAACCGGACCTAAATGCAGTGCTGTCAAAACTATTAAATGACATGCTTCACATGTCAGCTAGGGGAAATCTATAGCGACAAGTAATTAAGAATTAAGCGGAGAATTTGAGCAATATTAAGATAAGTTCAGATTTGGCTCGTACTCATTCGAAACCGACAAGTTGGTGCGGCATTCTTATGAAAACTTTATTGGAATCGACTTGTAAGAACGGTACGATACAGTTTTAAGCAATAAAGGCAATAAACATGCAACAGAGCTTAAAAAACAGCTCTTTTCGAATGGCTCCGTGGGGTACTTTTTTTGGACACGCCTGAAAACACTCATGAAGCTCTTCATTGCCTTGCCATAAATTTCCAAAACGCTTTACAAGAAGCCTGCTCAAATCATCTTCCATGGCTTGCCATGGCTTGTAAAAGGCAGATAATTTGTTAGGTACGTAAATGGGAAATATGGAGTAATAACAATAATAATAACCAGATTTCGTTCCCTTCCGCTTCCGTTCACGTTATCATATTCGTGTGTCGGCAGATCATTTGGCGATCTCCTCATTGCTGTCTGAACTCATGATAAGCCAGATCTCAAAAGCAAAAAAAATATATATATATATACGCAAAAACGCACAAAACAGCCCGAAACGTCACACCAACGCGAAATCCCATTGGGCAAATTAATTTGGCTCATTTTTGATCCATGCCACAGCAGGGTCTAGCTCATTTTCCACACGAAGTAAGATCTGCGTACACGTTTGCAGGGAATTGTCTCAACTATATTTATTTGCCACATTTTTTAGGGGAAAGTTGCCGGGATTTTCTTGGCAGTGCAGTTTTATCTGACTTAGTTGTGGTTTGTGGATTAGGTTCATTTGGAAAAAAAAGATGAATCATTTGGTGGTCAACGTGGGATTAAAAAAAAACAGGCGAGGTATTTGCTCCGTTAACGCGGAAGCCAGTACCGCTGTACACTGGCTTCGTGCGCTGCTACCGGCCTGCCACTTGCAATTCGCTGCACCCCCTTTACCCTGTTCGTCTGCAATTGGTACTTCGGTTCTCTCAGACAGCAGTAACTTATGGCTTGTTTCGCCAGGGTGGCAGTTTCAGCGGCTCGGGTCGCATATCTTTTGCTGGGGAAGAAAATGTTTGTCTTTGAACATTCAGCAAATCCCTCCATCCTAGCGCGCATTGGTGTCGGCCGATACTATCGCCCATGCCTGGTGTTTGTGGCTCAACGAATTCCTTCGCTGAGCCGAACTCAAAGCGCGTTTTTCACTAGTTTTCCTGGAAATGCTGCTTTTGTGTTTGTCGGTAAGAAGGGTAAGAAGTCTTCTTGCCGCAGAGAAACCCGCTGTAGGGTTTCTCTACGCAATGCCTTCCAACGTCCGGCTCGCGCACGTGTGCAGCGTCTGCCGAACAAGCCAAGGCGACACAAGGGATTGGAACCGGATGGCGACGAGCGGAGTGGCGCGAGGGGATGCTTGACCCCACCGTTCGGCGCCTCTAACATTACGCCCGCTTAGGGAAAGCTACCGTGGGAGTACAAAAGCCTTGTTGCACAGTCGGCGCGTCCGTCTGGACAAGAAGGATCGCTCAAAAAGGAAGCGCAACAACATTACCAAGCCCGGCGACGGCAGGGTGACAAAGTGAAGGCGCGCATCGCAGTTGCAATGTACGGCGACAAGAGACACCGGCGGCATTCCTTTGGACAACTAAAGGCAGTGACAGCGGCACTGTTGATTGACAGCCATTGTGGTTAATGGCTGCTAAGCACAACGGTGGTGTAGTGATGCCAGCGCCGGTGGACCCCGTCGGGGTGATGACCCTCCTCCCTTCTCGCCGCTTTGCCGTGTCCCCCAAGCCGTCGGTGGAGTGGCAGCCCTTTGGGACGGCCTTGCCGGCGACCTTCTACGCGGCTTTTGGCAAGACTCGTTTCCCCCCGACTTTCTGGGGCAGCGGACAGGGGGGAGCGGGGGTCAAAATCCTAATTGGTACGTGTGTTGCTGTGTGGAGGCTGCTTCGCTTGCGGCTGCATGCGCAATTTTGCTGAATTTGTCCGGAGCTGCGGCCAAGAGCGGTCGCATGAAGACTTGCTCTCGTGGCAGTTTCTGGGCGCCAGAGCCCCACGAATTTCTCGACAAACCGCGCGGCGGTTCGGCACCCGTTTTGGCCCCCGGGCCCCCATCAGGGATCATGCCGCGATACCCTTTTTGGGTGCTGCGGCACCTTTTAATTGTAATCCAGTTTTCATTACCATGTGTTATCTTATGTTCATGCTTCGTCGTCTCCTGTAAATAAGTATAAATAGACTTTTTCTTCATCATCTACTTGCCTCGCCTCATCATCGGGTCCTTCACCATCCTCCACGACGACACCACCCACCTCAACAACAAACCAAACTTTACTGGCGGGTTTATGGACCCCGAGCTGCATTCCTATGAACAGACCTCGAGAACACCGGGCTTCAGTGGGGAATCGCACGGAGTCTAAGTGGCCAATGGTCAACATGAGAGAGACGGGGTGCCGCGGGTGAACGTTGAAAATGAACCCGAGCCGGACATCTCGACGGACCCCAACCAAACTTTTGGCCGAGAGAAATTTCGGCTTGAAAATTGGACTGCGAACTGTGTGTTTGTATTAGAGAGGTTATGAAACCCCAGGTACATATGATAGCTTAGTCTCGCGATGTCGGAATATCGTCGAGGTGTCGGCAGAGAGCAACGAGTTTACTTCACCAACGGGCCGAACGAGAGGACAGAGGAGAAGCTCATTCCCGCCTTGCAGGACAAGCCACGCTGCGACGTCGAGGAAGCGACAAGGCGCACCCCTGGATACAACAAGGTTCTTTACAAAACTGCCAGAGGTAAGCGCTGACGCGCTGGCGCTTGCCACCGTTTTTTTATCTACATTTCCTGCAGTCCAGTGCGTCTCGATACTGCAATTTCCGAGGCCTGAATCATTGGTGCTTTGAATGGCAGACCGTTAAACGTCGAACTCGGAGGCTGTTTAGGGTAATAACACACGGAATTAGGCGTATGACATCTCCGATTTACCTAGCATTTTGTTTCCTTCCTTCATAACTAGTAGCCACAGGTTTTGTTTGGAGAAAAATATGGAAGCGCAAGAGGGTTGCCACGGAGATCTGAACTCTCGAGTGCCTATGCACTTCCGTTTCTGCCGACTTCGATTGCGTATAACGTGTGGGATGCTCCTGAAATGTATAGTTACTGTGCAGTACGCGTATTTATTCCCGTAAATATTGTAATTTCTGCCGTTCTTTTTTTTTTGCAAACTTCGCGTAGGGATCTTTAACGTGCGCAGAAATCTCGAACATACGAGTGTTTTTGCTTTTCACCTCCATCACAAGGGCGGATACAGTTAATTTCATTTCTCTATGCAGGTTTACGCGCATTTATGGTAAACGCTGCGCGTTTATCGTGTTTGTACTAGTAACGGCGGGTACCCTGCCCTCTCCCCTAATTTGCATAGAAAAGTTACCTTGGGTTGGGCCCCCCCCGAAAAAAAATCCTGGGTACGTGCCTGCGGTGTGGCACAGTCTTCTTGTGGCAAAAATGCATTCCGATGGCATGAAAGGTTCCCTGGTCATGTCCAGTGAGTCCTTGCTCCTTGCCCGTTCACCGAGAACACTCAATATTGTTTGACAAACGAAGTTAGTTCATTTAAACCATAGAAACACCGAGCGGATAAAAAATGCGTCTGGTCATTCGGCTCCCTAACAGTTCTTTCTTCACGCAGGGAAAAACTGGCCTACACCGGCGGGTCTCCTTCAAACACGTCTGTGCATGAATTCTCGGCGACTAGAACCGTGCCGTTGTTCGGCTGTACGCCGCTTACCGAAAGAATGACGTATAACCTGAGACCTTACGTAGGCTTGTCTCCTCTTGAACACCGGTTGCCGAAAATTCTGCGGCCGTTCGATTGCCGTAATTCGGCCGAGGACCGCTAACCGAATTGAAAATGTACATTCTGGGGCCGTGCGTCTGCAGGTCTCCTGTAGAACACCGGTTGCCCGAACAAAACGAATATTCTGCCGCCGGAGGCGCGGGATTCACCGTTGAAAGAGGGAATGTGAGGCAGCCGCGCTCCGGCCGGTCTCCTTTCGAACACCAACTGCCACAAGAATACGAATATTCTGTGGCCGGTTGCCTGGCGTGCTTCGGCTGAACACGGCTTTCCGAAGGAAAAACGGATGCTATAAAGCCGTACTCCGGCTGTTCTCTTTTTCAAGATTGGCAGCCGATGTGAACTGAATATCTGGCCGCCGGGTAGCTGCCGTTGTGCGTCTGAACACGGGCGGCCGGAGAAATACCGAAGCGCTGGTGGCCGAATGTTGGCCGCTCACCGTATGATCAGTGGCTGCCAGAACCTGGATGCTGGCCGGACATGCCAGAAAGCGGCCATAGGCGTGCCCGTCTTGGGACACACGTTCTGTGCCGCCTGGTGTGTGAGTGCCTTGAATTGATGGGACCACTCCTTCAAGATCCAGAATGTGTCGTGGTCCCAGTCCCGCGGTTGGTCACAACCGCCGATTGTGTTCTCTCTCGCGGACAGGAAACTGTCTTTTCTGTTATTTGTGCCAGTAATGCCGACGCATATGTGATTGCTATACCCGGTGGTACCTTCGCTTGCAAAGGCGTCATAATGCCTTCATGTGTAATCCGCTTTTCAGGTGGATCAGCTCTAATTGCCGCAACGAACACTACTTCTCGGTCTATTCTGCTTCCTCAAGGCACTACTGTTGCGTCTGTTTCCCAAGATGAAGTTGTTCATTTTCCCCTTTGCTCTGTTGCGCCTGTTCAGCGCACCTGTGTTCCAGAACTAACGTCCTCGTGCCTTACGTCCACTATCAGCCCTGAAGTCCCCGTTGAAAAGAAGGAACAACTCTCGGGCCTACTTAATAAGCACAAGACTTTATTCGACTCGCATTATACTCAGCTTGGATGCACATTAGCGGCATCCAACCACATAGACAATAATGGTTCGTGTATTATCCGCCGCCGCCCATATCGGGTTTCTTTGTCGGAGCACAAAATCATCCAAGAGAACGTTCACGACATGCTTCGGCGCGACATCGTTCGTCCTTCAGAAAGCTCTTGGTCATCGCCGGTTGTTTTGGTCCGCAAGAAAGACGGTTTAGTGCGCTTCTGCGTTGACTAACTGGATCTTAACAAAATAATTAGGAAAGATGTTTAACCTATGCCCCGAATCGATGACGCCCTCGACATGTTACAAGGCGCCAAATACTTTTCGAGTCTTGACCTTCGGTCGGTATTTCGCAGATACCCATGAACGAAGCCGATAAAGAAAAAACAGCTTTTGCCACACCGGACGGCATCTACGAGTTTAACGTGATGCCGTTCGGTTTATGCAACGCTCCAGCTACTTTTGAGCGCATGATTGATACCGTACTTCGTGGCTTGAAACAGAAGACCTGTCTTTGTTATCTTGATGACATTGTTATTTTTTTTGCCACTTTCACTGAACGTCTTCAACGTATGGACGAAGTACTGACCTGTCAAGCCCAAGCCAATCTCCAGCTCAACACAAAAAATGCCACTTCACCAGTACTTCCGTCAAAGTCTTGGGTCATGTTGTTAGCAAGGACGGAATCCGTCCCTGATAAGATCAATGCAGTTTCTAATTTTTCCCGGCCTCTTAGTCAAAAAGAACTCCGCAGTTTTTTTTAATTGGCTTCCTACTTTCGACGATTTATTCATAATTTTGCAACAATAGCTTCTGCACTTTACAAGCTGCTCTCATCCGGGACCTCATTTCTCTGGACTGAAGACGGTGAAACAGCTTTCAAAACCATAAAAGAAGCACTCACATCTGGACCTGTACAATGTCATTTTGACGAGGCCGCCCCCACCATTCTTCATACCGACGCCAGTGGGCACAGTCTTGGTGCTGTCCTTCTCCAACGTACCGATGCCTCCTCGGAACGTGTTGTCGCCTACGCGAGCCGCACTTTGTCCCCTACTGAAAACAACTATACCATAACAAAAAAAGAGTGCCTTGCCGTTGTCTGGGCTGTGCAAAAAGTTCGACCCTACTTGTACGGGCGGCATTTCTCGGTTGTAACGGACCACCAAGCACTTTGCTGGGTATCGTCTCTTAAAAAGGAATCGGGACGTCTTTGCCGCTGGATTCGGCGTTTGCAGGAGTATGACTTCTCTGTCACTTACAAGTCCGGCAGAACCCACAAGGATGCTGACGCTCTGTCCCGTTGTCCACAGTCATCCCCGCCAGATACTTTAGCCCCTTCCGATTCCGCAACAGCATTGCCAATGGCACCTCTGCACATCATCTGACAAGCTCCTCCCTTCTAACATTGTATTACAACGCGACCACACTTTCGGCCGACCACCCATCGACCACCTGGAAGGTTCAGGATCACCAACCAACGAACGTCCCCGCCGAAGACTAAACAAATTTTGTCTTCTGAATAGTGGAGCTTTTGACCACCTCAACTATCACCCCACCAGCGACAGATGGGTTCCAGTCATCCCTCGCTGCCTTCGGAACCAGATCTTAGAAGATTTCTATGACGACCCGACAGCTGGACATCTTGCTTTCCACAAGACGTACGACCCAATCAAAAGCCGGTTCTTTTGGCCGCGCCTTCCGGCCAGAGTCGCTAAATATGTTGCGTCATGCCCTTCGTGCCAGTTTCATAAACGCCCAACCACGGCCTCTGCAGAGATGTAACAGCCCCTTCCTTGTCCTCCTGCTCCATTTGACATTGTTGGCATCGACTTGTATGGACCTCTTCCTTTGACGCCGACTAGTCATCGGTGGATCGTGACCGCTGTGGACCATTTGACCACGTATGCGGAAACTGCCCCTCTCCGTACGGGTTGCGCTTCCGAGGTGGCAGATTTGTTCCTCCAAGCTATCTTTTTGCGCCATGGACCTCCTCGCACTCTTTTAAGTTATCATGACAAAACATTCCTTTTGGCAGCCCTTGCGGAAGTCCTTCGATCGGCCGGTACTGCCCATAAAACAACTTCAAGCTATCACCCTCAGGCGGATGGATTGACAGAACGATTCCACCGTACCCTCTCCGATGTTATTTCTTGCACATCGACCCCACCCACAAGGATTGGGACATTATTCTTCCCTTTGTCACCTACGCCTACAATACCGCCATTCAAAGTACCACCGGATTTTCGCCTGTTCTTCTTGTTTATGGCCGTCACCCTCCTTCTGTTCTGGACTCCTCTTTCTGTTCCTGCCCGTTATCTACAACAGACAACGCAGCGGATTATTTTTTTCCTGGCTAGCGCATTGTCGGAACCTCGCCCGATTGAGCACTGGGTCCTGCCAGAACGACCGAAAATCTCGCTATGACGCAGCTCACCGAAATGTCCCCTTTCAAACGGGAGATGAAGTGCTGCCTTCGACGCCTCTTCGTGCGCGCCAGGAGTGTGCCAAAAGTTTATGCCCCGCTTTATTGGCTGCTACAAAGTTCTTCAGCTTACCTCTCCAGTGAACTATTTAGTTGCTCCTACTTGTGCTGTCACCGACCGCCGGTGCCGCTGCGCGGATATTGTGCACGTGTCACGTATGAAAGCCGTTCGTCTACCGTTCTTCATCCTCTTGACTTTCGGCCAGGTGGCCACCTCGCCGCCCGGGGGGGGGGGGGGGGAATAGTGTGAGCCCAATCTCTCAGTCTTATCGGATATTGTGTCCTGCACTGGTCAATATCACCACAACCGTCACCAGCCAGGAACACTCCCATTACCATCATCGCCTTGCCGACGGGCGCGTTCGTTTCGGACTCCATCTTGGCTGGTCTCACACCAAAGCCGGTTGCACCGTGGCCTTGCAATGAACGCTTCACCAGGACCCCTGGTCGACGTCTCTGCACTTGACCTTCTGCTCGGACCTTGTGTGTTGGGCTGACAGCGAGAGTGGCAAAGCCCTCGTCTACCAGCAAGCCAGGCGTCTGCTATCTCCTTTACAATATATATACAGGGTGTCCTAGCTATCATGCACCAAGATTTAAAAAAAGAGCGAAGGAGTTACTCGAAGAAAGTCTAGTGCATAATGTTTGCGGTACTGTGGAGAAGTGGACAGTATTTTTTTCGTTAATTATAGTTGTTAAATAATTGTAATTAATTATCTAACTCGGTAATTACTGTCCTGATCCCCAAAGTGTCAATGAGGCACTTGTAGGTACCCGCCAGGGGCATCTAACTGCGGTATTTTCAGCGAAGAACTATTTGCGTACTCATTTATTCTGGCTGATAAAGAAAACCCACGAAATATGAAAAATACCACGTGACGACGCACCCGCGCGTATCGTAAAGCAGCGCCCCCAAATAAGTTGATTGAAAACAACTACTTCGCGTGTCACCCGCCTGAAGAGACAGCGTATCACCTTGATAATGGCATGCATGGAAGGAGGGAGCAGCAACAGCAAGATTCGCGGGGCACGTGTGCAGATAAGGCACAAACGCGGTCGCGATTGCTTCTGTCTTTCTTTTGTTTATTTAGTTCTGGCTAACTCCGACTCAGCCTGTTTGAGGGCATTGCTTTACGAAGCGCGCTCACGCGTGCGGAAGCGCCGTCACGTGGTATTTTTCATATTTCGCGGGTTTTCTTTATCAGTCAGAATAAATGAGTACGCAATTAGTTTCTGAAAATACCGCAGTTAGATGGCCCTCGTGGGTAACTACAAGTTCCTCATTGGCCCTTTAGTGATTAGGACAGTACTTATCGAGTTAGGTAATTAAATACAATAATACATTAAGTCTCATTAACGAAAAAAATGCTGCCCGCATCTCCACAGTACCGCAAACATTATGCACTAGGTTTTCTACGAGTTACGCCATTACTCTTTTTTTAAATCTTGGTGCATGATAGCTGGGACACCCTGTATATATAGCGAATCAGAATAGGAAATGAGGGGCTCGTAGAAATAACACAGAAAATAAATGTTGGCAGTCAAGAAAACCTCGGAAAGCAAAGGGGAGCTTGTGGTAGGCCATTGAAACATAAAGAATTTGGAAAGAAAGAAAGAACGCGAAGAAAAAATGCCCGCCAGGTGGGATCCGAACCCACGACCTACAGAATACCGGTCTGGTGCGATAACCACTAGGCTACTGGCGGGGCGATTTCCCCCCCCCCCCCCCGCTTTCTTGGGTATTTATGTCAATGTACTTTTTTTTCCTGTGCTTGGGGGTGGTAGCCAGCACCACTCTGACTTCTCGGGGGGAAGGGGACCTTCTTTTTAATCCCCGCGCCGTGACTCGAGCGTGTACGACATGTCCAGAGTGGTCAACCAGCGTTGAACCCTCTTAAGCTCCCTATGGCACCAAGACTGCCAGAAGAGAGGCCCTCGCTATGCGTGTAGCGAATCAGAATAGGAAATGAGGGGCTCGTAGAAATAACACAGAAAATAAGGGTTGGCAGTCAAGAAAACCGCGGATTCAAAATTATTTATCTGTTTCAATGGCCTACCACAACCTCCCCTTTGCTTTCCGAGGTTTTCTTGACTGCCAACACTTATATATATATATATATATATATATATATATATATATATATATATATATATATATATATATATATATATATATATATATATATATATATATATATATATATATATATATATATATATATATATATATATATATATATATATATATATATATATATATATATAAACAGAAAGAAATGCTGGAAGTCTACAACGCCAAAGCAGGCATAGGGGAATGGTTAGACTCGTTTTTTACCGTTAATGACGTTACATTATTTGTTATTATTAATATTGCATGAGAAAGAAAGAAAAACACGCGCCCAGAGTGGGGACCGAACCCACGCCTTTCGATTTGCTAACGGGCCCCTCATTTCCAAATCTATATATATATATATATATATATACATATATATATATATATATATACATATATATATATATATATATATATATATATATATATATATATATATATATATATATATATATATATATATATATATATATATATATATATATATATATATAGTATAAGTAAAGAGTCGGAGGATACACAGCAAGAGCAATAACAAACAATGTTTACTTACGTAGCGGCAACGGGACTTGCCTTCATCAGAGTAAAGTCTCTGTACTTATACTATTTCTGCGCGCTTTGTGAGTTTATCTTTCTCTAGATTTATATATATATATATATATATATATATATATATATATATATATATATATATATATATATATATATATATATATATATATATATATCAGTGTGTCAAACCGGAAAAAGTACCGGTTCGCGTATCACTGCATTATTGCTCTGACCACTACAATTCCTTTTGCGATAGCTATGGCGGATGTGTGCATTACTATCAGTATCTTATCGCACCGCCTGACCCCCGGCCGTCGTTGGGTGTGCTACAGCGGAATCTTATAACAGATTATGGTGTTACAAAATGAAAGGGAAATTTGACGCGCGGAGCATAAGATGGGACTTTTTTGGGTAGACGCTCTTTAATTCGTCCACAGCAGTACTCCCTTCCGGAACGAGTAGCAGTATAAGTAATGTAGTAAGTTGGGCAGTCAGTACAAGTGCACCTTCGAAAGAAAAGCAGATCTGAAAGGGCAAATCTGCAGAACAAGCAGAAAAAATGATAGCTGGGAGAATGGGGCAGGGTGAGGTACCGGCCTGCTGTTCTGCCCGTGTAATCTGCTTTAGTAGTGTTTCTGCTTCCAAGTCATGGTTGAGGGCTGCCGTTCCTTGTCAAGGAATTAAGTGCGCACCGTAAGAGTTTTCCCTGACATATTTGTTGCTATTTGTATCTGTAAAAACGAAACTTGTCCACTTTAATGTCCTCAAAAACTGACCACGGAACTCCCTTTCTTCGCATTGATGAACGTTTGGGAGGGTAAAGAGAAGCATAGAGGAATATCTACGCTTTGGTGCTTTTTAACTTATTGAGTGTTACTATCTTTTTCGTAATATTAAAACAACGTGATTCGCCTCTTCGTTTTTGTTGTTTTCCATGTAAACACTTAAAAAACTGCCGCATTTCATGTCCAGAGCTATATCTCTGCTCCGGGGAGCAGCCAATGGTAAAGACGTGCAGACGTATTTTAACCAGCTGCTTATATTAAACGTGGGTCAAAATCTCGTTACACGGATGTTCTCGATTTCCATCTACTTCAGAAAAACTGTCGTAAGGAAGGGAGATCGAGGCCACTTGTGGTCAGCAGCAAATGGCTTAGCCACTGAGCAGCACCAGCGATTACACTTGTCAAGTGGTGTCGGACCCTTTAAACAAATTATGAAATGCAAAACGTTAGCATACATCAGGTGTGGGCTTTCGTGTTTGCGCGGTGGAGCACTCGTGCAGTCTGACTGCTCCAACACAGTCGCAACTAGGGAAGAGCAAAGTCGTTTTATATCCCCTGCAAGCTGCCGAGAATGACATTTGGTTTGGTCAGCTTGCACTACGGTCGCGCTTTCAGCAGCAGCAGACCATCGCTACAGTGGTACTCATTCATTTGCCCTGTTGTTACATAGAGCGTGATAATATTCAATTGTCTGGAGGGGAAAGTGCGCGAGCGGGTACGAAGTTGATGGTACGTGAAAGAAAAAACGGCCTGAATTGCATAGACTGTGCAATATCAACAACGGAGGGTCGAACCGTTTCGGCATGGAATGGTAACCGTTATTTCTTTTTTCGGTTTAGTTCCGGTTCGGGTTCGCCGTGGTCAAAAACATGGTTCGGGTTGGGCTTCAGTTGCGGTTTTCGGTATGGTTCGACGCCCTGATATATATATATATATATATATATATATATATATATATATAGTAAAAAATGGGCATAGCTTCTAAGAAAACGCTTTATTGGTCGACACGTTTCGGTCGTATGCCGACCTTTATCAAGACAACATTTCGTATTTCTCTGCACGTATTTATAAGCTCGTCGTCCAACGACGCCGAAAAAGAGAGAGAGAGAGAGAGTGAGAGGGGGGATTTGAGGAGAAAAGCAACAACAAACACACCCTCTCGGCGAGTTGAGGTAAAGGTTAACAAAGAACAAAAAAGAGAAATTGAGAGGAGGAAAAAAAGGACACAAAAACAAACCCAAACATGCATAGGGGAGAGAAGAGTACACAAATCTTTCAAAACGCTGTCCTCTATCATTCGTCAGCTTGTAGAAAGAGTGACAGGGACCGCTCGCTTCAGAAGGGCGCCGCTCTGCTCAAGAAAGGAAAGCGCAAAGCAGTAACAGAAAGGATCTCACACAATCACTGGGGGCGCAGCATTCCAATGGTCACTGACATTACGGAAATAGTTTACAGGAAGCGGTCGTAGCCGCACACATGTTTCAGTGACGCCAACATTACAAACAAATAGGAAGGCTTCCTATTTCTTAGATAGATTTGCAGAAAACTGTGATAAGGATCGGGAGATGTTTCAAAAACGGAGAGGATGCATGCAGTCGGACTAAGCCTGTGTTACAACAACAACAACAAAAAAAAAAAAAAGAGAGAAAGGAGAGAGGGAGAGAGAGAGGAAGGGGTCGTATTTACAAGGCCACGGTCAATGTTGCTCCGGCATGGGGCAACGTACCTAACATGGGCTGAAAGTGCGGAAGGCTAGACAATCGCGGTTTCAAAAGGAAGGGAAAAGTATACACTACGGTGTTCAGTGGTTGGGGAGACTGGTTCCGAGGGATCCATATAGGCATGAACGAAGAATGTGTTTTGGGTGTGCACCCCGCAGATGGACAGAGTAGACACAGTACAAAAAAGAGCATTGCAAAAGAGTTAGCAACTGAACAGGAAATAGGTAGGGTCTATAGATAATCAAGGGTTAAACGTTTCTAAGAGGTGGGGGGAACGCGGCCTCCTTCCCAAGGACAAATCGCATTGTTAAGCCACAATAGGCTAATAAAGCTGCTGTATTTGAGGAGTTTCGGCGAATTCTGATGGTAAACTCAAGGGTAGGGTTAATGAAGAATGTGATAAAAATTATGAAGTCGCTAATTTTAATCGAGGCATAAGCCCGTTAGTTTTCCGTAACTTTCATTAATACCAAGCGTCGCTGACCCAAACTTAGAAATGAGATAAGATTCCCGAACCTCGCGGTCGTGGAGGATTTTGAAAGCCGATTCTAAGGTTGTTGCTATAAGATGTTCAAATGCATGACCGGGACCGGGACAGGTGCAAATAAGGGCAACTTTTTGCATGACAGCGGTGATTATGGAATCGTATTCGGAAGGGCGTTTCAGATTGGCCGATATGTTTCTGCCTACAAACAGTGCACTCTAGCAGGTATACGACATTAGCAGAGTTACAGTTGAAATTACCTTTTATATTTACGTAATAGTGTGAAGCCGTGCTGGTGGCAGGCTGTGTAGTGGTCATTAGTGGGCACACTTTACATCGGCGTTTATTAAATGGCATGCAGCCAGTAGTTTCCGGTCGGTTGGTACGAGAGTTACTATGAAAGTCACATAAAGTCTTATTACGCCTGTAGACAACGCGTGGTGGTTCAGGGAATATGCTTTTTAAGCGTTCACTTTGAATTAGAACATTGTGATATTTTCGTAGTACGGTTGACACTCTTGGAGCCGAGGCTGAGTGGGTTAGAACTAAGTTTATTTGCGGGATTATGTTCGGGGCTTTTTCTTACAGATTTCGTTACGGTCTAATTGGTTGCCTCGCACAATAGCGTCGCATATATATATATATATATATATATATATATATATATATATATATATATAGAAAAAAAGGGTTGGCAGGCAAAAAAACCTCGGAAATCAAAGGGGAGGCTGTGGTGGGTCATAGAAACAGATGAAGAATTTTTCGAGTCAGAAAAAAAGTGGTGAAAAAATGTTCGCCGGGTGGAATTCGAACCCACGTCCTCCAGAATACCTGTCCGGTGCGATATATATATATATATCTATATATATATATATATATATATATATATATATATTTAATATTTTTATATATGTACTGCGAATCAGAATGGGCAATGTGGGAAATGAAGGGCTCGTTGAATGAAGATAGAAATAGAGGAGGCAGTCAAAATCGTCGACACAGGCAAAGAATCACAGGTGCAGGACAATTTTTCTTCTCGACACAGATACACTGTTGGAATATATGACAGATCGAAAGGAATCGGAAGAATACATGCTTCCCGGTGTGGACGGAACCCACGATCTCCAAAATAACAATTTGTATACTGAGCGCGCTGGTTCCTATCAAGATTTTTCGAATAAGCAGTGGCCGTGAACGTCGAGCTCTTGAGTGAACCTTGGCCCTCACTTGCATTTGTTGTCGCTCGAGAATATCTGCATCCGAACGCACCTTTGTACAACTGGATTGATAATGTATTCAACTGCATTTGTCGCAAAACATTCTTAAGGTGCATTAAACGCATTTTTATAACAGTTATATAGGCCTTAGCTGTTTTTTCAAAGGTTTCGGGGTGGCAGAATGCTTTGTCCTGTAACACAAAAACTTCCTTAAGACTGCTTACTAGTTTTTACTGTTGCCCTATTGCATTGTTAGGGGTACAATTGTCCAAGTAGAAGGTGAGCAGTTTGCCTTAAAAGAGTTTCTGTGTTATCAACAGAAATATCTTTAGGTCTTTCTGTAATAGTAAAAATCTGCATTCTATAGCATCTAAATTAGGATAATTACCTTGTTGGGCCATAAAGTTAATAGAAGGTTGAAATGCTTCTTGCGAGAAATTGTAACAAAATTTCCACTTATGGATTTTTCCAGCCAGAAGTAGCGTGCTACGAAAACGACATTGGCTGCTTCCAAAGTGGGAATCCCTTGACTCTAAGTGGCGCGCTGCCTCGGCCACCTGATTGTGTCGCTGTCCTTACCACGCTTTACATCTCCTCAACGGAAACTCGCGGGCTGAACTACGCTGATGGGAGCTCGTTTAATAACATAAACAGACTTCGAACAATGAAAGGTCTCAAAATTTTATTTCATGGATTCAACCAGGGTTCACAAAGTCCTTGGATAAAAGATGCGACTAAAGCTTTTACAAATTTGGTAAGTTGACTTTCTCAAAAAGGAAGAGGATTTCATGATTACCACCGTATAATCTACGCATACTCATTGTGTTGGAAGGTGCAGTCTGGGCAATTTTTTTTTTAATAATTGCGTTCTCCCTGGCACCAAAAAGTTCTTATTACGCTTTTTGAAACCTAAATGACGACAACCATTTTTTAATAATCTAGTCGTGGTTTCTAAAGAACAATGACGCGGTATTTTAGTACGCATACATTTTCCACGCATGATTATATGTAAATTTGAAGCATGATATCAGACTTTCCCTTAAACCGAATCATATTTTCGATGTAGCTTTTGCGGCCCTAAGGCTGACCCGTAATACAATAAAACTTAGTAGCTGTTATTACAAGAAATGCTTTAAGTACACTCCTGGCGAAACGAAGTTCGTTTTGTAGAGTTGTTTTTCACGGTAAATGTACGTAGTGCGTGTCCGAACATAATACACATTTTTTTGATGTTCTATAGCTGAGGCATATGTTACTGTTGCTTTCTTCTGTATGGAGTATTTTACTGCAAAGCAGTATATGCCACCACCCCCCGGTAATCATTCCGGTGTCATCGGTTTATTAGGCGCCGCTCCGGGGCTCCTCCTCACCACTGCTGACACCCCTTCAACAACTATATTCCCCCTCGCCTCCACCGATGCCCCTTTGGAAAGTTGCGCAATCGGCAGGTAACGGCGGTATGCGATTATCAGATGATTGCGACAAATAAACAGAAGCACGGATGAGCGCAAAAAAATGCGCTTACGATTACTACACTCCCTAATAAGAAATTTGTGTGCACCGCGAGCTGCCGTCTTCTCGGTCATGGCGCATTTGTGCTGCGTCTCAGGAAGTGTTCGCGTAATCAGCGAACGTACGGCGGCGTGCGCTACTCCGCTGCTACCACGCAGAGCGCCGCCGCGGCCTGCCAGCATGTTGCAAATCGTGTTTGAACCTCCCGCGCAAATTTCACGTGGTTTCGGAATAGCCCCGCACAAAGGAGCACCGAGCATGTTTGCATATCGTATTTGAACCTCTGGGCCAAACGTCACGTGGTTTGGATAAGCGGAGAATGAAACAGTGTCAGGGGAAACTGTCAGGAGGAGGGCGCTTCTTAGTGGCGAGACACGAAACATGTGTGAGGGAAAGGCAGTGAAAGAGATGACGCTGTAGCCGCACGTGTCGTACTCCACTTGACCATTCGCTAGATGCTCTTCGTTTTCTTTTGTTCGTCGCAGCTACGTTGACTCACTCGGTTACCCGGACATAAACAGACACCGCCCCCACGAAGCCCGATTAACGTCTGCCGAAGGGCTTCCCCCTAAAACGACCAGAAGCCGGCATCACTGTTTCCACTCTAATTCACTTCGCCAAGTAGCTGCGAATCTATCCCGGTAGAAGAGAAACTTTCCCAGTTGGAACGCCGATTTGAGCCGATATTTCCTTTTCAACTTCGAAGGCCTTCCTAGCGACATTATCTCCGGTGTCTTTCCGGTTTATGCGTGCGCGGTTTGCGGGTAGAAAAAGGGGGCGTGCACTCAGAGCTAGGCTTCATGCCGCTTCCGATGAAATGTCGCATGTGCTGGTATTTAGATGTCGAAATTACATGGCTCCATGCGGTTAGTCGGCTGTCCTCAATCGAATGGCTTGGGTGTGGGTTGATGTTACCTTACAATCACAGTAAGATGCATACGAGGGGGCAGGGAAACGGACAACCACATGTTTGTACGCAAGAATATAGCTCAACTGTTTCTAGGTTTTAAATCGTAAAAGGACGGATGCATGCTGTTCGTTTGGAATAAGTAGAGCAAGAATCGAAGCGTTGGTCCGAACACAGACGCGAATGGGTGCAAAAACAACTGAACGCTTCTGGCCCCACCGTTACCTCCTCAAGTTCAGCACGCGGAGTAGTGGTGAATCCGTCCCGGATGAACAGCAAATTGACCGCTTGGAACGCCGGCGCGAGCCAATATCACTTCTTCAGGGGGTTTTCACGGAATATTTTTGACGGCGTCTCTCACTTATAAGAACGCGCACAGGACCGGTTGCCTGTTTATGCGTGCGCAGGTTTGTAGTGGAGAATAGTTGGAGGGAGGAGCGGAGGACTGCACGCTCAGCTATAGGTTTCATGCCCGTACTGATGAATGGCATGTCCGCTGTGCTGGTGAGAGATTTAAACATGAACGTTAAACGGCCCAATGGGACCTGTCCGGAGTCCTTAGTGGTAGTGCGGACAGGGTTTGTGTGTTGGGCTATGTTCAGATTACGCACGCCAAAACAGAAATCGTGGTTTATGGACGTAAAATAAATCTATGTCACGCGGTTCATTTATCTGAGACGTGAATAGACCTAATTCTTTAGAGTTATTGTGACAGTTGCGGCAACAGTCTGAACCCGGCCTAGACAAACTGTAAGATGCTTACGACGCGAGAGAGACACAGGCAGTTGATGTTTAACTGAAAGAACACAGCATGGATCCTTCAGACGTTCATTCGGCTAATTGGCTGGGAAATATGCTCCATCGCAAATTCGATAAACGGGTGTTTGCGATAAACAGTCCACTCCGTGGACTGCGTCCAGCTTTGCAGGTCCTTCTCTTCACAAATTGGAAAGGCACTAATTTTAGTTGGTACGGGTAGTTCTTGCGGACAATGTTGCTATGTTTATTAGTACAACTTACCAATTCTAGCTAAATAATTGAACATTTACGTCGAAAGTTTGCCAAGTCATATGTCTGAAACAGGCCGACAAAGACAGTTTACAAAGAAGCAGTCGCGTTGCGGTGGATCTTATTCAATATTCGATATAACAAGTATTGGTTCGCGGTGGATTGGCGTATGGTGATACTTGAGTAAAGCCAAGTTCTAAATGCATTTTTGTCGCCAATATGAACTAATTACTAGTAGAAGCTGCGGTAGTTATATGAACGGTTGGCCAAATGTAGAAATCGATTCTGTGGAAGTATTGCGTAGTGAAACTGGTTGGCGTGCTCGTGTTATTTAAAGGACGAGTGTATGCGTGGTTTCACTATTTGCATTTGTTTAGAGTTTTCAATTGGGTTTATTTCCATTTTTATTACGCAGTTTACGCAACAGCACAGCAGTAAACATAATATGTACCCTACGGCCTTGCCATTGACTGCAAAGGCAGTGACAGAGTATATCTTGGACGTGCATGACTGCCAATTTTAATCCGCTGTTCCTTTGAAAAAAAAAAACAGTTTATAGATATTTCTCACGCTCACAGGGCGCAGGCTAACAACGGTCCATCTGGCTCGCACCTACATTTGTTTATTAAATTTCGAACACTCAATCTAAAGAAAAAATATTTGCAATGCGTACACGAAGATTTCGATATGTGAATATTTTAATAAAAAGAAACTAATTGAATTAGCGATTAGAATTTTAGAAAACCATGTTACGTTTGTCTATTCGCATTGTCACCACACACCCTTACCAGGCAGCACACGACTGTTTGTCCTACCACAAGCTGATGTACTTTGGCCAGTGATTTTTCATGCGGCCGTTTTAGGGCAGAAGTGTTCGGCCCCTGTCCAAATGTGGGCCTTCTGGCCGTTGAAGGCGGTTCTCTCATGGCTATCCAACGGCCAGTCTCCATTCGCCAGTCGACCGGCTTACTGTCATGCAGCCAGACTCCAGCCGTAGGGCTCCGGTGATTCAACAGCCACCCGTATGCGGCAGAAGTACGGCCTCCAGACGTCAGCCGCGATGCGGACGTTAGACGCCAGCCGTACTACAGCTGGCGGAACTTGGGCTATGCTACGGGCATTGGAGTTTAGCCACGGTACGTTAACTGCACTAAGGACCGTGAACGACCACTGCATGCAGCGCAGCTAGTTGACTCAGTCGCACTGTGTAGAAGCACAATCCTACCATTTTGGGTTCAGTGCACGCACATCAAAGTCAGCCAGCCCGACAGCCCCAGCCGTTCAGCCCTCAGTGCAGCCTTGCTTATTGATAAGCCTCAGTTGGTAGCAAAACTTATTTATTAAACAGTTAGGTATTCACAACATGAGTACCTAAATTTGCTGTGCTTCTTTTAAAGCATGGCTTACTCTACGAGCGAGTGCTCTACCAGCCAGTACCTGCGGTTCTTACCTGCGTGCGGGACAATAAACGCCCAACGCGGCGGACGCGGCGGCGGGGTGGGGAGGAGGGTTTTACTTACAGAGCACAATGTAGATTGCGCTGCAAATTTGCCCGGCGTTCCCCGCCCGGAGGTGCGTGCTCGTGGGCGGGCGCGTCGGCGGTACGGCTTTGTCGTCTGCTTTAGAGACGGTTGTTTTGGGCCTGTTTTGGCGCAGCCTCTCGCCCATTGAGCGCTTCCTTCGCACGGCTTGATTAACTTGGTCAACAGCACCTCCTAGGTAACTCGAATCTCGCGGAATTAAATGGTCGCACGGCAAAGATTGATTGGTTTGCATGGTGGCAAAACAAAATGTAGAGACATCTAGCCATATACAGACATCTGGCCGCGAGAGAAACGCCACGTTTTGCGCACTGCTTGCTACTAATGGACTCGGTTTTCTAAATTCATGAATGCCAGTTTACCAATACCAATACCAATTGGTTAATACTACTGTTTTAAGAGGTATTAGAAAAACAAATTGGGCCCATCTCCCCACGAGGGGGGACTCGAGTAAATGCGTCGCGTAGGGGGTGGGTGTATTGCGTTAACGTTAGTGTTTTGGGGGGTGGTGGTGGGGTGGAAGTGAATGTGTTAACTATTATTGCTTATTACTATGAATTATTATCATTTCTTTCATATATTAATTATTACTTTCGTGATTTTGCGACTCGAGTCCCCCCTCGTGGAGAGATGGGCCCAATTTTTCTTTTTTTGTGACGCAAGAAGTGATGGCAAGGAGTAGGTTGTTGTAAGTCGTTATTTATTTATTTGCTGTTGTCGTTGTATTGGACGCTGAGAACGACGGCTTTGTGGTCGCTAAAGTGTACTGTTAAGCGGTCTGTAAGCAGTGGTCATGCGTTGCAGCAACTGGTGAAGACAAGATCGATGCAACTGCTGCCGTGTATCAGCAGCTTCTTGACGTAGTTTGAATGAGTCAAGGATATAAGGCGCGTTCGTAGCCTTTGATTCTGTGTCGCTTTTGTGGCGCAGTGGGAAGAGCACCATGTACCTCGCGTTCCGCCCACAGGGTCGTGGGATCGAAACCAGGCGCCGGTAACTATTATTTTTTTATAGTGTAGGTTGAGGGGTGCGGACGGGCAACAACGCTGCACCTGTTGTTGAGAGCGAGGAGGGTACGGGGGAGGGACGCGCACCTGCGCCTCGCCGCGACGCGCATGCGCAGTGAGCGTGTGGACGCCGCCGCCGACGGTCGAGGGACATCGTGCGACTAAGAAACGCTCCGCGGTTAAAACGAAAGCAGGAACTGATTCTGATAAATAGCGATTATGAAAGTTCCCTCAGCTTTCTCGCAATTCCCAAACTTACTAAACTAAATAGTTTGAATCGGAGTAAATGGGAATCATTAAGGTCACATGCGGAATTGTTTCGGTGTCCCCTCTTGTGTCGCGCGAAGGTGTAGCCCCGAGCTCGCACATCAGTATGGCTAGATTCCGCTGTCTCCCACTTCGAAAGACGCTATTTTACGTTTTCTTTTTGCCGGGCTACAGTGGCGGCGTCCGCCCCTCTGGCCCGGCCATGGCCGATACTGCTGCGTTTGGGACGCCGCCCCTGCAAATTCCAGGTAGCGGTTGGCAGAATCTCTGGTTTCACTATTTGTAGAGCCACGCGTACGAATTAAAGTGACGTCTTATGGGCAATTCTCGTGGGTGTCGTTTAAAACTTTGCTTTCCAATCACCTTCACCGCGTAGGTTGGAGCTGATTTTCCTTACCGCCGGGTGCAGAAAAATATTAATTTCTTTGCTACACCTGGAATTGTTGGTTTATCCAGGTCCTGATGTCATCTGTGCGTCCCAGCCGTACTTAACAGGGGGTGGGTGGAGGGCGCCCAATTAAATGGGATGAATTTCACAAACATGAAAGTGCCACTTTTAATCAAAATGTTTTATAACAATCTTCCTGACAGCTTCCATGCGCTGACTAATTCAACTATTTCTACCACAGTTGCTTGACCAGTTCAGTTGTATATAAAACCGGCCCGCATGCCTATACGAAGCATAACTTGAATGGAGAGCGCTTAAACTTTGACAGTAAACAAGGACGAGAAAGACTACAACACAGAACGAAGCACGAACTAACAACTGATTTATTAACGTGAACATATATATACACGTGCTTGTATGAAAAAGAGATACAAAAAAAGATACAGAAAGATTGCAACTGCACATGGTGTTACAAAAAAAAGTTCCTGCGTTTTGGCAGCCGCCCCTTTCCACAGGGGCGATTTTCCGTGCAAGCCCGGTGAACTTCCCAATCGTTGCAGCCCCACACAAGGGCCGAGCGCAAGGCCGGGGAGTCGCTTGTACCTATTTTACCGGTAGGTGCCCGCCGCCAGCAAGGAACACGAATTCACATGGTGCCTTCCACAGCCACGATGGACGCTCAACTCGCAACCGCCTGTGGCAAGACATGCCGCCAGACTGTTTCACCCCCCCCCCCTAATGGCGCAATGCGGCATGATGGCCGGGGGCCCCGCCAGATGGACAAGGGTCAGGGGCCCCTCGATAGGGTAAAGGCAGCTTTTCAGGCGTGGATTCCCCTTTCCATGGGAATCCACGCTCCTTGTAACACCATGTGCAGTTGTAATGTTTCTGTATCTTTTTTGTATCTCTTTTTCATACAAGCACATGTATATATAGGTTCATCCACGTTAATAAATCAGTTGTTAGTTAGCGCTTCGTCCTGTGTTGTAGCCTTTCTGGTCCTTGTTTACTGTTAAAGTTTAAGCGTCCTCCATTCAAGTTATGCAGAACCAACTAGCCCCTACAGATGCCCTATACGAAGCATTTTGACATTCCACAAATGACTGACGTACATGTCATAGGAATTCCATAACATAAAAGTATGTCCAGTTTTTGACCGATTTTCTTAGAAAGACATTTTATACTCGATCAACTTTTCTGATGAACTTTCACGGGGTTGGCTTTCGGAGAGATCGAACAAGGACTTTCATTTTCAGTAGATTTTTTATGTTGCTTGTATGAGTTACGTGCACACCACTTGATAGTTAATAAAAACGTAATTTTCCCCACATGTGGTACTTCGTTTAAAAAATTGGAGACGTGTTGCGAAAGGTGTTCTGCTTCTGGTGACTGCAGTTGTATCCAACTTTGTGTTCACGTAAGGAAAGACGTAAGGCTAGTGTTTAACAATTTGTTTCACGCCGATACCATAGCCATAATAGTATGCATTCAGCAAACCTGGCATACTAGAACAAATTAAACATAATCAATATTCAAGTGATCGAGTTTGAATGCGTTAGTCTCGCAACCCCTCGGAGGCCAACTTGCGGCTCGGTCCTATGCATACACACCTTCTTCCAGCTTTAGAGTGTAACATAGAATTTCTCGCAAGTCCCCCCAAAACAGCGTCAGCCGTGTGTTCCACGCTAACTGTTCCAGTGGCCACGTTTTCGCACTTTCAGCAGCGTCAATGGGTGAGTGTTAGTCCTTTTCTGTTACGGCAATTGACACTCAGGGAAAAACAAATTGTAGTTTGCTATTCCCATTTGCTAAAAGACGCCCACAAAGAGGCACTTTTCACGGGGTATCTATTTGTTTATTTATTTGATACCTGCTTCGCCTTCGCATGCATTATAAAAGGGGGATACATAAAAGCAAGAACCAAATTTTAGAACAAATTACAAAATATATTCCACAAAGCGTGGTGAAAATCGTCATTATAAACAATGTCTACAGTCATAGGTGGTAGGTTTTTCCACTCCCGTATTGATCTCATAGGTATAATAATTTACTATAAGACTGTAGCCCCTTTTTGGGATATGAAGAATTGCGCTTGGGTAAAACTCATCGATTCTAGTTTTCGAATCAGATATTTTGAAAATTTTCAAGCCTGAGGTTTCGTCTTTGACCTTTGACGTCTTAACACTTAAGTTTACTTTTGATTTAATCATGCTTAGTTGACCATCCCAATTACCTAAAAGGAACGGCACTGCCCAATTCTGTATGTTTTCGAGCGTGTCGACCAGCTATTTGGTGTACGTATCCCAGCAAAGACATGCGTACGCCAACATTGCGCGCATATGTGAGCGAAATACGGCTGTTCTTTTAAGTTAGATGGTGGTTCGCTGAAATTTTGTCTCAGGAGACCTTAAATACGTGCAGCCTTAACGTTTATGTTAGTTCACCTCAAACCACTCATAAATTAACTCGTAGTTATTTTTATTCCCTAGCCGTCCTTCAATCAGCGTCTTTACGCTACACGCATTCAACTGGTATGAACGTTTCCTCGAAAAGGTGGCGTGAACACACTTTTTAACATTCAAATACCTTTCTGAATCCGCACACCAGAATGCTACTACATTCAAATCATGCTGCGGGTATTCGGAATCGTCTTCGTTACAGTCCTTCGGGAACATTTTGAACGAAGATTTGAGGTGAATAGTATTATGATTTTTATATAACTGACACAAAAGAGGGCCCACAACTGAGACCTATAGAATTCCTAAGGTCACGGGAACATATCCGGAAAAACTACCGTTTAGAACGACCGATTCCTGTATCCGAGATACTCTTCTATCCATGCAATAACACATTCATTCCGTTCAGAGCCCCGCAATTTACTAACAAGGAGGTCGTGAGGAACAACGCCGAAGTCAATATAAATACAGTGTACTACTTTATGCTTATCTACTGCTACTGTTACGAATCGGCGAACGCCGCCGTATTTTCCCGCATCAGCCACCACGCGCGAAGCCACCACATGCGCCACAGCCGTCAGGCGCCAGCGTGTCGGTGAATCATACTTTCGTGTCTCGACATGCCGGGCCAGACACCTTGCTTTGCAACGCGCCTCAAGCGGTTGTCAGTGGCACGCCCCGACTTGTTTCAAGGACGTGCGCCCCACAGCCGTCAGGCGCCAGCATGTCGGTCAGTCATACGTTCACGCTTCGACATGCCCGGCTCAGACGCTTCGCTAGCGGCGCGATCAACATTCGATAGCGCGCCCAGGCACGTTTCAAGGACACTCTCTCCCCTCTCTCGGACTCCACGTGCGCCACCGCTACCGATGACTCACGAAGTGTGGAAAGAGCGTTGTGTGTGTCTGTGACGTTCGTGGCGTGTTGCTACTTTTTGGCGTTTTGACCGTTGCTGCTTTTGGGTATAAATAGAAGCAGCCCAAGCGCTGAATTTCATTCCTGTCTGAGCAGCGAATCCATGCGGTCGCTCTGCTCGAGTCCTGTATTGTAACCTCGCCCGTCGGGGCATTGTTTTTTCTTTTTGGCTCCGGCTCACCTCTCGCTATGAAGTAAACGGTTACGTTAGCCTACTGCTTCTGGACTTCTTCACGGCTGCAACAGCGGCTGGCCGCTCGCATCATACACGCTACAACTCGTATTTCGGAGGCCATGGAGCTCGGATCGGGTGCCCCCGCCCTGTCGCTACAACTGGTGTCAGCGCTGGGATGACACGGTTGCAACACTACATACAAATTATGCGTGAACTCCACAAGCTGCACTGAGCAAGAACTACCTTGACGACATTGGTGTTTACTAGGGTGCAGGAGATTGTTCAACCAAATGTGTCATAATCCCAGTGTAGCTGAGCTCGTCTTCAAACAGCGCAAATACATTGAAATCGTTATTTCGTTATTGACAAGGCTCTGCTGGTATAAAAAAATAAAATAACACTTCTTTTTAAACAGTCATTCAAAAGTCAAATGAAGAAACATAGCACAAGGCACAAAGTTGGGCCTACTAATGCACGAGCTTAGTCTTTCCTATGTTTAGTACAAACAAATTACGCTGCTTTGCTTTTCGCAGTATTATTGTTCCAAGAGTTGCCGGGAACTTGCGCTTTTGCGCGTTCTTGCGTTTCTTTGGTGGGGAGTCCTCCCCATACCACCTGTTGAGCTCCTGCGTGGTGGCCGCTCGCTCGACTCGCTTGTATTTCAGTTGTTTTAGATGAACTACGGCCATCTCGGGTCGGACATCTCTGCCGCGTCGATGTCTCCAATGCCGTCCATTTCCAAAATATACTAAGGTTTTTTTTTTTAACCTGTGCTTTTTTAACCTGTTCTGAGTGACCTCAGTACTGCTCTGTTGATAAAGTTGGACAAATCTGACAGTTCTATTCGTTCTTCACACTTCAGACTGCCATACGCAGTGCTTTGCAATATGGTCGCTACTTCTTTTTAGAGCTTTGACTTTTTTTGGGGATGTTGCTGCCCTGCGGCTATTTCTGATTCAGTGACTGCCTTCGTGTACTGCCGCGTATATAATCGCCATGAATAGACAATACAGCGATTGGGCTCCCCACATGGGTAGCTTGTGTATTCAAGGTGATGGTATTGGCCCCCATGCTCACCCTGTATACAACCGTGGCAATCAGTTGTAAGGTGAAGGGTAGAAGGCGCTAACCGTTGTAATTGGAGACATGGTAAGCTTGGCCGATGGGTTAAGGGAGCTCCGGGATCTCTCTGGCAATCACAGGAAACCCGTCCGGCTCACCGAGAGGGAAGGCGATGCTAATGGGAGCTGATGATTTTTTGTGAACATAAAATCACTCGTACAAGAACATTGGAAAGGCTCGCAGTAGACGTTTTCTTCCTTTCGCTGCCCACACCGATGACTTGTTCTGAACCCCTCCCTACCATCAGAAACCCGAACCTCATTACCTCGTTTCCTGGTCATCTACTCTGTTGACAAATCGAACCCGGTTGCTTCCGAGTGAGTAGACCTCATTTTTTTATTCCTTGACGGCATCTTTGGCAAGAATAATGACGCTAAGAAACTCAGAACAGATGTAATCCTGGTTAAAAAGAACACGCAGCAAGAAGACACAAACCTCATTAAAGAAACGCGCAAACCAGATCTGGACTTTAGGGTGACACTCCACCGCAGCCTTAATAGCCCTCACGCTATGATCTGTGAGCAAGACCTGGAGAAAAGAACAGATGCTGATTTTTTGAAGGCCTAGGATATCAGGGTGTCATGGCTGTTAGGCGCTTAACCACGCGTCGCGATAACAGTAAAATGGCAACTAAACCCATATTCCTGACATTCAACCGGCTCTACAGTCCAGAATCCATAACCGCAGGCAATAACATTGTACGCTCCGCCCCTACACCCCAAAGCCGCAACTCTGAGTCAAGTGCCATCGATTCGCGCGTGCAACTAACTCCTGCCGGGGCCGTCTTACATGTGAGAAGTGTTTCGCACATGATGATCTCATGGAATCCTGTTAAACTATACAATTCAGTTGCAGGAACTGCCAGGGCCCCACCAAGCATATTCCCACCCCTGTGAAGAGTTTACACTTACAAAAAAATAATCAACATAGAAATCACCGAAAGCATCTGTTTCCCAAAGAAGCGGGAGAGGTTTGCCTCTTCCCGCATGGGGAAGTACGCGGAAGCAGCTAACCGGGGGGCGGAGCGGCGTCTGTTCTTGATAACGACTCAGGTCAGCGAAATGGCTATGGTCCCCCCGGCTCGGTTGACTCCGGAAGACCAATCCGCTACAACGCAGCTTTTTAGGTCAGCGGCAATTGCGTTGTCAACCGTGTCTTTCAGAAGTTAGGTCGCTTCCACAGTTTTTCTCAACTGGTCCAAAGCACACGTGAGGGCATGGAGGAGATAGAGACGGACGAACCTGCAGTAGCTGCCACCCTTGCTGCACCACTTATGCCTCCCGTGGCACCCCTGCCCCTCTTGTCGGTGGTGGTTGCAGCAAACAGCATCCAAAATAGTGTAATGTCTAAGCAGCTTGATCCATCGTGTACACTGAGGGCGTCGGACGACGACATCGATGTCGCATCTTTCCAAAGTGTGTCGCAATAACAAGAACGGGTGCCCTCGTCCAGACCTTCAGAAAAACCAAAAAAGACAATATTCACTTGCCCTGAAAGACACTCAAACACACACGTACGCTTCCAGTCATTGTAAACTGTAAATAATAGGAAGCGTAACCACAGTACAACGGAACTGCAGAGGGCTTATAAAATTTTTAATGATCTATAAGATATGCTGCATGGCAACTAAACCTGTGTTATGTGTCTGCAGGAATCTCACCCAAACTGAAAACATACAATCTCCCTGAATAATTATATGGTATTTGGAAAGTAAGGAGATGGCGGCGCACACTTCTCTGGCGGTGTGGCCATTGGCGGTGTGGCCATTGCGGCGGTGTGGCCATTGCCGTATATAGTACCATCAAAAATACTGTAATTGAAATTGCCGCCATTATTACAAAAATAGTAACAAGGTAATCACGTTTGGATCCCTCCTAATCACTTCTCATTTCCAGCTACTCAGCACTGATTTCGAGGCGCTGGTAGATCACTTGCTCAAGGTTACATCCTTAGAGATGACATGAATGCACATAATTCTCATTGAGGCTACTCTCGTACGAATGCCCGAGATTAACTAAATAAAAATGCCTAGTATCTTTGGGAGCATGCCTATTTAGAAAAACGCAGCCTACATACCATAATGCAAGATGCAATATCTGCTGGAATTTTCATTGGACCAGCGGATGTGCTGTTCTCTTTTCATTTCTTGAGTGGGACGTGGGCGCGAACCCGTACGGTAGAGACCACTCCTCTACATCACTACCAAATTTAGGCCCAAGCAGTTGACTTTCCCATAAGAGGTTAAATGAAGTCCGAGCGAACTGGAGTACATTTAAAGAAACATGTAAACTACGCCATACATTCATAACACACCTACACGTGGACAAAGCAGCCGGCCTCATCATGGCGCACATCCTCGATGCCGCCAAAAAGTCCAACGCCCGGGATTCTCGTACCCCGCCCAAAGCAAGGGAGGCCCTGGGGGAACAAGGACTGTAGGCGAGCCGACAGGCCCAGAACAACGGGCCGGGTATTTTCCGTCAATACCCCAAGCCCGATAACCTAATTGCTTAAAAAAGTGCAAATGCTTTTAAAAGCGTGTGTGCGGTGCGGCAAAACCATAAAGTTGGCTCTCCTTTTTAACATTATAAATCCATACACTTGCACACGCAAGGTGTGGACACAAATACAAAATGATTAGCAGTGCAGGGGATACACTAGACGATAAATTTAATACATTTGCACAACACTTTGAACCAGTTCCCAGTTCTGTAAACTACACAAAACTTTTTACAAAACAGAAAAGGTCCTTTCAAAAAAGCCCCTACGTTGAGGGCTGCTAAGAGCCTATGTAAGCCTTCAGCTGTAGGGACAGTCAAAATTACAGACACTACGATAAGACGCTTAGACACAGACACACATAAAACACTCTTCCATTTATTAAAAAATATGTGTCTCAGGACACCTTCCATAGTCTTAGACGACACCATAATAGTGCATTTTATGAACTGGAGGCAGACCCGTTTGCCTTCTCAAGTTATCGGCTTATCGCCCTGAGAAGCGGCTGGTGGAAACTACTAGAAAAAATGATTGACAGAAGACTTGCGTACTTCTTAGATTGCAAAGTTCTTCTCGGGAGTTGCCGTAAAGGCCGAAGGCGAAAGAAACGACCAACTTGTTGCCCTTTTTGCTAGACAATGGTTTTTTATTTAGTGAATGCTTATGATAGCGCTTGTCGTTACAGCATTCTCTGCGACTTGAAGCCATTTGAATATTGTCGAATACGCTCAACGCGCTTGCAAGTTACACGTTGGAAAGAACCTTTCCCGTAAGAGCTGGTACTGCACTATCCAGTGTTCACCTGCAGGAAAATGGAGTCCCGCAGATTGGAGTTTGTAGTGGCACTCTTTTCGTAGTTCAGCTGAACTCACTTGGGAAGGCACTCTCATCTGCGATTTCCTATTCTGTGTGTGTAAACGACGTCAAGATATAATTTACATTATGTAATACCTGAATTTGTGAACGTCAAGTCCAGTTTGGCAGGAACAAACTTCCAGGTTGGGCCCACAAGAATTGTTTTAAACTCAGTCTAGAAAACAGAAAAATATTTGCCTTGTGTTCTCCACGAAGCGTGGGATCCCAGGAAGCACAGGACTGTTCAGCCTAAATCAAGACGGTGTACCTTGGCCGGTGATTTTCAGTCCGTCCTTTTTCCGGCAGCCATGTTCGGCCCGTGTCCAAATGTGGGCCTTTTGGCCGTATACGGCCGTACTCCCGTGCCTGTCCAACGGCCAGTGTCCGTCGGCCAGTTGACCGGCTTACGTTCATGCGATCAGATTCCAGCCCTAGGGCTCCGGCCATTCCAAAGCCACCCGTGTACGGCCGTAGTACGGCCACTGGAGGACAGCCAAGATGCGGTCGTCGGACTCCAGCCGGACTAAAGCTGCCGGAAATACGGCCGTGCTACGGGCATTGGGGTTCAGCCACAGTACGTTAACTGTACTGAGGCCGGTCACTGCATGTCGCTCAAGTAGATGACCCAGTCGCGCTGTGCAGCAGCACAAACCTAGAATTTTGGGTCCAATGCAGCCACATCAAAGTGCGCCCGCGCGCAACCACCAGTCGTCCAGGCTTCAGCGCACCCTTGCTTAATTATCAGCGTCAGTTGACACCAAAATTCATTTATTAAACAGTGCTCACAAATCGCGTTCCTTTAATTGCTGTGCCTCTTTTACTGTCGAATACAGAAAATATTCAGTTCTTTGTAGAGGTGGATTAGATGTATTGTCCATGTCCTGATATCTTCTGTGGGGCGGCTTACATGCAATAAACGGGGAAGGACGGGGGGGGTGAGGTGGGGCGGGAGGCTGTTGAATTTCACAAAGATGAAAGTGCCGCTTTTAGCCAATTTCATTTAGGACAATCTTCCTGAGCACTTTTATGCTCTGACTAAATGTACTATTTTTACAACAGTTGCTTGACCAGTTTTGTTGTATATGAAACCGGCGTGAAAGCCTTTACAAAGCGTTTTGGTACTCTACACAAACTAAGGAGCATTCAATATAATTTCCTTCACACAAAAAGTATGTCCAGTGTTTGCCCTATTTTCTTGCAAAGAGATTTTCTACTCGGTCAACCTTTTTGGTTATCTTTCACAGGGCTCATCGTAGGAGAGATCGAACAAGTGCTTTCATTTTAAATCTATTTTGTGTTGTTTTCATTAGTGACGTGCACACCACTTAAAAGCCCAGAAGAACTTAATTTTCCTCTAATGTCGTACTATGGTAAAAAAATTCTAGACGCGTTGCGAATGACGCCTTGCTTCAGGTGGCTGCAGTTGTAGCCCTCTGTGTTCACGCAAGGAAAGGCGTAAGACTAGAGTTTCATAATTTGTTTAAAACCAATAGCATAGTAATGGCAGTATTCATACAGCAAATCTTGCATACTGCAACTACTAAAACAATAAATATTTCATTGGTCAAGTTTGAATGCGTAAGGTTCTCAACCTGTCGGAAGCGAACTTGTGGCTCCGCAAGTTTGTTTATTTTTTTTTGTTTGTTTATTTATTTATTTATTTACTTATTTACCTATTTAGTTATTTATTTATTTATTTTATTTATTTATTTAGTTATTTGATACCTGCTTGCCTTTGTATGCATGATAGCAGGGAGATACATAACACTAGGCATCAAATATGAGACCAAATAACAAATTGTTTCCACAAAGCGCGGTAAAAATCGTCATTATAACAGTTGGTTCAATCATACGTGGAAGATAATTACACTCTCACATTGATATAAATAAAATTTATATCAAACTAAGAGCCCTTAGTTTGTTCGCTGAAATTTTATCTCAGAAAGCCAAAAACACGTGCAGCCTTAACTTTTGTGTTGTGAACGTGCCTATTTAACCTCTAACCTCTCGTTAAATAAACTCCTAGTTATTTATATTCCCCTGCCGTTCTTAAAGCAGTGTAATTTATGATATACGTATTCAATTGGAATGAAGGTTTCCTTGCAAAGGTGATGTTAACACACTTGTTAACATCCAACGACTTTCCTGAATCAGTACACCAGGAAGTTATTAAATTAGAATCATGCTAGAGGTATTCGGAATCACGTTCATTCGCCGTAGTCCTCTAAACTACACAGTCATTCGCGAATATTTTGAACAAAGATTTGAGGCCAATAGTAATAACATTTAAATATAATAGAAACAAAAGAGGGCCCGCAACTGACCCTTGGGGAACTCATGAAGTCACGGGAACATATCAGGACGAACAACCATTGAGAGCGACCGTCTGCTGTCTCAGAGAGATATACTCGGCTATCCATGCAATAACCGATTATTTCAGTTTATAGTCCGCAATGCACTAACAAGAAGCTAATATGCAACACCTCCAAATGCTTTTTTTGCAGTACAAGAAAATACAGTCAACTACTTTGAGCTTATCTATTGCTAGAGCCAAATCGTGCGTGAACTCAACAAGCTGCGTTGAGCAAGAAAAACCCGACGAAATCCGTGTTTGCTAGGATGCTGGCGATTATGTTTAAACAAGTGAGTCATTTCCGAAGTATGCCTAAGCTCACCTTGAAACACCGCAAATAAATTAACATCCGGGTTTCGTCATTCACATGGCTCCATTTTTATGGCAAATTTAAAATAACACGTGTTTATAAATAGACAGTCATAAAATCCCATGAAGCAGGGCACGAAGTTGAGCCTACCAATGCACACGCTTAGCCTCTTCAACGCTAATCACCAAGAAAATAGTGCAACATTGTTTTTCGCAGCATTATTGTAAGAATAATAGCTGCAAACTTGCGCTTTTGCGCTCCCTTGCCTTTCTTTGTAGGGTAGTCCTTGACATGGGGCCGGTTGAGCTCCTGCGTGGCGGCCGCTTGCTCGAGGCCCTCTAAAGCCACCTATTTTGGTGAACCACCACCACCTCGGGTCGAACGTCTCTGCCGGGTCGATGTCTCCAATGGTCTCCATTTCTTGAGGGGGCGAATAGCCTCGAGCTGATGCGTCGACGAAGCCGGCGGGCGAGGCGTGGTAGCGGCTTTGACTGGCGATGCTTAGCTCACCCGTCAGTGTGGCACAGTCGTCTTGTGGCAATAAATGACATTCTGATGGCCTATAAGGTTCTGTGGTAATGTGCAGTGAGTCCTTGAACCTTGCCCGCTCACCTAGAACACTCATTACTGTTTGACAAACGAAGTTCGTTCATACAAAACGTAGAAACACCAAGCGGATAAAAAACGCGTCTGAGTCATTCGACTCCCTAACGGCTCTTTCTTCACCCAGAGAAAAACTGGTCCTACACCAGCGGGTCTCCTTCCAAACACGTCTGTGCATGAATTCTCGGCGCCCAGACCCGTGCCGTTGTTCGGCTGTACGCCGCTTGCCGCAAGAATGACGTATAACGTGAGACCTTACGTAGGCTGGTCTTCTCTTGAACACCGGTAGCCAAACATTCTGCGGCCGTTCGCTTGCCGTAATTAGGCCGAGGACTGCTAACCTAATTAAAAATGTACATTCTGGGGCCGTGCGTCGGCCGGTCTTCTGTACAACACTGGTTGCCCGAAGAAAATGAATATTCTGCCGCGGGACGCGCGGTTCACCGTTGAAACAGCGAATGCGCGGCAGCCGGGCTCCGGCCGGTCTCCTTTCGAACACCAACTGCCACAATAATTCTGCGGCCGGTCGTTTTCTGGGCATAATCTGCGGCCGGTCGCTTGCCGTGCTTCGACTAAACACCGCTTCCCAAAGGAAAAACGGATGCCCTAAAGCCGTGCTTCGGCCGTTCTCTTTCTCAACATCGGCAGCCGAAAGTGAACTGAATATCTGGCAGCCGGGTAGCTGCCGTTGTGCGTCTGAACACGGGCAGCCGAAAAAATACCGAAGCGCTGGTTGCCGAATGTTGGCCGCTAATCGTATGATCAATGGCTGCCAGAACCTGGATGCTGGCCGGACATGCCAGAAAGCGGCCATAGACGGGCCGGTCTTGGGACACACTTTCTGTGCCGCCTGGGATCCATCTGAGCCCTGACATTATTGTAAATTGCTTGTGGATTCCTGTTTAAAAAGAGCACAAGTTCTTTGGCATAATATTTGGCAACGGACTGACATTCCTCCCACAATTATAACAGCTTAAGCAAAAATGCCTAATAACAAACAACATGGCTGAAGCCCTGTTACAGCAATCCGATGTTGCAGACAAGCAATCACTTTTGCGTATTTATACTGCATTGGTGGGATCTCGGCTGAACAAGTGCAGCGTCGTGTATGGGTCAGCAACAGAAACGGAACTGAGAATGCTCTTGTCAGTGCTGCATTTTTGGCTTCACCTTGGGTGTGGCGCTTTCCGCTGAAGCCCTGCCTAAAAGCTGAAGTTAGAGTGCGATACATGGTCGCTGAATCGCCTAAAATAATGTCAATAACAATTCATTTTTTAATTTGACCATCGATGGCACATTCTCACAGCATTTTTAAATCATGCATCTGTTACCATGCCGTTGCCGCAGAGTGGGAAAGAAGCTTCAGACATTCGCAAAACCGCCAACCTATTATTATTCCACCATGGCATATCCGCACTGTGTCTGGCGGGTGGTCTTTTGTCCAAATTGAAAAAAAATAGCGCACCAAGAATATCGATTCAGTAACATTTGTTATCTCTGCACGAAAAGTACCGGTGTGCAGGATTTTGAAGCCACACGTCAAAGACTGCTGCCGGTGTGCCTTGGGCTGCAGATGGACCCATCGGTTATCTGTGAAAAAAGATAACCTTTTCATTAGTGTGTTCACGGCTGAAGCTGTGGTATCGTAATTGTTCTAAATCTCATTGTTCAACATCAAATTTTAAAATCCATTTTGCAGAAGACTCTCACAAAGCTATACGCACACTATCACCAAGAAAACGTTTTACAACTATGTAATCAATTTTGTTTTTAAGGGTATGTTGTTCGCATGCACTTTAAATTTGGAAATATCTGTATGCAGGGTTCCAGGCTACTGTGGGATTTCCGGGGTTAAGACTGCGCCTCAAATGTCCGTTGCTGCTACACTGGCAAATACAGTAGAAGACATAAGAGCAATACCCTACGCTTACATCAAGCCACACATCAGGCAACAACTTCGCAAAAACATCGCATGAAGACTTTATTCAACCATATCAAAATAAACGTGGAATAGAAAAACCAAACTTGGGGCGATAAATGGCTGACTGAAAAACCAGACACACAGAAGCTACATTAGCAAATTTAAGGATACGTTACACACATGTAGCACACTCCCACCTTCTCACTAGTTGTTCACTACCTTTGTGCAGCAGGTGTAACGAACACCTTTCTCTAATCCACATACTTTCTCTAATCCACATATGAAGCCAAGCCTGATATGCCCCTGCCTAAACTCTGGACAGAGCGTCGCCGAGCAGAGATTTTCGCTAATCGCCACCCGACACAATTGAACGCTCGTGTCGCGGCAAACCGTTTCGCGGCATAAGCTCGACGCTACGCGAAGCAGTTGTCACGTCGCCGATAGCAAGACTGGTGTTCTGGCCTTGCCTCTGGCACTGGAAACATGGCCTTATGGTGGACCTTCCAATCCACAGAGAGCAGTGGCAGCCTGGATGACCCATCAGCTAGCATTCGCTTGGTTCTCAACATCAGCCCAGAAGGGTTTGCGGACAGAACGGCCGTGAGTTTCTTTCTTAACCGCCAAAAACTTCCGGCCACCCCTCCATTCTGTGGTACTGGACGAATGGGGTATAAACAAACCGTTTATGATGGCCAAGCTCAAGCCAGCCACTGAAGAATAACATGCGCCCTCTTTACCAGGGTACGATGAAATTCGTATGAGCTGTTCAAAACCTTGTAGGAGGAGTCCTTGGACGCACTACTCCATTTGATGAATGATGTGTGGGCGAAAGGTGTCATTCCACCCGAGTGGAAACACTCCGTGGCAGTGCCTATCCCCAAACCGGGAAAACCACCCACGCCTATTAATACACGAAGACCTATTTCTTTGACACCGACAATATGCCAGATATTTGGGGGAATAGGGGTCACTGAATTATTCTGGTGGATTGAGCACAACAGGAAATAGCATCCTGCTCAGATTGGCTTCAGACCGCACCTAGGTACACAGGTTGGACTCTATTCTGGCCGATGTTATGCATGTTTCACCCCACAGCCACCTTGTGTGGACTGTGGTGGCCACCAACATTTACAAGGCCTATGACAACATGGGCCACAGGACAATACCCAGAAACATGCAGTGCTTAGGGATTCCACTTCATGTATCCAAAGTGGACACTCCTTTTTGTGGTCCAGGACGTTTTCTGTACGAGTGGATGGGAAGCCGGTCGGCCTGTTTACATCGAATCGTGTAAGCCGTACCGCAAGGCTCTGTGCTAGCACCGCTACTCTTCAATATGGCATTTGCACCCTTGGCATGGAAGTTACAAGGCATCCCTTTTGTGAGAGTTCTCATCTACGCGGATGATGTCACACTCTGCTCCATAAACCCAGGCCTACATGTACAGTGTCGTCACCTCCAGCAAGCCCAGGATGAGTTAAATGCCTTTGCGGAATCAGCCGGTTTAGAAATTTCAGCTGAGGAGTCGTGCTACGTACAAATGGCTAAGGCAAGGAGGAAGTTAGCCTGCATGGCTAACCTTCAACTTAAGATTGGTTCAGCTGCCATACCCACCAAAGAAGAGCTGCGGCTGCTCGGACTTATGATCCACCACTTGGATCCTGGTATTCATTGCCTCCGAAAGGCACGCAAGGGCTCCTCGACCACCTTGCACTTGATCCACCGGATTGCAATGCGTAGTTGAAGTTCCCGTACGGAGGTGGCTAGACAACTCGTACGTGCTGTTCTCCAGCCACGCCTACTATACCGGGCACAATTTCACAAACTTACCATGAAACAATGGGCGCAACTTGGGACTACAAACCGAGAAACCATGCGCACCAAAACGGCACTTCCTCGTCTTACCCTGATACCCATCTTACAGGTACACGCCCAGGTAAATACTATCATTATCATCATACCAGCATATCTACGCCCAATGCAGAGCAAAGACCTCTCCAATTAATCTCCAATTACCCCGGTCCTGTGCTAACTGCGACCAATTTACCCTGCAAACTTCTTGATCTGATCTGCCCATCCAACTTTCTTCCGCCCCCTACAACGCTTGCGTTCTCTAGGGATCCACTCTGTTACCCTTAATGACCAACGGTTATCTTGCCTTCGCATTACATGCCTTGCCCACGTCCACTTCTTCTTCTTAATGTCTACTAATATGTCCTTAGCACGCGTTTGTTCCCTCACCCACTCTGCTCTCTTGTTGTCCCTTAATGTTACACCAATCACCTTCCATTCCATTGTTCGCTGCGTCGTCCTCAATTTAAGTTGAACCCTCTTAGCGAGCCTCCAAGTTTCTGCCCCGTACGCTGCCCCGTAGGCTGAACTTAGTGAGAACAGGCGCGAAACAATGAGTATGATGAAGAATTCTTCAACATTCTCTTCAATGTCTTGATGAGCAAAGAGCCCAAAGAGCCAAGAACACAAAAACACACCTGGTTGGGAGCGCTGGAAATCCTTCACGAGCCCTTCTTACCTCGCTCAACCTTGCTATGTCCATTCTAGTTCCAGACGCCTTATGTACACTAACCGATAAATTTACGGTACTGGAAACCGTTTGAGCGTTAAATATATCCCTACGTAAATTCCACGGGGAGCCTAAACGGCACCCCAGATTCTAGCACCTTCTGCTGTGTTGCTGGCCTCCTCGTCACTTTCGGTTGATACAATATATTGTCTAGATACTGTAGGCCAATAGTAAGGTTGCAACCTTATTTTGGAGGCGTGTAGCAAGCATACTCCACCCGGGTTCCAAATACTTTTTTTGCGAGAAAAAGGTATGTCCCATTCACAGCACCAAGAGGGAAAAATTGCGCCCATCTCCCCGCGAGGGGGACTCGAGTAAATGCGTCGCATAGGGGGTGGGTGTATTGCGTTAACGTTTAGTGTTTGGGGAGTTGGTGGTAGTGAATGCGTTGTATCAGCAGCTTCTTGACGTAGTTTGAATGAGTGAAGGATATAAGGCGCGTTCGTAGCCTCCCATTCGTTGTCGGCTTTGTGGCGTAGTGGGTAGAGCACCATGTACATTGCGTTCCGCCCGCAGGGTCGAGGGACCGAAACCAGGCGCCAGATAGTATTTTTTTTATATAGTGCAGGGGTAGGGGTGCGGACTACGACTACGGACGTCAACGCGGGTGACATCGTGAGTTACTGAAATGCTCTGCATTTAAAAAATGCTTGTAGACAGGTTGAAATTTAGGTGGTAAAAGGGGGTTACATGTTGGGATTTTGGAAGCAAACACTAATATGAAATTGTTGCTGCCTATGTTACGTATGCTTCAGTACCTGGTAAACGTATTTATCGCATAACAACGAGAATCCGGAGGGCGCTACATAATAGTACGTACGATTTTAAGCTTGTGCACCGGAAGTCCACGCGAATTAGATTCAATACTAAAGGTGTCGCTCAAGAGCTCGAACCTTCAAGCCGAGCAAAAAGGTATCGCAAAGCAAGCGCCTTTGCAGAATTGCCGATTGTACTCAAAACGCCACTTATACGGGGGGGGGGGTGAACTAGATAACATATGCAACATCGGGAAGCCAGCTGTCGGTTAATCCGACAACAAGACGGGGATATGTGAAAACAAGAGAAATGAAGTAAGGGAATTCCCTTTTCATTCTTGCAGCAATGTTGCTGAGAATGAGGTTTGTCATTAGTGCCAACTACGGGGTAGTCAACACGAATTATGTACAACAGCGGCACCGTCGAAGCGGAAGCGCTGAACAGAAACACCACCTCTCAGAACGGAACACTAAAAATTGCATATTTAATTTTACGGATATGATAACTAGAAACCAAAAGCAGAACATTGAGGAGTCATTACAACTATATAATGTACACAGGGGGTGGACAAATTCACGGTTTTAGGCTAACTTACGTACCGTCACTGAATGGTTTGACCAGGACCTTCGTCATGTACAAAATTTTAGTACAGCGACTCTAACTGTAAAGTTCACGGGAAAGCTACTGAGTTAGCAACGTTTTCCTGTACAAAAAACGTTGTAAATAATGCTGGTAGTATTGATAATTTTTGTACTTTTTTTACTTCGGTGAAGTGGTTCATTACCCTTGATTATTTATTTTAACTTAAACTTGATTCAATGGTGGTTATGGTACAGGCCTCATTTGATGCAACTCTCGTTGTAATCCAGGTTCCAGAATGTCCATACAGGCAACCAGTGATCTTCGTTGTCGTTATGAAGGAACGTGCTGCTGATAAAGTATTTTGGGTTCTCAGATCTTTGAAATACACACAAATACCTTAATAAATATTAGTAACGAAGGCGAAATAAATATGCGAAAATGATAGTATCAAACTACCTTGTAATGGAAACGGCAAAGTTTTAAGGGGCACTAAAGGTTGAATGAAATTTTGTTTTAACTAAAAGTTCATACGCCCAGAACACAAATAATCTGAAATGGGAATAAATGGCTGGTCGCATAACTCAGTACCAATCCCGAGTTTTCAAAACTCAAACTCCTATTATTTCCGCAGTTTTTTCAGTACCATATGCGCGTTTCATTTTACTGCCCCTGCAATGGGAGTTTTCAGGGGGACCATTGGGAGTATATTATTTCCTCAACTGGGAGTTTTCAGGGGGCACCTTGGGAGCAGTGTTGACGTGCATTCGAGGTATTTTTTTCTGTTTTGGGGCGTTTGATAGAAGTCCTGTAGAGGAGTTTATTTGGTCGTGATTTGGGAGGCCTTAATCAACGCACAGGCCGAATTTTCACTTTTAGTTTAGGATTACGTACTTTTTAGTCTTTTCCCGGTTCAAACGTTGACGAGCAAAACGTAAAAAGTTGGTTGGTCTCCTGCACACGGTAAATTGATTGCAGATAAATTATATAAATACGATATACGTGTGAACACGTTAATATTACAATAAAAACACCGAATCAACAAAACACCCACATCGAGAATACAAGGTATCTCGGTAAGAACTTCATCTACTACAAAACTCTTCAATGAAAAAATATAAGCCATTTGCAAACAATGAGGTCAGCATGTCGTCGATGCGCTGTTTGCTTGCACTTGCCTCACAAACACTGACTTTGACCGTGCCTAATGCCACGTTCCCCAGGAAGCCACAGTAGCACATGCATCACAGGGATAAGAAAACGCTTTAAATCTTCGGCAACAAATACAGAAGCATATTAGGCATCCGACCTGAAAACAAATAAAGAAACGGCATTGTAATGACGCCACAGTCCTCACTCTTGTGTCCAACTTTCTGTAATGTGTGAATGTTTATGTAAAGCTACGCAAAAATGCACTTCCGTCCGAGGCACTTGCGCTCACTAGTTTGTCAAAACGCTGTTCGAAAGGGGCGTGACCCTGGTGGCGACAAACTTCTCAAAATTCTTCCTTTCACTCTTTTCCTCGGGTGTAGTGTTCTGGGAACGAGCTTCAGGTTTTACAACCCGCACTTTCGCTCTCTTCCCTCACCCAAAGTTAAGGAAAAAATTCGGTCGGACTGATGCCATCCCCCCCCCCCCTCCTCCCCCCCTCCAAATAAATATGCAGTCGTCTGTCCAATCTACAGAATGCTCCCTCAAATGGCGTGGCTGGGTAAAGTTACACGCGCCTAACGCACGGAGAGCTCCAATGGGGTCCCGACCTCTTCCCTTTCCACTGAAAGCAGTGAATCGCAGGCTGCACGACGCACTAACCCTCCTCGTAGCAGGCGCGGCGGGCACCACACGTACTTCTGAATAAAAGCGGCCCTGCGACGCTTGACCGGCCAACTTCACCTTCGGCTGCCATAAGCCACAGACGCAGAATAAGCTTAAAAAAATCCTAATAGGCGTTCACAGTGCAGCCACTTTTCATTGTGCTCGCTAGTATCAATGAGTGAGTGGTCTGCTCGAGACCCGCTCTAGTAGCATTGCTTTCACACCATTCGGCCTCCCCAGTGATGTTTCGGGCAGGCGCCCTCTCACACGCACAACGCTCACCTCCCGTTGCGGAGAATCGCCCGTGCAGTGACGCGGGAAACACACTGAGCTTATATGACTCTACAAGGAACACAATTCTCCCAAAATGTAAGTTAGAATAAAAAAAATGTGCAAATGGTACCTTCAACAACCTCGCAGAGGCACAACCGCGTCCTTTTTAACGAGCCACTCTCCGTTCACGATCACTGCATTTAGGCCTCGCGTCGGTTCGGCGTACTCCGTCGGCTCGAAGGTCGATGACTCGGAGGCGACGTTACAGTGCGTCGCAGGTCTGTCTAGGCTGGTCCCACAATGACGGAAACGAGGTTCGGTTGTCGGGAGGCGCTTCGCATCCATTCGTGCGGCCGCAAGTTCACACCGACAATACATTTTCGGGGACGCTATATCTCGTACGAAACACGACAACAACTGCCAGCCATTTTGCAAGGAGGCGTAGAGAACGAAGAGGCATGCGAGTTTTTTTAGCAACAAAGGAAGTTTATTTATTTATTTAAGGAAATACTGCGGTCGGTTTTTCACCATCCTAGCAGGCGATAATCCCAATAATAATCACAATAATACAACCGTAGTATTCACAGCTAGATACTGCGTTTTTTGGGGAGGTACAATCGTGGTGTTTAAAAGAGTTAAAAAAGGCGCCTGAAAAGGAGTTTAAAGACGTATTTCAGCGAAAATATACACATTCAGGCTAACGTGTGTTTTGTGTGTACGTTTCTTAGCTCTTGGCTTTTGTTAGATGAGCCACGATGCGTTATTTGATGAGAAACAAGCAAAGGAAGCTGGCATTTCTCTCGCCCGCTTCCATATCCCTTTTCTTTGACGTAGCCTTTGTGTCACAAACAAGGAGCGATGCACCGGCAGCACGGGTGTGTTCCAGAGCGTAAAGGGTGGTTGCGGTAGCTTTTACATCTTGGAGCCATGGTTGACTGCGGCACGTTTGTCTGGCCGAGGAGGTTGCCTTGGGCATTGATGATTTTTCATTGACGGAATGAGAAACGCTCTTAAATTCTCGAGCGGCCGGTGTTCCCGTCTACTGCCGCTTCTCAGACCTCACGCAACGCAACCCACCCGGCGGGCATTTTTTCACCACTGTCTTTTCGACTAAAATAATTCTTCCTCTCTTTCTATGACCCACAACAACCTCCCCTTTGCTTTCCGAGGTTTTTTTGACTGCCAACCCTTATTTCCTGTCGATATATATATATATATATATATATATATATATATATATATATATATATATATATATATATATATATATATATATATATATATATATATATATATATATATATATATATATATATATATATATATATATATATATATATATATATATATATATATATATACATGTATATATATACGAATAGGTTGTTTTTAAAGCATTCACAATGGCTCTTATTCACACCAATCTGCTTTTTTCCGTCTACATGTGATCTTTACTTCGCCATTTTGTGGTTTTTACTATAACCAAGGTCTTTATAAGTGCACACTGTCTACTACAAGAAAACAACTACGGAAAGCATAAATGGAAAATATCAGGGGTCGTTGCACGCGTGGTGCCAAACATACAGTGTTGAGTAGCCTATAACCGAATAGCTGCCCCCTCTCCTCGCCGCAATATGCCTCGGTGTTTTACAGGCCAGGCTACAACACAGTACAATTCTGGTAAACACACACACACACCTGAATTCAATTAAACCATACACGCTGAAAGTTTTGTGGGAGCGCTGTCCGGTTTAAAGTAGGTTTTGGTTCTGTGCAGTTTAAATACGACTGAACAAAGTTCGCTCCCGGTGTAGAACTTGCAGTACGCGTAGCAAAGCTGCTTGGAAGGGGACGGGTAGAATATTTGTATGATTGACTCGGCCATGTACACCACAGCAGCCGTCACCGCAAGAACGTTGCCCACGCAACGCCAAATAACATTGTCTTCTGCATCATGCCACTACCACTGCTTCATGGATTTGGCTTCTTTATGGGTCAGAAGATTACGCTGCCTCCGTGTGGGAGTACGCAGCACCATGTAAGAGGGAAACATGGATATTGATTATTTCACATAGCTCATCATCGTCAGCTTCTTCTTTACCCCATTTAGGACTGCTGCAGTACGAAAACCTCTCTCACTGACCTCCAAGTGCTCCCGTACTGGGCTGGTCGGGTCCACTTGTTACCCCCGCGTTTCCTCATTTCCTCCCTCCCACGGATTACTGGCCTTTCCCTTCTGATAGAGCCATCTCTCCGTATCCATTCTGTTACCTTAATTGTCCACCGGTTGTCGGTTCGGCTCACTACACGGCCAGCTCAGGTCCATACTGGAAGCCATTCAAAATCGCGCCGTTAGGTTTACATAATCTGACTTCTCTTCATTCACAAGTGTCACAGAATTAAAACAACGCGCCAACCTTCCTCTCCTTAGTCCCCGCCGTAAACTCACCAAAATGACCCTATTTCATAGATACTATCATTCCCTCTCACCCAGTAAATACATCACCCCCCGCCCACAAACTTCTTGCCGCAGTAATAATTCAACTCAGCTATCATATCCCCGCCCTAGAACCACTATATTCGCTAACTCATTTTTTATAACCTGTGCAAAGCTCTGGAATAATCTGCCTGACAATGTTGTACAAACAAGTGACCCTGAACTATTCAAATTAAAACTGCTTGCCATGACTTCATTCTAGTTTATTTGAAACTGTGCTATATTGACCCTGGTGCTATGTTATCTTTAAATTCTACAACTTGTATATTGCTTTGAAACTGATGCCTTGTATTTTTTCTTTTATTTACTGTACTGTTTCTTTTTTTGTGTGTGTTTACCTTACCCACCTCTCATGTAATGCCCCTTCTCCATGGGGCCTTTGAAGTAACAAAAATAAATAAATAAATAAATAAATTTGTTTTTTTATTTCAACTATGATGTCTCCTACTTGAGTTTATTCTCTGATTCAGGTAGCTCGTTTCCTTTCCCTGAGTGTTACTCCTAACATTACGCAATCCATGGCCCGGGACGCCGACCTCATTTTAATTTCTAGTTGCTTAGTAGGACGCCAATTTTCAGCTCCATACGTCATAACCGGCAGTACGCACTGATGGTAGACTTTTCTTTTGGGTGAAAGAGGTACCTTACTTTTCATTATTTGTGAGTGCTTGCTGAGTGCTCCCCAAGCCATACCTATTCTGCGCCAGATTTCTCTTTCGTAGTTGGGGTCGGCACTATTTATCGGTCCGAGGTAGTTGTACTCTTTTACTTCTGGCGTTTTCAATCCTAAGCTCAAGAAGACATTTTTCGCAGACATATTTCTCATTACTTTGTATTTATTCATATTTATTCTTAGCCCCAAGGCTATGCTTTCTGGTTGTACTTCCACAAGATTGTTTGCAGGTGTTGTGCAGTCTCACTCAGCAATACTATGCCGTCCACAAACCTAACATGGCTCAAGTATTCCCCATGTATGCTTAATCCTATGTTTTCCCAGTCAAGCATTGTAAATACCCCCTCCAGAGATGTTGTGATTAGGTTTGGCGAAATGGTATCTCCATGTCGTACTCCCTTCCAGATCGGAAAATTATCGCTTTGCGAATGGAGGGTTATCATGCCCAAGCATTCTTGTCTTGTAGATGTTACGAAGTCTTATGTAGGTCTCCTTTATTCCCTGGTCTTTCTATCGCTTATAGCGCGCTGCGGTGAGTACGCAATCAAATGCTTCAACATAGTGTATAAATGCCATGTAAACGGGTTTAGTGTATTCTACGGATATTTGTATAACTTGATTGGCAATGTGAATGTGATCCATGTTTCAGCACCCTTTTCAAAAACCACCCTGCTTTCTGGATTGTTGGAAATCTAGACTGTTACTATGCACCCAACTATAGCACTGGGAAAAAGCTTGTACACATCATAGAGTCGGCTGATGGGACTATGATTCTTGAGGTCCTTGGGATCTTCCGTCTGAAGAATAAGAATAATGTTGTGTTTTTGCAGGCTTCGTGCACGTTTGGAGTCTTAAGCATTTTAAAAATGGTATAGCAGGATTTTCCAGTAGAATGTCCCCTCCCTTCCTCAAAAGATCAACCGTTATGCCATCGTCACGTGCAAAGTTTTCTCGTTTCATGCATTTGAGAGAGCCTTTTGAACCGGCTCTTTAGATACTAGCGGGACCTCACAAGTTAAGCTCAAGTTATGCTCTCAGTACTATGCTATGGTGCAACGTCGCTGGCAAACAGCCTCGTGTTGAATCGTTCTGCTGCCTTTATTATCTCGCCCAAGGTAGGCGTTATGTTACCGTGCTCGTCTCTGAGTGCCTGCATCCTGTATTTGCCGGTTGCTAGCTTTCTCTCAGTTTCTTTCATACTCCCCCCTATTGGCAGCGTTTCCCCGATTACTACCATGTTATATGCACGAATGTCGTTTGTTTTACAGCTATTATTCAGTATCGAAAGCCCCGCTAGTCCATCCGATCTGCCGTACTGAACACTATCAGGTTCTTGGGTTCAGCAATCAGTTCGTTTGCTTTTTAGTTATTCTTACAGTTTATTCCCCACATGTTGCTCCTCGAACAGCTGCTGCTGACTCAGTGATTGCCCACGCTAGATCCTCATTTAGCGTGGCTACACTGACCTCGTTGTGGTTGTCTATGAACGTGAATTAGTTTTGTAGAGTTTTTTTAACTCTTGTGATGTGGCTCTGGCCTGACTACACGAGAGGTGTCTTAGTTTTCACGAAGTTGCTCCTTTATCTAACCATCCTGTGATCGCTGCTTCGAATCTTACTTAGCACCTGTACGTCTTGCGGAATACTTCGGTTGTCACTTAAAATGAAGTCACTTTCGTTTTTTGTTACACCATCGGGGCTTTTCTATGAACATTTCCTATGTAATCAATTGTAAAAGAACGTGTTAATAAATCATCTCAGGTCATTTCTCTTTGCAAATCCCACCCGTAAATATCCTCGACTTTTGCGATCGTCTATTCGGAAGTTTCTAGTTAACGTTTCTCCCATGTCCTTCTTACCGAGCTTTGCGTTAAAGTCTGCCATCATAATGGTGAACTGCGTTGTTGCCTTCGTCACTGCTGATTCGGCATCCCCGTAGAAGCTGTCTACGGCTACATCATCATAGCTGCTTGTTGGCGTACAGGCCTGTACTATCTTCAACTTGTATCGCCTGTTTAGCTTGATCATAACAGCCGCGACTTCATCCCTAATGCTGAAAAACTACTCCACATTTGCTGCTATTTCTCTGTGTTTTAAAAATCCCACCCCGTGTTCTTTCTTCTCTTAGGTTCCTCTGTAGCGCAGAATGTTCCCGCTAGTGAGATTCATGAAGTTTCGCCTGTCCTTTCAAGTTTGCTTAAGTCGATATTACTACACCTAATATCCGGGAGCTCGTCTAGCAGTACAGCTAAGCTTCCCTTGCTACAGAGGGTGCGTTTGTTTGGCGTTGCCAGGTTCAAGTGCCAATGATAGCCTGTCCGGACCAGAATTTCTTAGCACCGTCTGTTGTATCGCTGTTGTGACCACCGCCGTGGACAAGTGCTCTAAAGCTGCTGGGGACCGAGGGCCGATAGTTGAGCTGTTCGGTCGTGGGCGGTGGCAGGAATCTACCCCAGCAGGGTTGCCACATCCTTCTCCTTTGAGGGAATTTTATGTGTGTCCCGAAGAGCCTTTCTAGCATGGTTGAATCTTTCTAGTGTGGCCGCTTAGCTATCCGCGATGATCGTTACTTTGGCAGCAGTTAGCACTCCATATCTGCTTGGGTACGGCACCGAGCTAGACAAAAAAGGGGAGAGAAAGCGAGAAAAGCTTCACGCGGACGATGTTGCCCAGAACGCCTGCAGTGATATTGAGCCAGCGTTTCTTGTTTTAGTCTTTTTTTACGTGCGGTTCTGAAGGGATAAGCTGACGAGCTAGCTTACCGATGAGAGATCCACTCAGGTCTGGCCTTTGGAAAAGCGAGCCAGTGCTGTGCTCAAAAATAGCGTTAAGATACATGGCTATTTTGAAGCGCAACTGGACAAAAGGGCCGCTGAAATACTTTCAGCGGCCCTTCCTCGCCTTTCAGCATCCGTCCTCGCCTTTGAACACTATTCTATTCAGAAGAAGTGTTTGTGGGAGCACCGGTGGCCTTTTTCGCAGGGCTGCGAGAAGGTTGGGAAACCCTGCGTTCTTATAAAACTGAAAGCCTTGTGACCGAAACAGATGTTTAAAAACTTTTTTTTGGTGGTTGGGAAAGGCAATATTGCGCAATGTATGGTTATATAGCCTTACAAAACTTTCCAGCGGTAAGAGGAACATACAAGTGAAACTGTATATAATTTTGGATGTCAGAAAAATTGATACTGGTAAAGGTTTTTTGAGTCGCTGAAGTGGTAGTAATAATAAATATCGGGTAAATATATCCAAGCATTGTTCGGGAAATAATGCATGCATTTCTTTCAGGGATTCTTTGTCATCGTTGTCGATTGGAGCAAGGGTCAGAGCTTAGTGAAGCCCGAGCGGAGTGCACATGACACGCCTATGGTAGGACGGGTGGCATCGGTGATCCTACGTTGGCTCATCACGAAGTATCCTACGTGGTTTCACCCATCACTAGTACATGCCATAGGATTCAGTATGGGTGCTCACGCAGCAGGATTTTTCTGCAGGCATGTTTACGCCATGACTGGGCAAAAGATTTCCAGGTTAACTGGTACGACATTTTCCATCTTTTATTGCTGGGCACTCTTTGTATCTATTATAGAATCATGTCCTGTGTGCTGCCTAACCCAGCGCGACAAGCTTCGGCACGTGGATCTGGCTCTTGGGTTGTGGGAGAAGCGACAGAACGTCTTTATTTGTATTAGCACTCACTTTGAAAGCGACAAAAAATTGACGCAGACTCATATCGTTCACGTTTGCTTGCGGCACTACCAACTAAAGAGCCCAGGAGTAAATTAGCATCAGTACGTGCCCCAGTATAGGCGTTCGCGGAAAAACAAAGCAATCGCTCTAAGTCTATTCTAAGTGTGGCACCCAAAGAGCGCTAAAATATTGTCGTAAAATGATTACAAAACTCTGATCTTCAGCTACTGTCCCCGTATGTATAGAACTTGCAAAGAAACTCGCCTCCCCCACTGATGACGTGCTTCTTGCGAGGGAACGGCGCATGTAGCCGCCGTTCGTTACTTGAGGGGGATGGATAGTTAACGCCGTTGCCAAACTACTTATCCCGCTAACTTCGCTGCTTTTTGAGCTACCGACTTCGAGTTTTGGAGGATATGTATAATAGATGTCTACTACTAGTTCACGAATATTTATACAGAACAATTTAATTATTCTTAAGATAAAAATTATGAGGTGGAGGAATAAACATTTAATTGAGCAGTCAATGTTGTTGGGTTGACCGCCAGGTGGGAGACCTCCTTATTCGAAAACGCTCTGGGTCTTGGCGGCCTGTCTCGCCAGGTCTACCAGAGATTTTGATTTTTTTTAGGCTTAGGGACCATTTCAGAAATGTTTTTACCTGCATAGGGCTCAAACATTTCAATATATGTTAAATTCCTCAGGCTTTCTTGCGAACCAGAATAATAATGGTGGCCATAACCGTCGAATGAAAAAATATATAAATAGCAAAAACTCAACTTTGATTTATTTTTAGTGAAAAAAGTGTGAATAAAAAAAGAAATTTTGGTGAGAACTTGCTCATTCTGATTCAGAACGTGCATATAGCATTCATACCGAATTCATACAAAATTGGTTTCGGAAACTCAAATATTCAAGAGAAAATGTTCCTTTTCTCACCGGAAATGGTGTTTTGAGAAATCTAGCTTCAAAGTTTCCGTTTCATTTTTTTTAAATTGTTGCTCCTTGCGCAGATTATGTGAAAAGCTAGACAATGCTACTACCACAGTGGACTCCGGGGATTGCTCTAATATGTCGAGTCGAAAAAGCATGTAATGACACTGGCGCGAACAGAATGATAGGCGACCGACGTGATGTAAACAAACGTTTTGCAATGCACGTGCAATGTTTTTCAACTAACTCACCGCCATTGCGGCTTACAGTGAACTAAAAAAATATTTATCTAGCTATGCGCTACAATTGTAGGAAATTCTAGAAAACATTATCACGCGTTTTTAAATAATAAATAATAATGACAATACCACTGTGAATCACGTGAAACATGAAGTGACTAGGCGGGGCCACATGAGGGCACATTTCGCGCCATTTTTAAATCACTTCATATGTGCATCTGAGGATGATACTTTGTGGGGAAATTCTCGAAAAGTGTTCGAATATTTCTGCACTATAATAACAAAATCCCATTTTTACCCATTTTCCTCCTTCGACACCCATGATGATGTCGTGCCCAGGCTAGCTCTGCCTGGAGGCTGGCCAGGAATGCCGTGAGGTTTATGACTTCTTGATGTTAGTCTTTGATTACGCTAAGATAAGCAGGGAGCACACCAATGGTTTTAAACTTACACCTCGAGCACCACAACAAACTTTATTATTAAAACAGAGTGTTTTAATAATATCTGGGGACATTGTGTCTGAAGACTCGTTAAGCTACCCGCAGTTACAGGGACGAACCTCGGTGAGATTGGTTAAACGCGGCACCTCTGCTAGTCCAAAGTTTCGGGGTCACCACACGGTTTGGCGGAAACATGGTAGCACGCATGCCGTTCGTGCGGTGCCTGCCAGTGCGTACATTCGCAAAGTAGTAGAATAAAAATGCAGCATCTACAAGGAAAACTTCTGGCATGACGTGGAAGGTTTTGGGGATATCGAAAATTTACAAGAACGTTTGAGAGAGCAGCTAGTGTGGAAGTGCGTAGTGATACAGTAAACTCTTGGCTTACTGCCATACAAATTAAAAATAATAGGAAAATAAGTACTAGATACTGCGTTCACAGTAGGATGAATGATGTTCTGTGGGTTCGGGTATGCTGAATGCCCATTTATGTGTTTATTTTTTAGCCACAGTTATGTGCCGCACTCTGAGAGTTTGTTCCTGTACGCATTACGCTTCTGTTAGAGAACATTTAACATGGAAAAGTAACTGACGAATATTACTGAGCCAGGTTATTTGTTGCAGGTCTTGATCCGGCATCTATATTTTTTGTACGAAAGGTGGGGACCATGAATAAAGAAGATGCTGATTTTGTGGACGTTATTCACACGTCAATCGGAGATAGTTGGTGGCGAGGAAAAGTGGGCTACAAGGAACCATTGGGGCACGTTGATTTTTACCCCAACGGAGGTAGCACCCAGCCTGGGTGCAAATGGACGCGTGAGTATTTCCTAATTTACATGATGTTGAATTGGGCGAATATTTCACTATGTATGTGTAATAGCTGAACTCCAGATGCCCGCTGTGCCCTACGTTAAGTAGGTGCCATACCACCGTAACTTCCGCTTCTTTATCAAAATATCGGCGGAGATTTCTGATATCAACTCTGGAATCAATCATTGTTTTACCAAATTAACCGGGCATACAGTCAGAACCTGGTAACTTCGGGAGAGAAAGGCCCTGTTGGGCTTTACTTCACTGTAGTAAATTTTATAACTGCACAATCAGTCACTATCTGACATAACACTCTGTGAACTGGTAGGGCTGCCTTGTTGGTATTTTTTGAAACACTCTGGGCTACAAAAATCGCCGAAGCGGCAATTGCAGGTCTGAAAATCATAAAAAGAATGCCATTTTACCAGAATCGTACAGGCAGGCAAAACAACAAACAGGTACCCGACATATTAGGCATAAGATGGGAATCTAACTTTTAAGTTATTTTAGTAGATTTGCAGACTCAAATCATGACGCGCCAGTTTGTTCCAGTCTGGTATTAAGAAGGGAAAGGAGTACTAAAGCTGTTAGTGGTTGCAGAGATAGGCGTTAAGCTGTAAGAATTGTATCATATGGCAGTACGAGAAGATAAGGCAGTGAGACGCTTGAGAGGTCGATATTACTGCTTTACTTTGATAGGTAAAAATAAATTTGTTTTTCCAGTTTTTTGGGACTCTAAGGTAGAAAATGAATTTCTCTTCTATTCATTACGTCTGCATGGGAGTCTGAATGTCGGAAGCGATTAAAAAACGAAGAGCCAATCTATGGGTCCTCTCAAAATTGTTAGTGTGTTTTTAGTGTGGGGATCCCAAACCCCAGATGCATAATCCAAACAAGGCCACAAAACTGTGTTGAATGCGAAGAGTATAGTTATGGGGGGAGAATTCGGGAGGGGTGTCTTAGTAACCCGTATTTTAACACAAAAGTGTTTTATGCTCAGTTACACAAAGAGTTTGGTGAAGCGGTACCCGTCACGGAAGTGACGTCACCAGAAAAGTGCCATTGACGCGGCGGCGCCCGGTTTCGATCCCACGACTCTCTGGCCGCAACGGGAGGTACGTGGCGCTCTTCCCACTGCGCTACGAGCCGAGACGTGACAATGCTACGAACGCGCCTTATGTCTTGACCTATGACTCATTCAGATGGTGCGCGCCGTCTAGAAGAGGCGAAGTGAAGTAGCGCATCATGACGCTAATGAGCGCCGACAGTTGGCGCCTCGATACCGCCGCCTTCGTGTACGAAGGACGCGCGCGAATTGAGGCACCCTCCGCTGTTTTTTGTTTCTTGTGTGTCGGTGTCATTTTGTCAGGCGGGGTCAGGCTCGCGAACCCTCCGCACAAGAAGGAAATTCATTTAACATTCAACTGCACCTGTGAAGGCCCCTTTCAGTTTCGTGTTTTGCCGATTCCAATGAAAGAGGGATCAACCGCATTTTGTTTGATGGTGGACGAGCAAATCGTTTCTATGTGGATTGACCGAGGTAAATTGGTGGTGATTGTGAGGCCAAGATGTCTATAATAGTCGGTAAGCTAAGTGGGCGCTCTTTTGATACTGTAGAAGTACACGAGTAGTGGTTTTTTGTTAGTAATGCGGATAAAAACTTTTATCCGGGTGTGCGTGCACGTCCTAGAATTCACACAAGGTAATAATTGCCTCAGTAGTTTGGTCCCATATTATTTCGTACCATGTGGAGGTAATTGAATGATATAGAACCAATCCGTGCGTGCACGTCCTAGAATTCACACAAGGTAATAATTGCCTCAGTAGTTTGGTCCCATATTATTTCGTACGATGTGGAGGTAATTGAATGATGTAGAACCAATCCGCGCCCAACAGCCGCCCTCCAACACCATGTTTGATACATGTTGTAATGTCATTATTATAAATTAGTGAAGTAGATGTCTAAGGACGCTTTCTTGGGGAACCCCGGAGTTGACGGAAAGAGGATTACAGTAAGTACCATTTCTATCAACAAAGTTTGCGAGAAAATATATACGATTTTACCCATTTAACAATGGTCGGGGGAAAACCAAGCACATAAATTTTGTAAATATTATGGAGTGGGGTATTTTATAAAACGCCCTGATGACGTCAAAAAAGATGATTTCGGTTTGACCGGATGTATATAGAACTGAGGACAGAGAATTAATTCAAGGAACAAATATTATTGTAGTAATAAGACCTTTCCAGAAACCGTGTTGAAACGGTCATATTACGTGGTCACGTCTCAGAATTACTCATGTAATTAAGAATTATGTTGTCCAGTAGGTTACAACATGTGCTTGTAAGCGATATAGGTCTGCTGCTAGATAAAAAAGTGGTATTTCCATTTTAAGCACGGAATTACTTGAGCAATGCGCAAGTTTGAGGGAACAATGCCTGGTGATAACGGTAAGATTACGACAAGGAAGCGGGAAAGCGATTCGGCGTAACAAAATTGCATTTGGTATGTTGTCCGGACAGCAAGAAGATTTAATTCATTGTAGGACCTAACGCGGCGACGCAACGCAAGCGATGAGGCGCACCGTAGTGCAGGACTTCGGATTATTTTGACCACCTGGGGTTCTTTAACGTGCGCCGATATCTCGCACACAGGGGCGTTTTTGTTTTTCGCCTCCAGAAAAGCGGCCGCCGAGGTCAGGATTCGAACCAGCTGCTTCGTGCTCAGCAGCACAACGCCTTAGCCCCAGAGCCACCACAGCGGGTCGCCAGATTTTCTTTTTAGGTTCAAGAGACTGAAAAAAAAACCTTCAAACTTTATGGTGTCACGATCAATTTCTACAGACTTCTTACCACTAGCATTATTAAATAGGCATCGGTTGAAAAAAATTGAGCGAATATAACTGTTAATCTATGTGAACGTTCGCTTCGCAACTGAAGTAATTTGATTACCAAACACAATCCAATCTACAGTTTTTTTAATTAGTTTTTATGCGGTGCCAAATTTTAGCTGGATTACTTTCAAGAAATTGAGGCAGTTTAACGTAATAAAATAACGTTTGCTAGACCGTGTTTTTTCTGAAAGAATTTCTTTTACTTTTCAAATGAAAATTTTTTTATATTGACCATCTCCTACGTTTACCCTTTTGTGAAAATTCAATAATTTTTCAGTAATTCCACAAACGACTTTTTAGTTTTGCTTCCAAGTTTTGTTTCGAATAAGTTTTTTAAGGCAATAACAGCAGAGAGGCGGGAAATCGTTCCAAAGACAGGTATTATCATCACCACAAAAGCGATCACACGCTGGAACGAGGTAATAAAGAAATGACTCCTCATGGGCTTTAAAAAGTTTGATACACTCTTTGTTTCCTATGCAAATTGTAATATTTTTTGCAACGCGGCACGCAAAGAGAACCTATTTGTGATGAGACATTCCACCATTAACAGATACCTGCACGTTAGCGTGGGGTTTGCTAGGAACTACGAGACATAAAACCGACGATGTGTGATCCAGCAGCCTTTTCGGCACATTCACTGATTGTTCAAGATCGCATGGAGGCATTATATTGAAAACAAACTGAGAGTTGAGGATGGCGAGCTTAATGTGTAACACTATTTCTTTGGTAGAATAAAATGTTAGTAATATAGGTGGCTTGCAAAACATTCTCCTTAGAATTGATATATTTTATGCAAAAATTCACATCCGAACAAAAAGAACGATAGGCATTTACTGCAGTAATAAAATTCTCAAACACGTTTATTTCAACATCCTCTTTCATGGTCATCCGTTTGTTTCCGAGGAGTAACTGTCACGTGAGTGCTTAAACTAACAGCCAAACCTTCGTCACGCATACGTTTGCCCTCCTACATACTTTAATGTGTTGAGAAACAATTTGAGCATCAGTAAAACCTTCGTGAAACTGTTTCGGTTGGGATCATATTGTGGGCAGAGTAGGCTACCATTATGCTTTCTGGTTCAACGATTTTGTTAATAACGCTACGTGCGTTGATATTGAGACGGTGCAATATATAAATGGGCAATGGTTGGGTGATGCATTATCCGGAGGCTGAATTGTGTAGGCCGCACCTGTGTGATGCAGCGCACGCTGCCAAGGTACCCACAATGGGTTCAATGAGCCAAGCCGTATACGGCAGTGGCGGCCCTCGCAACACGTGTGCAGTCACTCCGTGAAGACGAAGTAGCTTCTCAGAACAGAATTTATTTCCGGTGTTTCACGGTACAGCAACCAGTCCTGGTATAACCCTTCTAACCCTGGGGCTAAAAGGGAGGTACCTGCCGGCTGTACGCGTCAAGTCACGAAGCCCGACCGCGCAGGACAGGTAGTTAGTGGAGTGGCTGTTGGTCCAGTGGCGGGAGCCACCGAAGCGCTGCGGGTGATGGACCCCGGATAGGACCGGAACCGACCACCAGCCTGACCGAGCAACCAACAACAACACAAATCACATGCACAAGCAGAAAGTGCAATGCCCTAGGGTGCATGTGAATCCGACTCCCGGTACGTTCGCCGACCTTGTGAGAAAACTGCGGCCGTTCAAGCCTAAACGAGCGAGCTGCGTGCACGGTTCCTGACGGAGTCAGCGCTCGGCAGTGGTCTTCTGGGTCAGACCCGCACGCGCGCCCGCCGTGAGTTCAGGCGGGGCCACTACGTCACGCCCCACGTGCGCACGGCCCGGCGCGCATTCGTTGACCCGTACCCCCTTATGGGGAGAGGGAGCGAGGGGCTATCCCTGCCCTTTTGGGAGAGGGGATCGCGGGCTATGGCCGACGTGATGGGAGCAGTCCCATCCGATCCCCACAAAAGTAGTTGGTACAGTTGGACGGGCAATGATTAGAACTTTTACGCGGCTGTTGCGGTTGTCATTCCACATGAAAAGGTCATCATTGATACAGAGCTTATCGTTTAAATGGCAGGGTGTCTAGCCGTTTGCCTTATCAATTTGAGCACTGTGCGAAAACAGTTTACGCCAGCGAATCGTGCAGTAGGAAAAAATCATTTTGGAGGAAGACCTCGGTGCCTTTATGCTTCTTGGTGTTCTTTAAAATTTCTTGCTTTTCGTTGTAGAGCGAAAGAAAGAGGACGCCTTTAATGAAAGCTGAAAAGTTCAGCCCCACTAACGGTGGGGCTTGCAGAAACAGGGCTTGAAGAGGTTTTCATTGTAATCCTGTACGTACAGAATTACGGGGCGATTGCAAGATTTCCTCCAAAGTTTTTCTACGCGTCCCTGGCTTGCAGTTTACGCCAAGCTTTTTCCCAAGTAGTTCATTAACGACCCGATTTTTCATAACATTTTCACTTTAATTAAGTTTTTCTACAACACCATACAAGAATTATTTACTTTAAATGACGGCTGCCATCCTCTATGTCATCAATCTTTTGTGACATGCCACTACCGAAGCGGGGCTGATTGTGCATACGTAGCAGCGCAGGTTTTCAGAAGTGACAGTTTGTGGGCTGTATAAATGTTGGGTTGCTCTAATTCCACGAGATTGTAATATCAAGTTTTAAAATTATGAAGTATTAAGAAGTTTTGCAATATAGAGGACTTGGATACTCGTACAATAAAAGCGAGTCAATTCGACCTCCACTAATATTACTTTAAGGATACTACGAACTGTATGATTTGGGCCAGCAAATCCGAAATAAAAGCCCATGCATCAAAAAGACTGCTTACTCAAAAACGAGTAGGTTCCGCAACGAATGGTTCGAACTACACGCCACTGCACAGGTGGCTTGCCGCCTGGTAAAAGCTCAGAGCAACGGACCCACTGCATATTCACAAGGCTGTGTCGCCCCCTGAACCAAAAGAAGAACGGAGAGCAGAAGCAAATTATGCAAACCAATCAAAAACGCCATTGCGGACGTTATGGTGCCGGTATTTTGTGCTGACGTCTTCAATGAAGACGCTAGTGGAGTAATGTGTATACACATTTGTAGGGCGCAGACAGATAGGGATGTCATATGTGCAGGTCAGAAGTGCAGAACAGGGAGTTGGCAGTGAATACGGGGAGGGAGGGACGAAGAACCCACGTTTCCGCTTTTACAAACTGGTGGCTTGATTTATTGCTACCCGTCTGTTCAGTTTTCAAGAGGAAAAATTCGAGGCGTCGTGTACGTTTGCTAGTGAAACGAAATAGTGCCGGCTATCTTTTTCAATGGCACCAGGAAGATTGCCATTTAGGGCCTTTTTAAACATTAAATTGTGGACATGCCTAACGCTGCCCCATCGCACTCTTTGTTGTTGACTTTTATTAGTGAGAACTTTAATTCATTCTAAGATGGTTTCTTTTTGCGGTTTGAATTGGCAACGTTTCACTGCACTAACCACATGTCCCTTCCTGTTTGAAACAAGGAATTTTAGCCGCGCTTAACCATTTTGTGTTACGCATATGTTGCTCGATGATTTCACTAAAAATAACAAAAGGTTTATATAATTCATAAAAGGCGCAGGTATATGTCTCAGAATGACTGTAATATAAAAGGGAACTCCCCTTACGCGGGTCCTACCAAACCTTGAGGGAATTGTGGCACACCATACAAGTTCTTCAGTTACGGGTTCAATAACATAAGAGCTCAACAACGCTTTATAAGGATACACCAAACTACGCGGAAAAGTTCTCAACCCTATCAAGGGTCCCCTTCATGTCCCCCCTATTATTCATAGCCGTACGGATTTCATGACTCTACTAATGCGATCAAAAATTATATGGTCGCCCTGTTCAACATTTTGTTCCTCTTCCGCTTAGTGCAAATTTAATCCCGGAGGCATATGCTCTGTGTCATCGTTGTCCGTCCGCACTGGGACTTATAATAGCGCTTCCTGCTCAGCATTTATGCAGTTTTGTATATCAAGAGTTCATTTCTTTCCTTTTACTTTTCTTTATCAATTTATTTTATGAATTTCACTGACACAAGACATAAAAATACACGAAGAAGCAGGTATAAGCTGCTTCAGCCAGCCAAACTTTGGCAGCAGCATCTGGTTGAGTCCAACCATAATGCCAATAAGTGCAAATACTGGAACATTTATGTGACAATTATTATCCTCTCATCCTTAAGAGATTCCTATCAATGCCAAAGAAACAAGATCTATGCAAACGGGTTTATAAATCTGTGAGGGAGAGTGCAAAATCCAGATACTTAGTAGCAACGCATTTAAGAAATTTATAGACTTTTAGTCAATGCATGAATTCATTAATTACGTCTAGCGTATAGGACGGAGCCCCGAGAATCGCTGAGAGTCGTATATATCTACCGTAGGTGCACAGAATACCGTAGGTTGGTGGTTGGTAGTGCTGGTTCAAGCTGCGAATCACGGACCAAGATGAGGTGTGAATATTTTGCTTAATTGGAATGATGTGGTGACGTCAACTACTTCATAGCGTACCCATAAAGCTAAAGGACACCACTCTTAGCCAACTGCCGCCGTGGCTCAACGGGTGAAGCATTGCGCTGCTGAGCCCAATGGCGCGAGTTTCATGCCAGCCAGGGTGGCTGCTTTTCACGTTGGAGTGAAAAGCCAAAACGCTCGTGGTTGAGAATTCGGCACTCGTTAAACGACAACAGGGGGTGAAATTATTCCGGCCACCTCCCCCACGGCGCGCCTCATAGCCAAGGTGTAGCTTTGGTGTGTTAAAGGGCATAATCAGAAGCAGTACCATTACCATAAGACGATGCTGGTGTACCGGTTGTGTTGAGTTTTTTTGATATGAGGACAGCCAAACTCCCCAGTTCACTTCGGACTGCGTGCGTCGCTTTATGGGGAAACTATTATAACATTCGTTAAAATCGTACACATACAGTAATTCAGCTTTGTTCGCTTATTTGAGGAGGAGAACGAAAGAAACTTTATTTTGAGCCTGGAGATGAGGGAGTAGCCCAAAAGGCCGGGAGACAATGGGTCAATAGTGTCGTCTCAGCCCTTGCAACTAAGAGCTGCTGGGCATCGAAGCTAGCGCTGGTTGTCGGGATCGCCCACAGCAGACAAAGGAAAGGGTAGTGCGTAAAGGCCGGATGGCGTAGTTATGTCGCATCCCATGCTAATATACTGTCACGTTGCCAAAGACGACGCAGTTGTCTTCAAGAAAAACAAGTTTATTCGAGCGAAGTTGTGCTCCCCTAACAACTCATAGAATACAAGGCGGCGATACAGGAATCAACAAAGTGACCTGCGTAAAGTGGTGTCGGCGATTCCAATGTCATGTTGGCTGCTCTGCAGGCTTTTATCTCTTGGCGCGAGTGTTTCTGGAACCGTCGAGTAACATCCAGAACATTGTAGATCAAAGAAGATCATTCTGGGCTAGTGACGTTAAGGCGAGGCAGTCGGCTTATCTGAATGTGATAGCCCGTGCGGGATAAAAATAAAGAATGGAAGACGCGTTTCGCTTTGGACGCAGATAACACAGCCGGGCATGGCCGGGCAGCAAAAAAAAAAAAAAACAATAAACTTATTCTTGGCTCGCGGCATTACCCCCCTCTAAGAGTGCATCGACCCGATGCTAAAAAAGAAAGTTCAAGCAACAGCAACAAAAACGTCCGTCATCTTGCATAGTAAGGTTTCAAGCAAGCCACGTGGACGACTTCGGGCCGCGTGTGCCGTCGTGATGTTCCGGAATCACCATCGGGGATCACCTCGTAGGTAAGTTGGCCGACACGTCGTAGAATCTGGTAGGGTCCGAAATACCGTCGCAGAAGCTTCTCGCTTATTCCATGTCGTCGGATGAGAGTCCAAACCCAAACACAATCCCCTGGGTGATACTCGGCGTCTCGGCGTCGGAGGTTGTAGCGCCCAGCATCCACCAGCTGTTGGTCCGTTGTACGAACTCGAGCGAGCTGGCGGACCTCCTCCGCACGCTGAAGGTATCCTTGGACGTCGGGTTAAGGTCGTCGTCTCCTACATGATTAAGCATGGCGTCAAGAATCGTAGTCGGCAGTCTTGCATAGACAAGCTGAAACGACGTCATCTGCGTTGTTTCCTGGATAGCCGTGTTGTACACAATCGTGACATACGAGACCACTTCGTCCCAAGTGTTATGTTGAACGTCGACGTACATTGACAGCATATCCGCGATCGTCTTATTCAGACGTTCTGTTAGTCAGTTCGTTTGGGGGTGGTACGCCGTCGTTCTTCGGTGATCCGTGTTGCTGTAGCGTAAGATTCCTTGCATAAGCTCTGCAGTGAAGGCCGTTCCGCGGTCCATGATAAGGACTTCCGGGGCCCCATGTCGCAGCACAACTTGGTTTATGAAATACTTTGCGACTTCTTGTGCAGTCCTCGTCGGAAGAGCGCCGGTCTCTGCGTAGCGCGTCATGTAGCCTGTCGCTACAACAATCCACTTGTTCTGTGATTGTGACGTAGGGAACGGGGCTAGAAGGTCCATGCCAATCTGTTGCAACGGCCTCGACACGACGGCGATCGGTTGCAGAAAGCCGACGGGTCTTGTCAGCGGCGTTTTTCGTCTCTGGCAGTCACGGCAACTCCGAACGTAGTGAGTGACATCGAATGTAAGGCGGGGCCAGAAGTACTTCGCCTTGATTTTTGCTATAGTGCGAGCTGTGCCGAGATGTCCGGAAGACGGGTCGTCGTGGCAGGCTTCCAAAATTTTGTCACGGAGGTCTGCGGGGACGACAAGGATATAATTCGTTCTCGTTCCGGGGCTGAAATACTTCTTCACGAGGACAGAGTTTTTGAGGCTGAATGCTGGTAAGTTCCGCTTGAATGCCCTAGGCACGGCGACATTGCGTCCTTCGAGGTAGTCTATCATGACGTGCAAGTCGGGGTCGGCACGCTGCTGGGCGCCTAGGTCGCTCTCAGTCACGACTCCGAAGAAGGCGCTATCTTCATCGGAGTCTTGTGGTGCTGGGTCAAGGGGGGCGTGGGACAGGCAGTCGGCGTCGGAGTGTTTCCTGCCGGATTTGTAGACAATTGTAACGTCGAACTCTTGCAGGCGCAAGCTCCACCACCCAAGGTGGCCAGAGGGGTCCTTCAAATTGGCGAGCCAACAGAGCGCATGGTGGTCTGTCACAACAGTGAATGGTCTACCATACACGTATGGGCGAAATTTTGAAATGGCCCATATAATTGTGAGGCGCTCTTTTTCAGAGGCTGAGAATTTTTCTCCTCCGTCGAGAGACCATGGCTGGCAAAGGCGATTACGTTTTCGCAGCCACTTTGCTTTTGGACGAGAACGGCTCCCAAGCCTATATCACTGGCGTCGGTGTACATTTCCGTTTCGGCGTTTTCGTCAAAATGAGCGAGCACGGGAGGGTTTTGCAGGAGTTGTGGCAGCTCGCATAATGCTTTCTCTTTGGCGTTTTCCCAGGCGAAAGGGGTGCTCTCTTTTGTCAGGCGCGTGAGTGGCTCTGCAATGCGTGCGAAGTTGGCAACGAAGCGCCGGTAGTATGCGCATAGTCCGAGAAATCTTCGCATGGCCTTTTTGTCTTTCGGTCTGGGGAAGTTCGCTAAGGCTCATGTTTTCGCAGGGTAAATCGGGACTCCTGCGGTGTTACGACGTATCCCAGAAACTTGAGTTCCTCGTAAGCGAAGCGGCACTTTTCAGGCTTCAGCGTTAACCCCGACATGCGAATAGCCTCAAATACAGACTCCAATCTTGCCAGGTGTTCGTCGAAAGTTTGGGCGAATACCACAACGTCGTCAAGGTATACGAGACAGGTGTGCCACTTCAGGCCAGCTAACACAGCGTCCATGACTCTTTGAAACGTTGCTGGCGCCGTGCACAGCCCGAACGGCATCACCTTGAACTCGTATAGACCATCCGGAGTTATAAATGCAGTCTTCTCTCGATCTTTCTCGTCCACTTCAATTTGCCAGTAGCGGGTCTTCAGGTCCATCGATGAGAAGTACCTCGCATGACAGAGGTGGTCGAGGGCGTCGTCGATTCGTGGCAGGGGGTACACGTCCCTTTTGGTGATTTTGTTCAGTCGCCGGTAGTTAACGCAGAACCTTAAAATGCCGTCTTTTTCCTTCACGAGTACGACCGGCGCAGCCCACGGACTTTTCGATTGCTTTTTAATGTCGTCGGTGAGCATGTTGTCGACTTGAGGCCAGGTGGCTTTGCGCTCGTGTGAAGAGACGCGGTACGGTGACTGTCGGGTACGTCGGGCTCCATCTTTGGTTATTTTCCTATGCTTCGCCAGAGGTGTATGACGTAATTTTGAGTTCGATGAAAAACACTCGCTGTAGCGACGCAACAAATCCAATAATTTCTTCCGTTCTTCTTGCGGTAACGCCGGATTCACGTCGAAGGAATTAATGAGCTTGAAGGTATCTTCGGGTGAGCGTTCAAAGTCGGCGATCGCAATCACGTCACTTGTTTCTTGCGTTTCTTCGAGGAACGCAATTGCAGCGCCCCTGTTTAAATGCTGGTATTCCTCTGTGAAATTAGTGACCAAAACTTGCGATTGGCGTTGCTTAAAGTACGCAATGCCTCTTGCGACGGAGACACCGCGGTCGAGGAGCAACCTTTGATCACTCTCTACTATAGCGTGGATGTCAGGAACAGCATCTTCAAAGTAAATCGTGATCATCAGGCTTGCGCGGTGTGGCAGGGTGACATGATCATCGGCGATCCTTACAGAAGAACAGTGTTCGGGGTTCGGTTCTGGCGTCATGGAGTGATCGGAGAAAAAAGGTATAGACTTGGCCTGTAGATCAATTATTGCACCGTTGTCCGTCAAAAAGTCCATTCCAAGAATAATGCCGCGGGAGCAGTGAGGCAAAATGACAAACTCCGCAGGGTACGTTGTGCCGTCTATGGTGACGCGCGATGTGCACGTTCCAATTGGAGTCACGAGGTGGCCTCCTGCTGTGCGAATGTGCGGACCATCCCATCTGCTCATACGTTTCCTCAGCTTAGACGCAAATGGTCCACGTATTACGGAGTAGTCGGATCCCGTGTCTATGAGGGCGACAACATCAAAGCCGTCGATGGACACCTTGACGTCAGATGCCGCCTTCCTCGAGTTCCGGGTGCGTCGGGGTGTCGCATCTCGGCTTGTGCCGTTTGACGGTCGCGCACTGTGCGTCGTCGTTGTCGTCGTCTTCTCAGTGGCAGATTCGGTCATGTCGGGTAGGCGTCGCACCGTGTGGCTGTCGTCGTGTTCGCGAGTCTCGTCAGGGTTAGGCCGGGTCGTCGGGATGAGGGCATGTCGTGAATTACTGTCTTCAGCGAGTCGCTGCGTGGTTGGAGGTTTTTCATTTTTCCGCCGTTGTGCAACTTTTCCTCCTGAAGTTTCTGCTTTTAGTTTCCCCTGCGTGGGCAGGGTGACCTTCAACGGGAGAAGTCAGCATTGCTACAGCGGTTCGGTGATTGGTATCGGTAGGGTGATGGCGAACGGTGGAAACGGGCTGTGCCACGGCTGGTTTGAGAAAGGTAGTCGTCAATTTCCCGTGGTCGTTGCCCAGGGAGAGGTAGAGGTTAGTCGAAGGAGAATCCACGCAGTCCGAGTCTCTTGTATGGGGAACGACGGTAGATGTGATCGGCCTCTCTGCAGTGGTATCACAGCGGACGATTATTGGGGGTTCGCCAAACGTCGGTCTTTCTCGGAGTCTGATTTTGGGCTGTGGACGACGGTACGGTGTATGGCGGTGACAGTGGGGACAGTGGCGAGAGTGGATGGCGGTACGGCGGAGCTTCTTGTACACGGGCTGGAGCAGGGCGGGGTTTCTGCAGAAGTTTCTGCAGAGGTTTCTGCAGAACTACAGGATGGCTCGTGGTCATCGTGGATGCGTTGTTCCTGACAACAGCCGTAACGTCTTCCGCTTTCAATTTATCTGGCAGTCGTTCAAACTCCGGCTCTAGGCCTTGCTGTCGGCGGCTGGCACGAGTTGGGCTTGCTTACGACTTGAAGACGGCTGAGGGTGCATGTACCCAGGACCTTACCAGATGTCACGTTGCCAAAGATGACGCAGTTGTCTTAAAAAAAACAAGTTTATTGGAGCGAACTTGTGCTCCCCTAACACTCAAAAAATACAAGGCGACAATACAGCAATCAACGAAGTCACGTGCGTAAACTGGTGTCGGCGATTCGAATGCCATGGCGTCTGCTCTGCAGGCTTTTATCTCTTGGCGCGAGTGTTTCTGGAACCGTCGAGTAAAATCCAGAACATCGTAGATCAAACATCATTCTGGGCTAGTGACGTTAGGGCGAGACAGTCTGCTTATCTGAATGTGATAGCCCATGCGGCATAAAAATAAAGAATGGAAGACGCGCTTCGCTTGGAACTCAGATAACACAGCCGGGCATGGCCGGGCAGCAAAAACAAAAAATAAACTTATACATGGGTCGTGGCAATATGAGGGCAAATGGGTTACGGCACAATTGACATGTGGCAGTGTGTTCGTTGCGGTACATTCAATGTTGCCAAGTTGGGTGAGGAAAGACGTCTTCTCTTTTAGTAAGATGTGGGTGAGGAGTTGGGAAACCTTGTTTTACACTGCAGTGATGTTGGGTGATGTCTTGAGATGTGAGTAGGGGAATGAGACTCGAGAACGTAAGAACTAGACTCGGCAGGGAAATGAGACTCGGTTTGGGCGAAGTTATAGCCCGTTAGTAAGGAGTGTCCTAGCGCGCACATAACGTCAATCTTCCTACTGCCGGCATCGTGAGTGAGGAGCTTCCATTCAGTTGAGCACACGTTGCCTGCTAGAAACCTATGACAGACTGTTTCACAGTCCGTACTAGCAATTGTTGCGGGAATTTTAGGGAGGGTGATGGCCACAGCAACTGCTTTCACGGCCCGGATAGAAATGGTCTTGATTGAGGCGCAGTTGACGTTCTTCTCTTTGAGGGTTACCATGGCTAAGCGATGAGAAGAACAGGAGTAAGGCCCGTTATCTGTGTATGACACATTAGTATTTGTACCGTAAATTCGTTCTTGGGCTTGAAAACGAGCTTGCCGACGAGCAGAGCGTAAAGCGCACGCATGTTGTTTGGAAGAGGGCGGATGGGATTGGACTGGCCTCAGTTATGGGTAAGAGATTTTCAGTCCGTTGTCTGCGGGGTTGACAATTCAATGTCCTGTAAAAGTGCTGGCCAAGTTGGTCTTTCAGTCAGGCGGAGACGTTGACTTGACAGAGGACCTTCAACGAGTTCCAACACGAGTTGTGAACGTCTAATTGGAAGAGTTCATTGGTCTCGGTGGACATAGAAAGTTTTAGAATTTTTATTGATTTCCGGAAGGGGCGATTGATGGCTTCAGTGTCACTTTTGGTGAGAGTAAGGTTGGGGCGATGTAAATGACCTGTGATTTGAGGAATGCGCTTGAGTAGTCGACTGCACTTTGCTGACTGAGAAAACAGACCTACAAGCAATCCAAAAGCAGAAAAACTGGAAAGTAAGCATTTTGATTTTTATTTCTTACAAAACCTGGGCAAAGCCGACGGACTCTTAGTACGTGGTTTGGGCTGTTTACAGTATAATAGAAAACGAGTTTTCATACCTAGACATGGTGCTAGACCATCTGGCAGCCTTGGCGGGCACAACATATTCTGATGGTTGCTCGCCGTGTGCCATTAAGCTACTGGTCCTGGGACCGGTTTTGCGATTTTGTGGTTTATTTTTCTCTTGGCACCCTCGGGAAACCGTGGTTTGAGGTGCCGCACGTATTATGTCGGGCTATACTGTGATGACTAGGGCGGGATTCTTGTATCAATGTGAACAGACTACCAGCTCAACAAAAAGAGTTATGCCTTCACTTTAAACATAGTGTATGCGGTATTTTTTTGGCCTTCAATATTTTTGTTAAACAAAGAATACGGTGAATACGACAATAGTACTGTGTCAGCCCATGCATCCCATGCGTTCCTGAAAATACTTGACGAACCATTCAGAAACAGGATACAAAATTTACAGCCTATTGCGCTTGTGCTTTACGCCCTCTCAAGACATTATAAAAAATACTGCACAAAGCGTTGACTACGCAAAAGTACAGGTAATGGTCAGTTTTTAAAGCGCGTTGTTCAAGCGATCAAACTGAAGGACACAATCTAAAATAAAGGGGAATGTAAAAAGCTCCAGGTTTTTTTCTTCTTCGGGTAAACTGCAATTGTAAAAAACCCATGACAGGAACTATTGCTGGCGGAGGAAGAAGGCCAGCGTAGTACGCTTTGAACCCCTTCAAAAAGTCATCCCGATTTTCTTGTAAAGTCGGATGCAGGGTCGGTGGACTCCATTCTCGTCTCATTTTACGGGCCCATCAAAAGTTTGGCATCTTGAAATGACTCCACTCCCTTGAGAAGCGCGAGTGATCTAGATGCTTTCGCCTTTATCTACACCCTCGGGCAATATTGCCGATACGATGACCATGAGAATGCTATGCTACACAGCGGACCACTTTCTGAAGTAATATGCGGATCCTCAATAGAACCGCGGTTCTCGCGTTTAGTAGTAAAGAAAAACAATAGCCGATATCATTATGTGTAATGCGGGTTTCAAATATTTATTTATACCCTCTAAATTAATGACAAACAAAATTTATTGACGCACAGTCTATGTCAAAATTTTGTAGGCTAAGCCGAAATCGCGCAAGCCGCACAACACAAAATTCAATCTACAAGCTTACGTCCCAAACGAGGCTGAAACGTTTTATGCCCGAAAGCTGGAGCAAACACCGTTCCTTATTGTTCTCATAAAATGTTTTTTGTCAAATTTAAAAGTAAGTATTCTTTGAATTCTTTCTGGTCTAGAAGCCTTAGGATTGGCCTAGAAAATTTGGACAGGGGGGTACATGGCCGTACGAATTAGTGTAACGTCTTTACTTCACCCTCCTCTTTTGTGCATATCATGGCCAAATTTTGTAGCATTGACCAAACGACGTTTGAGTTTTAAAGCAGAAAAAGACTGAAAATTACAAACTTTTTATTATGTATTTCTTACCAATATTATTGGGCTAGTCAGGAAATGTGAGCCATCGAGTCGTGGGCAGAGTGAAAGAACAGCAGCACACGGACAACATGTGTGAAGGTGACCTCAAGCAGAAATCTAGATTGCGGCGGCATTTGCCACGGTACCGCCGTGATGGCCGCGCAACAGACCCCTCGTACGGCTTCCCCACGCGTGCCTTCACCTTTTTACGCGTAGTATATTTGAGCGCACAACCAATGCAGTGCCGAGCAGCCATTACAGAACGTAGGAAGGGATTTACAGTGCCGAAGTACCGCTTCTGGTGGAGAATAATTGGACCGTCAGGCAGTCAGTTTCGCTGTTAAAAAGGACAAGCGTGACATCGTAGACGGGTACAAAAAAGCATGCTTGTACGGTGCGGCAGGAGATCGCGAAAAACCTGTGTTGCGGACCGGAACAATGAGTGTTATTAGGCAGAGCCTGACGTTCGCAATAGAAGGATAAAATTTTCGGGAATTCCTAAAGATCACCTAACTGGTTATCCACTTTTTTTCTAGTACACATAGAAGCGACGCTGATGTTCCTTAGGCACTCCAATTACAGTATGTATCTTTTTAAGCTTGGTACAAAAGTTTCCAGTGGGAGAATGTTTATGCCTTTTGTAGAGGACGCCACCTGATGATTGGAGTAATGGGGAGGTGGCGCCCGCACTCTGTATAAAGGCATTGGTGTGCATTAAACGAGGCTTTTGGTGGTTTGTTAATTAGTGATTACTGGATCATTCTTCAGGGGCATCACGCCCACAATCGGCCCGGCTAGCAGCGTCTGCGCTACCCTGGAGCGTCTCTAAATGGTGTCAGAAGAGGTATCCTGCGACAATCACGCAACATGCATGATGGCCCAGCCGCCACCTCCGCCGTGACCGCCAGCTTCATGTTGCGTTTGCATCATTTGCAAACCGTTTGCAAACAGACTGTTTGAAAAGGACGCACTGAACGTCGACGCTGTAGCGAATAAGCAATACAGAACGGCTGCCGCCCCAGCGTGCGAAACCCGAAGTAACGTCTGTCGGCCTCAGCACGGTGGGCAACATATAACCACGGTCGCATGAGCGGACGCTTCGCGGTGGTTTGCCGCTCGAATAGTAGTAGGCGCTTTAGCCAAATCCAGCTCTGTGCCTTGGGTGCAACGCTAACAGAACGCCGGCACGTCATCATTCATGTCAACGGACGCACCTTAAACTCTAGGTGGGCATTAGTAAAGGATGTTGTTAGGCTAGTTTGTGTTGCATATTTACAGTAGCAAAAACTGCGCAAATGGACGGGACGGATGAAGAAGGACAACAAGACAGGCGCAGACTCACAACTAATTTATTGGAAAAAAGCCTCGGCACCTACATACCCTTACACGCACATGCGCGCAGTCGCAACTGTTTAATCACAAGAAATACTTGTTTAGGAATTCATATTCACTGCGCAACCCATATACGGTGTAGTATGGGCCTGAAAAATGTAGCCGACAGGCACAGACTGCAGGTAGCCTTCTCTGCCCCCCGGAAGTTGGCTAGTCTGCGCCCAAAGATCCTGAGAGGATCGGACAACAAAAAAGGCTCCCAGAAGGCACGTACTACACCGTATATGGGTTGCGCAACTGGGGTCGTATACATGTTTCGGCTTACATGCAGGAAGGTATACACTGGCCAAACTGGCCGCTGTTTGAACGACCGGCTAGAAGAACACCAGTTGTCGATAAAGAATAAAACTGGCTCCCACCTTCTGCACACTGCAAGGACTGCTTATACAAGCCCTGCAAGCCGCCACCAGATAGAACCAAAATGCTTGGCAGGAACAAAAAAAAGGTGGCAAGAGAACTTATAGAGGCCTTTTATATACGAGAAAACGGTAATAACTGCGTTACGAAGCGTCCCAATTTTTGCATTGCAGTGAATATGATTTCTTAAACGAGTCCTTCTTGTGAGTAACCGGTTGCAACTGTGTGCGTGTGCGTGTAAGGGTATGTGGGTGCGTAGGCTTTTTTCTGATAAATTAGTCACGAGTCTGCGCCTTTCTTGTTGTCCTTCTTCATCCGTCCCGTCTATTTGCGCAGATTGTTTCCTGTAACTATCAAGGTGGGCATTAGAGCGGACGTTTCAGTGGCATCTCCGAGCTTGGCGGGGTGCACAATACACCTAGACAAACCCAGGGAATAACAGCTGATGGGTCCGGGCCGGCGTGCATTAAACGAGCCTTTTGGCTTTTCGTGAACTGGGCGTTGTTGGTTCATTCGTCGGGGGCAACACGCCCACATTCGGCCCGGCTAGCGGCGTCCGCGCTACTCGAGCGCGTCTCTACACCGTCTTAGCGCCTTTCGGGGTAGTGGATGTCTTTGGATGCCATCTTGTATGCGAAGGCAGCATGTGGCTTATGTGGCACCGGTACTAAGGTTTGTTCCTTGTTGTTCAACTTCTGGAATATCACTACAGAAAAATTGATTGGTATCTTCTTGAAATCTGTTGGTGTATACGGAACACAAAAGGATGGTCAATGAAACGGGTTGGTTTTCGGCAAACTCAGGAAAATGCACCAAAATGATTATTACATACACATTAGACGGAAAAATCCAACCTCATTGAGCGCACTAGGATATGGGTATTTAAACAGTAATATCCGTAAGCCTTGTACACGTTGTAGAAGATATGGCCTGTCGCATTTAAAAATGTGGGCACGTGCGTCTATTTGTAATTCAAACTTTTGGTTTGGTTACCTTCTCCCATTTATGTATGACGGGATATGTACGTTCCTGTTGCAAATTCTATCAACGAACCATGAAGATTCATTACTGAGAAGGTTGATGGTCATATTACGAAGCTTGATGTACGTAATCAATTGTAGTGGAAGGCACAGGAAGCGACGCTGGAAGATGCTGCCAGGCACGCTGCGCCGTGACAGCAGATGGAGTAATGCTAGGCTTGACTGCTATATTCATGATGGAAAGGAAGTTTCTGAATGAATAGGACAGCAAGCCAAAATTCAATTGATACTAAGGAGGAACCAACATAACCGTGACATTGAACGTTCCGGGAAAATTAAAAAAACGGCCTTTTTGAAAAGGTGTTGCCGAAAACTGTGCATATTCTACTTGAATCAGCGCTTCTGGTTTTTAGGCCCAAAATCTGGAAGATTGCATCGAAAGTATTCTCTTTATTCGCCGTTTTATGGGGGGGGGGCAGCGCCGATTCACTCGTGCAGAGCATAGCCAGCTTTTTTTCACTCCAACATGGTCAAAACGGTAATAACGGTCTCTGCGCTTCTATTCGTTTTACACAGGCTTAGGCAACGGACATAACCATTTCTGCATGGCTCATATTGTGTGCGGCAGAGACTACGGGCCTAGCGCTTTTGATCTTCCTTAGAGGTAATCAGCTGCCTTGAGACAAATTCAACCTGTGTAATCACACAAGACAAACCGCATTCCAGTGGCGCATGCCATTTTATTCTTAGCTACGGTGGCTTTCCTTGGAGCGGATGGCGATGTGCGATCACTTTTTGAATTTGAGATGGCTAGCTACATTGATTAAGATGGGGCTCGTTTTGGAGATCTGTTCGTTAAAAATAAGCGGCGTGACTGCACGAATAGCTGACATGCAAGAAAAAAGTAGACGTAACTGGCAATACTACTGTATTTGTTGGTCCCCCGATGTAGTGCGCTACTTAATACCGTCAGTTGGGGGCGCTCCCGCATTGGCGTCGGTACGGCAGTTGTTATGCACTTGGTTATTGTAACAAGAATAGGGGTTCGATCCTTTCTCGGCGGTAGTTTTTTTCTTTTTGTGGCGACACTGTAATATTTTTATTTACCAGTACAAGTGTCTGTTCCTCGCATTTGTTTTCAACCGCAAGCGATTTCCCAAAGTGACTTCGCAGGTTTATTTGCTACACCTTGTTTATGCAGAAAATAGCACAAAGAACTCTCAATTTTATGCTGGATATGAAACATGGTCTTTCAATTTTTATGCTGAGTGCGTCTATGTCAAGCCAGAATTTGGTTCGGTGTATTTGTTCAGTTTGAGTCTAGTTGTAAGAACTTCGGCGAAAGTCCTCGTACAGTGACTGACTTTAGGAACCTTTACTCTAGTGCTTTTGCTTACGTACTTTTCGTACGCACTTTAAAAAACTCCTGGTTATTAAAAAAAACCAAGGTAGTTCCGCATTCAAAACCTCGGAATCAAGGAGACTCCACTGATTTCTGCACGATCGCTAGGGCCAACGCCTCTCATTTTCCTCTGCGTGGCGAGTCACGAATGCTTGCCGGCTCACTTTATTTTTTAGTTCCTTTGAAGACTGTGGATCGTAGCTTAGACGAAGAGATACCGCCGGTGATTTAAGGTAAGTGCGAGTCAACGTTGCGTACTTGACTTGTGTATTTAACAGTATAGGGTGGTCCAGTGTTAGCGGTCTGCCTTGCAGCTTAGCCCTTATGCTTTGTGGCGGCGACCTTGGGTATTGCGTCTAGGACCAGCATCAGTGTTTAAGCGTAAAAGTGCCTGCCCAGTTGGTCTTTCAGCCAGGCGGAGATGTTGACTGGAGAGAGGACCTTCAAAGCGTTCCAAGACAAGTTGTGAAAGCCTAATTGAAAAAGTGCAGTTGTCGCGGTGGACATAATAAAATTAGCATATTTTATTGCTTTTGGGAAGGGCAATTCATAGCTTCAGTGTTCCTTTTAGTGAGAGGTGCAGGCAAAGTAGATGACCCCGTGATATGAGAAAGGCGCTTCAGTAGTCGATTGCACTTCGCCGACTCAGAAAGCTGACGTATAAGCAATCTAAAAGCAGAATGACTGGAAATTAAGCATGTTGATACTGAGTGCTTAAAAACCTGCACAATAACGACGGACCGTTAGTCCGTGGATTTGCGCGGTTTCCAGTATGACAGAAAAACAGTTTTCCTACTTACACATGGCGCCAGGCCCTCTGACAGCCTCGATGGACACAAGATACTCTGACGGTTGCTCGTTGCGTGCCGTTGAGCTACTGGTCTTTGGACCAGTTTTTCTATTAGTTGGTTTATTTTTCTCATAAAACCATTTCCTCCGAAAACGATGTTTTGAGATGCCGCTCGTAACATCTCCGGCTATGCTCTGATGACTCGGGCGGGATTTTTGTAACAATTGGAACAGAGTGCCGTCCCAACAAAAATAGTTATGCTATCATTATATACACAGTATATTCGCTATTAATGCGGCCTTCAATATTTTTAAGACGAAGAATACGGTGAATACGATCATCGTACTGTGTGAGGCCCTCGCATCCCATGCGTTCCTGAAAATTGCTCGAGGAGCGATGCAAAAACTGGTTGCAAATTTTGCACCCTATTGCGCTTGTGCTTTGGGCGTCTGCGACCAGAGTCAAAGTTAAAGCTGTTTCTTCGTTTTTTCTTTGGTGAAATGGGATCATCCTGCAACGTTGGCTAAACGGTTTCTAGCTCGCTACATATCGTCAATACGCAAGGTCGACCAATGTGACACTGATACGCCGCTCCCGGTTCAATTTACAACAGTTCCAATTATTTTTTGTAGCTACTTGTTTAAAGAAATCGAAAACGTCTTCGCATCATTTTTCGGGCCTGGAGCGCGGTGGTGCACCTTGGTTACCGTTCAATCCAGACGCAAAACACTACCCTATACTGCAGCTACTCGCAATTTTTAAAGCGATGACTCGGTTATTAGCAATGCTACAAAGAAGGATGTCTGCGTTCCGACTGAGGGTCCGATTGCTGAAACCGCTGTCACAGGCCACGCCCCGCATTCGCAGTGAATTTTCAAGTGTTTTAGTGGTTCAATAACAAGCATAAATGGCTGTGTACGTGTATCGATAGCACCAATAACTTGCATTGAACCCGAATTTGCTACCAAGTTTAAAGTACACGTCTGGGACAGCGGAGTAAGAACCACTAAACGCGCATCGTAGGTGTTGAAGCACCGCGAACGTTTATTACTGACACCGAATAATGCGAGGCCAGGCGTAAAGCCAAGTCCTAATTTGCGTTCGGCTCTCATTCAGCGGGTTAGGGCAGCCCGAACGAAAGCAGGTGCTCTAAAAATTTTTGGTCTCATGTGCACTGGTTCATTAGGAAAATCAGCTTTTTCCATTCACCATTTATAGCCGAAGATATCCTTCTAGTAGCTCGTGGACAGCGGAGATTACGCGGGTTGTCAAACACACTGCTAGATGTAAAAAAAGGAGAAAGTGGACTGCTATAGAATGCGTGGTATCACCGCCTTTTTCCTGATGTGCAATGGTTATGGCACACTGAATTTTTATGTTTTATAACAGGACATCACCTTGATCGTTGCAGTAATTATTTAGGCACTGGCTATATGCTTCTGCATTATTGGTTCTGTCTTTGTGGCCGATAAAATTGCGTCTCTAATTTTTGAATATACTTCAAATGGTTTCATTGATGTGAAGGTTATAAGAACCTACATTTAATGCCCAATGATTCCCTCCGACATTGCGGTCATCACTGAGACCCAATTAGATGCAGGTTTAAATATAAAAAGGGGAAACTGATATTGCCATAACTACTTGAAACTTGCACTAACACATCACATGGGCTTCAAGCACTGCACGTGAAGTGGACTTTAATCTTGTTTAAGCTGCAAACGCATAAAAAACCGTCAAAAGCAAAATATTGTTTTTCTTGTATTTTAGTTCAGAAGTTCCCCACATGACCCACCAGCCTCCTTTAGCGTAATCCTTAAGGCGTAGTTGTTATCACCATTTAGGTCCGGGCTTTGTCGCAAGATAGAGGAGGCAATAATTTGGCGAAGTTATAATAAGAGAGCATATCTCGGCACCTCTCCGTGCCCATACTTATTCTCACTACTCAGGAAATGGGTAAAACATTGCGATACCGAGGGATTAGCATATCGTAATTGTGCTTTACCTGAAGTTATTACAATGTTTCTCCTGCCTGCTGAGAAGCTTGTCCGTACAAGGAAGCTCTTTATGATTTCGTGTATAATACTGACTTCCCCTTTTTATTAATAAACTGGCTATTTGCACGTTGGATACAGCAGAAAGAAATACAGTGCAGCTAGGACAAAGGACAAGACACCATTCACGACTCCTGACATTGCCCTTCCTTCCAGCTGCAGGTTTTTTCCGGCTGAACACACTTATATTGTATATAGGATTTAGAAGGAGTGGGGAACATGTGCCTTGATTGTAGATTTCTACTAAACTCTTCTTGCAGGCCACTGACTGTTACACTGATACACTGAGTGCTGTGTAGATAAGCTTGCATGGCCAACTGTGATAGCCTACGAGGACTCCCCATCAGATATCCTCGACTGTTTTTCAGGTTAGTTGCAAGGGATCGACACCTTGGTTCTATATAATTGTAAAGTGTCTCGCTATAATGTGCACAGTGGCATTCATTTACTGGAGCTTGTTTGGTTTACTGGGAGAGTGTTTGAACAGGTGTTTTGGTTTTCTGATAGCGTTGTATACCTGCAGGTTGGCTTCATTTGAGCAATTCATTGCTTGAGTTTGGATTAAGTGAATATAGGTGTACTGTATTTTATTACTTGATATAAAGTCTATCCTGTACCTGTAACGACAGCGGAAGGGTGTGAGTTCTTAGTAAAAAAGAGAGAAAGAGTATAAGCAAAAATTGATATGTTCATTTTCCACACCTCACCTGACACGTTCAACTGGAAAAACAGGAGACCCATTTCAAACTGTGGTGGAGCATCATCAAAAATTTCGATTCATGCAACAAGGAATATGTGGTGCGCATTTGCACTTATCCACCCCTTCAGTGCACCTGGGTGGCAGAAGCATTGCAATGACTGGTCAGGCATTGTGGTCTACAGAGGCGCAGCTTGTTCTGACTTCTTGTGTACTGCGCAGGTGGCTATACCAAGAATGCTACGTTTTAAAAACAGCTGCCATCTGAGCCGAGTTGTCAATCTAATATAGTAGCATGTGCCTCTCACTTAGATCACAACAGTGGATGTGCAATATTGATAGCACATAGAAGTTTCGTGAAACCACTCGTACGGGATTGGATGAGAAAAGATTCGGTGATAGTCAAGATAGACAGCTTAAAATGCGAGGTATTCACTCTTGCACCCCTAAGTTGTTTCTAAATTTTTCGCGTGTAGTGCTAGATTCAGGGTTTCATTTGGGGAATGAGCGTGCAAGAAGGCAAAAATTCATAAGCGAAGCCGAGAACAATAAACAATCAACAAGTTCAAATTACAAAAAAAATATTTTGATGTAGTGAATTTATATCTGCGCAACTTTCCTCTTGTTTTTATATGTGTTTTCCTTGGACTATTTCCAAATTGCTAATCGTGCAAGAAATCTTACGCGCCTCATCCGCTTGTTACATTGCTTGAAACAGTGAATTGTTTATTGATACACCTTATGTGGTAATAGAGTTAGGACACTCTCCCTACGTTAAACATTTCAAGATCCCCACCCATTTCATCCTGGGTGCGAGCAGTTCTGTGTGCAGCTGTATTGGTTTAAGCATGTTGTGTTCACAACTGTTTAGACCACGTCCTGAGTGCAGAAGGCATGGCAACCACACAGTGGTCTTGGGGCAGAACTCTCAGTTGTTTGTATGAAAAATGTCCAGTTCCTATCCGTTTCAGCCAAAAAAGTGGCAATCGTGAGGCCTCTTACCTATCGATGTGCTGCGTCCCATATGGTGTCTGCTTTCAGCCAAGCAGGGCTTGTTAGCCACATACACCTTAAAGTGGACATGAAGTGGTCAAAACTGAGAATTCACTCCCTGTTTATACAATCACACAAAGGCGTTTCAGAAGTGAGAACAGCACCCACAATGGGAACATCCCGTCACCTGTGCTTTTTACCTAATAAGTCTCCGTCTAGACACCTGAAGTTGTGGAGCGGCTGGATTGAATTGTGATCCGAGCTTTTTGTAGTGCAGTGGTTTTTCTTTGTGCAATAACCACTGCCCCTATCTAGATATGTTAAATAATAACGAAACTGTATGCTAAGTATTCACAAGGAGAACCTTTACCAGTTCTGCAAGTGGTGGCAGAATTCATACATATCATTATTATTAAAAGCACTGACCTCCTAAGAAAAATATTACTGCAAATCAAGAATACATAAGGGAATATAACAGCATTCTGCAATAAAAAAACACGCATCAGACCTTATGTCCAACAGCTGCCCTCAGATAGATCAGTCTTGCCTCAAAAATTAGGTATATACACAGGCGTATGCTGGAGCTCAGAGAAAAATCCTGGGTAATATAACAATGGCAACTTTATTAGCTTGCAAGCTTACATGAGTTTAAAAACTGATATTTAGGATTATGGTTAAAATAAAAACAGTGGCCATGCGTCCTTGTTTGAATAGTGTCCATGTAATTACGATTTTTCTGGTGCGATGAATTTGAGTGACAATCTCTATGCACTGCACCTAAACTTACCATCCTCTGGCATGCAAGGCTGGGATGTTGGATTGATGCTTTGCTTGACAAAACACAGAGATACCGACGGAAAAAATGGCTAAATAGCCCGCAGCGCAAATTGCAGTAGAATAAATATCTCCGAAGTAGCGTCAAAAATATACTGGCACACCTCTACCCAACAAAGACAGATTCTCCTCTCAAATCTGTAGTGGAGATAAATTTCAACACAAAAATGTTTTTTTGGCGACAAACGACCATCCCGCCTGTTAACTCAATTTCTAATGTGACTGTGCTAGATCATCAACACTTATTTGTTTGAAGTCTCGATACGGCACCTGCTTGCTAAACTGGGAGGTGATGTTAAGCCTACCTTTCCTTTTCAGAAATCTGGCTACACCTAAATGGATGGAAATTTCAATAGTTCCTTGTGCTACCCGCAGTCATTATCTTATAAGTACATATGCTTGCGGCTAGTTTATCAGTTTGGGCTTTGCTCCTGAGCATTGTTTTCACTCTTGTACAACCCTGTAATTGTACTTCACTATCTCACGCATGGATTTTAAATTTAATTAGTCTTTAGTTCTGCTAGCCAATATTCTTGCCCACACGTGCATCTTACAGGCGCCAAGTTCCTGACTTCAAAAGACAAATGACTGATTTTGTAAAACTGAAATTAACAGATTACACAGGTCTATCAACGGTTCATCGGGTACCCAAAAATTGAAATCAACTAGACTTTCACACATGAACCATGAAAATGACGAACGAGAATTCTGTGCTCCGAGTTCGATTGCTTTCCTGGGTTATGCTCGTGCATGGCTGGCAGTAAAGGCGTTCTACTGGAAATAATAAAAACAGGACCTATAAATGCCGGGGTACAAATAAAAATGGTCTTTTAGGCAGCGTTCTCCAGTGTCTTAAGATTTCGCCTATTGTAGTCGAGCGGCGAAGATATTCATGTCCACCCAGAGGCCCCATGCAAAGATGAAATTCTGAAGAGCTTTTGAAAAAGAGCACAAACACAAATAGCAAAACCCTGCAAACCGCCAGTTCGTCAGAATATGGTTGCTAGACAGCTGAAGCGGTTGCCTCACTGGTCACATGGAGATAAATATTTTTGGGGTGATTAAAATGACGTCACGCTAGTTGTGTGACCGACTGACAGTATCACATGGTTATTGAAGATTCATCGAGAAATGAGCATTTAAAAGTCGTCTTCCTAATTATAGAAGTAATGAATTGTGAAAGTGTTTTGCATTTTTTTTAAATGGCTGTTCAAGCCTATAAAATTAGGCAAAGGACAATTTTCTTAACGGCACATTTTCTCTGAAGGGTTAACTGTAGAGTGCAAGCTACTACACTGGTGCATACCGTAGCAATGTTCTTACTTATATCCTTGTTCGAGAAAGACATTGCTAGCATTCGGTGCCTCCAATCACACAGTGCCTTGGCCTGAAGGGATTGCTAGCCGGATGGTTTCAAATTATTTTGTAAATGGACTGAACTTGTTGAATGGTTTGTTTTTTATATTTTCAATTTTTGGGGCGATGAAGCATGGCGGCAAGCTAATCAGTCAGAAGCAAAGAACCACATCGGAATCACGACGTCAGCGTTAACGAAAGCCTGTGTGTTGTGAGTATGCATTTGTATTGAGTTGATCGTGTTGTGTAAGTTTTGGTGTGTAAGAAAAATATTTTTTTCTTTTCAGCTGCCCACTTGTTCGGAGATAGTCATGCTTTTGTATATTTATTTCACGGCAATACAGTCGAAGTAAAAACAAGTTTGCTTCCTTTGATACTTTGAAGCCCCTCAGCACACACCTCTAAACAACTCCCATAAGATAGATGCTTGATGAATGTTTTGAGCATTGTGGCAGGATAGCAGAAAAATGATCACGACACGAAGAAACAGGGAAAAGCACAAGTACGGAGTATGAGCTTACTTATTTGCTGAAAATTTGTTTTTATAAAATTCCTCACAAGAAATACAATGAGTTCAAAGATAAAAATGAGCAGGCTCTTTTTTTACGCCATAATCTTTTTTTTGCAGTCTCTCCTATATCTGCCTTCATAGCGTCATCCAATCTGCCATCACTGACAATACCCATGTCACCATGGTCATCTACTAACATGCCATCGTCACCATCATGCCCACATCCAACATGTTGCCTTCGTGCAAGCATGCCATCATCTGCCATCGTGTTACCGTAAATGCCATTACAATACTTCACTATTGAGATATTTGATGGGTTCTATTAAGTCCACATTTTCAATTGGCACACCATTTGTAAAGCAGGATATTTTTATCTGATTACGTGATGCACATCATAGAATTTCAGTAGATGTTCATTGAAAGGCCCTTAATCAATCTCGCCGTTGCTTGGTTTTAAAGAAAGAAACCATACGGATAAGTGTTTGTTATAATGCTCTGGAGGAAGCTGCTAGGGGTAGCTGCAGAGATTTCTGCTCATTGCGTTAGGTACGCACATTATTACGTTAACAACGCTTAAAATTTCGCAGTAAAACATTTTAAACTTTCTTCGAGTCTTTTCTTGATATAAAATCATTCTTGCGTTTCCGAACTAGGATTACAATTTTGCCTTCTATCGAAACAACATAACTTGGACCTTAAAGTGGATTTCGCCAGAAATACTCGCAGCAATCAATGCAAAAGATCTGCTATGCGTGCAATCAAACAGAAGTTATTATTGTACTGCTTAGCGGCTTCGGTTTAAAGAGCTTCGAAATAAGGTCAATGCTATGATTGCTTGTGGAGTTCGCAAAGCATGTGACAGCGTCTATCAGAATATATTATTCTCTAGACGTTCCTTGCTAGGCTTTCAGGGTGCATTTTTGCGGCTGCTGAAAAAAATCGTATCACACAGGCACTAACGTGTGTCGATTGGAAAATTTCGTAGCAACTTGACAAAAATTAAGGCTCTCGTCCCTCAAGGTTCAAATTTAAGTAGGTTAGTATTTACCTTATATATTAATGATTTATCTGATGTTGTGAACGCCAAATTATACCAGTACGCTGATGACACTGTCCTTGTTTCCTACGCTCGAAATTACACTGACGCTATCTTTTTACAAATGGCAACCACAAAAGTGATGGACTGATTTTAGAATAATGTGGTCGCTATCAATGTGTCAAAAACCAAACTAATCTGTTTCCACAACCCTGTGAAGCAAATTACCATATCGTCCCCATTATATTGGTGCATATCATGTCGCAACATTGTTCGTGTAACCCTGTGCAATACGCCCGTTCAGTAAATACCTGGGTGTTTTCTTTCACAGTGATTTATCCTGGAGTTCTCATTTCGCGCATGTTTATCAAAAGCTTCGCGCAGTGTCTTGTGCTTTGTACAATAATAAATTCTGCATGCCATTGTCTGTCCGAAAGCTCGTAGTTCATGTCCTATGCTATAGTGTAGTAGGTTATGGGTTATCTATACATGGTCGTGGTGCTCAAAAGTTAGTAAACCGGCTCAATTCCATCCTTCGCGGTATTCTGAAGAGTGTTGCTTATGATATTTCCCCCAAATCTGCTGTGCTCAAAATCTTGCATTACCAGATTTCAATTCTCTGCTGTTCGAAACCGTTGTGTTAAAATATTTTTGGTACTGTCACTACAAAATTTCCTATAATCCTGCTCGTTGCCTGAGGTCTAAGAAGCCTTATGTTACACCCAGCTGTAGTACAAGATACGGTAGAACACTTCGTAACTATGTCCCTGAAATGTTTAATTCACTCCGCCCCTGCGTACTGGAAGCTGAAATAAAACGTATTCCCAGAAAGGCTCTTAGACACATTAACGCGTGATGGGAATCCTGTAATGTTTCCGAACTTTTAATTCATTGTTTTTTCTGTGCTAATTAGTTGCTACTTACGGCTCTGTCGCTGTATGCCAGGCACTGCCATTCAAGCCGACTGCGGCTTTGGCAGGCCCGTCTCTTCTATTGTATCGCACTGAGGCAATCAATAAAGTATTATTATTATTATTAGTAGTAATATTATTATTTCCTGTGAACGCTGTAAAATGAATATATACTCAAAACGCCCACGGGATGGAAACTCACTGCTCATGTTTTTTACGGTGAGTAATCAAAACTTGTGCAAACAAATTTTGTCTAGTATTGTGAGTTTTGCATTGTGAGAACTTTGTCTAGTATTAGCGAATTTTTTTTATAAATTATTTCTTATAATAAAAATATACACAGTGTACATATTTTTCTTTCAGTGAAACCGTGCAGTCATCAAAGAGCGTGGCGCCTTTTTCTTGCATCTGTGAATCACCCAGACTGCAAATTTTATTCCCGGTATTGCCCTGGGGGCTACGAGGAAGCAATGAAAGAAAGTTGTCCTCCTGTGGACCCTTTGACGAAAGGGCGGCTGGGATATTACAGCGACACAGCTCCTGGAAGAGGCGTTCAATATCTCACTACAACCGACCACGATCCATATTGTAAAGACTAGCAAGCAATTACACCTTACACGGCTCGAGCAATGGTTGCGCGTAGAATTCATGTGATAAAGAAGGCGAAATAAACAAATTATTAGAAGTACTTACCAGTTTCAAGGAAATAAATATCCTGTATACAATATCGTACTTCTACAATAAAGGCAGAAAGCAAGAACGACTTAGTTTTAAAAGAGTTTCTACGCAATACACGCTTGAAGTGCGCAATGAGAAATTAGGGTGGAATTTCGGCGAAATATTGCAGCGCCTTGTACCTTGTAGCTATGTCAGGGGGCATGATTCCGTTATGCATCGTAGTTGTTGCATGTACAGATCAACACGTTTGTGTTGAGTTGTATAGAAATGAAGCGTAAGTATTTCCTTCTTGCTGCGGTGGAGTTTGAGAGAGGAAGAATGGAAAAATGCTAAAAACAACGCAGATCGAAAACACCGCACGCCCCACCACACAGCATGGCTTTGAATTCATACCTTGGCCAAACCAGACTTGCCAAATATCCTTATTGCGCCTTCCGCTTAAGAGGGTAAAAACGCCACGCGAACACACTTGCATAACACACAAAAACTTGACACAGGGATGAAAACAGTGCAGTATAGAGCATAAAACAGCGTGGCGTAAACCATACAAAAGCGCCTTTTCGAGACACAGCAAAGGGGATGGCCGACAGTTGAAACTGATACTGTACAAACAGCTTTACGCACACTCAGCATGACGACGAAAAAAAAGTTGAAAAGGTACTCGTCAATCATTTTTGCAGTTCTTGAAGCAGATCAAATTACTTCCAAAGCTATTTAACTGGAATAATAAAATGTAGAACAACGATTGTAAGCGATAACTTGGTCGGTAAAACGAAAATGACCACGCCGGGCGATGGCGTAAATCATAAGAAGTGGCATGGCGTGGGAGTTGACGGATGGAAATAAACGACTGATTGTTTCTTCACATTTCACATTGCTATCTCGTAGATGCCGAACAATCTGAAGGCGTTATATATGGTATCTTGAGCACACGCTACTTAGTGAAATACTGTTGTGTCGGCGCATACCATGACACTTTTACAGTCAGTCTGACTCCCCCTTTTGATGCTACCAGTAACTTTAAAATTTTCTTTTTTTTTGTTGTTCCTCTTCGGACGGGTACCGTCCTGTATCAAGAGTAATATCTTGGAGAATGGAAGTTGTTTATGTACAGCTCAAGCATTTCAGGCTGCAGGGCGGTGACGTACATTTTAAGGTGGAAAGAGATGATGAAGGGAGAAAAGATCATTAAACAGCGAGAAAGGAAGGTAGCAATAAGGACGGGTTAAAATAAAAAACAAAAATAAGTGACAGAGGGAGATGGATAGCAACGAGGAAGCGAGAAGTAAAAACTGAGAACGAAAGGCAGTAATAAGAAAGGGCAAAAATAAAAAAAATAAAGTAAACATGTAGAAATATATGGGAGAGGAGTGAACGACCGACACGCATATTTGCCCGGCTAGTCGAAGAGCGACAAGGGACACATAAATGCGTGGTTGACAGGTGCGACGAGCTGTAACCGCCCTCGCTCAGTGTCGGTTACCAGAGGGGTGCAGTACGCATACGTGTGCGCACTTTGAAGACCCCGCATGCGGAGGGCGCGTGTTTTCGTCGGTCTCAAAGACGGCCCCAGTTCCTCTCCCTCCACTTTTCCTCTTTAACCCTCGGTCAGCGTCGGTTCCAAGAGGGGACCAGTATGCATACTAGAGCGCGCTTTGAAGCCCCCGCATACAGAGGGCGCGTGTTTTCGTCGGCCTCAAAGAGGACCCCCCGTCCTTCTCTCTCCACTTTTCCTATGTAGGCTGCGCCCGGCGCCAAAGACATAAGGTGTCTGCGTGTCGGAGAGATTTGGGAAGCGGATGCACGGGAGCCCCGAAGGCCGGTGAACAAGGTGCGCGAAAACAAGCCTCCCCAGTCGCACGGGCGACAGGGGGTTAAGCTGTCGGAAAGCTGAAGTAGAGAGAATCTACAGTCTTGGGACAATCTACTGTGCTGGGACAATCGCCGTGCTCCGATAGGATGCCCTATCGTCATCGCTTCATCTTCATCATCTCGGCTTCTGGCATCATCATCAACGCTTCCTGACGGGGTCTTCATCGGTTATCGGGTCTCGGAATAAACCGCTCTCCTTCACCAGTCCTCGACTCTATCAATATATATACTTGCCTGAGGAAAGTAAGTTCTCTGTGCTGAAACGTAGACCACAATCGTGTTTTTACCTTGTTCGAAGTTTTTCTTCTCTTATATATATATATTCTAGCGCATGTGCCGGGCGCAGGCGTCAGCCACGTGTAGAAGTAGTCCAATCTACCCGTCATGGTATGCACCAACACCACTGTCTGTGGAATAAGCACCGCGGAAGGCGCTTTTGTGTGTCAGATAGGCCTCCGTCTGGGGCTCAAATGTACGCGCGTCTCCTTCTCGCCAGCAAATAAATCGCCTGAACCATCTACGTGAGCCTCGACTATCTCCCTTACAAGTGGTGGAGGTCAAGGAACGCGGCTCCACCGTGGAGCTCCGTGCCGAGCAGTGATTGCAGGTGCGAGGCCAGGGAGCTGGTGAGACGTTTACCAGATATATTGAAGAAGTGATTAAGTTGTGTAAGCGCATCGACCTTTTGATGATGGAAGCCGACGAGATCAAGCACATACAAAAATGAATGGACGATGACGCTTTCCAAATGCTTCAGGCCAAGTACCTTCACACGATTTTTACCATTGTGAATTTGTGCCTGAGCTTTGACGAGTTGCAAAGGCAGTGGGCACTCACCAGAGGAACGTGGGCTCATGCGGAGCCCCTGTGGAGTTTGGCTGCGACCTATGAGACGAAAAAGCGCTGTTCGGCCGAACATAAGCTTTCATTCTGGAAGAAGGGGCCCGCCAAGTCTACCTTATTTCGTGTTGCCCGTAGCCGGCATCTACTCCGTACCCAGTGCTCAGGCACGTTATGCGGGATGAGGTAGCTGAGGCACTCCGAACTTCTCAGCATCATACACCGGTCGCTGCACCCCTCACGAACGCCACAGACGTGAGAACGCCGTCTCCGTAACCTGCTCCGTTGTTGCTTGTCACAATGCCACAGCAGCCGGCTCCTTCACCTCGGCCTGTCGTACCCGCTCAGCCGCCACACCCTCTTACTACTGTGCCCAGACGAAGCATTCTCTTTACTGTGAGTAGCCCTTACCCTTCCGGTTCATGGCGTTGCAGGAGAACCAAACAATTTGTTTCACCTGCCAATATCGTGGGCTTGTCCTCTATTAGCGCCGTCTCATACCGCTTCAGGAGGAGATCAATAAGCGCCTTATTACAATCGCGCCTACGCCCCGTCGTATATTCCGCAAACTACATGCCAAGTCGCATCTCAGCCGCAATTTACGTCGTCGACATCCCGCCGTCCTTCCACCTTTAACGACCCGCGCTCACCTCCACCTTCACCAGGTGATTCCTTCTTTCCAGGGTGGACTTTACTTCATTTGGTGTTTTATATAGTCGGTGTTATCCCTGCATACTCTCCTTAGTGTGGTAGCCTGTCCTACAAAGATACCTTCTTTGGAGTGTCGTGTTTGATGACTAGTGCAGTGTAGGTACTGTTGTCTGTCCGTTGGTTTCCTAGAAAGCGTGGTTTTTAGTTTACCATAGTCAAGAACAACAGTGGTGTCTAGGAAGTTCACTTGTTTATCCGAGTACTGAAATGAGTACTTAGTGGTCGGATGCGAAGAATTAAGATGCGAAATCAAACTTTCTAGGGCTGTGTGGCCGTGCTCCCAAATTATGAAGATGTCATCTATGTATCGAAGGTAAACCTTCGGTTTGAGGGGAAAGACTCTAAGAGGAAAGCTTCAAGTTGTGCCATAAAAATGGTGGCGTCGGTGGGTGCGAAAGGAGTGTACATGCTGGTTCCAAAAACTTGCAAGTAGTAAGATGAGTCGAACTCGAAATAGTTGAGAGTTAGAACTAATTTTAGTAAAGTATTGTAGACTTCCAACACCTGTTGGTGCCGATTTGCTGCTGAGGCCTTTGATGTAGCTTCTTTTCCTTCGGTGATGGGAATGTTCGTATAGAAGGCGGAGACGTCGAGCGTAACCAGAAGGGCAATATTTGGTATGTGCCAACCATAGTTTATTGCTTCTATTAAGCGGAAGAAGTGTGGGGTGCCCTGAACAAATGAAGGAAGAGAAGTCGGAATGTCTGCCAAATGGTGATTCAGAAACGCAGACAATGCTTCCGTAGGGGTGTTGTTGTTAAAACCTATGGGTCTGCCCAGAATGTCAGCTGAGAACAATGCTTCTGTGGGGAATTAATGGATTATGGGGAAGGGGTAGAAACGTCCTGCTTGTTTGTTCGTCGGTCTCGTGAAGTTCTGTTGTGGTGATTAATTCTCTGGCCAGCAGACCTGTGAGAGTGCGAAGGATCGTTTGACTGTATTCGTTGCTGGGATCATGGTCTAAAGGCTGGTAGTGACCATGGTTGTTAAGCTTCCTAAAAGTGTCAGCTTTATATTTTTCCATTGGTAATACGACAATGCTACCTCCCTTGTCGGCAGGTTTAATGATTATGTCCGTTCTGACTGCTACGTTATTTAAAGTGACTTCTTCTGAGAGGGTCAAGTTTTTGCGTTAATTTGATTTCTTCGTTGTCATTTATATTTCTTTTGATTCTAATTTTATATAAAAATCGAGTTCTGGAGATTCCTCGGCATCTGGCGTCCAAGTGCATGGTCATTGATTTCACTATTTTCTTGCTTATCGGAAAAGAATTCCTTCAGTCTCATTCTCTGGGAAAATTCGGGGAGATCCTTGTGTAACTCGTATTTATTCACGTGGTTGTTGGTAGGGCAGAAAGTGAAGCTGCGTTCTAGGATAGTTTTTTCGGTTGTCGATAATGATTTTGAAAAAATTAGTAGTGGCTTAGCTCTGCTATGCCAGGATATACGTAGCGTGAGCTAAGGTTCAGCAATCCAGTCCAATCCAGTCCAGTCCAGTCCAGCCCAATTCAGTTAAATTCAGTGTAATCCAGTTCAGTCACTGCTCCTCGTGCAAGCTCAGAGTGGCTCTTCACGAGCCACGCAAAACGGCTATCAAGCGCCTCCGGTGCAGCGTCAGACTTTGCTACTGCGCACACGTGGGTATGCGCCAGCACCAGTGCGTCTGCCGCGGCTATGACGCAACAAAATCCAACACAATCCACTTTAATCCAATCCAATCGAATCCAAGCCAAATCACGCCCAGCCCAGCCAATTCAAGCACATCCAATACACTCCAGTCCAATGTCCCTCGCGCTAGCGGAGAATGGCCCTTCACGGCACACGCGAAACCTCGGCCAGTGTAGCTTAGGCTACAATATCTATAACGTTGCGCTTACACGTGACGGGGGAGGCGGGTAGAACATTCTGTTCGGGAACACGTGTAATGTTGCTGCTACTGGTACTGTGGAAGCTAGATTCTACATTTTGATTATTAGGGAGGGGCGAGAATTCCCCCGTAGCAGATTCTGATGTGTCTGCGGGGGACGGCAGATCATTTAGTGCCACGTCTTCAGGCTTAGCGAGAACAGGAGGTTCAATGGTGCAATGTGTGTCATGCAAAAGGAGCTGGTCCCGTTCAAATTCAACTGTGTTTCTTGCACAGCTCGTGTTCCTTACGGTTTCTAAATGCATCAAGATCAATTTTCTCTTGCTCAGTGAGTGGAATGATTTCAATCTGCTCATGTAAAACACTAAGTTGTTTGTTACAGTGCTCGCTGAAAATTTCTAGAAGGGATAGCGATGCACGCTTCAGAGTGTCCTGCCATTTAGCTTGTAGTTGAGGGGGGAGAACTCCAAGGGAACAAATAGCTTTAGGGCAGAGGCCTTTGGGAATTTTCCTGGTTTGGAGGTAAGAGGAATAGGTGTGAGGTGAAATCTGTAGTGTGTTTGCGGGAGACTTTTTGAACACTAAGGAAAGCGCGGGATTTGAGGGTCAAGGCGTACGGTCCACTCGGTGCAGGTTATTTTCGTTTGTTCCGAGTGGACCTACGGGATGGCTCTTTTTTGTTCGGAGTCTGTTGTTTAGGGGTGTGGTTAGGGGTGATGTCAACTTCGATGTCTGTTTGGGTGCTTGTTTGCGTTTTAGTGCGTGTTAGTGTCTGTGTGAACATTGAGCGTGATGTCCTCAGTGGGTGGGAATGTTGTTCAACCTGCTGTTTAGCTGTGTTGTGGCTGCATGTACCGTTTGTGTGCTCGCGTCGCATGTTGGGTTCTTGGGGGGACAGGGTGGTTCGCTACTGTTGGGAATGTCAGGCTCAGTCTGCTGCTCGGTGCTGGCCACTGACGGGCCGGTGGTGCCGGTAGTGCAGAGCATCACCTCAAATGATTTGCTCAGCCTGTACTTGATGTTATCTGCCATTATCCAAACACCTCGGAAGTTAGGGTAAAAACCGTCTTTGGCCAAATGTCCTTGGGGGTCATGATAGATTTCTGTGTGGTAGATAAAGTCCACGTTTTGTTGGCGGAGTTCTAGGTCAAGGATGGCGCCGTTGAGCTTAACAGTTCTCTCGTAGTGAGCTATGAGTCTGTGGGCCTGGGGTGTGAGTGGCTGGTGCTGGTGAGCTGGGGTGTGCTGGGGTGTGAGTGGCTGGTGCTGGTGTGCTGGTGGTGGTGTGCTGGGGTGAGTGGCAAGATAACCGTTGGTCATTAAGGGTAACAGAGTGGATACCTAGAGAAGGCAAGCGTTGCAGGGGGTGGCAGAAAGTTAGATGGGCAGATGAGATCAAGAATTTTGCGGGGATAAATTGGTCACAGTTGGTACAGGACCGCGGTAATTGGAGAATATTGGGAGAGGCCTTTGCTCTGCAGTGGGCGTAGATAGGCTGATGATAATGATGATATATATATATATATATATATAAATATATATATATATATATATATATATATATATATATATATATATATATATATATATATATATATATATATTAAATATATATGGCGAATTAGAATGGGAATGAATGAAAATTTGAGCTCGTTGGATGAACACAGAAAACAGGGTAGGCAGTCAAGAAAGACAAGCAAACCAAAGGGGAGAATGTGGTAGGTCAGATGCATTTTTGAAGAAAGAAACAAAGTGGAGAAAAAATGCCCGCCGGGTGGAATCCGAACCCTCGACCTCCAGAATATGCTGCGCGGACTACCTTATAATTTGACAGCTCCGCGACAAGCCTGAGGTAAAATTTCACGTGAACGAACCTCACTTCTAGCCTTACGCATATTCGCATCGCTCTGTCTCCTCCCTGAGCTCTACATCGTATAGACTCCTGGCCAGACAAAAAAAAAACAACAATGTAGTGTGCCGTGGGCTATATACCAGATCTTATAATTTCTACTCGCCTATTTGGCGCCATTCATTTCAGAGTCTCCTGAAAATTGTTTACACAAATTTTACGCTGGCGAACTACGCAGCAAGCGAAATACTGGTCGACCAGTATAAATAAGAATGTCAATTTTTAAAGAAGACATATAATGACTTTTCGCCAGTTTGATGTAATACTGTGTAACCAAACATTAGAAAACGAGATGGTATAACATTTTTTCGGCCAACCTTATGTGCTCGCCTAAATAAAGCAAAATTTTGTTTTAGCCTATAAAATGTATAGCAAATGTTTTAGAAAAATTTTCTAGGTTGTCAGCACGTTTAGATCGGAGTTTTTCGTTCGAAGCACCTGAAAATACAAGCAGTTTAATCATGAACAGAAAACGAAAAATGTCAGTTCAAAATTTGTTGTCACCTCGCGAAGATGTTTATTCTTAGCGAGTGTAGTTGTCAACAAGGTAACAGGTTGGGATGAAAAATGAATACGACCGACTCACAAGTTACACATTCCTGGTGTTTGTTCTCGCTATTCAACTGAGGGAAACTGTATAAGGTAAAAATACTGCCTGTGGATTCCAAAACTTAGCCCCTTCGGTCTTTTGACAATTATTTTGTGACCAACAAACACTTTCAACTGAAAAAAAGGCGGCTTGATTTCTTGGTAGTCATTTATGCTATAAATAAACTGAAGCTAACGGGCGAAGGAAGAGTTGAGTAACTTCGATATTTCTCTTATAGTGCGCAAAAGTAGGCAGGTATTCTTCTTGCGCTATTTGGAGAAGCCGAAGCAGATGGTTCCGCTGCATCCATTGCGTACATTCAAGCAATTTTAAGGTGTTGGCCAAACACAGACAGGGTAGGTACTAAAATAAGGTAAGTTAAAGGAATAATAAACTAATAAATTATGATGTATTTAAAAGGAAAGTAGACATATTGCAAGTAGAAATATTTTATTTTATTTTATTTTATATGATTGACAAGGTATGCAATGCTTCCCAAACAATGGGTACCTGGCGCCCCTCGGGATAGGAGATTTCTGCTTTTGCAGACGTTAAAAGCATCCTGATTTCATTAACTTCTGCTGGATGCTATCTTTAGGTACCCGGTTACGTGACTGTTTTCAACTAAGATAATAAAAATAGAAAAATTAAAATCTAGGTAAAAAATTGTAAATGTTAAATTAACCAAACGCGGTAACAAAAAACAAGGGATATAACTACAGTGAAACACGGACATACCGAACGCGGATACATTCGAAATATTTTCTATACCGAACAATCTGAACATCCCCTTGGAAATCCCGTGGAAAAGTATAGCGCTGTTTTTCGCGTATATGGAAATTCCGATCACGGGCGCATTCCACCTACCGAATGCTGCGCCGCAAGTGCGCCTGCAAGTGCCCATCTCCTCACGGAGTAGATGCGATGATGATGACTTTTCGCGAGCGCTGATGCGCTCAGTGAGAAGGCATCGGTGCATCGCTAAGAATGCCGTCAACGCCTGCTGCTCGCACGATAGCATAGGGAACAGCCGTATATGGCAGCGAGAACGCGGAGAGTGATTGTGTGAGAAAGGCAATAAGGGAGGAGGGAAAACAGGCCATAAGCGCTCGGTTTCTGGCATATATTTCTGCGTGCTTAAGCGATTGCCAGTTGTGGCTCACTCAGGGGGAGGCATGCGGCGTGGCTCATGCTTATTTTGTTCGCGGCACTCGTCTCGGAGTAATGGTCACGAGAAAAACGGAAGAATTTGGATTTAGCGACGAAAGCCGATGTTATTCGACTTGTACAAACCAGTGAGGAGATGTCGCCTGCAGATGTATTCCAACTTTCTCACAGCAGTTTTGAACTGATTACTGGTCATCAAAACTCACGTAAAGGGGAAGAAGCAAGGTCACGGCCGGGCTGTTTCAGTACTCGTCGTGTGAAAGGCGGCTTTATTGCGCGGATCTAGACGAGAGGTGTTTTGATACCGAAGACGACGACGTTGACTGCTACGAGAGTGAATTCGGAGAGTCTGCAGCATTCCCATACGCCATTCCTAATGACACAATGGCCTACGAGTTCGTAAGTGCTGACGGCGATGCCCAGGTTGTGGCGGAGATCCCCGATGCCGAAGAAGCAAACACGACTAGTGGCCCTGACAACGTTCCCTACCGCCTACTGCAGGCGAGCTTGCGTCAGTGTTCAGATTCGCCACTTTGTGGCACAGTGGACAGCGCCGGACTTTCTCATTAGCGCGGCGTTGTAAGATTGAAGACAGCCTGGTGAACTTTATGGTGCAGAAGAAGAAGCAAAGAATCTCGCACACTTTTTTCAGGCTAAAAAAGTACGGTTGTCGTTCCGCTGTGTTTGGAATTTTTCGTCGGTGAGCTGCCGCTCGCCATAGACTCGGAAAGCTCTCGGGGATGTGCAGAGTTATCTGATATTCTTTGGACAGGCATATTTTATATTTCGAATATTGATGAACCGAAATATTTGGCGATCCCCTCTGAGTTCGATATATCCGTGTTCAGCTGTATTCATGTGTTATAACAAAAGCTGAAATTCAGCTGCCAAACCACAAAGATGAACTAAAGAGCTTCCTTCATAATAGTAATAAAAAGCAAGACTACCGTACTGGATTGTTTTGTTCCTCCACAGCTATCAAGAAAATATGAACTTGGAAAACATGGCATTTCAATAAAAATTTACACGAATCCGCAGACAATTCCTACAACATTTTTATCCTTTTTGGCAGCTAAGCATTTACTACCGCGTTAAATACAACAGCCACACATGCTCCGTCCTCAAAACTAAGGGGGAGTCTGTTTTTTGTGTAACGCAAGCGTAATAAAAAGGAAATGTGTTTTTTTATATTCTCTGGCTTAAGTAGCAAAGAATAAGAATTGGGGATATAAATGGCTGGAAGCGAAATGCTTAAACACTCCTGTAGAAATAAAGTCACTGTTCAAGCAATTCATTTATAACTATTCAGAGTGTTTTGCAGAAAAATCAAACACAAAGGTCATAGAGTCATATCGTAATTAAACATCGCATTCATATACTCTTAAAACTGTTCAACTAAAAACCAAAAATTTTAATTTGTGTGCAGCAACTAGTTTCAAATGAAATTATAGAGAATTTAAAATAATGAAAAAAGCGCTACGATTGGAAATAAAAATAGGGGATCAAATCAACCTAAATTAGAAAACAAGTGTCAGCTTAATACACGCGACAGGTGGCTTTGAAAGCAGGAATTTCACGTGATTTGGGTTAAGCGAACATTGTGAAAAGTACCAATGGAAAAAGAGAGCAATAATGTTATTGAAGATTACAACACAAGCTTTGTTTTCTTTGTAGCTAGTAAGATATGTAGGACAGCGTGTCAAAAGAAGAAGCATCGTGCACCTGAGGCATGGAGGTCGGCCCATTTTTGTAAAAGCGCAAATGAACTGATACAAAGCCCGTTTCACAGTCAAAAAGGCAAACGTGCAGCTAAACCAGTAGGGAATTTCCAAATTGGCGTTCAACATTAGCGCGTTCTTGCACTACGACCATCTGACGGTGGGCTGTTGTGATGCGCAGCTATTTAGTTGCGTTTTCTTTCGAATTAGGCGGTTTTATCTTTGTACTTTTTTGAACCCTCCTATTGTGGCGGTGTGCCTTTAAGGCATGATGCTTTACCTATTCGTTGATTTGACCTTCATCAAAACGTGCTCTGTAGCGCTATATTATACGCGATATTCGTGTTCCTGCTCATTCTACTATTCAGGGGAACGTAAGGCGGCGCTAATACACTGCAGCAATATTGCTGCGTTTAATAATTCAGAAATCGTCAGGCTTTTGCATTCTGACACGCTTGAAAAGCACATAAAACGCAGAACATGTAGAAAGGTAAATCATTTGGCACGTGTTCAGGCACCTTGCACACGCTAAATGTTTATTGACAGGCATCTTACATAACTACGCTGCTTGAAGTTTTATAGCAAAGAATTACACAATGATTAGACGAACCTCCTACAGAGCAACAGGGAAAATGAATCAACCCTCAAAATAAATGGACACATGTTGATGGTACCCTTTTATAGATCAACGTTTTTTATTGCATGCTTGGCATAACAGTCGGCATGCTCGATTTTAAAGTTGACGGCCGAAATAATTATTTTTATTGCATTTACGAAGATTTACTAATCAATGTCAAGTTATCACTATCTTTGGGTTCTCTTTATACACTGACTGTGACAATACCAATATCCCACACGGCCTTGCGGAATTGAGGTCGTTGGCGCCGAGAAACTTCAATATTCTTTACATTATTTACAGTTGGGTAGCCAGACTGAACACGTGGCGTTTTCTGGTAGAATGGGGTCAACTGGTGTACTTCCACAAGCCTTGTAACTTACATGAATAACACAAAAGTCTACACTAGTGTTGTTAAAGAACCGAGGCGAGGACCGCGGGACGTGAGTGATTCCTTTTAATGGCGGTTGGAACTTCTCAATGACAGTGATAGTAGGAGGCAGTTGCCAATCTACCTCTTCTTCCTCTAATATTTTTAACATCCTCCCGGCCGGCCGATAAGTAAAGGAAGGTTAAATTAATACCAGGAGTTACTTTTCAGCCGGAGCCAACGGAAACACTGTTGTCCAAGTTCACTAACAGTCCGTTGTAATCAGAAGCTACGTCGGGTCCGTGTTAGCCGCACAATGATAGTTCATTCTTCTGCTTCCACCTATGTTTCCAGCTTCTGTGGCACATGCGCTTTGTGGACTTGGGCCAGAGCACGCGGATTGCCTTGACCATCGTTTGTCCTGGATGACCTAGCAGCGTTCGCGCATGCTTCGTGTGGCATGAGCATCGGATCGTTTGTCGTGTCGAGGAATTGAGTCTCTGACCAGAGCAGAGACTGTGGGTAACAGTGCTAGATTGAACAATAGTGGTGACAGTACCACCCCTAGGTGGTGCCATGTGATGAGAATTCCAGGTACGATGATTCTAAGTCACCCAGATTTACCGTGGCTTTTGTGAGCTATAGAAAGGCGCGAACATAGTTGTCAGTGCGTACGCCGGGTCGTATGCGCTACAATCCTGGCAGGATAGCTTTGTGGGATACATTATCGAATGTCTCTGTCACGAGAGCAAGTGTCGTTCCCTTCATTCAGGAACGCCACTACTATCACCTCCCTCCAAGAGTGTGGAATTTGCCCCGAAAGCCATATTTTATTGTATAGGTGTAGGAGTGTTTCAAGAGTGTCTGTGTGTAGGTGTTGTATCATGGTCTACGTAATCTTATCTGCGCCTGGAGCTGAAGGTTTACATGTGCTTAGGGTAGCCCTCAACTCATAGAGTGTAAATTCAGAATTGTAATCAGATTTTGACCTGTTATTGTCATGTTGGAGGTCTTGTACCAGTTGGAGGTCTTTTATACCACCTATAATTCTTACACTGACACAGCCAAGGTATAGAATCCAATAAGGAAATTCAAAGGACACAAGAGAAACAATTTACCCCTTGTCAGCACCACAGGCAACACGCTTGAGCACCAGGCAAACACGCTTGCAAAACACTTTGAACACGCATCAAGTTTGTCACATTACACGTGCACATTTATACCGTATAAAATGTCCGCTGATCACAAACCCATACGGGACAACAATCCATCGCAGGGCTCTTAAAACTCCCTATTCTCACTCCAGGAGGTTCAGGCTGCCGTGGCCACATGTAAAATTCAGCACCTGGCCCAGACCACATCCCCTATGTAATGATACCAATCCTCCACGCAGATACAATTGACGCTCTTCTTTCCATATTTAATAAAATTTGGCCTAATGGATACTTTCGATGGGCGTGGAGAGAGTCAATAGTCGTAACAATTATGAAGGAAGGCAAGGTTCCTTCCTCTCCATTTGTTGCCGTCCCATTGCCCTTACCAGCTACCTAAGCAAGCTGCTTGAAAAGACGAATATTAGAAGACTTATGTACTTAAAATATCACAGAATCCTCGATAGCTGCCAGGCAGGATTTCGGTCGGGCAGATGCGTGACTGGCCAGTTGGTGGCCTTGGAGTCGTACGTCAAGGATGCGTTCGTTCACAGGAAGCACTGCATGTCTATTTTCTTTGATTTGGAAAACGCGTGTGACACTGCATGGCGTTACGGTATCCTGCGCGACCTGAAGTCATACCGTGTGTCATGAAACGTGCTGAACGCACTAGAAAGCGACCTGTCTGAGCGGGTCTTCCGAGCAAGAGTTGGTGCCGCACTTTCGGAAATACACACACAAGAAAACGAAGTCCCAGTGAGCGGGGTACTCAGCTGTACATTATTCACCATTAAGATGAACACTCTTCGAAAGGCACTGCCGTAAACTATTTTTTACTCCGTATATGTGGATAATATACATATCAGTTTTAAAGCCTGTAACCTATCCGTATGTGAGCGGCAGGTCCAACTGGATGTGAACAGGCTTGCCGAGTGGGCTGATTTGAATGGCTTTAAGGTGAACCCCGAAAAGAGTACCTGTGTTTTGTTCTCGAGGCAGCGTGGTATAAGGCCTGACCGTGATATTATTCTGAATGGTGCGGCCATTCCGGTAAAAAGGAAACATACATTCCTTGGTGTTGTGCTAGATGGCAAGCTTACGTTTATTCCGCACATTAAACAACTAAAGAATAAATGCATCAGGGCAATGAACATACTGAAAATCTTGTCCCAACAGTCCTATGGAGCAGATAAAACGTGCCTTCTGCGTCTCTTTAAAGCTTGGTGAAATCGCGCCTTGATTATGGCAGTATCGTATATGATTCCGCCACTAAAACAGCCTTAAAAATGTTGGATCCAGTCCTCCACCTAGGGCTGCGGCTTGCGTTCGGTGGCTTTCGGACAAGTACCATCCAAAGCCTATATGTTGAGTGTGACCAATGATGCTTAGAGCACCAGCGGACGTATACAGCAGTAACGTATGCTCTGAAGATAGCATCATCGACTAATCATTCATGTAAATCTATCACCACTGACACCTCGGCTAGCAATCTCTTTTCTAACCGTCCATCTATCACCGTGCCATTCCCCTTCCAAACGGGAATGCAGGCACAGGAACTTGGGGTCTCATTGAATGACTTGTACAAGAGTGCTCCCATCGACCTCGTTGCCCCTTGGAACTTGCGTCCAGTGTCTTGTGATGTATCTTTAAGCAAATGAGTAAAAGAAACGCACCAAGAGAACTTATTTTACAGCATTTTTTACACTTAGAACACACGTACCCCCCCACTACCTTTTACACAGATGCTTCGAAGTCCGCTTCTGCTGTCTCACGCGCTGCACATGACCCAAACTTCAATATTACAAAGACACCGAACGCAAACTGCACCATTTTTACAGCAGAAGCATACGGAATTTTAATTACGGTAGAGTACATCATGGAAACAAATATACGACAGTCGGTTATCTTTACAGATTCTCTCAGTGTCATGATGGCATTACATTTGTCAAAACCATGTAAAAACCCCGTATTAAAGCAGCTCACTCGGAAGATAATGTTGGCTTATGCTTCAGATATGAGGATAGTAGTGTGCTGTGTGCCGGGGCACAGCAGCACACGGGGGAACAAAATCGCCGACAGGTAGGCGGTGGCAGTTGCTCTTCGCACTCGCGTGGATGAACCTCTGGTTTCATATCTGGACATGAAACCAGCTCTACGACGGAGACTTCGTGAAATGTGGCAGCAGGAATGGAAAAAAGATTCCAACAACAGATTACACACAGTTAAACCGTACATAGGTAAATATCTCACCGAGAAACAAAATAGATTCACAGAGGTATCCATTTGTAGACTGCGAATAGGCCACATACACGCCACGCACGCGTATGTTTTGAATGGCGCACTCCCACCCGGTTGTGACGAGTGTGGGGAACGGCTCTCCATTCTCCACGTGTTAACTGAGTTGTACGTCCATGAATGATGCCAGAAAACGACACTTCCCTAAACTCTTCACACACAATATTCCACTAAACCCTTCCCGATTCTTAGGAGTCGAACTATTGTTCTCTTACAAATGTCTTTTAACTTATCTTGCAGGTTTCAATTTCTTAAAACTCATTTCATACAGGGCGTCACTTCAGACCTCAGACTCTCTCCTATTTCAGGGAGGTTCTGAAGACTGTTTTGTGCGCTCAGAGAGCCTGGCTGCGCAGCATGCTATGAGGCTCCAGGCGCCCTCATGTATCAACCATTGTTCCTCTCATCTGCCATCATCATCATTTTTGTTTTAGTCTACGGGCCCTCTACACGCATATCTAGTTTTTTAGCCAGTGCCGTGCCCAGGCTCATTTGATACACATTTTAAGTACAAACTCGACATAGAAGGACCACCTAACAGAGCCTTGGCGCTCTTTGGTCGCAGACACCCTTCCGCCATTAAACACAAACACAATAATAATAATAGCCTGGTCTTCGAGTCTGTCCCCTGTTGTCTGACCAGGGGCAGGCTTTATGTATATTGTCCTTTGTGTTTACGTATTCTTGTCCATACCTTGTGAGTGCCTGTGTATGAGTTGATGGAACTGAGGAAGGCAAGTCTCCGTTTTCGCCTCACGACGCACACACTTCCCGAATGCCTTTGCCCGTTTAAAAGAAATGAGGTTATCCGACGTTGGGTACCGGCGAAGGACACCCCACGCTTTGTTCAGGGCCTCTCGCGCATGCCTGCAGTCCTCATTCCACCAGGGCCTCCTTGGGTTGCGGGAAGCACTGGAGGCCTGGGGAATGAACTTTTGGCAAGCGTCGAGGATGTGCGCCGTGAGGAGTTGGGTGGCTTCCTTTAAGTGTAGGTGTCTTATGGATGTGTGGTGTAGTTTAGATGTTTCTGTGAATGTGCTGCAGTTTGCTTTTGATTCGTTAAACCTCTTATCGGAAGATGGACTGCTTGGGCGTGTCCCTATATACGTTAGTGAAGTGGGGAAATGGTCACTACTATATGGGTCCGTGCCTACATCCCACACAAGACATGGAAAGAGAACTACAGAACCAATAGCCAAGTCAAGATGCGAGTGTGTATTGTGTCCTACATTATGGTATGTAGGCTGTTATTTGTTGAAAAGGCATGCTCCAGGGGATGTTAGAAACTTCTCTATCAGGTAACCTCGGGCAGTCGTTCGGGAGGAGCCCCAAAGAGAGTTGTGCGGATTAAGGTCGCCTGTGAGGATGTATGGCTCGAGTAGCTGGTCAACCAGTGCCTCGGAATCGGATCTCAGAAGTGCAAAATCAGGAGAGATGTAAATGGAGCATATCTTTATCAACCTATAAATATTATCGTAAAGATCGCTACAGCCTCAACGACAGTGTTCAAAGAGAGAGGGTGGCATGCTAATGATTTCTGGGCGACAGTGGCCACACCACCCGAAGAGTGAGTGCAGCCAACCCTGTCCTTTCTGAATGCCATGTACCTATTTAAGAAATTTCTCTGTTTGGAATTGAGGTGAGTTTCTTGGAGACACATGATACTTGGCTCACTGGCATGCTGCATCTCGTACACATCGTCAAGATTTTTGACGAGGCCTCTGCAGTTCCATGGGATGATGTTTTCTGTTCCCGTTATTTACATTTAGGAATGACTTGAGAGTGTGTGTGTGTTCATGTGTTGTCTTTCGGGGCTGGTACTCTGGGATTGGACTTTTTGGGTTTTTCTGCAGGTTTGAACGTAGGAGGCCGCTCCTTGGGATGCGTTGCAGGCAGGAACGGCTCGATATCCATCTCCCCATCAGATGTCAGAGGGGTACCCGACGGGCCGGGCACCCTGAACTTGGAGCCCTTTCGGGGACCCGTCGTTTGATCCCCCACCGCCAAGGGCGTCGGGGGCGACAGAGGTGGCACGGGCGGTGCGGTGGCGGTGGGAGCCGATGCGGGACCCCCGGTGTCCATTTTCTCGGCACCCTTCAACTTACTGGAGGACGGGGAGGCAGTGGCGGGAGCGGCATCGGTTCCAACATAGACGGTTGGCACCACAACCACTGCTGCCTTAGCAAGAGGCGTCGTGACGGGTTGGGCTGCCTGAAGCAACCCAGCGGGGGGTGGAGGAGGAACCAGGTCAGAGTCGCTGAACTGGGTCCCTGCGGAAACCAGACGCCGCTCCACCCCCCGGTGAGCTGCGTCGGCGTACTTCCCCAGTGGGAAAGAGGCGAACCACTTTCTCGCCTCTGAGAAGGTGATGTTCTCAGTGACCTTGATGTTGATGATCTTTTTCTCAAGTTGAAATTTTTCACATTTGCGGGAGTACGCTGCATACGGCCCCCGCAGTTCACAGAAGTGAGGATGTCGGGTGGGCAGTTGTCGCTAGGGTGATCGTGCGCCGGGAATTTCGCACAGGTCGTTCGGCCACGGCAAGACTTTGTACCGTGCCCGAACCGCTGGCACTTAAAACAGCGCCTTGGGTTCGGGATGTAGTGACGGATGGAGCAACGGATAAAGCATGCATTTATGTGTTGTGGAAAAACTGCGGGGTCAAATGTCAAGATGATGTGTTTGGTGGGAATCTCCTTGGCGTCTCTGCGCATGGTGATGCGTCTCACGGCAGTGACGCCCTGATCCTTCAAGCCCGCAAGGAGATCCGCATTGGCTTCGTTCAGGCGATCTGGCTCGGATATCACACTCTGCGAGCTGTTGAGGCTCCGATGGGGTGTGACCCTGACGTCTTGATCAGCCAGTCTGGTCTGAGCTAGAAGCTTTGTAGACTGCTGCTTGTCAGTTACCTTGATGAGGAGTTCCCCAGACCTTTGTTTTCGGCTTTATACGATTTTCCTATTATGGCTTGAAGATATTTTGCGATCAGGAAAACTTCTGCGATGCAAGAGGGTGGGCTTGACTGAGGGATTCCATGACAAGAAATTGAGAGAAATGATCCGGTTCAGGAAAGGTTACCGATGGCAATGGGGAAAAGATACTTCGGTGCAGCCCCTTTTTAGGGACCGATCACAATTGGGGGGGGGGTTGAAAATACCATAGAGCATAGTAAAAAGCAGGGGACGGGGGTACTTTCTTCTCAAAGGCTACCCTGGCAGCTTGAGAGGCCGCGGAGCTCGCTGCCTGGTAAACAGACAGGGAGCCCATGCGCCGTACCTTGACCTGGGCTCCGACGGCCACCGTTTGAGGTTTCTACCCTTCACCTTAAAATCACATCACCACGGTAGGTCACAGCTTATTTGGGGGTATCGGGGTCCGCGGTGTCGCCAATACCGTCACCAAGATTACTCAAGGTGGCCCGTGCGGAGAATTTTACGGTTCGCGTAAAGTAATCGTCAGCTAAACGACAGCGCTGGGAGAGTTCCTCCCTTCTACCTAATCCTGGAGGGAGGAAGAGGAACGCGTTCCTGCGAGATCACTGCGCATTCTATCGGAGGGTGTGGGAACCGGTTGCTACGAGCCCGCCGGCGGGCATGGGAACTTGCTCCTACACCTGTGCGACGCGTGACCGTCAAGACTTACGAAAAGGGTCACAAAACACAGCTCCGATGTTAATACCATACGGTCAGTGCAATGCAATATGTCGATCTGGGAGACGACGGAGTGCAAAAGTGGAGTAGCAGCGGCCCATCAGACGTTCACTTTTAAATTTATCTGCAGCAAAACGAGCTTGCAATTTGCGAGTGGGAAAGCCTGGCGGCGCGTGATTGCTCCCCTGCGTCCCCCAGGTAGGAACCACAAAGGGGTGAACGGTGATGCACTCCGGCTTAGACGGGAAATACACCATCTCAAACATTGTCCTAAATACTTTTAAAAATATTTGTGTCTGCATGAAGAAAATACCAGCCAAAACGTCACTGCAGGAGAACTTCCAGTTGGCAACACAAAACACTAATTGGGAGGGGAAACATTTTCGTTGTAAGCTGATTTGTCGGGGCAAAGTTTATTGAGAAATCAAGGCAGATATGCATTGCTGTAAACCCGTTCTATAAGGACACCTCGTAAATTTATTTGGTAACAGCCACAGATTGAATTTTTTCATTGAGGTCGCCTACTATAGTAATTGTTCTGATATCTGAGCTTATCAAGGGATAACCTAATGATACATAAGGAAGTATATCTTTTTAAGTCTATTAAAAAATACAGCGCAGCTTGCAATGTCTGCAAGGAAGGTATTTAAGTGGACGTATGGCATGCTGACAAATATCGGGGAGCGATTGCAACACTCACAGTAGAGTGTGTGCGTGCATTCCTGCCATGCCTAAATACCAATAAATAGTTTCTGATATTTTTTTACTGGGGTGAACTTCTTTTAAACACATAACACTTAGTTAATTGGGAAACAGTATATTACATAAATACTGCAGATTTAAACTAAGAATCCCACAGTTCAATTATATTTTTTATTCTTACTATTATTCTTGTAGGGGTCCTCCTATTTTCTCGGAGGACTTGGACACCGCACCCCGTTCTTTGGGAAACGACGCAGAAAGGTATTCTGCGACGTCCATATCGCCGTCTGATACCTTACGTGTTCCCGACGCTAGGGCTCCAATTACCGTGCACCCACCGGGTGCTCTTTGTCTCTCCCACCTCCGCCTTGGGCATCAAGAGCGCCACCTATAGCCAAGGCGGTGGGAGGAGGGTGGGAGCTCTTGTGGATCCTTTCGTGTCCATGGCTTCAGTGCACTCAGGTGTGCTGTGCGCCGGTATTCCTGAAACGATATGATCCCCAGTAATAAAGAGGATAGTCTCGCTTGTGCTACATAAACTCAGAAATTTTGGTCTCTGCTTGTCTGTCTGTCTGTGCGTCTGTCGGTGACTCGATTCAGCCACCCAGCCAAAGTGAAACGAAAGCCGCGCATAGGCAAATCTGAACGTCTACGTCCGGTGTAAGTGTTCATACTCGTCAACATTGTTGAGCAAGAACAAGTAATTACGCAAAAATAAGGTAGCAAGCAATGCAAAGTGATATTTGCAGTGTTTCTTTAGTGAAACTTTAGGGATACTTGGTTTTTGAGATAGAAAATTAAATACTACACCAACGGTCGAAAACCGTCGCGTGCTATTGCCAGCGCTAGCTCGTGGGGGCACTTAAGAAATCAAACGGCAATAGCACTAATCAGTTCCAATAGATGGGATCCACGTTCCGCTTGGAACGGTCGTGAGTATACGCCAACATGGTTGTATAAACGTTGTGGCACGGTGCCTTATTCACGCGCGTCTCCGCCTTACGGCAGTGCTGGCATCGAGACACCCGACTTGGATCAGTGGAACGCGGTAAATTTAAATTTGTCTTGAGCAAACCTCTAGCGTGTTATCCCGGGAGTAACGAGACGGGAGAGGAACAGCATGAGAATTGAGCGGGAAAGAGAAGGTAGGCCTTTACTTGGCAGGGGCGCCAGTCGACTATGGTCTTTTGTCGACATTTTCGATGAAAGGAGCAGATACGTGGCCATTTTTTTTGCTACTGCAATTGCTGCTGGTTAGGCACACAATCCAGCAGCGGTTTTGGCTGGGAAAGGCAAGCCAGCAGCATTTGAAGGCCGAAAAAAGTCCATGTCCTGCCTTTGCGGCACTGCCATGAGGAGGTGTAGCTCTGGCCCAACGAGCTGCGTTCGCGTATCTTTGCAGGGGAAAGTGGCAAACCTTTCGCGTCAATTCGAAGATATTCTGGGTTGTTTCGACCATAATGTTTCAAAATCCAGTTTCGTGTAGGGCCGTAATTATGCACGGTATAGTCTTTGGCAGTTAGCGCAGGTGACGTTTCGGGATCACAGTTTTCAGTTACTTGTGCGACTGCGACCCACAGTGCACACGTTAATCTGCTGCAAAAAGTATTTGTGCTGTGCCCGAACTGCTATCACTTAACTGGTAACTGGGATTCGTTTGTAGGTTTGGAAGAAACATGAATTAAAAGCTTTATTGATTGTGCTTGGGAGAGATGATAGATTAAATTCTAAGATCATGTGTTTTGTGGGGATTTTGTAAATAACTTTCTCGCTTTAACGCGGCAGAGAGCTGTTCCGCCCTGATCCTTCTGGCCACTTGAGAGATCGACGCCAGTTTGTTCATTAGATTCGGGTAAGATATCACGCCCTGCAGCTGTTAAGGCAGCGGTGTGGCTTGTGAGCAGGCTAGTCGCTTGTTGCTCGTTGTCAACTGGTATAATGGCTTCTCACGCTCTGAGATTTTCTGGTTTGAAGAACTGCTGAATGATCTATTGGAGAAATATTCAGAAAACACGCACTTTGCCCCGAACGGGGTTTGATTTATCAGCAGAATAAATTACTTGTACAGCACGACAAGCAGAGAGACAAGGAAGTGCTGAGTGCGCTGGATCTTTCACGAAAGCCAATAACGTCACGGACCTCCGTTCCTGATAGACAGCAAGGGGCCCATCGGGCCCACGTTGACGCGGGCTCTGATGACCACAATTGGAGGCCCTTCTCTTCACTTTAACGGCATCGCTACTGGTAGTCACATCCTGAGTGTGGGAGCTCTTGGTGTGCGGTATCGCCCCTTTCCGTCGCGATATATACTCGCGGTGCCTCGAACAGGGATGAATATGATCCCTATTTGGAAGCGGCCACCTGGCCACAAGTCAGTCTGGAGTCCGATGTCTGAAGGATTTAAACCAGGACACGTGAACAATCTCAACACCACGGTGAAGATGGTAGTCGTGTGATGTGGTAATTGACCACAGAAGTCTGTTCAAAGACGACGTACGACCAAATAAATCGGAGAAGAAATTTCTCACCAAGTTAGCATGTACGTACAGGGGCCCAAACTGGGGCCTCGTCCGCGGGGAGGAAGCGGACATGACGATGGGTCGAGTGATAACGGGTCTTCCATGTTTCTTGGTGAACTTCGGAGCGCAAGCGGGCTCTTCGCCGGCAGTGTTTCAATCGTGGAATATAGTGGTCATGAGCTGGTGCATCAGAGGGAACTAGTGCGGAAAAGAAGGACGACTCGAATGTGTAAGAAGAAGACCAGCCGAAGAGGAGAAAGAGGGCTGAATAACCAGTTGTACGCTGTAGGACAGTGTAATAGACGCAGGTGACAAAGGGGAGGATGATGTCCGTATTACGATGGTTGGGCCTTTTGTACATCGATTTCATGTCGAAGAGGATTCAGTGAAAGCGTTCGGTCAGGCCGTTGGTTTGGGGATGATAACCAGAGGTAGTTTTTTTGCACAATTTTTGAAACACGCAGAGGTTTTTCACCGATCGAGGAAAAAAACCTCCGGTCGTGGTCACTAATGGGTATTCGGGGTGGGGGGCATGGTGCAAAATAATGTTGTGTAGGATAAGGCCAGCCAATTCATCAGCTGTGCCGGAGCGTACTGGTGCTGTTTCTGCGTATTTTTGCAAGTGATCAACCACTGTCACTACCCACCCATAGCCGGATTGAGTTGATGGCACGGGTTCATAAAAGTCTGGAGGTGCTGTCGAGCACTTGCGCTGCTGGCAAGAGGCACACGAGGCTACGCATTTCGCCACTCTTGTTGAGAGGCCCAGCAAGAAGGAGCGGCTGCGGATTCGGTCATATGTCTTCGCAAAACTAAGGTGCCCAGCTGTTGCATCGTCGTGGCAAGCATCAAGAACAGACCGTCGAAGCGAGCGGGGTACGGTTTGAACCCAGTAGGGGCAATATGCTGGCAATTGCGATGTTGAAGTCTGCCTTCTAAAAGCCGGAATAGATCGAGTTGACGGCGAGAAAGGCTGTTTGTAGGTGACGCGGGGCCGGTAAGGTGGTTAAATATAAGTTTACAGTAAGCGCCAACTACCTTCAGAGACGGCAACTCAACAAGGTCTGCTTCGCCGGAAAACCTGACGGTGGCTACTGGGGTTGCGGTGCTCTGGAGCTCCATCACACCATCAGATGATGAAAAAGAAAATGGGCATCGAGACAATGCATCTGTGTCCAGGTGCTTTTTCCGGATTTATACTTGACTGTAGAATCGAACTGCTGAAGGCGGATAACCCAGCGGACCAGGCGTCAGGACGGATTCTTCAGACAACATCCAGCAAACAGCGTGGTGGTCGGTCATAATAGCGAAGTCATGGCAGTGTAGGTACGGACGGAATATCTGAACGGCCCAAACCACTGCCGGGCACTGTTGCTCCGTAATGGCGTAGCTTTTGCAGCAATTGTTAGGGAACGAATGGCGTAGCAAACGACTTTTTCGTGAAGCTGTTGGTCATGCTGAAGGAGGACAGCGCCAAGTCCACAGCCGCTGGCATCCGTATGAAGTATGGTGGGCCTTGCATTGTCAAAGTGGAAGAGAATTGTTCAGGACGTGAGGACAGATTCGAGGGCATGAAAGGTGGATTCACACTCATTCGTTCACTCATAAAGCGTGCGAGACTGCAAAAGCGCGTGTAGAGGTGAAACAATGGCTACGAAAGTACGTACAAAAAGAAGAGAGTAAGAAGCCAAGCCGACAAACCTCTGAAGGTCCTTAGAGTGCGCTGGACGGAAAAAATTGAGTACACGGAGATCTTGGCAGGATCGAGCTCTATCCCTTATTGGGTGACGACATGTCCCAACACGTTGATAGTCTTGCTTGCAAAGCAGCAGTTTATCGTACTGAGTAAGTCAATCAAAAGCAAGTGAAAATCAAAATCTTTTGCTTAGAACATATTTGCGATTTGGCGCAAGGCACCAGGAACATGAAGTATTTTATAGACACCTGCTAAATCCAACACAACCTATAATTAAGCAGGCAAACCAAAATTACCTGGCTCACGAGGGAGCTTGCGACTGATCGGGAGAGGGTAATTTCAGACCTTACCGACAGATGCGCACCAGAGGGGAAATTATCGCCTGTGTAGTGTAGATCAATAAATCAATTAAACCCGCCGCGGTGGCTCAGTGGCTAAGGCGTTGCGCTGCTGAGCACGAGGTCGCCGGTTCTATTCCCGGCCGGGGCGGCCCCTTTTCTGATGGAGGCGAAAAGCAAAAACGCCCGTGTGTACGAGATTTCGGCGCACGTTAAAGAGACACTGAAGTGATTTGTAAACATTGCGGGATTACGAGCGCAAATTGTAGACCGGAGTCCCTAGGCCCTGTTTCGACCACTCTGAGCGCGTTTACGCGAATTTATTTAGTAGAAAAATCAATTCGAAAATGCTGTCCTCCTCTCTGCACCCTCGCCCATTTTCTGTGGCGTTTTCGTGTGACGTTGGGAGGAGATGAGCTGGCAATTGGCTGCGCTACTGCACGGCTTCTCGGCCTTCAGACAGAGTCAGTCAGCCCAGCGTTTCGTCCGCCGGTCACCGACGAGTCGTTGCAATTTGTTCGCTCAGTTGAAACGAACCCAGGACACGTTTGTGAATGGGATAATGTGCTTTTATTTCCTTCGTTAGTTTGTGCACTGTATCTAGCTCCAAGTCAAGGTCGCTTCACACAAGCGCTGCACAAGCGCACATGCGACGCTTCTCTAACTGGTACGCCAGTACGAAAATATAAGGCCTCTTGAAGGCGGGAGAAGAGTCAGCGAAGTCAAGATAGGTACTAAGGAAATAATCAACTGATACTTTTACCGCACAGTGTAAAACTAGTGTGCGGGAAGCACTTTTTTGCGCTGGGCGAACAAGCACAGCGGTCAGCAGCATGACTACGCATCTGCGAACGCTTTTTTATCTAAGAAATGCAATTGCTAGACGTGAGCTATTGTGGAAACTTGGGGGACGCTTACTGCACGAGCGCAATACAAGAGATAATCACCTAAGCTGCTTGAAATGCTAAAACTAAATAAAAGGGTAAACTGGTTATACATTATATACCTTATATTTCCGAGGGCAGCAGCGTTTGCACTGTAAATACTTCAGGGCGTTTGATTTGCTGTGACCTTGTCCTTGGGGGTGTTGAATGGCGTATCATTTGCCTCTATGCACCAGTTAATTGGCGAGACCGTGATACCTTTTTGTTGTCGCTGAGGCAGTTCCTCCGAACACAAAGACAGCTTCTCTTTATGGGCGATTTCAACTGTGTCTGCAGTGAGCATGATCGTTCTAGGCCAGCTGGGCGCTATGACCGCAGTGCTGCCACACTGGCCGATTTAGTGCACGAGCATGGTCTTGTTGATGTCGGTCAGATGAAAGGAAGTGCAGTGCACGTTACTCATTTTCAGTGCAGTTCGAATGCCCGCCTTGACAGGATATATATTTCAGCAGAGGAAGTTTCTGGCGTTCCGGACTATAATGTACGTCCACTATTTTTTACTGACCACTGTATGGTCTCAATCTACTTCGGAAGGTCAAGACCGCGTAACAAGCCGACTGAATGGGATATGTGGAAACTTAATACCTCTCTACTGGCTGACGAAATTTTTTGCAAAAGGGTATCTGATTGCTTACACCATATTCTAACAACTCCTGAACTATCTCTTTATCAGAAATGGGATCTCTTTAAACAGGAAATTAGGAACGAAGCAATAGAGGAGTCAGCTCGGCTTTCATTTTTAAAACGCTTTCATGTACGTGAACTTTCCCGTACATTGGTGGCGCTTCACGAAAAGGAAGCAGTCAATGCGGGATCAACTTTAGACGAAATTTGGATTGTTAAAGGACAATTGCAAGAATATGTAACCGAAAAGTATCATGATGCCTTAATTCGGTCCAGAACTGCAAGGGTCTTTGATAGTTATCTTTCTCGCCGGTGTCGTAGTGATGAGCGCCAATCCGCAATTGCAAAGGAGATAATTGAAATTTACTATAACGGTGTTAGGTATACTAAAGCTTATCAAATAGTCAGTGCTTTCCACACACATTACAGCACGTTATTTGGGGGTCCAGTATTAATACTCGGCAATTAAAGTTCCATTCCCTCATTTACTTACTTCCCAGGCTTACAGAGGACGAGTGCATGATGATGTCAGGGCCTATTACACTGGAGGAAGTTAAGGATGCCATCTCCGCGCTTACGACTAACAAGACCCTATGGCCAGATGGCCTTGGTGGGGAGTTCTATCAAAAGTTTTAAGTGCAATGCACTTCTTAAGCGACCCTGAACCTGCGTCCACCGGCGATGTCCGCATCACATACCCACGTGGGGGATTGGCCAGGAATCTCCTCGTCTTCCTTGGCAACGGGGGGAGATGGGCGCGCGTTGCCTGGCCGCTGACATGGCACATACCCACGTGGGGGATTGGCCAGGAATCGGGCGTGAGAAGGGCTAATGCACCCCCTTAAAGGAGTACTGACACGAAATTTCAAAGCTGAGATCCGCTCTAGCAATCAAGTACAACGACAACACAAATAGGTGTCTGTGAATAAATGCATCTTTCTTTCTTTGTAGTTGTGTGTGTGTGTGTGTGTGATCTCTCTTTCGCGAACATTACCGAACCGCGCAAATTTGACTCGTGCATTCGCACTTCCACATTCTTCCCCTCGGGGAAATGCGGGGAATTTTTCTGGTATCCTCGCTCCAGTTCTCTTGGACGTGTTTACGGCTGCCTATGATCATAATATCTTGCCGCCAACCTTTTATTCAGGCAACACGGGGCTAATCCCCAAAACTGCGGATGCAGAGAAACTAAGGTATGTAGAGGGTTACCGACCAATCTCCCTCTGCAACGTTGACTACAAAATTTTTGCGAACATTTTATCTAAGCGCCTTCAATTTGTAATCACTAGTTTAGTGGGGTCCCACCAAACTTGCGGTATTCGGGGCAGGAATATTCACACAAATATTCATATCGCTCGTGGTGTGTTGGAGTGCGTGTCCGATTCGGTAGATCAGGTGGCCCTAATACAAATTGACCTTGCAAAAGCGTTTGATCGGGTTTCTCATGATTTCTTATTCGCACTTCTGGCAGCAGTCAACTTAGGTGATGTCAGGACATCAAGGATATAAGGACATAAGGACAGGATATAAGGACATCAAGCTGTGCTATGATCGGTGCAGTACACAGCTTATCGTCAATCGTATTCTGTCTGAGCCGATTGCGATCAAGTCGTCTGTCAGACAAGGCTGCCCCCTGTCACCGTTGCTGTTTGCATTGTACCTCGAGCCTCTTTGTCTCAGCATTCAGCAGAGTCAAAGAGTTAAAGGTTTTTGCTTACAATCGTGCGAAGTTAAGGTGCTTGCTTATGCAGATGATATAGCGTATTTTTGCGCTGACAAAAGGAGTGTCCAGGAAGCCCTTACAGTGACTAAGCATTTCTGCGATGTGTCTGGAGCGGATGTTAATATGGAAAAAACTAAGGGATTTTGGATCGGAATAGGGGAACAAAACCATCCAGATTCGCTGGTATTATTTGGGATAGTGCCCCACTTCAGTACCTCGGCGTGCCGTTACATCAAATACGGAACACAGGGCCTCATTGGTCATCAGCGCTAACGCAAGTTAAGCGCGCATCGCAGGCATGGAATGGGCGCGACCTCTCTGTATTTGCACGTGCAAGAGTGTGTAACGTCTTCCTTGCCACAAAGCTCCTTTATGCGCTTCAAGTGCTTCACTGTGCGCGAGCAAAAGTTCAGGCCCTACATAGAGTTTTTGCAACATTTGTGTGGGGCTGTCAATGGGAACCTATGCGCAGGGACAACTTGTTTCTTCCTTTAAAGGCAGGGGGTGTTGGGCTCATGCATTTTTTTGTGCACCAACTTGTGTCTCGTTTTTTCTTCTACAAATTGGTTGATCATCCACCTTTACTAACTGTACTTCAGCAGCGCATAAGTTTCCATTTGCCTTTTTTGCTTGTATGTACGGGCGAAGTCAATACGAAGCCTCCATGGGGATTTCTCAAAGGGGTCGTGGAGTCATTTAACTTTCTTACCGCGCGGTTTTCCTTAGAATATCTGTTCAGCATGTCAAGGAAATCTATGACGAACACTCTTATTGAAAGTTTATTCCCGATGCCTGTTTATCGCCAGCCTTACCTAGGCCACGGGAAAAGCAATGTTTTAAGACGCCTAATGAGCATGTGTATCCCGCCAAATGCAAAAACATTTTTCTTCAAGCTTTATTCTTCCACACTCCAACTTAAGACATGGCTGCGCAAAAAAAGAATGTCTATTCCTTGGTCGGACAATTGTAGCCTCTGTAATCAACCAGAGACAATTGATCATTGTTTTGTGTTGTGCCGGGACGCTGTGTTCTTCTGGGAAGTTTTGCAGAGGACACATCACCCCGTACACCATTCGCTTCCTGCCATTTGAAGATGTTAATCGGGTACCATATGACGTTTTCGTTCTCCTAGGATTGTTTAGCTTGTGGAAGTGCCGCATGACTGATCGGCAATGGAACCCCCTAGGCCGACCAAGTGCATTTTTCGGGAACAGGCGGCGTTGGTGCGGAGCGTTTATGCTGCCCAGAGTGATCCACCAGAGTGGCTGCCTCTTTTGGATGCGTGTGTTTGCTTGCCTGAGTTTTGATCTTTGTTCGACTGATGTCCTTGCCCTTTGCTGTCTGTTAGTGTTTATATTGTGTGTTAAGTGTCTTGTCTGTTGAAATTTTCTAAAATTTCCATGCATTAAAAAAAAAAAGGTTCGCCCGTGGTCTAGTTGTCTGGAACGCTAGGTATGACGTTGCAAGTGTTTTGCAAGTCACCAGTTCGAATCCCCGCGGGTACTCTTTTTTTTTACAAGTTAACTTTTTCGTTTTCCGCCGATGTTTTCTGTGCTGAGTTCACCTTTTTTTGGGCCGCAACGTTCATTGCTCCACGAACTAGTTCACAGAACGCGCGCAGGCTGACACTGGCGCGGTAGCGAGAGTTCTCGTTGGCGTGATGTTGCCATAAGCACCGACTGCTTGCGGGCAGTGGGCACAGGCCAGAATAAACAGACCCTTGGCCTGGTGCGAACACGTTTTTTACGATACAGGCATGAGTGAAGCAAGCTCCAAATATGGGGGAAAAGCGCATGGCATTTGAGCGTCTGCGGGGACGCGGAGGGCGTCCATCCACTGCGTAGCCTTCGGTTAGCGATTGCTACGATTCCAAGCCGTCCTGGGAGGCTTATCTTATGCATTTTACAGCCGACAACATGGCAGAAGCGCGGGACGACGATTACTGAGGTATTGAGAATTGCCATCCAACGATGCCGACGGATGTCAAGCACGTTGTTTTACAGAACCGAAACCGAAACTTATTTGGTTGCTAATCTTGGGCATCGTCCAATCACGGTGCGTCTCCTCCCGTCGTCACAGCCTCTAGTTGGTGCGGCCGCCGCAAACCGCGGATGGTAGTTTTTCTTCTTTCGCACTTTGTAAAATAATTACCGACTTGCCAACTGGATAAACGATGAAAAGTGTGCTAATTTGAGCCAGTCTCCGCAGTGCAAGCGAGAGCTTGACAAACTCACTTCAGTGTCCCGTAAAGATCCCCAGGTGGTCAAAATTAATCCGGAGCCCTCCACTACGGCGCGCCTCATCGCCTGCGTTGCGTCGGCGCGTTAAACCCTACAGTCAATCAATCAATCAATCAATCAATCAATCAATCAATCAATCAATCAATCAATCAATCAATCAATCAATCAATCAATCAATCAATCAATCAATCAATCAATCAATCAATCAATCAATCAATCAATCCTAGCCGTTGGTATTCAAACAACTATCTCACAAAGCCATCCTGGGAAGGCTGGAGATCATAACAAGAGGCGTGCGAATAACAACTATGTTCGAGAATTCCTACCGCACAGAGCGGCCAACTTTGACTGGGTGACTGAGAATAACCAGCACTCCAACTGCCTCGCCATTGCATGCTAAACGTGTTGGCCATATCCTGTTCATCCAAACAGGAGGGCCACACATTGAACTACGCTATTATTGCAGTGTCCATCTTTGGCCGCCATAACAGCATGTATGAAGATGATGCAACCAAGCGGATATTTCGAGGAAGTGATGCATACATAAAGAAAACTCTTCATGCTGACAAGACAGCCACTGTAGAAGGAGAGAAGGAGCACGAGAGGTGGGTCTGGAGAGCTTTTGACCGACTCAGAAATTCTGGTCCGGGTGCTGCGAAATTGGCGAAGCTTGCACTAAGTTATGCAAGGCATGAACCACAGTGAAGCTGGGGGTTTTCTTTCTACGTCATCACTGAAGGAGACACCGCCATCCCTTGAATTTTGTTTGAAATTCTTTATTTACATGTTCTGTCGCCGTCATGTTCTGTCATGTGCTTCTCACAGTGGCAGTAGTAGTGATCGCCATATACATCTATATAGTCGCCTTCCAGGTGCATGACTGCCCTGATCGTTTTGTCCGCACGCTTTGACATTTCTCCTAAAGTGGAACGCGTCAAAAAGCGATAGAACATCAAGAAACCAGGCTTCGTGAAGTGGGCGTCTGTAACGCAAGCAGTCTTGTGCTCCCACTTGGCGTGCGAACCCACGTGGCCTGTTTTCTTGGTATTGTTATGAGAACGCGACGCGCAGGCCTTAATGACGCCGGGTGCTCTTTCCAAATCGCGTTTTCTCCTGTGCGGTAAACGGCTGAGTAATTGTGACCCCGAGTTTCTGATGACGCCGGCACAAATTATGACCAGCTACAACAGCGCTGCTGTTAAGAATCGGGACCTTCGCAAGAAGCATCCATCCATTTTTTACTAGATAAAAACGCGTAGCCCGGGTCACGAGCCTCACAATTCTAGGACCATGGCTACCTAGTAATTGGCGAAACGCAGAGGTTGTCCTAAAGCTTTCCACCCATGTTCGTCTAGTAATCGGCGTGCCCTGACGGAGAATTTTTACATGGCACAGAATTTAAACATGACTGCCAGACTCGTTCAGGCGCCCATTAATTGCCGCCGGATTATACCTCCCGCTGCTGTATCATCCCTCCAACAATAACCCGATCAAAGAGTCGCTGTACACACACAAAATAAAAATGTCGCTTACACAAGTTCTATTTCTTCAAGCGGAAACAGGCTGCTTTCCCTCTCTGCACTCGTTCTGACGTGAGCGAGGACTTGAACCACGGATTATGTGAATGCTCGCGGTATCGAGCAGCTGGGACTTCCCTTTTAGTGTCCTTGGGCTATCAGCTTTCCAGAAGACTGACTTACTGACGCGTTAGACCCTTGGTCCAACTCTAAATGAGCATTTCGTGCGACAAAATCTCTAGTGACTTTTCTGCGACAAACAGGGCTTGACCACACTCTTTAAGCAGGACTTAATTCATGAGCGCATTATCGTCAGCATTGTCATCATCATCACTTCATTAATTCTGTTTCTTTTCATACATCTGGTGTAGCAAGCTAGCTGCCTTTGCCAGGCTAACCTCACCAGTATCATTAACCTCTTCAGTCCCAAGAATGCGCAAATACAAAAATCTTTTGTAACACACTTTTATTCGATTCATTATTCATATAAATAAGCACAAAAAAAATTACAATAGCTAAAAAGCAAACGAAAGTATAGAATTTGATGGTACCCATTTGGCTACTCAGGGTTACAGTGCGTGTGGAATGCAAGGACCAATATTGTCACGGAATACCTATGTGGACAATGCCCCATAGCGCCATAACCCGTCACCGAAGACGACGAAGAGGATGCGGCTGGCCCGAGCGAACATGGCCACTTGTAAATAGATCGCATCGCTCTGCGGCAACATCTTGTAAATACATCACTTCACCGTCGCCCATGGTTCGCCTCATCATTTTCCTGGTGCCACGTAACATTTTGGTGAGGTGCGGGTTTCACTCCCATCCCGGCCCCGAGCTTCACCCCGTCTCGGCTCATGAAGCGGTCTCATCCTGGCTCTTGGAAAGCGTCGCCCCGCCCCAGCCCCGGTGAGCCACGGACGCGACATTCCCCAGCCCCGTGTCCCCTGCCCATGCCCCGCCGAGACCAGACAAACTGACCCGCCACGTTAGGATAAAACGGAGGCGTATTTGCGTTGTTCACACAATCTGCGATGGTTGCATGCAGCAGCGCATAAACGAACAGTTCGCAAGCTGACCGATCAACCTTCTCTTCTTTCTCGAACCGAGCACCGTCCAGTGTCTCTCGTCGTCTTCGTCGTTTGCCGGTATTTCAAGCGTCACGTAACAATATTTTCAAAATTCTACAGTGCTTCAAAAATGCTACTAAAATGCTACAACACACTTTTATTTGGTTCATTATCCATAGAAATAAGTGCAACAAAATTACAATAGCAAAAAAGCAAACGAAAGTTATGAAATTTGATGGTACCCATTTGGGTACTCTGGGTCTTCTTACCCTGTTGACGCATTGGAGCGCTCGCGCCGGTGAAAGCCATTTTTGCCGCCTCGCTCTTAAGAGATGCCTGGGCACATCGCGCAACCTAGAGGGGCTTAGTGAAAGCAAGGCCTGCTTTTTGCGGGGAGACAACTTTTGAAGCGCTAATTTCGAATGGGGGAAAGCTATTGCCTTTATGCTTGTGGTACCCATTTGGGTACCCCGGGACCGAGGAGGTTAAAGACTACTCTCGCTCTGTCGCCGAAAAAGCATTCGGAGTCACCCTGCTCTACCACCCGAAACTTTCGCTGGCAGTGTGGGAGCAAGAGGGCCATGCGTCACGGCATGAGAAATATTACAGGACTATCTCAGTAACGAAATCAGTCACCTGGACCGCTGCTCCTAGGGCAGTCTCCGACTGGAGATACTCTGGATCAACCCACCTCAGGAGCATAGCTCTTTGTTTAGCAATAAATAGCCTGTCAAAATCATGTCCTCGTTATACGCACCCCAAAAATAAGCGCTCATCTTTTCAAACCCAAAAGCGGACACATCATACCATGGCCTAACTCAAAATTCCCCCTCCGTGATAGACACGCGATGTGGATGCCTCATAATATGCACATCAAGCCATAATAAATATTTGTTCCTTTCATCGATTTTGTAAAGGGGTACTGACACAAATTTTTGGAGGCGAGAAAATTTGGGAGACCGATTGACGTGAACTCACACACATTATCTGCAAAATAGCAGCGGAAAATACAGCCCAGAACACATTTAAATGTATTTTAAAACGTGCGAAACGCAACTCAGCAGCCAGCGGAGGACCTTGCGCAGTCAACATCCCCATTATTTGAGGTAAATAAACAACATACAAACACGTCACTAGTTTGCGTGAGCCGCTTCCGCACTGCCGGCGTTTTTCACCGGCTTGGCGCTCCGCTCGGAGGTGGGGGCTTCTGGTCACGAGCAACGAACGATGCGATCGTTGGCAGCTGAGGCCGCGGGAATTCGTTGGCTCATCGGGAAGTTGGCGGCAACCTAAGTTGTACAGAGATTCCAGGCGCTCTATTTTTATGGCTTTTCGTTACATTGGACGCGAAAACGCCCCGGGGACGCCAAAAGCGCACTGAGCGAGCAGCACAGTCGCTGTGCAGCGGCGGCCCCGGCCGAAAAGTGGCGCAGGCAGGCGGAGGTAGCTCGAGCGGTAACTTGTTACCGCCGCGCGAAGTGGGACTGAAGTACCAAGCAAGACAGCACATATGAGAAAGGAAATAATGATGCGATGGCGGGTTGAATTAAAAACCGTCATCTGCGTCACCTACGAAGCGGCAATCGATTATCCGCCGCAGTGTTAAACCGAACATATCTTTAGGCGGACCTTCAGGAAGACCGGTAGGCTACTCCCAGCGCGCGTCCCTTAACCCACTGTGTTCAGCGTCACGCGTCGTTTTTTACCCGCGGCAGCAATGTGCACTCGTAGCGCCTGCGTCACGTCCACGGTCGCTGTTAATTAGGCGGGTGACAAGATACTGCCGGCGGCGCGGATTCGACACTGCAACGGCCGCTCTGCTCTGTGATATCCGTCCGATGGTCACGTGGACAGCTTTGTTTATACAAAATCTCACGTTTCGCGGCACCCGCTGAGACCGAAACTGCGACTGGCCGCATTAAAAACGTCTCTAATAAAAGAACCGCTGCACGCTGAAGCAATTGAGGTTTCCACATGTGACTGAGGTTTCCACACGTCATTAGCTACTTATCGCCACAAAGAAAAAAACAAGATGCAAAATTTTTGTCCCAGTGCCCTTTAAGGGCAGTTTCTTAAAGGGGCACTGGGACAAAAATTTTGCATCTTTTTTTTTTGTTGCTATAAGTAGCTAATGACCTATTTATCACGCGTAGAAACCTCATTTGCTTCAGCGCACGACTCTTGATTTAGAGACATTTTTAATGTGGCCAGTCGCAGATTCGGTTTCAGTGGGTGCCCCGAAAGGATGGATTTTTTTTAAACCAAAGCTATCCACGTGACCACACAAAACTGTGACGTGTGCCGCACCCTGCAACGTGCATGGATAGGTCATGACCATAAACGCTCTTAGTCTGCTACAGAGTTGTTATACTACCCTTGCTCCTGTTTCTTGAGGCTGTAAATCATAATTTTTCCTGCAATCGACCATCCAATGTGACATGCAAGAATTAGTGTGCTGATAGGCACCCGTAACAGCGAAAAAAGCGTAACACAAAAATTGTATCAGAAAGTTAAGTTTGCAAGTTAGGTTTGTTTGCCTGGAGGCAGGCGTACATCACATTCTGTGACGAAATTGCAAGCTGAGGTTGCTACAGAGACTGATAATGAATGCACCACTGATGCACCACAATGGCGACTAAAAACCTTTTATTGTTCTAAATACGCAAACGTCATACAATGAAAGCTTGTTAATTCTAAATTGGTTAATTTGAAATTACAGCTAATCTAAATTGATGTCCAGGTCGTGGTGGGGGAAAACGCTTGATAATTTGAGCGGGGCGGTATTGACATCAGTCAGTTCGAACTAGGAGCCCCTGGCTTTCACCGCTCCTTGGATATATAAACATTGGCCCTTAGTGAACACAGTGCATTGCAAAACCAAACCAAATTTACTAGACACCCAATAGTATGAGGGAGAAGCACAAGCAGGTGTGCACTTAGTACAAAGTTCACTTGACTGCCTCGCCAGTGCTCTGGAGCATTGCATAGCATGTGTTGTCTTCCACAGCGGGCGCTGTCATTGTTCGGGTCAAGCTGTTGCAGGTTTTTGTAGTGTCTGATCGTTGGGCCTGCAATCAGCTACAGTTACAGAAAAGGCCGAAAAAAGGTGAACTGTCGTTCCCAGCGCCTGCTTCCCATTTCGAACTACACTTAAGCTGAACTGGTTTTTGGTCCCCTTCAGGTTCAAATATTTGAGATTCTGTATTTCATCATCATCAGGCTGGTTTTGTGCACTGTAATATAAAGGCATTTCTCTAAGACCTCCAGCCCCATATTTACACCTAATATTATGCAGCACTGTTGCATTCTTGATTCTTTATGGCAAACCTTAAACTTTATGGCAAACCTGGTCGATAATCTTTAGTTACTACACCAAATTGTTGCAGTTATTTTAAATTGCTTGAACCATGGTGTCTGGCTTTTGGTTCATTTGTGTGAGTGTTAAAATTTTGAGCGTGTCTTTACGTAAACTGTTTGTGGGTCTGAGTGATTTTTCTGTTTTCGTTGCTTCGTTGCCTCGCACCCAGCCTGCAGTTGCCCATGGATGCTGTTGGCGTGGACGCATTAGCCAGCTTTGTTTCCTTGCATCCTTACTGTTTACAGGACTGTGGTGTTTTTTTGCGCATTGTTTGGATATATAATGTGAAATACCCCAGAAGAACCCGCAGTTTTCAGATTTTTAGCATGCTTTTTAATAAAAAAATCTCAATATAGTTGCTTACACATTGTTTTAATTTATTACCTTATATGCTTATGTGTGAAACAATTTTTTCCAGTTTGTATTTGGTCATTACCCAGAAATAAATCTAAGAATGTTACAACCATTTTTGATTCTTGCATAAAAATTTCTACCTTTCATTAGGTATGAAAGTAAAAGGGCACCATAGAGCATGCCTATATTATCTTTAAACCGCATCTATGCTGTAGGCCAATTACAAAAAAACGAAGTCAAGTACTCCATTCCAAGCATTGAGAAAGCGACCATTGTACTTCGAAATGCCACCCCAAGTGCCAACCTTTCATTAAAGCTCTTTAATTGGGATTAACATACTGCTCTTTCTTGCAGTAGAGGCTCGAAAATGTTTTGCGAGTGCAAAAAGAAAATTTTTTCCAACGACTTAATACTGCCTTGGGAACAAAAACTCCCTTCTTGGTTTGTAAAAGCCACCCAAGAAAGAATTAAATACTACGATGAGGTACCTAAACCTCGGTAAAAAGTCCATTAAAAAGAATAAAATGCTCGCTGAAACCCACTGAAAAATACCCCCACTTTGTATATATGCTCCCCCAAGCGAGGAAAAATATCTTTCTCAACTACCAGAAAACTCCATAAAAATCACTAAAAACACCCCTGAGGGAGTTATAAATGCTCCACATTACATCCCTAAATTCTCCCAAGCATTTCTTAAAACTCCCAAAATACCACCTTTCTTTCTCTTCACAAAATCCTGTATTGGGGTAGTAAACAAAACCCCCCAATCCTATGTTAAAAAAAAATCCTAGGAGAAAGAGCACTAGACTACAGGCGATTTACAACCTCTCGCTAGTATATATTTTTTACAGTGTAGAGTCCGGTGTTCTGACGGAGAACAGAGGGTGCCTGCTTGCGCTGGGTGTTGCCTGTGATCGGTGGGTTCTTTGCTAGCTTCAGAACGATGTTAGTCCGGTGCTGAGAACGAGACCGGAAGAGCCGGGCGAAACTGGTCGAGACACCTGAGCAGCACATCGACCTGTGATCCTGACCTCCCTATCGGAAAACCCAGCGGCGCTGGAGCTCCGCTTCCGGCGAATGCCTGATTATGGGACTACCTAACGCTGAAATACGCCGGACGCGGAAACGCTGGAGCGCACTGGACCCTGGGCGCTGGAACACGCCGGACGCGGAAACGCGTGGATCCGGCGCGCGCTGGCACGTGACGCAGGAACACGCCGGAGACCACGCCATCTCCAGTGCTCGCGCTAGGCCTTTTTGTCAATAATAGCCATGTAATTACAAACCCGCATGGCTGTTGACAAGAAATACAGAATTCCTTCCTTCGGGGAAACGTAAGTAGCGCTACAAAATTTAGCTAGACTCATTTCAGTTTAGTTTCAGTTTATTATTCGTAACAAAGTATACAATGTGTGAAGAAATATTATACAGCTGATTCAGCTGATTTTTCAGCTGATTTCGCCCTGCTGAATGCATTGTTTCATCATCGCGTTCCGTCAGTAGCGCTCAATCTGTTCATAAAAGCAAATTTATTCTCCCGGATAAAAAAAATATTAAACGAGCATCGACAGTAACCGTTCGAAAATTCGTTCCTTATATTTTTTAGGGCCATTAAAACACAAGTACACATATTTCTTGAACCTCTTTTATTTTAACAGAAAAACGGGAGAATTAAAATAGAAAGTCAATCCTTAGCTGGATTCCTTGCCTTGGTGAACCTTGATCCGTTGACAATGCATTCGTACAGCAAGGCCTGGCAGGGTATCCTGTGACGAAAAGCGCACGTCTCCGTGGTGCAGCACTATCACGAAGAGTACGCGCGCACGATACCTGCCCAAGTCATGCAGAGGTCTTTGCAATTTCAGTCGATCGTCGAAGCACATCGTACGTATTCCAAATCACGCTGCCTCCGAGAGTCGTCGTATCCACTCGCATCAAAGTGCCAATAATCCCAAGCACCACGGTGTGTCGTCGCTAGTGGAGTCGTCACTTCGAGATGCTTGGAATCCGGACCTCTGTTCTTGCTTCTACCACAGCTTTCGTAGCTTCACATGTTGCTGCTGACACTCCCGGGAGACATACGATGCACGTTTTTACAAAAAAGTTACGCGTAACTTCAACTAGGCACAGCGCCGATGTGAAATGTGGACGGGCCACTCAGCCACGCAGCCACCTACGAATTTTGACCGAAAGACGAAAAGCAGGGAGGAACGAAGTGCTCCCCGGCCGATCACGAGAGCTGGTTCCGCGCGCGCCGTGGCCCCTCCGCACCCCTCTCGATTCTCCGTATTGTGGGCTCCCCCGCCCCGCGAGTGCTGTCGCGCGACAGGTTTTCGTCAGTGACGGTGCATCCCCGGACTTTCTTCCGAGCGGCCCTGCGGGGGCGTTTTCTTTCTTTCTACATTTCTTCTTTTTTAACACATCTTGATATTGTAATGGGTTCACTGGCGCCATTTCTTTTTTTTTTAACACGGGTAGCGGCGACTGGTTAGCTGGTTTTAAAATGTTGTTTTAGCTATTTAAGCTTGATTGGACACATGGTTCGCGTTAAAATAAACAGGTTCCTCGCTAAAAAAAATAATACAATAGCACGCAGATGGAGACAATGGGGCTCTAAAAGGCCCAAAAATACATGTCACAATGTGAACACCACGTCCTCAAAAAGCAAGTCTTGCTTGCGCTTTATGCGTCCGTTTTGCCAACGGGCTACCCTTATTGCCTGATTTTTTCATCAAAGGTTGTCCAAGGTACAATATATGCAATTGCAACTCACTCAAACAACCCCAGGAATTTGTGAAGGGCTTTATTTATCCATTATTTTGGTTAGCGGGCTACGCTTAGATGTTCCAACATTACCGTGATCTGCGATGAGTTGAATTGTTAACTGCAAATATGTAGCAAAGGTTTTTTCAAACACGACCGGAATGCTACTGGCAGCAACACAACAATATGACAGACGCTTGCAACGCAATTGAACGACATGATCGTCACTCGTATGGAGCATTGTTTCCGCGAAGCGCAGGCTAAAAAGTGGGATTTTGTGGCACCGCACGGGCCGCAAACGCCAAGTTTCGGAGCACCTGCGTCGATCGCGGCGCTGGATTACAACCAGTCGACCACGTAACCGGCGCGAGGCATTGCTGTGTCCAGCCAAGCAGCGGCGCCGTGAGAACGTACTGACCCGTTCGCCCTATCTGAATCCCAGTATCCAAATGCAACGTCCCCGTGTTATTCGATGCTTTCCAGCAACCTCCCCGCGTTGATGTCTTCCAGCGCGGCGTTTTCCAGTGCTTTCCGTTCTTTCCGGCGTATTCCATCGCTCTGCTAACGCTGGAAAATGCGGGGTTTTCCGACAGGGCTGGCAAGTGGTACCTGTTCGTGGAAAGGAGCGTGGTGGAGCCGCCTTTTCCGGGAGCACTGGAGGTGAACCTGGATGAGCCTGGCGATCGCGCGCTCCCGGAATCCGAGCCACGAGGAAGCAGCTCATCTTCCTGGCGCATTGTCTGGCGGCGGGGGTGCTGCTGTGCCTGAGCGCTCAGCCCGAATTCGCTGCATCCGGCGAAGAACGACGGTGTGGCCGATTCGCGGCTCTACTGAACCGCAGAGTCGCCTCTCGCCGAGTCGCAGCCACGCAGAGCCGCCTCTCCATTCTCCTTCTCAATGGTTGGGCCTAATCGTGCCATGGATGAACGGCCCACGGCAGACTCGCAGCGACATGCCTGGAGACGGCACCGCTAACATGGCGATGGCGTCGGCTTTCCTTTCCCCGTCGTGGAGGCTCGGCTGATGCAATCACTTCGCCTCCATTCGTCGGATTAAAACTTCGGCCAGCGAGAGTCCTCATTGAAGAGATCCAAACGTCTAGAAGCTGCAGCGGACTCCCGGGGGTATAAAACCCGCACGGAAGCGCAGAGAGCGCGGTACTTTTTGGAGGCACCGAGTTGAGACGTGCTGTCGCCTTTGTGCGAACCATGGAACGCTGTTGTTACCCTTGTACGTACTGCATATAAATGTTGCTTCAATTCTTCGTCGGCTCGAGAACTTTATCGCTCTGCTCTACGCCGCGTCGATAGCGGACGGAACAAGGCAACCTCGCTACACCGGTGACTGCGCTCGGATAGCCAGTCGCAACACCGCGTCCCGCGTCTTAGGCAGGGAACGCACATCACCGTCACGCGCACGCCCCTCTCACGGTTTCGCCAGCGTCGCGCAGGAGAGCGTCTCGTGCGGGAAGAGGATACTGCCCCCCTCCCCAATCGCAGACTTTCGGGGAGCGCTCGCGCCACCACAGCGAAGCGCCCTCCCCTCGCAATTTCGCGACTCCCCTTCTTTGCTTTCTTTCACTATTCGTTCTCTCTCTCTCTCTCTCTCTCTTTCTCCCTTTCCATCGTTCACTAGGCTACGACGACGTCACGGCTTAGCCCAGAGGCGGCCGCGAAATGGCGGCACTCTAAAACAGCCTCTCTAGGAGGGCCGTCTTCATTGCGAAAGGTGCAAGAAAATACAGCACGACACTCTCATTTACCGGTGCGTCCGGTTTGGGCCGGTGCCAGTGTTATAGGATGCCGCCGGAAGCTTCCGGAGGGGACGTTCTCGTAGCGGAGGATAAGACCGATAGTGCGAGAGCAAAAAGGCTGTGTTGGGCGTATATCTAGCAGCGAATATCTATGCCGCAGTCATGACACATGAATGGTGCAAGGTGCCTTGGTTGACGAGTGGCAGGTCTTGGTTTGGCAGTTGGGAGGGTGAAAAAAAAGGACGGTCTGACCTTCTCCGTCCTGTCTGCGTTATTGACAAACATGGTCGCCCAGACACACCCCCACTAGCCCCATTTACATGGTCTCTTGGAACGCTTCTACTATTCTTTTGAGCAACTGCCAAACATACAGGCAGCCTAACTGATTTCACTGATCAACCTCAGGGGCCTAGGGGTAGAGTCGTGGGTTTTCATGCTAACGATGTGAGTTCGCGCAGCCGTGACTATAGATTATTTCGCCTAACCCAGCATTCACGTGTTCTCTTAGGTCAATTCTCCGCCTTTGTTTTAAAGTAAGAATAGTATGGCATTTTTTAGGGTGGCTTAGCCGACAAATAATATTTTTCGTCGATTGACTTAGTAACACCAGAGTCCTTCAATGCTTTACTGGTCACGAAACTTCGGCGCTCGTTTCATATAGGGACCGCGCGCGCCACTACAGGCGCCACCGCCGCACGAAGGTCATCCAGTCGCCGCGCGTGCGGCGTATTGGCCAGCTCTTGGCGTGCAAACGCTTGCTGCCTTTGGTGTCTGCGCGCTGATTAGGTGTTTTTTTTGTAGTAGTTAGCGATGAATAGTCCAGTCACTGTGTATATCACCTGCCTTCAATGGGGTTTTATTTTACGAAGTAAATTACCGTAGACTTCGGCCGCGAACGGCAACGGCTTCTGTGTGCTCTTGCACAAGCGCTGCGCCGTCGTGTTTACGGATTTTAAAATCTATTTTGCTTCTTTTTTTAAAGCAAAGTTGTAATTACCACATATACGGTAGCTGTGTAGTCCTGGACGGCTGCGGGCCTATCGATAATACAATAAAAAAACTCAAAGAAACCAAGTACGAGTCGTTCAGACTACGCTTAATGAATCCGTTGATTGCTCTGGAATGCACAGAACGCTAAAAGAGGTAGCCCAATAGTATTGTCGTTTCGATGAGTGGGTACATACTTGAGAACATCTAAAAACGCTGAAGAAACACGAAGGATCAAAACGTGAAGAGATATATGTTGCACCATGTGTCTTTCTGCATCCACGCTTTGCAATACTTGCAAAAACAGGAAGCGAAAAAAGAACAATAAAACTGATTTTATCACACGAAACACAAAAAAATTTATGTTACGAAGGGAGACAAAAGAGCGTAGTCCAGCGTACAAAAATTTATTTTTTCGCGCTGCGATGTGCAGCACACGGAGGAAATAGAATATTTCCGCGTAACCAAGAACGAAGCGAAGCTTTTCTGAACGCAGCCAGCTAGCGATCTCCTGCACTACAAAAGAGTAGAATGAAACACAAACGTCGAAGAAGTCCGCAGTGTGACGTGCACAGATGAACGTCGAAAGTGAGTTGCGCGGCGTTTGCTATGCATGCATTACTCTCGGAACGTTATTAATTTCAGATCCATGGAAATAGGATCGAGAACATTGTCGAAGAAACAAAAAATCAAGTTAGCGACAAGGTGGCATCCTTTCCATATCAAACAATATTGCCCGACGGGACGTACGAGAAAAAGAGCAAACGGGCGCCCCGGTTGAAACGCCACATAAGAAACCGGAATCCGCCACGCGCGGTTACAAAACAAACAAAACGAACCCTAAGGAATCATTCGCTGAAATATGAAAAGTAAAAGCACAAGGACGTCCCAAAGTTCTTTTACACGCGAGTTTGAGCGCGAGGTAATAGAAGTTTGCAAACAGGTAACGAAGCACCGCTACAACCTGACTGATATGACAAAAATCCGGCTTTAAGTTAGCCTTGTACAATTCTAGGTCCACGATGCTCTCAAAATGGTACATTGCTTTTTCCATTCTCACACACAGTGCATTTCAACACACTGTCGCACACTTATAATCGAAGCTGAAATCTCCCGTTGCTTGCCTTGGAATGGCGCGCCTCCAATTCTCACGCAGCTGCCCGGCGCTCGGTCAACAGAACAAGGAAACATTTTCTGTGGTATCGTTGTACAAGGAACGACATCCCGGGACGCAACACTTGTTCGTCGTCGTCGTTGCACTAATTAAGTCGCATCACGAGCGCGCGATATGCACATTACATTTTTTCCCCGCACAAAACAAACACAACTCGCCGCGGCTCCGCCGTTCGAACCAGCGCAACGCCGCCCGAGGAGTGACCTTAGTGAGAGGGTGGCGCCACCGCCCGGCGGCCAAACGCAGCATATGAAGCTCTCCCATTGAGTTACGGAGCAGTTTCGTGACCAGTAAAGCATTGAAGGACTCTGGTAAAACGTAAAAAAATCGAACTTAGATTGCCCCCAGGCAGCCAGGTATGCCAAATACGTGTCCTGGCTGGTAAACTCGCGACTGTTAGAGCATGTCTGGTGTGAGGACGACGCCTGAAGGTATCATATGCAACAGAACCTGCCGAGGCCTGAGCAGTGCTTGCGGGAGTCTGTGCGGGCCCAGATGAATTGTTTCTCACAATTCCTTGTTACGCTGGTTATCGCCCACTCTTCGCGCGTTTTATAATTACATAGTCGAAACAATGCCAAATAAGGACAGGACTAAACAAAAAAAAGAGTGTGAAGACTCTGCCTCCTGATGACGGGCGGTCCTCTGATCAAGCCGTCCCAATATATATGGGAACAGGCGCTTCCTTCCGCTGTGCTTTTTACAGGGACCGCTATACTTTTCGTTACGATGCAAAAAATAATTAGGATAAAAAGTGATATAGCGGCATCATCATCATCAACACAGCCGCACCCATCAACATCACCTACACTCTGTCATCATCATAATCATCATGTACCACGGGTGCTTGCGTGAGCAGTCCGACGGCGCCAGACGTCTTGCCGCAACAGGAGCCTGATTTTTATGCTTCGCGCGTGGGTCGGACTGCTCACGCAAGCACCCGTGGTAGATGATGATGATGGAGTGTAGGCGATGTTGATTATGCGGGCTGCTGTGGTGATGGTGATGATGCGGCTACAGTGATAAATAGCACAGTTTATGCTAACGGCCATGATAGCTCACCACCTCCCACACACGAAAGGGCATGCTGTGGTATGCGACAGAAGGACCAAAGGAGTGCTCCACTTGAAACAGAACAATATTGTCACGTGGATATTTTTTTATCTTTAAAGACGTAAAGATAACAGACAAATCGGATATGCTCAATCTGGTAAGTAGATCAAAAAACAAAAATTGGGAGCGACATATTATCTGCAAGCTTTGGTAAAGGAAAGCGGCTACGTTTTTTATACCGGAAGAAAACTACGCCAGTGCGTGCAAAGAAAAGCGTATCTTTTTGAACATGGGGCGCGACAACGTAGCATGTATCAAAGAAGCATGTTTTGCGGGGCAGAATAACGGACACGTTTTGGTTCGAAAGGATGAAGTTGATAAGGTGATTCGAATGCAAGATGAGTGTGATGTGGAAAAAATGGTCTAATGTGGCTGCACTAGCTGTAATCTGTAAGTACCGCAAATGTGCTTCACATCTTCTGGCACTGCTTACCACGATGTTGATTCTTCCAGACACAACGTATTCAAACAAAACGCGCTTAAACTGTTTTTCACTCTTTCACCTTAACATACCCAATTTTAAAAATAAAGATGAAATGAACATTTTTTATCCTCTTTGGCCCACAATTTTGATGTCTTGGCGTACAGTGAAACTTGGTACTCTGATGCTGCTAGCGTAGTGAATTTAAACGTATATAAACTTAAATCAAAGAACCAAAACAGGCGGTGGTGTTGCCTTGTACATGAAGGAGGGCCTTTTGTAAGAAGTTGGTCTTGAATTCAGGTATTAGATCACTCTTCATTGCCACAAATGCGCATGTTCTAGGTGTTATTTATCGTCCTCCTTCTGGATCCCCTCGAATTGTTTTACGACGCTTTCAATGCAAAATCAGAAGATCCCTCAACTGCAAAAAAGAAAGTGGCAGTGATGGGCGACTTTATTCTCAATTTACTCCAGCTATCTCCTTTGACCACTGAAATCCGAAACACAGTACAATGTCTAAGTCTTTTGAAACGTAATTTATACACCGACAAGGATTACATCTCAGAGTGAAACGCTTCTAGACCTTTGTTTAAAAAATTGTGAGAAAGAGGATACCGTTGCTGGGGTGCTTACTAGTGACATAAGAGACCATTTACCTTTGTTTTGCTTTATTCCAGGACTGATCTTTATTCCAAGACTGATTCTTTATCTGCACCTAGAATCTTCAGCGCGATGAATAGTGGTAACGTGAAACAACTCCAGCAGCTTCTGTCGTCCACAGATTGGAGTAAGCTTTCCTCAACATCAAATCCCAATACGCTCTATGACTTGTTTAATTATAAGATAATTGAGGCCTTTAATAGTGCATTTCCTATAATGACTAAAGCACAACAAGCTAGAAAGCCGTAGATTACACTTGAATTCTTAAAAAGAATAAAAGAACGCAATAAGTTGTTTTATAAATTTGTAAAATCCCGGGATTTAATGGTCCTGATGGATTACAAGAAAGTTAGAAATAAATTATCAACGGACATAAAGTTAGCGCGCCTTCAGTACTACTCAAACAAATTTGCGAGCATTCAGTTTGATCCCTCAAAAACTTGGGTGGTTATAAAAATTGCTACAAAAATGAAAGGTTTCAGTGCTATCTGAACTAAAAATAGGAGAAGATACCCTGACTGGAAAAGCCCTCGCTAATCTGCGCAACCAAGGCTTCCTGTGTTTCGGGGTGTCCACTTAACGAACTGGAATCCAAGGGCTTATTTAACTCAAAACGTATGCTGCTCAATGTTCCTCTATCTTAATACTACAACTGAAATTATCAATGTGGTAAATTGTCTAAAAATAATTGTTCTTCCGGCTTTGATGGAATCAAGGCTGAACCAATCAAATCTGTGCTAGATCTGATTGGTGAAGTCTTGTGTCACCTAGCAAATTTAATTCGTTCAGCAGGAACCTTCACCAATAAAATGAAAATAGCAAAAGTCATTCTTTTACATAAAGGTGGCGCCATTGATGAAATTATTAATTACCGGCCACTTTCAGTGCTACCCATTGTCTCTAAGGTCATAGACAAAGTTACAAATTCTAGACTATCCAGTTACCTTCAAAAGCTGAAATTAATTTCTGGAAATGAGTATGGATAACAAAAAGAAAAATCTACAGAACTTGCTTTAATTAACATCAACAATAGCCTTACTCACAACATAGAAAACAGTGTTTTATAAGGCTTTTGATTCAAATAAACATCATATTCTTTTTTTTTGAACTGTCACGTTATGGTATCAGGGGAACCTCACTTAAGCTTTTCCGCACCTACTTATCAGACCATGAGCAATTCGTCTAAGAAAATAATGTTCAATCCGACAGGCAAAATATATCGCATGGTGTACCACAGGTCTCTATATTGGTGACAATTATATTTCTTGAATACTTAATGATACTTGTTCGATTTTGTTCACCCCGGATATCGTTATTTAGGCTGACGATACGAATATTTTTTTTCGTCTACTGATTTGGCATGCGTCATCGCTAGTGCAATCTCCTGGCTACAACAGCTTTCCCTATGGCTGGATGCGATTGAATCACAGCCTAATGTTAAGAAAAGAAAATTTATCATTTGCACGGGTAAGAATAGGCCTGCAAAAATTTCTTGCGCTCTAACATTCCAATCCCGTCTAATCGGAACAGTTCAAATACACAAATTTTTAGCATTTTCTTTCACGAAAATCTTCTTTGGAATTTCCACGTAGATTTTGTTAAACACAAGACCGCATAATTTTTTGGAGTGTGAAATAAACTCCTTTTTTTGTTAGCAACACCTGTAAATCGCCAACTGTATGTTTCCCTTGTGCATTGTCGTTTGTATTGTTGTCTTTTGGTTTGGGGTGTTACTTCTAAGTCCAAACTTAACTTTCACGTTTCGATTCAGGAAAGGGGTATTCGTGTTATCAATAACTTACCTATGGCTGTTGATACGTTACCCTATTTTTCACAAAATAATGATTGGTATCTAATATATGTACGAATTTAGGTTATGCGAAATCATATACCAAACCTTTGTAAGCAACCGCGAATCGTTCCTCCTAAAGTACACAGACACTCATCCGCACTGCAGCTTTCGGCATGCTGTTTTTAATAACAACAAGAACAGGATAAATTACGGTATTCAGTTGTTAGAATAGCAGATACCAAATTTTTTAAACTATCAACCCGACATGATAGGCCATAATGATTGTTGTAGGTGTTTATATTCATTTAAAAAGCGAAATAAACTTCGCTTTATGAATTTAGCATTGACCTCATTTGGATTGTAAACTGTGTACCCCCTTTTGTTTGCTGGCTACAATGTATACACTAGTGTAATCCTGCTGTCTCTCGTGTCAAATGTTGGCTATTGTATAATTCTGTCTCGCTATCTCATCATCCCGTTTTAAACCAAAGCTGTTTGCCTCTACCCCCAAGGGTTCTTTTGCGACCGTTGGTGTCAACAGAAAACTACCGCGAACAAATAAAAGAATTTGCCTGCACCGCCAGGAATCGAATGTGGAACTAACAGACTAACAAAGCCAGGGCCCGTTTTCTTACCGAACTAGCTACGAGCCCACGCGAAGGCGCGGAAGACACGTGGGGCACTCTTCTGCACATCTACGGGTTTAACCCCTGCATTCTCGCTGAAGGCCACGTAATAGCGACTAAAGGAAGCTCACACCAAACCCTGGCATGTCACTTCTAGTACGGCGATGTGCTAAAGAGAAATCTCAGCTCCTTATCGTCCGCCCTCACGCCGAACGACACCTCCAGGAACACATGCAGATACTCCTTGATGGCCAGGCCACCACTCCAAGCCCCAGCATCAAGATCCTGGGTCTACATCTCCAGGCCAGCACCAAGACTGATATGTCGTTGCAGCGCCTCAAACACCGCATGAATCAAAGCGTACACATGATCAGGCGAGTTGCCACCAAGACGTGCGGCCTCAAGGGATCCGATACCTTTCGATTAATTCAAGCTTTTGTTCTCTCGCGAATCGCTTACGTCAACCCCCTGTCTTCTTCTCGGCAAGGAGGACATAAAGATGCTTTATATAATGATTATAAAGGCGGTTGAGCAAGCCATTGGTTTCCCCCGAGTGCGTCCACAGAGAGGCTGCTTAGCACGGGGCTTTATGCATGGTGGAAGAGCTGATAGAGGGCCATATTTTATCGAGAAGCTTCGATTAAGCAGAACTGCAGCGGGGCGCCGCATCCTTCACCAGATCAGCTGGTCAGCACAGAACGTCACTGCGCTTGATGTGCTCCTGGACTTTTGGCGACAAGAACTAAAGATGCTCCCTTTGCTTATAAATATGGACCCCTCACACGACGAGGGTCGCCAACAAGCACGGGGTCTCGCGCTCAACACCACCCTCTGTGGGAATGATGCAGTTATCTACAAAGAAGCCTCCCAATATCGCGGGCAGCAGTATGCCATCATCGTGGCTACCTCCAGAACCAGCCTCCTTGCTTGTGCCTCACTCAAGACCGAAGACATGACGGCAACAGAAGAGGCAGCCATCGCGTTGGCTCTCACTCAACCAGGGGTTTGGTTTGTAAGGTTGTCACCGATTCCCAACAAGCCTACCGGAATTATCAGTCGGGGTTGGTGTCCTCTCCTGCACAGCGTGTGCTAAAAACCACTAGCCACTCCCCGAATTGTTTCATTCAGCTCATCTGGACACCCGCTCACGCTTCCATGGAGGGCAACGAATACGCCCACCATACCGGCACTTTTACCTCCCCCCCGTGGTATGGAGCTGCACGAGGACAGTCTACCCCTTGTCCCGTTTGGGACATAACCCAGCATTGTCTCCGTCTGAGACAGACCCTAGCTTCGCCTTACCGTGACCTTTCCATAGAACAACAACCTACCTTACGGCTCATACGCTCCGGCTCCTTCCCACACCCGACGCGTCTTCACTTAATGCACCCGAATCGCTACGACACTGAATGTAAATTTTGCGCAGAAGTAGGAACACTCAGCCACATAATCGGGGTGTGCGACGTTAGCCCTGAGTATCCTCCTCTCTTTCACTCAACTACCAAACAAGACCAATGGGAGATGCTGCTGTCCGGCCCCTCTCTGCTTATCCAGCTTCAGCTGGTGGGCAGAGCACAGGCGGCGCGGACTGAATATGGGCTACAGTGAAGAAAGAATCACTCCGCTGGGCCGCACTCTGGGCCGTTCGGAAATCTGAATAGAAGTATTTCCTCCTGCTGCTCCTCCTTCGTCTTTGCCGCCGATCTCGTAGCCTCCGTCGGCAATGGCAGAGACGGAGAAGTGAGATCGTCTAACACCGGGTTGTAGATTTATTTTATATATAAAAAAAGAATTCCCACTCATGCGCTACACCAATAAAACTCAACTAACCACCATTCGTGCATCACGCATTAATTTTAATCTTACCAAGAATATCTCTTTGAAGTAATAGAGGGTGTGGTTGGGTGCATTTCACTTCTTTCTGGAATCACTATTTGTAGAGCCACGTACGTGAGTGAATCGAAGTGACGTCGCATGGGTAATCGTTGTGGGTGCCGTTTACAGCTTTGCTTTCCAATCACATTCACAGGGTGGATTGGCGCTAATTTTTTTATTCTGTTCCTTTATCTTTTTCTTTCTTTTTTTATGCGAAACGTTTTCAAGCATAAATCGCTGTCTTTGCCGCCAGTGTTACAGGGAATCAAGGGTCAAGCAGGCGACATTTACGTCGCCTTTAGCCTCGGCACCATGCACACTATTCTGCCAAAAAAGCTTCAAACTTCAAACTAACGCAATACATATTTTTGCAAGTTTCTTTGGAGCAAGCCTCCTCCTGCATGCTTGGAACGAAGACAATGCCATAAGCTTAGGATACGATAACCTTATAGCCTGCCGAACCAGATGAAAGGCTGCAAAAGGCAAATGCGTGCGTGGTGCAAGGTCTCGGCTCTGAAGAGACAGGATATGACGTAACGTGGACTGTCATCTGAGCGGAACCTGATTTGCTCAAAGGGCTAGATGACAAAATGGCGAACCTCTTTAAAAGTATTTTTACTTAGTACGACATAATAAAAGAATACATCAGCCGTTTTCCGCAAACAACTCGGTAGCCATGGTCAGTAGAAAATTACGGCCAAGAACATGACATTATAGAGCTTTGGTGAGCTTTATCACAATGTTTCGGAGGCATCAAAACAACCTCGCCATATCACAGTATCCGCAGACGGGGCAGCAAGCCCCAAAACCTCCAAAAGGTAGCAGAGACTTATGACGTGGCCCCAGTCCAAAGCAAGAGTTATATACTAAAGCATCTCCATGATGATGATGTTTTAATGTTAATGCCGCAAGGCCAACTAGGGCAAAGAGCGCCAAGAAAGTGTTTGATGAATAGGTGACAACTAAAATTGGTAAAAGGGAACACAAACTAAATCAAATAAAGACTGTGAGTACGGCTTTTGTAGAGGGCCAGGGTGAAGACCAAGAGTGGTTAAAAGAAATAATGTTGCTAGTGTATAAGACCAGGGGTAAAACTATGGGTTGTATGAGATGAGCTGTAAGAAATGAACTTCTGACAGAAACGTCAGGTGCGCTAAACCGAAAACATGGCATCGTCTCCAAAAAGTATGATGGATGCAAAGAATATGTTGTCTGTAGAGTTTTCTGAAGTGTTTGCGTCGTGTAAAGGCGAGTGCCTTGCATTGAATGAGGATGTGTATCACGGATAGGCCCTCTCCACACCTGCTACACAGGGGTCTTGGGGATCCCGTGCGCAGGTGCGAGTGTGTTACATGTGTATAGCCTATCCGTAACCTAGCTAAGGTAACTTCAATGTGCCTGTTGTGTGAAGCAATAGTGTATTGTCTCAAGTGTGATTTTTTTACGTGTAGTTTGTTGTCTCTCTGTTCGCTCCAGTCTGTGTGGCTTGAGGTTTGTGTAAGGTAGTGTTATGTTTGCTGTGTTTCGAAGTGCAGAATTGGCGGCCATTTCATCCACCAGTTCATTTCCGCCAAGGCAAGGGTGGCCTGGCACCCAACACAGAGTCACCTCAAGGTTTGAAGAATAAGCTAGCATAATTGATTTGAAGCCAAGATTAATGACATGGTTTTTCGATGATTTTCCCGATGACAATGCAGGGACGACGCTCAGCGAATCTGTATACGTGATGTTTTTGGGAATATGATGTTCAACCATGTGACTTACAACCAAAAAAATGCCATATGCCTCTCCCGTAAAAATGCTTCTGTTTACATTCATGTGGCTACTTACTTAAAAATTGGGTCCATGTGCAGCACAAGACACCACAGTCAACGTTTTAGACGCATCACTGAAGAATTCTGCAGATGTGTATTTATCCTGCAAATACATGAAATGCTGCAAAATCAGAGTTCTTGGTGTCCTGTTCTTAGTGTATTGTAAGGAATACAAGTCACATGACACATGACTAAGATGCCATGGTGCTACAAGATCAGTGTGAGATCATTTCATTGTGTTTAAAAAGGCGACCTCATGAATAGTCACCTTGTCCCACACTCTCTGCGAGAAGAGAACAGAAATTGATGGGCGATTTAAAAAGAGTTGAGCTATGGATGTATCAATAAAAATCGGTTTAAAGGGATGGGTAATCATTGATGATATTTGGGAGACATACAAAAGAACAACATATGTTCGCTGGTACGCTAAGCACCATTTGTCACACTCTGCGTAAAGACTGTGGACAGCACTATAACGGAATGCACCATACGAGAGGCCAAGCCCCAAGTGAAGCACTGGGTCGAGCATTTTAAGTGCTGTTTTCGTGGCTGACCCAGACACTACACTTCCGTAGCCCAACCGTGACCCTACCAATGCGGCATAAGGGTTAAGCAGGAGTTGTTTGTGTGCACCATATGACAGGTGAGATAGGACTTTCAGAATATTCATTATTTTTAGGCATTTTTGTTTGAGTCATTTTATGTGATAGATGAATGTGAGTTTTTCGTCAAACACCCCATCCAAAAACTTCGATTCTTTATTTACTGTAATTGAATCACCATGGAGTTTTATGTTGGGATCGGGCGGGATGCCGTGCCTTTTTGTGAATACAACACAGGTGCTTTTAGCAGGATTGATTCTGAAACCGTTTTTGTCTTCCCAGCGAGAAAGCTTGTTTACCCCAAGCTGGACCTGACGTTCACATACGGACATGTTACACGATTTTCAAGATAGTTTAACGTCATCTACACAAACTAGGCAAGAAATGAAGGTCGGCAGTGCCGTTTGGAGGGAGTTCGTCTTAACGATGAACAACGTGCAGCGCAGAACGCCAGCTTGAGGCACGCCGTTTTCCTGCATGTGAACATTTGATAGGGCCGACCAAACTCTATCACGGAATGTTCGTGTAGACATGTAACTAGAAAGAGTGTTCAACATGTTACCTCACATACCAAAAAAATTTAAGTCTCTAAAATTGCCGTAGCGCCACCCTGTATCATATGCCTTTTCAATATCAAAAAATATTGTCATGCAGTATTGCTTATGTATGTATGCATCCTTAATGTAGGCCTCTAAAGAAACCAGTTGATGATTTCTGCATCGCCCACCCGGAAGCCTGCCTGGCAGCTCTCGAGAAGATGTTTGTACCCTAGAAAGTACATGAGTCTGCGATTGATCATCTTCTCGAGCAGCTTGCACAGGCAGCTTGTTAGGGCGATGGGATAACTAGCATGAGAAGACTGATACTTTCCCTCCTTCATAAAAGCCACTCTGATGGCCTCCTTTCAAAACCCTGGAAGGTGCCCCGAAAGGGATATTTTGTTGTAGAGGTGCAAAAGTGTTTCGAGTGTGTCTGCATGTAAGTGTTGTATGATGGTGTACATAAAGTTGTCTCCACCTGGAGCCGAAGGCTTACAGTTACTGAGAGCCAGCTTCATCTCATGAAGTGTAAAGGGGCCCGGGAGTTAAAGGAGGTGTTTGAATTATTATTATCCCACAAGGACTTCTTTTCACTAGATGCTTTGTATTTTATGAAGTGTTTGTGTAGTGTGCAGAGCTGGACACGTGTTGGAAGTGTTGCGCAAGTGTGTTGGCCTGATCTTTGAGTGTGTCTCCTGTTGTGCTCACCAGGGGCAGGCTGTCTGTCTGTTCTTCCTTGAATTTACGTATACGTGTCCATACTTTGTGTGCGTCTGTGTATAAGTTTATGGTTGTTAGGAAGGCATGCCAACTCTCCCGTTTTGCATCACGGCGCAGGCACTTCCAGAGTGCTTTTGCCCGTTTGAAGGATACAAGGTGGGGTATAGACGTGGGGTACCGGCGAAGGACACCCCACGCCTTGTTTTGGGCCACTCACGCTCGCCTGCAGTCCTCGTCCACCAAGGCCTAATTGGGTCGTGCGGGGCACCAGAGGCCTGGGGTTCCATAGACTTGTGGGCGGCGTCGAGGATGTGCGCCGTGAGAAGTTGGGTCACTCTTCTACGTATAGGTCTTCTGTTGATGTGTAGTGTAGTTAAGGTGTTTCTGTAAATGTACTCCAGATTTCTCTTCCCTCACTGAAGCTTTTATGAGAGGGGGATGTGTTTGTGCCTTTGCCTATGCATGGAAATTTGATGGGAAAGTGGTCACTACTGTATAAGCTTGTGTCCACATGCCGCTAAAGAAATTGAAAAAGAACTGCAGAGCCAAGAGCCAAGTCAGGATGTCACTAACTTTTTTCTCCTATCTTTTAATATGGAGCTTGGTTTTTGTTAAAAAGGAATGCTCCCGATGATGTTACGAATTTTTCAATTAGGCGTCCTCGGGCATCTGCGCGGGGACATCCCCAGAATGAATTATGTGCATTGAGGCTTAAGACTAAGTACGGTTCATGTAGTTGGTCTATCAGTGCCTCAGAATCAGTGTTTGATAGTTGGCCATCCGGAGGGATGTAGAGGGAGCATACCGTTATTAACCTATTAAAATTATTGTTGGAATCGCGACAGCTTCCAGCATGGTGTTTAGTTGAACAGTGTGACACGCTTAGGATTTTCGGGCTACTGTGGCCACACCACCTTAAGAGTAAGTGCAAGTGTGCCTGTCTTTTGGAAATACCAAGTAGGTATTCAAGAAATTAGTATGTTTTCAATTTAGGTGTGTTTGCTGAAGACACATGAGACTTGGCTGATGTGAATGAAGTATCTCGTACACATCATCTAGGTCGTTGATAAGGCCTCTGTAGTTCTATGAAATGATGCTTTCTGGTACCATTATTTACATTTAAGAATGACTGGAGTGTGTGTGTAAGTGTTCATGTGTTGTCTATCGGGGCTGGTGCTCTGGCAGTGGGCTTTTTGGGCCTTTCTGTAGGCTTGGGCGTCAGAGGCCGCTCCTTGCAATGAAGTATCTCGTACATCATCTGGATTATTGATAAGGCCTCTGCAGTTCCATTGAATGATGCTTTCTGGTACCATTATTTACATTTAAGAATGACTGGAGTTTGTGTGTGTATTCATGTGTTGTCTATCGGGGATGGTACTCTGGGATTGGTCTTTTTGGGCCTTTCTGTAGTCTTGGACGTCAGAGGCCGCCCCTTGCGCTGCGTTGCAGTCAGGAACAGCCCGACATCCATCTCCTCGTCAGATGTCAGAGAGGTGCCCGACGAGCCGAGCCCCCTGAACTTGGACCCCCTTCGGGGACCCTTCGTTTGAATCGCCACCGCCGAGGGAATCGGGGGCGCCAGAAGTGGCACGGGCGGTGTGGTGGCAGTGAGAGCCGATGCAGGGCTTCCGGTGTCCATCCCCTCGGCACACTCTAGCGTACTGGAGGACGGGGAGGCAGTGGCGGCAGTGGCATCGGTCCCGACAGAAACGGTTGCCACCACAACTGCAGCTGCCTCAGCAAGCGGCCCGGTGATGGGTTTGGCTGCCTGAAACAATCCAGCGGGTGCGTGGAAGGGACCAGGTCAGACTCGCTGAACTGGGTCGCTGTGGAAACCAGACGCCGCTCCGCCACCCGGCGAGCTGCGTCGGCGTACCTCCCCAGTGGGAAAGATGCGAACCTTTTTCTCGCCTCTGAGAAGGTGATGTTCTCAGTGACCTTGACGTTATGATCTTTTTTTCAAGTTGAAATTTTTCGCATTTATGGGAGTATGGTGCATGCGCCCCCCCCCCACTCCCCCAGTTCAGACAAGTGAGGGTGTTAGATGTACAATTGTCGCTCGGATGATCTTTCGCCCCGCATTCTGCCCAAGTTGTTCGGCAACGGCAAGAGTTTGTACCGTGCCTGAACCACTGGCACTTAAAACAGCCCCGTGGGTTCGGGATGTATGGACGCATTCAGCGGGGAATAGATGCTATCTCAGAATTCCTCGCAGTGCGTGGACTCCAAATCTCGGCAACAAAATCAGCAGCCATCGCTTTTACGAAACGTGATGTCACACGGTACGAGCTCACGGCAATGGGGACACCAATACCTTATGTCACAAATCATAAATTTTTTGGCGTCACATTCGATAGATTGTTGACATGGACACCCCACATTCGTAGTTTGAAAGAAAAGTTCTCGTCATTTTTCAACATCTTCAGAATGCTTTCCAGCAACAGTGGTGGCTGCACAGTTTACTCGCTTCTTCGTCTCTACGACGCTCTCTGCGAAGGGCTTTTACGCTACAGCCTTCCTGCGTTGTTTCCCCTCTCAGCTGGAAATCTCAAGGCTTCGGAAAGCATGCAGGCGCGCATACTCCGAGTGTGTATCGGCGTCCCAAAAACAACATCAACCCTGGGAACGTTCACTGAATGTAGACGATTGACGCCGGTAGCGCTGCGCAAACAGGAACTGCTTCGGGCATGTTTGCGTTTTGTCACGAGGCAATGTCACCATCCATTGGCTGAGACTTCTGCTTCAGATCTGCAAGACCTTTTACCGCAACATTACGAGATCCCATCTCTGCCTTCGTACCCGCTATGGTTGCTCCCACCCATAAGCATTCACACAGCCGTGCCAGGAGTGACGCGAAGAGCAAATGTTCCCGCTCCAGCTCTTAAGTTTTACACTCTACAACTTCTAGACAGCAAATACATCGGCCATAAACATATATACACTGATGGCTCAGTGACAGAAGGATCTTCCACGATTGGTGTTTGGATACCTGCGTCGGGCACTACGATAACCAAAAAACTCAGTCACAGGACGTCATCAACAGTAACTGAGCTCGCCGCCATCCGTGCTGCTATTGAATATATCACCACGCAGTCACCCAGCCAATGGGCTATCCTTACAGATTCCCGCGCGGCCCTTCAATGCCTCCAATCTTTCCCTTCTGACCAGCTAGTCGGGGACATTCGGTTTTTACATCACCAAGCCGTGAATGCTTGCCATTTCGTCGAACTGCAGTGGATACCGGCACATTGCGGGGTATCGGGTAATTCAACAGCAGACGCTGCAGCTTCCCAAGCTCACAACTGCCAAGTGCCTACTGCGGCGATACCGTTCTCTAGGAAGGATGCGGCCGCACTTGCGTGTCGTGTTGCGCGGCAGGTACAGCTTTCAATATGGGTGGATCCTTCACGTCGCTATACCCCGCTTTATTCTGTCGACCCAGAATGTACTTTCAAGTTACCCTCTAATCTCACGAAACACGACGCAGCCGTATTACATCGCATACGCCTGAACGTCGCCTATACTCGCCTTTTTCGTTTCAAGCTTCAGCAGACCAGCTCACCCTTCTGTCCGGACTGTAACTGTACCGAAGATGTTTACCATGTCGTATGTGTGTGTAAACGATATGACGAACCAAGACGCTCCTTGACAGTGACTTTGGGCAGGCTACCCACATCGTGTCTTACGTTGAATGATGTGCTTGGCCCCTGGTCATGCGCAAAGATGGCTTCACGTGCGACGAGGGCCTTCCTAAGCTTCCTTCGCAGTTCAGGCCTAGTTCACAGACTTTAACAGTGCCGAGCATTGACTCGACATGTGCTACAGAACCGTGACCGTCACCTTTGCGCTCTCAAGCTCTTAGTGGTGTCCCAGTGAACATTTCGGGGCTGTGATCACCGTGACTACTAGGTTGGCGGTCAAAGTGATATGATTGCTCGTGGTCGCTCCGCAGTTTTCTGAACTGTGCTTAAATTCAAAGTGAACCTTCAGCCATTGCGTGTTTACCCCGTCTTTTATTTTTAACCTGACCTAGTGATCTCATGACCCCGTGTTGTCGCTCCGCGGTTGCCTGAACTCTGCTAAATTTGAAAGCGAACATTTCCCCAGTGCGCTAGAACAATTCTCTAGTGTGTTTTAACACTTCTTTTACTTTTACTTCGTACTACTGAACTCTGTATACAGACCGCTTGTCGTTTTTTCTTTCTTTCTTTTTTTTTTCATTTGTGTCATTATTCACCTGACGTAGCATGTTAGGCTATCTGCTGGACAGACCTCGTCAGTACCATTAAACTGCGTTCTCTCTCTATGGACGCATTGAGCTCCGGATAGAACCTGCATTTATTTGTATTGGGAGTGCTGAACGGTCAGCGTTCAAGATGATGTGCTTGGTGGGAATCTCCTTGTCTTCTCTGCGGATGGGGATGCGTCTCACGGCAGTGACACCCTGATCTTTTAGGCCTGCAAAGAGATCCGCATCCGTTTCGTTCAGAAGTTCTTGCTCGGATATCACACCCTGTGACCTGTTGAATCTATGATGGGGTGGGACGCTGACGTCGAGATCAGCCAGTCTAGTCTGAGCTTGAAGCTCTGTGGACTGCTGCTTGTCATTTACCTCAATGAGGAGTTAACCAGTCCTTTGTTTTTTGTCCTGATACGATTTTCCTACCATGGCTTCAAGATATTTTGCGATCAAGATGACTGACTGCGATGCAAGAGGGTGGGCTAGACTGAGGGATTCTATGACAAGAAATCGAGAGGAATGATGCCGTTCAGGAAAAGTTAAGGATGGCAAAGGGGGAAAAGATGCTTTGGTGCGGCCCCTTTTCAGGAATTGATCACGTTTGGGGGGGGGGGTTAAAAATACCTTATAGCATAGTATAAAAGCCGGAGACGGGGGTACTTTCGTTGCTCGGGTTACCCTGATACCGAGAGAGGTCCGGAGCCCGCTGCCTGGTAAACAGACAGGGAGCCCATCCGCCGGAGCTTCACCTGGGTCTGACGGCCACCGTTTGGGGTTTCTTACCTTCACCTTCAAACACATCACCACGGTAGGTCACAGCTTATGGTAGAGGGCTCGGGGTCCGCGGTGTCGCCAATACAGTCACCAAGATTGCTCAAGGTGCCCCGTGCGGGGTACTAAAGCCTCTGAAGACAGGAATACCTTGAAGAACATGGGAAAGACATTTGCCCTGCTGTAAACACGAGCTGCTTGATAATGAATATAAAATGACGCTGTGGCAGGCCTTCGTGTAGGTGATCATATGTGTGCATTCACAAGTGGTTCTATGCAAACACACTGTTGCGGAGGTACGGAAACTATAGTACGGTTTATTTGCAAGGCGAATAAAACGTGGTGGTCCAAGCGGTCCATGGTACAAGCGAGTTCTCCCATCTTCGGGATGCTCCGACGCGCATGACACCTAATGAGGCTGTCAATCCTTGATCAAAAGACGTACCCACTGTGGGATATTGTCTTTATCAGAAACATAGTCATTGATTCGTACTAAGCAAGCATGGTACCCCCCCTTAAGAAATGCTGGGCGCTAGCATTCGCATGTAAAAAGCGTCTACATCACTCAGTCTTGTTGAGTTAAGCTTGCGGGAAAAGCAAATAAACAAACCAAGGACGTTTATAAAACAGCGCATCGAACGGTCAGGATCCCTTCGCGCCTTGATAAGGCGCAACTGTGTCCGACCACATGCATCAATTATATAAGGCAGCATCTGTTTTTACTCGTTTCTCGCCCTTGGGCGTAGCAGCCATAGGGCGTGAATTGCGGGAAGGGCACTTAGGGATCTATCCAGCTTTACCATAGTTATTTATATGCGCTAGGAGTCCATGAGGATTCTTTGTGAGTAATTTGTTTGCATCCCAATCACCTGCGGGCCATGAAAGTCAATCGTGCAGTCCGGTTTTTCTTAGTGCTTTTTCAATACAATGCGCTGAATATCAGTCTTGCGGGCGTCGTTTTTGTGCGGTCGGAGGCGTTTTGGGAAATTCCTGATTTCGCCAGCCTAACTCGCAGGGAATTGTGCAAGAGGAGGTTTTCAACGACACGTTCCGCTTTTTTTCTTTTTTGGGCGCTCTTATCGTCAGGGCATCAGCCATGCAAGTGTGACCCCAGTGTGGATGCGACAAGAATTCCTTCCTTCATAGGAATTCGGAATAATGTTTCACTCGGATCTTTAACATAGGGGCGGGGAATGCGTGTTGCCCAGTCGAAAAACACAACAGGAATTTCTGACGCACAACAGAAATTTCTGTCGCACGACAGGGATTTCTGTTGGGGCTACAGGATGGTCTGTCGGTCAAGAGGAATTTCTGTAGTACAACTACAGGAAATCTTTTGTACGACAGGCATTTCTTTCGCACGACAGGGATTTCTATTGGGACTACAGGATGGTCTATGGTGCGACAGGAATTTCTGTAGTACAACTACAGAAAGTCTGTCGTACGACAGGCATTTCTTTCGCACAACAGGAATTTCTGTTGGGAATGCAGGATGGTCTGTTGTGAGACAGGAATCTCTGTAGTATGGCGACAGAATGTCTGTCGTACAACATAAATTTATGTAGTACAACAGACATATCTATCATGCGACAGACAATCTGTAGTCCCACTACAAAAACCTTTGTACTAGAACTATAAAATGTCTGTCGCATGAGACATTTCTATTGTACTACAGAAATTTCTGTTGTGCAACACCCTGTAGGTACTACACAAATTTCTGTTGTACCACAGACTGTCCTTCAGCCACTACATCCAGCATTCAGTAATTACTATTATTATCTGCCATGCGGTAGACCATTTTGTAGTCCCGGCAGATTTTTATAGTGTGAAAGAGAATTTTAGATTCATCAAAGTGTCACATGACAGACCGTTCAGTATTGCTACAAAATCTCTTGCTTACCCTGTCGGAAAACCCCGCGTTTTCCAGCATTACGAGAGCTAAGGAATAGGCCGGAAAAAACGAAATACATTGGAAAACGCCGCGCTGAACGACAGCAACGCGGGGAGGTTGCTGGAGAGCATCCAATAACACGGGGACATTGCCGTTGGGGACAGGGCTTAACCCCGGGCGAACGAAAATGCACGAACGGGATAGTACGTGATAGTATGGTGCATGCCGCTGGTGTGTGGTGCACGAACGGAATAGTATGGTGCATGCCGCTGCTTGGCTGGACGCGGGAATGCCGCGCGCCGGTTAAAGGGTGGACTGGTTGTATTCCAGCGCCGCGATCGACGAAGATGCTCCAAAACTTGGTGTTTGCGGCCCGTGCGGTGCCACAAAATCTCACTTTTTTAGCGTACGCTGCACAGAAACAATGCTGCGTGCGAGTGACGGCCATCTAGTTCAATTGCATTGCAAGCGTCTGTTGTAATGAACGTTTGTTTCATTGCTGCCATGAGCACTCCTGCCGTGTTTGAAAAAACCTTCCATGCAAATTTGCACTTAACAACGCAACTTAGCACAAATCACTCTAATGTTGGAACATCTAAGCGTAGCCTCATAACCAAAGAAATAAATACAAAAGAACTTCGCAAATTAGTTGGGTTCTTTGAGTGAATTGCAATTTCATATATTGCACTGTGGACAATCTTTGATAAAAGAATCAGGCAATAAGGGTAGCCCATCGGCAAAACGGACGCATAAAGGACAAGCAAGACGTGCTTTTTCAAGACGTGGTGTAATATTTGCAGTGCACATTCTGACGTGTATTCCTGGGCGTTTTTGAGAGCCCCATTGTTTCAATCTGCGTGCTGTTGTTTTATTTTTTTGCGAGCAATTTGCTTATTTTAACGCGAAAGATGTGTCCAATCAAGCCTAAATAGTTAAAATGAGATTTTAAAACCAGGTAACCAGTTGCCGCTACCTCTGTGAAAAGAAAAAAAAACGGCGCCAGAAAACCCGTTACATTACCAAGATGTGTTAAAAAAAGAATACATGTAGAAAGAACGAAAACGCGCGCCTTCGCTATAGCCCGGCCATTCGGAGGAAGTTCGGGGAAGCATAGTCACCACTGAACGCATGTCGCGCGACAGCACTCGCGGGGCCGGGAGACAACAATACGAAGAAATGAGAAGGGTAAGGAGGGGTCGCAAAACAAGTTCTCGTAATTGGCCAGTTCTCTCCTTACCCTTCCTTTGTTACCTCCTGCTTTTCGTATTTCGGTCAAAATTTGGCGGTGACTGCGTGGCCGAGTGGCTCGTTCACATTTAACATCGGCGCTGTACCTAGTTGAAGTAACGCGTAACGTTTTTGTAAATGTGTGCATGTTATGTCTCCGCGAATTGTCAGCAGGAACATTTGAAGCTTCGGAAGCTGTGGTAAAAGCAAGAGCCATGGTCCGGATTTCAAGCATCTCGAAGTGAGGACTCCTCTATCGACGACTAACCGTGGTGCTTGGGATTATTGGCACTTTGATGCGAGTGAATACGATGAATCTCGCAGGCAGTGTGATTTGAAATACGTGCGGTGTGCTTCGACAATCAACTGACCTTGCAATAATGCCTGCGTGACTTCGGCAGGTATCGTGCGTGCGTACTCTTCGAGATAGTGCACCACCACCGAGACGTGCGCTTTTCGCCACAGGATACCCTTCCACGCCTTGCTATGCGAATGCATTGTCAACGAATCAAGGTTTACCAAGGCAAGCATTCCAGCTAAAGATAGACTTTCCATTTTAATTCTCTCACGTTCAAATAAAACAGGTTCAAGAAATATTTGTTTACTTGTGTTTTAATGGCCCTAACTAATATAAGGAATGAATTTTCGAACGGTTATGGTTGATGCTCGTTTAATATTTTTTTTTTCTATCCGTGAGAATAAATTTGCCTTCATGAACAGATTGAGCGTCATTGACAGAACGCGATGATATGACACGATTTGGCCCTTCTTGCGAAACACAGCCGAATCAGCTGAGAAGTGCCCAATGAGTCTGAGTAAATTTGGTCGGTTCCAGCTTCCGAAGGCGTCGTCATTTCCCCTGTTGCAGCGTCGTCCTCCTTGTTGCAGCTGCCGTGTCACTGTCATTTGTTGAAGGGGGCGTAGTCCCGTCGCAGGCTCGTTGTCCTCGTCGCCATTATGTTGTGTTTATGCCAGGACGACAGACAGGGGCGGCACACGAATGTTGCAGGAACGGAATGGGTTTATTCCATCGTGAGAAACTGGTGAAAAAAAAGAGAGGGCTCGCTAGTAGGGGAGCTGTATTTATAACCACTGAGAGGGGAGCCGAAGCCGACAGTGCGGTGACGACATGTCACGGGGCCCAAAGGCACGCAATACAACAGCTAATCATCAGTTGTATAAAATACATGACTGGTCCGTGAAAAATGCACTGAATAACAATTTACTGAAAACCAAAGCAATATTTTTTAAAGCTAAAAATGTAAAGTATAACATTGTCGATCATGTTAGGCTTGAAAATAATGAAATTGAAATAGCAAACGCAGCTAAAAGCTTAGGTGTATGGTTCAGCGAGTTGAGCGAATCCAGACAAGCCTACCGCATATAGTATGTATTCTTCCTAAAGTGCAGTAAATGCTGCCAACACAATTTGAACATCTGATTTACCGTGCACTATTTAAACCACATCAAAACGACTTTCATTTATTGTGGGGGACGAAAACCGCCGCAAATGTGCATGCAGTTTTGGTGTTACAGAAACAGTTCTTACGGGTAATTGCTCGTGCGCGAGCTTTATCAACTTCCAGTCCCCTGATTTTTAAATACCGAGTTATGAAAGCCAATTACATTTTCGACTTCCGCCTTCTCGAACTATGTAAAACCAAAATACAAAACGATGTTAATTTTCTGTCTGATAGCGCTACCTTACACGAGAACTTAATTTTTTATGACAGATGAAACCATAAATACTGTCACAAAAAATTTGATCACACAAATTACAGCCTCCACACTCGATTGTACACGTTCCCTTTAGCGCTAAACAAATATGATTTCGACGATTTATCTATTCGCTCTAAAGGTTACAGACATGAAATATCTTCTCAAGTAAGGTGCACATTTTTCGAGGGCACGTTTTTATGTCGAATGTTACAAGCCTTTTGCTAGGTTTGCGTTTATTCTCCTTTGCCTGTGCAGCTATATTTGTCCGTAGAAAAATACTTGCAGGGTTGCCCTTTTTCGGGAGAAAACTTACACCGTTATCGGCACTAATTCGAAGTCAATCTCATCTGGTTTTGTGGAATCTTTGTTTTGCTGTCGTCCATCTAATCGAGGCCTCAATGAGAAGGTTTTATACCAAGTGTCTTCTTAATACAGTATTTATTCGCTTCTTACCAATGTATGTTCCTTTGTATCATTTTTGTTCTAGCGAGGACATAATTTAATTTCTGTGCTTTCCCAGCACCACTGTGCGGAAAAGTTATTTATTTGACCTCCACAAGAAGTCCTCTTGTGTGGCCGCGGAAGACTGCTTTTTAATCAATAAAAACGCTTTACAAACCTTATACTCAAACTATCGCTGTGGGGACAAAGCTGCACTAACGTAATATTTTCGTGTGTAATTGAGCAACCAGGCAGCTCAGTACTGTTCGGCCTAACTCAAGCCGGTGTACTTTGGCCAGTGATTTTCTATTCGGCCTTTTTCCGAAAGACGTGTTGGGCCCGTGTCCAAATGTGAGACTTTTTGCCGTATACGACCGTGCTCCCATGGCTATACAACAACCAGTCTCTATCGGCCAGTCCACCTCCTCACGTTCATACGGCCAGATTCCCGACGTAGGGCTCCGGCAGTTCGAAAGCCAGCCGTGTGCGGGCGAAGTACGACCACGGGTCTTCAGCCGAGATGTGGTCATCGGACTCCCGCCGTAATAAGCTGCTAGAAATTCGACCATGCAAAGGGCATTGGAGTTCAGCCGCAGTACAGTAACTATACTGAGGTCGGTGGACGACCATTCCATGCAGCGCAAGGAGATGACTTAGCCGCACTATGCAGCACCACAAAACCATCATTTTCGGTCCAGTGCACCCACGTCAAAGTGAGCCCATGGGCCACCACAAGCCTTCCAGCTTTCAGCGCAGCCTCGCTCATTAATGAGAGTCAGTTGACAGCAAAATAATTTATTAAACACTGCTCGCAAGTTGTCCTTCCAATAATTGTTGTGCCCCTTTTACTGTCCGATTCCGAAAATATAGATTTCTTTGCTATAACTGGTGTAGTTGTATTGTCCTTGTCCTGAAAACCTCTCTGGTGGCCCAGCTGTAATAAGCACAGGTGGGGGGGGGGGGGGGGGGACAGCGGAGGACGCATACTTTAGTGGGTTAAATTTTACAAAGATGAAAGTACCACTTATAACCAAGTTCTTTAAGGACAATCCTCTTGAACACTTCCATGCTCTGACTAAATCAACTATTTTTACCGCAGTTGCATGACCAGGTTATTTCTATATAAAACCGGCACGAATGATTTTACGAAGCGTTTTGGTACTCCACGAAACACTCAGGAAGATTCCATATAATTTATTTCACACAAAACGTACGTCCATTTTTGACAATTTTTCGTAGAAAGAAATTTTATACTCGATTAACTTTAGGTTGAGCTTTCCCACGGATGATTCTAGGGGAGATCGAACAAGTACCACAATTTTCAATCTATCTTTTATGTTGTTTTCATGAGTTACGTGCACACCACCCAATAGTTCACAACTTAATTTCCTGTAATGTCGTCGTACCTCATTTTAAAAAATGTAGAGGTGTTGCGAATTACACTTTGCTCCTGGTGGCTGGAGTTCTATCCAAATTTGTGTTCACGCAAGCAAAGCCGTCACACTAGAGCTTCATAATAAGTTTTAAACAAATAACACACCAATTGTATTTTGAAAATCAGCAAACCTTGCATACTGCGATGAATAAAACATAATATTTTATTGGTAGAGTTTGAATGCGTAAGGTTCTCAACCCCCCGGAGGTGAACTTGCGGCTCATCCCTATGTATACACACCTTCCTCCAGCTTTAAAGTCTAACAATGGCATTTCTCGCAAGCCCCTCGAAAACTGCTTTCGACTCTAACAGTTTAGTGTCCACCTTTTCGCACTTCTAACAGCGTCAATGGCAGCGTGTGGGTCTTTTTTTATGAGGCAATTGACAATCAGGGAAAACAATTTTTGTAACCTGCTCTTCCCATTTTTTTAAGGATGCCCACAAAGAGGCACTTTTCACAGGGTCTCTATTTTTTTACTTATTTAATACCTGCTTCTCCTTGGCCCGCGTTACAGGAGGGGGATATCTTGAACAAAGCATGAAATTTGAGAAAAAATAACGAGATAACTCTACAAAGGCGGTACAAATCGTCATTATACACACTGGATCGAATCATACGTAGACGAGCATTCCCCTCTCGAATTGGTCTAAAACAATGAATTGCGCAATGTGTCACCGTTAAAGGTAAGTTAATAATTTACTTTACATTGTGGTTCCACTTTGGGATATGTAGAATTGCGCTTGGATATACGTCTGATCGATTACAGTTTTACAATAATAGATATTATGAAAAAATACCAACCTGAGCTTTGGTCTGCTACCTTTCACGCCTTACCATTTAAGTTTACTTTTACTTTCTCTCATGCTAAGTTTACTTTCCCTATTACATAAAACGAATCGCCCTGCGCTATTAGGAATGTTTTCGAGCGTATCGACCAGCTGTTCTGTGTACGGATCCCAGCAAACACATGCGTACTCCAACGTTGAGTGCACATGAGTGAAATACCGTTGTTCTTATAAGTTGGATGGTGGTTCACTAAAATTTTGCTTCAGAAAACAAAACACAACACATGTCCAGAATTACCTTTTATGTTGGCACCTACCTAGTGCCCCTGAAACCACTCGTCAAATAAACTCCAAGGTATTTATATCCCCTGGCCGTTCTTGAACAAGCGTAACTTACGCTATTCGTACTCAATTTTATATGAACGTGTCCTTCTAATGGTGACTTTAGCACCCTTTCTAACATTCAACGATGTTTCTGAATCGGCACACCAGAATGCAATTACATTCAAATCATGCTGGAGGTATTCGCAATTAGTTTCATTCTCTAGTCTTGTAAACTAAAGAGACATTCGCGAACATTTTGAACGAAGACGTCAGGCCAATAGTAATATCACCTATAAAAAAAGCAACAGAAGAGGGCCGCCAACTGAGCCCAGATGAATTCCTGAGATCACGGGAATATATGCCGAAGAACAACCGTTCAGGACAACCGACTGCTGTCTTTGAGAGATATACTGGGTTCTCTATTCAAATAATCGATTCATTCAGTTTATAGCCCCGGAATGTTTTAACAAGGATGTCACATGGAACAACGTCGATTGATTTTTTGCAGTCCAAGAAAAACAGTCAGCTGCTTTATGCTTATCTATTGCTAGAGCCAATCATGCGTGAACACAACAAGCTCTTTTGAGACAGAAAATTCTGGCAAAATTCGTGTTGGCTGGATGCTGGAGAGTATGTTTAATGAAATGTGGCATATCCCTAGTGATGGTGAGCTCATCTCCAAACACCCCAACTAAACTAAACTTCATGTTTCGTCATTGACAAGGCTCTGTTGTTATTAGAAATAAAAAAAAACACTTGTTTTTGTATAGGGATTCATAAAATCACATGAAAAAAAAACCGAGCTGGGCATGAAGTTGAGCCTACAAATGTCCGAGCTTAAACTATTCTATGTTTAGTACGAACAAAAAAATGCAACATTGTTTTGCGCAGTATTATTTTCAGAAGAATTTTCGGAAACTTGCGGTTTGGCCCACCTCTGCCTTCCTGTGGTGGGGAGTCCTGGACATGGCGCCGGATGAGCTCCTGCACGGTTGCCGCTTGCTTGACACGCTTGTAGGCCAATTATTTTCGGTGAACCACGGCCATCTCGGGTCGGACATCTATGACGGGTCAGTGTCTCCAATGCTCTTCATTTCTGGTGCGGGCGAATAGCCTCGAGCTGATGCGTCGATGAGGCCGGCGGGTGAGGCGTGGTAGCGCTACGACTTTACGCCTGAAGGGGTTGGAAAACAATAAATTGCTGCTTGGACATATTCAGTGGTTTCAGTTCTTGTTATACTGTAAACCGACACGCATACGATTGTGAGGCTCACCAGTTGGTGTCGCACAGTTTTCTTCTGGCAATAAATGGCATTCCGATGGCCTAAAAGGTTAATTGGTAATGTCCAGTGTGTCCTTGCACCTTGCCCGTTCACTTAGTGCCACTCATTACTGCTTGACAAACTATGTTCGTTCATTTAGGGCACACAAACACCGACCGGATGAAAAACGCGTCTGCATCGCTGGTCTCCCTAACGGTTTTTTCTTCGCCAAAATAAAAACCCGCCGTACATGGTCTGGTGTCCTTCCAAACAGGTGTGCATGAGTTCTCGGCGCCCACAGGCGTGCCGTTGTTCGGCTTTACACCGCTTAGCAAAGGAATGACGCATAACCTAAGAAGTTACGCCGGCTGGTATACTCCTGAACACCGGTTGCCAAATATTCTGCAGCAGTTCGCTTTCACTTTTCTGGTGACGACCATTAACCGAATAAAGAACCGTATATTCTGGGGCCGTACGTCGGCCGGTCTCCTTTATAACACCGGTGGCCCGAAGAAAACGAATATATTGTTGCACTGGACGCGTGGTTCACCGTAGAAAGAGCAAATCCATAGCAGCCGCACCTCGACCGGTCTCCTTCCGAACACCGACTGCCCCAAGAATAAGAATATTCTGGGGCCGGTCGCTTGCGGTGCTTCGGCTAAACACCGCTTCCCGAAGAAAAAGCCGATGCCCTAAGGCCTTACGTCAGCCTTTTGTGTTCTGAACATCGGCCGCCGAAAGTAAACTGTGTATATCGCAGCCGTGTATCTGCCGGTGTGTGGCTGAATAGGGGCGGCCCGGGAAACACCGAAGTGCTGGTGGCCGAATGTTGGCTGTTGAACATGCGATTAGTGGCTGCCAGAAGCGAAAAGCTGCCCGGACATGCCAGAAAGCGGCCATGGACGGGCCGTCCTTGGGACACACTTTGTGTGCTGCCTGTGCAATGCTTAATAACAGGACCCTCAACCTCAGAGACATTCTGTGCTTACTAGATGGTCATTTTTCCAGCCTTTTTAGCTGTATGTGAAACATTGTTCAAAATGTTTAATTTTGTTTTCTCAACTTCAATTCAACACGTTTACGTGCATTCATTACGTGCATCTATCTAGCGCAAGATTTTCGTAATTATTTGTACACCATAGGGTAATTAGTTTGTAGAAGCTTTTCCAAGACTTTTGGGGGTATGCCGATTATTCGTTCACATGATTTTCATTCGTTGAGCATTCATCCATTTTCTGTGCCGTGCCTCAGTCCTTTGGTGACCCTTCAGTAGGCTATTTTGTGTACCATTGAAGCCGCACGCATTTATGATTGACATAAGTACCCGATATTTTAGCGCAAAACTTCAGAAGGCGTCCACAGAAGCCACTGAAGCCAGTTTGGGGGCTCACAATCGGCGCGTATACGTTGCATACGCACGCACATTGCTGTTGAAAAATCGATATTGCTGAACGTGGACTATATATATTAGGGTGAATCATACCAAACTTCGGCTACCCGAACAACCAATTTAATAGAATATTTATAAATGACTGCACTGTTTTACTGAGATAATTGACTTGAAAACGAGGTTCCGTTTATATCTTCCTTCACCATCTCTAGCAGGGTGTCTCTAAAGATAAATCCGTCTCTCCAGCGCAAAATGCAATGGTCCAAAGTTTCAGGTTTGTTACAACTACCGACATTTCACAGGACATGGTAAGATATTCCCTTTGTAATGAAGCCACATTAGCCAACGTAAAAGCGGCGGTTGTTTTTTTGGTAGCATACTTGAACAAAACTGCCCACAGAAGACCGAGCGAGAAGGGATTTACAAACACACGGCATACAGGTGCGCTCTACGCAAACGACAGCGCCTGTTGGACAACATTTTATTATAACTATCCTCGTACCCACTTCGCGCTGGTTTGTGCAGTGCTCGATCGAAGGTTTCAATGTGAGTAATTTAAAATAAAGCAGCTTCACGATACGCTGAACATAACCTGAAATCATAAAAAATAGTGTAATCTCTGGCCTGCACGTATGATTGAAACCGGAGGTTGGGGCGTCACCAGAGTGGTTCGAGAAATTTTATGCCTACCCGCCGCGGTGGCTGAGTGGCCTACAGGTTGTGCTGCTGAGCACGAGGACGCGGGATCGATTTCCGGCACGAGCGGCCACTTTTCTGATGGAGGCAAAGAGAAAAACGCCCGCTTTAACAAGATTTCAGTGCACGTAAAAAATCCCAGGTGGTCAAAATTATTTCGGCGCCCTCCACTACGGTGCGCCTCATCGCCTCCATTGCGTCAGCGTGGTGAACGCTTCAATCAGGCATATTTTATGCCTGCATGTTATCGGGTGCTCACAATGTAAATCGTTGCGGAACGTTTTTTTTGTTATTCATCGTAGGTCTTCTGATAAACCTTTTGAAAATTTGATAAGATAGTGAAAAGGGAGACCCAACCGTGTCTAGATTACCACTGTTTCAGGGGTCTTCAGAGGTGTGCTACTGTTTACTATATTTGGGAGGAATGCAGTGTTTGCCATATTTCCTACTTCATTATGCATCACATCTGTTTAAATTGTGAGCGATCATATTTCACGGTATTTGGTTTGCGAGAGAATTGACTGGGTTGGACATGTGCTGATTCAATTCAAATAAACAACGCCTCACGTGGGCTTTTTTGCAAAAGCTGGCAACTGTTGTGAGAGATATAACTTTTTATTGCCGCAAGTTTTGCGGCTGAGCTATATAAAATAAATCCCCCCGTTGTCATTCCGATTAAGCCGCTGCACTCGGCTATCTTCTCCTTTCATCCCCGTAGACGGCTTCTTCACAAGTTTTATACCCCTCACCACCACGAATGGCTCTTCCAGATGCTGCACAGCCGCCGCATAACGGCCCAAGTGGCGTTGTCAGTACTTGCGCGTTTAGCTCACTCTTGGACGGATGCATGTCGTTATCTCTAAGCCGTGAGGAATGAGAACTGGAATTCGAAGAATGTAGGTACACACAGAAGAGCTGTTAGGCTCGAAAAAACGAAAATGCGTTGTTGTGGAACGTGCAGCGAGAGCCGTTGCCGCACCAAGTTCCTCCTCGTCCAGTACTTGCAAATACCTTCCAGCTAAAGGGCAACTTGCTTGTTTGGGAGAGCAACATGAGCAAATAACTCCTATTAGGCTGAAAAGGCTTTTGGTGCGACGTTTTCTATGTTGTCTTTCATGCCAAGTTTAAGAGATGTACAGCTCAACAAAGGACGGAAGACAGTAAGGATGTACAAGGACAAAAGATCGACCACTAGCCTTTTTAGATTTTATGCCTAAACACGGCAAGCTAACCACTTTTCGGTTAGGGGGTGCGTACACGCTCGGCTAAGCCTTGAGCCCTCACCGATGACATGCCCTTTATGGTGGAGCGAAGCTTAATTTCGAATGTCTTAAGGCCTAATGCCAGCTGTATGCTTTCTATCGTGCTAGAGTAGCTTCGATTGGTGAGGTAGATGCCAACGACGCGGAAAGGGAAGGGACAGCCACATCTTTGTCCACTAGAATTACGCTTGGGTCTTTCTAAGATTCATTCGGCTAATTGGCTAGTAAGTAAGCTTATTCGTAAAAAAAACATAGGTGTTTGATTTAGTGCCCCGCTGGGAATGCGACCAGCTTCTCTGGTCACCTTCCTTCAAAGAGTGGAGGTGTGCACAATGTTTTGCTTCATGACCCCAATTGAGGCTATTAAGTGGCATTAAAAGTGTGAACTTCTACGAGTTGTTTGCTTAACGCGGTGTCGCTGAGACAACAGGGTGAGTAGAAGACGTTAGCGAATGTCAGCAAAATGCATCTGCTCTCTTAACTGATACCGTCATTGTGCTCGTTGACCTTTCCATGCCGAAGTTCTGAGAGCAAATTAAAAAGGCATAAAATGCGTGCGCGGCCCTTTCTTTATGACTGCGCTGGGTTCGCCTCATCATACCTTGTTTAGCAGCTTCCATTTGTGATGGGTGGCGATTATCATTATCTATGTCAAAGTAACTACCGGTCTTCTCTCTTCGTCTTTGCTAGGCTATTCTCTGTGCCTGCGTCTATTGTAATTCTAGAAAAATTTGAGAGTAACCAAAGCGCTGATATACAGAAGAGAAACTCCCGTTTGTGTATGTTCAGTGCATACGCACACGCCTCGTCATTGCCGGGAGCACCATCATCCTAGTAAAATGGCAACAACCCACGGTAGCCGCATCGCGAACGCTTGGAACGAAGAAGCTGCTTATCGCTTTTGCTGTCGGTCAACACAACAGAGCGGACTTCTCGCTCCTGCCTTCGTGAGCTGATTTCGTGGTCTCCCACGGTCTAGCAATAAATTCTCAATACAGTTTTTGGTACAGGTGCAGCGGTCCTCATTTCCTTACCCTGGAGCTCCGCAATCGGACACTCGATCCTCCTACAATGCCTCGCGACAATAACTACCTGCCTACGCCAACACCCATCATCTGCTCTGGTGCGATCCGTGAGTGGGACCCTCCCATGTTCAACGGCACCAATGAGCAAGACGTTGACAACTGACTTGCTGTGTTTGAACGGGTGAGCACCCGTAACGATTGGCACGACCGCTCCAAGCTCAATAACGTGGAATTTTGTTTGACTGGGGTCGCGGAGCAATGGTTCTAGATGAACGCAGGCCATCTTAAAACGTGGCCAGAATTTGCAGCCGACTTCCAGGCAGTCTTTGGCCGTCCCGCTGTACGAAAATTCTGGTCGGAGCAGCGCTTGCAGGGACGGGCCCAAAAAAGGGCTGAAAACTTCACTTCGTTCGTCGAGGACGTCGTAAATCTGTGCAGGAGGATTGACAGCGCAATGCCCGAAACGGAAAAGATCAAACACATCTTGAAAGGCATCGAAGACGATGCCTTACAAATTCTCCTTGCGAAAAACTACCAAACTGTGGCAGAGGTCATTATCATTTGCCAGAGTTTTGACGAGCTGCGCAGGCAGCAGGCTCTCACTCGGCGATCCGCCGCAAGAGATCAGTTTACCTTGGCTGGTGACGACAGCGGCGGTACCTTGTTGAAGCAAATCAGGCAGTTTGTGCGCGAGGAAGTGGCTCGTAAATTTTCCCTAATGCCCCACGTTTCAGAGCATAAATCTCTCATCCCTGACCTCAAGACCATTGTCCAACAAAAAGTTGCTCAGTTCCTTCCAGCTGCACTGTAGTCAAGCCCTGTTGTTGTCGCCCCCGTGCACCATTCCGACATTACGCCGACAGCCCCAGTCACCGCAACTCTAGCTTGTGCCGACGTCATACCCGCGGTGCCGATGGCCGCTCCACCGACCTTTGTTGACTCTGTCCCACGAAGACCATAAGCTGAAGTCTCAGCCCGATACGTACAGTGGAGCCCCGTAGCTATCCCGTCCCGCACACCCGTACGTCCCCGGTATGCCCTGGCCCGCGGCTCACTAACCCTTGGAGTACACTGGACAACCGTCCAATTTGCTTTGCCTGCAGGGCTCCTGGCCATGTGGCCCGTTATAGCCGCCGCAACAAGATGACTGGACGCAACCCTCCTACGGCTTATGCCTACACCCCACTGCAACTCAAGCAGGATGACAGCGCTTATTCGGCGGTGTCATCTTTGCCCTCCAAAAGCCGTGACTTCGAAAGCCGCCGATCTTTGTCTCCGCGACGACGCCCGCTCTCTCCCATGCGTCGTCGTCCTATACCCACCGAAGCGGAAAACTAGGCGCCGCCGTTCCAGAGGCAAGAACTGCGTCGTCGTCGATCAGCCCAAGACCTCGTCCCTCTCCCGCAAACGTCATTAGTATTGCCGTAGACGGCGCCGAAATCTTAGCCCTTGTCGACACTGGAGCCGCTGTTTCTGTCATGGACACCAAACTCTGCCGCCGCCTGAAGAAGGTCACGACACCGCACCTTGGGTGTTCATTACGGACTGCTACGGCTCAGCCCATTGATCCCCCTGGCGTGTGCACTGCCCTTGTGGTTATTCGACACGTCATGTACGCTGTTCAGTTCATTGTCCTGCTTTCATGCTTCCACAATGTCATACTGGGGTGGGACTTCGTCTCTCAACAAGGAGCTATAATTGACTGTGGCCGTGCCGAAGTAGAGCTCTTCCCGTTCATGCATCATACCGCTAGTGACCCGCCCACCACTTCTGCAGTAAAACTGGTCCTCGCGGAAGAAGTTTGCATTCCTCCTTATTCCGCCGTGCTTGCTTTTTTCTCCTGCGCATTTCTGTCCTATGCCACAATACTCTTTACGCCTTCTGACCTTTTTTACCAGCGACGTAATCTTCGGCTTCCTCTCTCCCTGCTTCCCATCTGCGACAGCCAAGCTACACTTATCCTTTTCTAACTACTGCTCGTGTCCCTGCACCTTGCAACGAAGAGAGTGCGTCGACCGTGTCGAGACCGTACATTCTGTTATCGCTGTGCATTTGCCGGACTGATTAACAACCCTTCAAGTCGATGGACTCTGGGCTGCTGCAGCAGCAACAACCCCATGGTCTGCAGATGTCTTTCTTCGTGCCATTTATGACAAGCTTTTGTCACGTGAACGAGACCAACTTCATGCCCTGCTGCACTGCTTTCGCAGGTCCTTTCATTATGTCGAGCCTGCTCTGGGGAGTACCACCACTGTTGAACACAGAATCGATACCGGGATTGACGCACCCTTACGACAACGTCCCTACCGTGTTTCCCCCACTGAACGCCAAGGACATTTTAGAATCCGCCTTCAATGCGCACCACGACCGCGAGGTTCGGGAATCTTATCTCATTTATAAGTTTGGGTCAGCCACACTTGGGATTAACTAAAGTTACGGAAAACTAACGCGCTTATCCCTCGATTAAAATTGGCGGCCTCAAAATTTTTATAACTATGTCCAATAATCCTACCGTTGATTTTCCCATCAGAATTCGCCGACACTCTCCAAATACAGCAGCTTTATTACCCTAATGCCACTCAACAATGCCATTTGTCCTGAGGAAGGACGCGTCGTTCCACCACTGAAGAATGTTTAACCCTTTGTGATCTATTCATGTTTAACCCTTTGTGACCCTACCTATTCCCTGTTCTGTTGCTAGCTTCTTTGAAATGCTCTTTTGTGCCCCGTATTTATTCGCTTCATCCGCGGGGGGCACACCCATCTTCGCTTCCGCCCCAAACCAGTCTCCCCAGCCACTGAATACCTTACTGTATACTCTTCCCTTCCTTTTGAAACCACGATTGCCCAGGTTTTCCTCCATTGTGTGAACTTGCAGCCTACACCGCATACCTTGCCCCGTAATGGTGCAACCTTGAACGCTGCTTTGTTAACACGACCCATTTCTCTCTCTCGCCCCACCCCCCTTTTTATTATTGGTTGTTGTTGTTGTAACAGAGGCGCAGCCCGACTGCATGCATATTCTCCGTTTTCTAAACATCTTCCGCTCCTTCTCACAGTTTTCTGCAAAGCTATAAAAGAAATTTGTTCCAAATGTTTGTGACAGCAAAATCATGTATCTGTACTCTGATGAAGGCAAATCCCGTTGCCGCTATGTAAGTAAACCTTGTTTGTTGTTGTTCTTGCAGTGCATCTGACTCTTTACTTAATTATGCTATATATATATATATATATATATATATATATAAAAGATGGTTAAAAGATGGTCCCGTTCATCCCAAGTAGTCCGAGTGGCGCTGGCCACCACCCCCAAGCACAGGAAATAAAAATACTTTAACATAAATACCCCAGAAAGTGGAGGGGAAAATCGCCCCGCCGGTAGCGTAGTGGTTATCGCACCAGACCGGTATTCTGGATGTCGTAGGTTCGGATCCCACCTGGCGGGCATTTATTCTCCACTTACTGTCTTTCTTTCCAAATTTTTTATCTGTTTCAATAACCTACCACAACCCCAACCTCCCTTTTGCTTTCCGAGGTTTTTTTGACTGCCACTTCTTATTTCTGTCTTATTTTCAACGAGTCCCTAATTTCCCATTCTCATTCGCTACATGCATAGCGAGGGCCTCTGTTCTGGCAGTCTTTGTGCCATAGGAAGCTTAAAAGGGTTCAACGCTGGTCGACCACTCTTGAAATGTTGTAGACACCCGAGTCACGACCCGGGGGTTAAAAAGAAGGTCCCCTTCACCCCGAGTAGTCCGAGTGGCGCTGGCCACCACCCGCAAGCACAGGAAACAAAAATACTTTAACATAAATACCCCAGAAAGTGGAGGGCAAAATCGTCCCGCCAGTAGGGTAGTGGTTATCGAACAAGACGGTATTCTGGAGGTCGTGGGTTCGAATACCACCTGGCGGGAACTTTTTCTCCACTTTGCTTCTTTCTTTCCAAATTCTTTATGTGTTTCAATAACCTACCACAACCTCCCCTTTGCTTTAGAGGCTTTTCTTAACTGCCACCATTTATTTCTGTATTATTTTCAACGAGCCCCTCATTTCCCGTTCTGACTCGCGACAGAGTGGGGACCGAACGTGGGTTCGATCCCCACTCTGGGCGCGTGTTTTTCTTTCTTTCTTTCTCACGTAATTAATAATAAAAAAAAATGTAACGTCACTAACGCTAAAAAATAGTCTAATCATTCCCCTATGCCGCCTTTGGCGTTGTAGACTGCCGGCATTTCTTTCTGTATATATATATTTATATGTATATATATATATATATATATATATATATATATATATATATATATATATATTAAGGGTTGGCAGTCAAGAAGCATCGGAAAGCAAAGGGGGAAATGCGGTAGGTCATAGAAATACCGATGAAGAATTTTTTTTAGTCAAAAAGAAAGTGGTGAAAAATGCCTGCCTGGTGGGACCCGAACCCATTGACCCCGAAGTGCAGCAAACACACCATACCTTTACATAAAAACCCGAGAAAGTGGTGGGGAAACACCCGCCCGTAGCGTAGTGCTCATCGCATCAGACCGGTATTATGGATGTCGTGGGCTCGGATCCCACCCGGTGGGCATTTTTTCACCACTTTCTTTGTGACTCAAAAATTTTTTCATCTGTTTTTATTACCGTCCCCATTCCCCCCTTTGGTTTCCGATGTTTTCTTGAATGCCAACCCTTATTCTGTCTTAATTCACCGAGCTTCTCATTTCCCCTTTCTGATTCGCTAGATGCATAGCCAGGGCCTCTGTTCTGGCAGTGTTGGTGAAAAAGGAAGCTCAAGAGGGTTCAACGCTGGTCGTCCACTCTCGACATGTCGTAGACACTCTAGTCACGGCCCGGGGGGGTAAAAAGAACGTCCCCTTTCACCCCGAGTAGTTGACTGGCACTGGCTACCACCCTCAAGTGCAGCAAACAAAACATACCTTAACATAAATACACGAGAGTGTGGTGGGCAAACAGCCCCCCCGATAGCGTAGTGGTCATCGGGCGAGACTCGTATTTTGGAGGTCGGGGGTTCAGATAATACCCGGGGGGCATTTTTTCACCATTTGCTTTCTGACTAAAAAAATTCTTCTTCTGTTTGTATGACATACCGCATTTTCCCTTTGATTTAAGAGGATTTCTGAACCCTTATTCTGTCTTAATTTACTGAGCCTCCCATTTCCCAATTCTGATGCGATATATATATATATATATATATATATATATATATATATATATATATATATATATATATATATATATATATATTTACAGAAAGACATGCCTGCAGTCTACAACTCCAAAGAAAGCATAGGGGAATGTTTAGACTATTTTTCACCGTTAGTGACGTTACATTGTTTTTTATTATAACGTAATTTTTATTTATTAATTAAAAACACGCGCCCAGGGTGGGGACCGAACCCACGCCTTTCGAGTAGATCTCGAATGCCTCACCAATTCGGCTATCTGGGCGACTGTCTTCTCCTTCCTTTTCTGGGGTATACATTTACTTCAAATGTATCTGACGCTTGAGGGTGGTAGCCAGCGCCACTCAGACTACAAGAGGAAAAGGTACCTTCTTTTCAACCTCCGGGCCGTGACGCGAACGTCTACAGCCTGTCATAAGCGGGTAACTGGCGGGAAGCCCTCTTATGCTACCTTGGCATCAAGGCTGCCAGAACCGAGGCCCTCACAAAGCTTTCGCACGCTAATAGGGTTTAGAAATGAGGAGCTCGTTAGGAAATACAGAAAGAAATGCCGGCAGTCTACAACGTCAAAGAAGGCATAGGGGAATGGTTACAATATTTTTTACCGTTACTGATGTTACATTATTTTTTTATTAGTTGCGTGAGAAAGAAAGACAAACACGCGCCCAGAGTGGGGAGGGAACCCAGGCCTTTCGATTAGATTTTGAATGCCTTACCAATTCGGCTATTTGGGCGACTATGTTCTCCTTCACTTTCTGGGGTATTTATATTTTCGCTACTTTTCCTGTTAGTAATACGTCATAAAAGCCTGTTAGAAGACTTTTTGAAAATGTATTTTGAAAATAATTTGACCATGCGTTCATACATTTATTTAACATCATAAAAAGCGTTATCGCAAGGCAACTGTGCAAAATGCAGCCGTTGATAGTCGTGCGCACACACAGAATTCTAATAGTTTTGCACCGAAATAGTTTTCTTTAGTCAATCACTGGGGATGCGTAATGCTAGGCATCCACAAGACAGGCGAGATTAAAGTATGCCAGATAATTTTTAATGACATATATTTGCGAACACAAAGGAGTCGAATTGTAGTTCAGCACACACAAAGGTATTATGATTCTAAATGACGTTTTGTTTTGGATGCTACTGAATTGCTAAAATGCAGGGATAATTGAGAAACTATTCCTGGTTTTGGTTGTAATGTCCACAGCCAAGGCGCACAAAATTCTTACTTTTATTTTCAGATATTACAAATATGTTTTTATTATATTTTGGCTTTAGAAAACCCCAGAGACGTTCCCTGCCACTTCTCGTAAATATGGTGGGTCAGTGTAGGTGCCCGTATTTAAGCTTCTTTACAAACCTGTTCTTGAAGTACTCCCACTAGAATTGAGCGGAACGTTTTTCTATTCATGATGTAAGATATGCGAAATTCTTGGGTTAGACGATTTGTTTAAATGCGTGCTTGTCTTTATCAGGACGATCAAAACAAAGTATTTTCAAGTCATATCTTTCAGCAAATACGTTCTTTTGCGGCCACTGATTTCAGGGGGGGGGGGGGGGTCTTTTGCCTTCCAAAAGTAAGAACATGTGCTGCCGCAAAAGCAGCTGCTGTAAATATTACCAGCCAGCTGTTTAGGACGAGTGATATCTGTCCGCAGCCCCGAAAAACGTCGCAGTATGAGAAAAAGTGGCGAACAGGCAAGGAGCCCCCGAGGACCTGTTGGGAGTGCGGGCCTAAAGAAAAAAAAAATGTGCTAGGAAGGTCCAGAAAATTGAACCCGGTACCTTTACACCGTCACATTGCCAACCTCAACACATGGCCACCAGAAAGGTCCGAGCTGCACGAAGTTAGGAGCGGCAGACAGAAGTTAGAAGTGACAGAAGTTAGTGGCGGCCGACATATGCAGCTAACCCGAAAGAAAGAAAAAACCCCTCCCGTGGTCGGAATAGAACCTGGGTCCCTCGGATTATGAAAGCAGGGCTCTCCAATTGAGCTATCATTTTATTCCGGGCACATATCATTCCCAGTGGGTTCGTAGCGCGGGCGTTGTCTTTGGACTTTGTCGCGGGTGTCAGCTTATGCTAACAAGGTCCATTTTGGGAGAGACTTCAAAGTCTGCGGACAAACCATCCGCTCCTGCAGGTGATAGAGACCGTTCAGCGGGAAGTTCTGAAATAAATTCAAGGTACCACAGCCCGGTCTCCGAACAAATTAGAGAGCCCGGCACCTCCGCTGATTTTCCAGCTTTGCACCACTGGTGAAAGCTGCGCAAATGTTTGCGAAGCATTTTCTGCTGTAATAAAATGTACAGGGCGCTATAACGTTGACTTGAAATATGCGTGCTAAATGGATTTACAGCAATTTGCATGTATACATTGATCAGTGGTTGGTGATTATCGGCAATTCATTGTGGTTTAAGCCTTGAGCAACTACATCACTTGGTTTTATTTCTTGTCAAAAAATCCAGGTTAAGACATGTTTTACGTCAAAGAAGCCACGGTAAAAGTACTTATAAGAAACACGATCTGTTTGAGCCCTAAAAAGAGACACGTAGGCACATTTCACGTTTTAGGCAAAAGGTGCACTCTGGGATGGCCAATATTGTCTTAATAGCTGGCCCCACATACAGGTATCCATGAAGAAAAAGTTACTAACGTTAAAATAACACACTATTGGTCACAATCGACATACAGCGAACTGCAGGAAAGTTTTTCCGGAAGATATCTCTACGGAATGGGATGGTTTGTTTTGAGTTTTTAAGTGCGAATGCACTTCTTAAGCGAGCCTGAATCGTCCGCCGCCGTAGTCCGCATAGCAACAGCTGCGGGTGCGCGCGCTCCTCGTCTTCCTCCTCGTCTTCCCTAGCAACGGGGGGAGATGGGCGCGCGCTACTCTCCTCCTCCTCTCTCCGCTCAGTGACTGCAGGTGTTGGGCACCTCCTCTCCACTTCGGGCGGGAGAGCTCTCGCTCGCGTAGCGGGCGCTCCGCATTCCGACGCGTGAGGGCACTCGTGTAGCCCTCGCCGTAACGGCGGGCGCTACTCTCCTCCTCCTCTCTCCGCTCAGTGACTGCGGGTGTTGGGCGCCTCCTCTCCACTCCAAGATCACGATATCCACCGTAATCGCGCAATCAACAACCGTGCATTCGCACTTACACACTCTTTCCCTCGGGGAAGTGCGAGGGAATTTTTTTAACGCCGGTCTATAACACGTCACTTCTTTTTTATTCACGTCTTTATTTATTTTCTTTTTGTTACAGAGCATGAGCCAATCACAAAAAGCTGCTGTTTCAAGCAGCTTGACGAGGTGGCTGGCTCACTACTGGCAGCAATGATCGGCGCAGATTTTAGCAGAAACGTAAAGTGATACATACTCACACACAGTCTACATTTTCATTCGTGTGACCTAATACAACATACAGATAGAAAACGCAACGAGGAACACAATTGAACTCGCACACACAAAAATTAATTGATAACCGCTATATTACTATTCGTGATAGCAAAAGAAAAGAAAACAAGAAAAAGGATCCCCTCTCTGCAACTTCGTTTTTTCCAGTTGCGAACATCAGTTGAACAAAAGAAACCAAATACAAAAGCGCATCAAAAAAAAAAAAAACCGTGAAGGCGTTTTCTTGACAAAATAGCAATATGAATGTTCTGCGCTTGAAATTTGTTGAGTAGTTGCGGAAGAACATAAGAGAGTGATTGCATGTCATAATTATTGCGTGGTATCGGTACAAGACATGCTTCGGTAAAGCGCGTATCATACAATCCCGTTTTCGTCTTTAACTCAGACAGGCCAGCCAAATATGGATCATTATTCTTCACTCGCAGGCAAAATAAACGCGTAAATGGTAATCATAACAATTATTTGCTTTGATTATAGGGTACTGACGAAATAATTCTGCTGTAGGTTTCAAAAATTGCATGTTTGCAATGATTCGCACAACTCTTTTCTGTAACAGATAAAGCCTGTTCAAATTATTCATGGTAGTCGTTCCCCAGACTAAATGAGCGTATCTGATAGGGGGTAGAAATAAAGAATTATACAGAAAAAGTTTTATACGCTCAGGTAAGACAAACCTATGTTTGTTTATTATGCCTACAGTTTGGTAAACCTTTTTACTTATTGCTTCGACATGCTCATCCAACTAAGATTACTGGAAATATGAACCCCTAGGACTTTAAAAGATTCCACTACCTGAATGTGTTCAGTAGGAAGTGTTATTTTAGGCGAAGGGACAATTTTATTTTTTGGACGAAAAAAAATTGCTTTGGTTTTTGCTAGGGTAATTGTTAGGGCATTTTGTTTTGTCTAGTTTAAGAGCTGATATAGGCTGCGGTTGGAGATTGTTTCGATTTCGCTAGTACTCCTTCCTTTGACTAAGAGACTGGTGTCGTCTGCGTAACAAAAATAACGAAAGTTCCATCTTTTGGAATAGTGTGTAAAGATCGTTTATGTACACACTGAAAAGCACCGGCCCTAAAATACTGCCCTGAGGGACACCTGTGCTAATGGTTTTTAATTTTGAAGCAAACTCGTTTAACGACACACCTTGTTTACGGTTTTTAAGTAAGACGCAATCAAATTAAGGGCCACGCCATGCACCTTGTAGAACTGCATTTGTTTAATCAAGATACTATGGCTGAATGAGTCGAATGCTTTTGGCAAGTCTATATAAATCCCTAGAGTCAAACTTTGGCATCTGAAGCTATGAACAATTATTTTCTTTTGTTTTAGTAGCGCAGTTTCAGTTGAGCAATTTTTTTCTAAAGCCATGTTGAAAGCTGTTTAGAATTTAGTGTTTAGTGAAGAATGTAGTGAACCGGGAGTGCATCAATTTTTCGGCAACCTTTGAAAATTGGGGCAAGATCGATATCGGCCTGTAGTTTTTGAACATGTTTTTATCACCTCCTTAAAAAATTAGAAATACTTTTGCTATTTGCATATTCATCGGGTATGATCCTGTGGATGGGATTAAGTTGATAACATGTGTCAAAAGAGGAGCAATCAAGTCGGCCGCATACTTAATCGGCTTTATTTGTAGTGTGTGTACATCTGCAGCAGTGCTATTTTTCAGATTGATAATTGCGGACATAACTTCTTGCTCATCAGTGGGTGAAAGAAAAATCGAGCTTTGGTTTGGTGTTACCTCTTCCATCATTAAGTTATCGTCGGCTCTTGATGTAGAAAATTGGCTTACGAAGAAATCATATTATGAGTTAGCTAGTTTGTCTTGGGATACCTTTTTACGCTCATAGCAAATGACCAGGTTTTCATTCTTATTTACGGAACGCGGAAGTATAGAGTTTATTTTTTCCACGTAAGGTGAGAGCGTTCTACTTCGTGTGAAAATACGTCGTTGTAGTAAGAAATCTTGGCTTTTCTAATAACTTTCACCAGATTGTTACGCAAGGTTTTGAATTAACCGAACGCGGCGAGATCTTTAGTGCGAATGAATTTTTTGTACAAGCGGTTTTTCAAGCTTATTAGGTCTAAGATGGCTTTGCTTATCCAAGGCTTTCTGCAGTGTTTAGTTAGGTACAGTGTTTTAACAGGAAATGCGGCCTTGTACACATTGCAAAATTCATCTTTGAAACAATCATACGCTTCGTCTGAGGTAGATTTCAAATATACATTTTCCCACGTAACACTCGCTAAGATGTCTCTGAACTGTTTTTAAATTCGCTACCGAGATATCTCGAAAAACCCTTTTTTCACCTATTCTTTCGAGACATCACAGCAGATGTAAATATACACACAAGTAGATGGTCACTTAGATCGACAGCAATGACATCAGCCTTAATTAAAGAGGGTGCACTATTGGTGACAAAGAAATCCAGAAGTGTGCAAGATGTTTCAGATACTCTGGTGGTATTTGTAAGAATGGCATCAAAACCGTGCACAGCATCTAGTGAGGACCGTGATTCCTTTTTGTTGCTTTTTTCGAGCATGTTTACGTTGAAATCACCGCCTATGGTGAGTTTAAGTTTATTTACTGTAGTGAATATTCAGCAAGCGCTTCAGATAGCTGGAAACAGTCGGGAAACATCCACTAGGTGGTCGATATAGGCCGACGAACATATGTCTACCATGAACAACTGGTCCGGTCTGATAATCATTCGTTACAACTGTAAATTCCTTTTGATTTTCGCACGAAAGCGATTTGTTTACCAAAAGAGGTACACGTCCGCCCTGCTTGCCATTTCTGTTTAAAAAAAAATGCGAGTACGCGGCTGGTTCATACATTTCAGACAAGGTGTCGTACCAGGTTTCTGTCAGTATTGTGACTGCAAAATCGAAATTAATTACAGAAAAAAGTATTTCTAGTTCTTCAATTTTAGATCGAGCTGAAGGGCAGTTTAAGTTCAATAATAAGAGAGAGGAGTTAACATTTTGACGGAATTCTGAAACTTTATGGGGTAGAACAACCATGTTCGGGTTCTTTGTTCATTCATATGCGCAGGGTACTGAGGTGGGCCTCTGACTTCACCACAATAATTCCGTCACGTTCATCCTTTTTCAAAACAATTTTTCCGTTTGAATGCCAAGCGGAATGAAAACCATTTTCAGAGGCCCATTCCTTTGCTACGTTTAGAAGTTCTCGGTTTCGATTGGTTATTTTCTCAAGAATGAACGAACCATTTTTGCTTCTTTTAGTTTCGCACGTTTGCTCAGCCATAAGTCTCGATCTGCCTGGCAGTTGTAGCAATCTATCACTCCCGGTATTTTATCTGGTTTTGCGGGGAGGCGGTGAATTGCCGTGACGTCAGTAGGAGCAAGCTGGGGAACGTCAAGGACAGTGGCAAGCTCGTTTATCTTGAGCAGCAAATCTTCGTTAGGCGTGACCGGTAAACCATGAAATTCAAGGTTTAAGCGCCTGCTCCGCCACTCAAGGTCATTTACTGCGCCTTGCAGTTTGTTAAGCACTCTGGGCCCTGCTTCGTTCTCGAGTTTTTCTATGCGCTTTTTCAATGATTTTATGTCCTTCTTCTGGCTATGCAGGCGCTGCATAGCCTCGTCAAATCTCAGGCACATGTCTTGTATTGAACACTCTATTTCATGTACGGTTTGCGTCAGAGGCATTAGTTCGTGCAGCTTTCGAATGACCGTAGCCAATTATTGTGACACGCTGGGCAGGATAGTCTCCTTATCGGGTGTATCCTCCTCGCTATCGCGTAATTTACCCTCCCGAGAGTCAGAACAATCCCAATGTTTTCGAAAGGACAATTTTTCCGAGCGAAGGGAACGATCAGTCACATCGCAACATGATCCTACATGGTAACTGCTAGAGCATTCGTTACACAGGATGACTGAATCACCATTTGCGCACCGTTTGTTGCAGGCGGGACACACATGATCATACATGGCATAAACACACTAGATGCAGCAGCAACGAATGGGTAGAAAGGCGAAAACAGTTGCAGGTAATTTCCCACTTTTGACAAACTAACTTGCAAAATTGCGACACGAGTCGTGGTTACTTGATGCAGCCCGTCCGCCGTCGCTGCTGCCAAAAACTTTACCCGTTTAAAAAAAAAGTTACCCGTTTTAACTAACCTTCATTCGACTGACTTATCAATGCAGCTCACTATGATAGATAACATCAGGGCGTTTCTCACGAGGCCCCACCGGGCAATTCAATACCACTTGGGAGCCTTGTGTTTATTAGACATATCATTCACACAAAGTAGATCGTACAAACGTGCACAACGAGCTAGCCTCTCACTTATAAATCATCCATAGCGACCGTCAAAAGGAAATATACCTTCCAGTAGTACTTACGTGCAATTGTATCCGGTATAGGTTGGCTTTCGCTACCCTTTTTTATCGTACTATGTATTGTTTAGTAGCACTGAGTCGTACGATATCTTCAAAAAATACTTGATTTGGTAAGTCAGGAGCGCAACTAAATAAATATTACCGCAGCTTCTTGAAATCTTTGTAGGCAGCATATTGTTTGAAGTGCAGTCAGGATATAGTTGAAATAAATTCAAACTGTCCACGTTGCCTAACTTTTGTTGTCAGTGCAAAAGTGGGTGTTCCAAATGCTAAAAAAAACAATAGTGTGGCCAAACCGTGCACATACGTATATTACACTAAGAGGGAATATCCTTCTAGAACGTTTCTGGCTAAAATTTTTTATAACGATGTCCGGCGGAGAATTACGGTGGACTGCAGTAAAACGAAAATAGCTTAAAATAAAATACCACACGGTGTTGTCTCAGTGCTTTTAATATATTCTTCGGAAGAAATTTGTGAAGACATGTTGGGGCGCTACATTCCAATAAAATTAGCAATATTGGTATTAGAAAAGAAGCCTCAAGGCCCGTTTTAGGAGTGGGTATATATAATAATATAATAATAATAATAATAATAATAATAATAATAATAATAATAATATTAATCAATCAATCAATCAATCAATCATGTTTATTTACGTGCCCAGGAACAGCCAGAGGCCTGAGTGCTGGCGCACGGATAGTTACATGAAAACAAAATACAAGAAACATATTGCAAAAAACAAACAAGCGACAAGACACACACATATTGAAGTAGCGAAAATTACAAAAATAAAGCACAGGCGGAGCCTGGGTACAGGTAAAAAAGAAAAAAGAAGATGCCTTTGTGGCTCAGCTTATTGTAATGAGTACACAACAAGCAGAGAACAAAGTTTGACAGTAAGACGACAAAAACAATGACAAGAGTATAGAGACAAATGATAGACAAGCATGATAAGTAAACAGTTTCAAAAACAAGCAACTATATTGGTTAAACAGAACCGCAGAGAAACCAAATTTCAGCAATAAAAAAAAAGAAAAACAAACGACAGAGATATCATAGATGTTTAACATACTGTGTTCAACAGCGCAGTACGGTAAATTGTAAAGGAGCTTTGAAAGATGTCAAGGCGTTCAGAGAAGCGGTTGTAGCAATTTTGTATTCTGCGCACTGGAGAATGATTGGAGTTGCGCGCAGCGGTCAAGAAAGGGCGACGCGACCTGGTGGGCCTCTGTGGAACACTAAACTCTAAACAGTTAAGCAGGTCCGCGCAAGAAAGGTCACCATGAACAATTTTGTGAAGAAATGCAAGGTCTGCACGCATACGTCTGCAGGTCAACGAAGGGATGGAAGTAACTATGGGTAAGTCAGAATCAGGACCCGAACTGTGATTGTGATGACGGTGCTTAAATATGGATAAAAACTTATTCTGCACACGTTCTATTAATTCACTACTAGATTTGGAGATGCCGTTCCAGGCAACAGAAGCATATTCTAACTGGGGGATACATATTGCATTGTATAGCATTAGAAATGGATCTCGAGAAGAGAATTCCTTTGTAATCCGACACACATTTCCAAGACTTCGGAGCGCTCGCCGGGTGATGTGCCTAACATGAGAAGAAAAAGAGAGGGTACTGTCGAAAAGAACTCCGAGGTCCCTAATCTCCTCAACCCTTTGCAAAGGAGCTCCCTCTATACTGTAGGAAAACAGTAGACGATGGGTTTTCCGGCTGTACGTGACAACCTTTGTTTTAGCTGGATTTAAAATTAGACAGTTTTTGCTGCACCAGACCAATAATTGCGACACATCCCTCTGCAAGGCACAGCAGTCCTGAAAACTGCTAATGTGCCTAAATAGTTTTACATCATCAGCATAGAGAAGAAATGAAGATTTTGTTAACACTGTTGACACATCATTGATAAAGATAGAAAACAATAGTGGACCCAGCACAGAACCCTGAGGTACACCACTCGTTGCAGTGTAAACACTAGACCTTTTGAAGTTTACATCTACGTAAAAGGACCGGTCAAGGAGATAGTTGGACAACAAGGCAACAAGGCTTGCATCAACACCGGACATAGTAAGCTTGTTAATTAATAATTTATGGTTCACTACATCAAACGCCTTACTGAGGTCAAAATAGATAACATCCAACTGGCCGTTTTCACAAACTGCAGCCGAAGCCTGAGTCATGAAGCTTGCAAGATTTGTAACCATCGATCGACCCGAGAAAAAGCCGTGCTGATTTGGTATCACAACGTTATTGACGCAGGCAGCAAAAACGTTGTGCAGAGCTGACTCAAAGAGTTTTGAGGCGACACAAAGGAGTGAGATTGGGCGATAGTTGGTAACGGCTGACTTATCACCAGACTTAAATATTGGAAAAATTCGAGCAATCTTCCATGCACGAGGAAATTTGCCGAAAAGTAAACAGTTATTATAAATGGAAGTTAAGACAGGCACAAAAATGTTGCCGTAAGCCTTCATGAGGGCTGCTGGAAATCCGTCTGCACCACAGGAAAATGACGGTTTCATCCGTTTAAGGCTATCATTGACAAGTTTTTCATGGAACATAAGTGTACTAAAATTAGACATATTATTAAACGATAGGCGTTCGTCGTGACCATCTGGCAGTTGAAAGACAGAATGAAAGTACTGAGCAAAGCTAGTGGCGACATCCTCAACCTGTTCCCCATCGGAATTAATCAGACTAATGTGTTCTTCAGACGCCTTAGAACGGCCGCGTACACACCTCCAGAAGTCAGCCGGTTTCTGAGACGCAGAAGCCTCTAACGACTCTATATAGAGCTGGTGGTCACGCCGGTAGAGGCTTTTACAAAGTGAGCGATACCGACTAAACTCCGCTTTCCACTTGTCAAGCCCAGAACGCTTGGCCTTTTTGTGGGCGCTGTCCTTAAGTTTAAGCGAACTTCGAAGTTCTTTAGAGAACCAATGGGGAAATTTGGAATGAACAGGCTTATAACAAGGGATGTACTGTTCCATGCCACTCCTGACAATTTCGGTAAAACGTCAAACCTGTTCGTCAACATAATTGACATCAAAAACACTAGACCATTCAGCAGATGAATAAAAATGATAGAGCCCAACATAATCTCCACGCTTGAAAGCATATCGCGGGACTGCACAATCGTGAACACCACCATAGCAATGCTGGGCAGCGACAGAAACAGAGACAATAATAATAATAATAATAATAATAATAATAATAATAATAATAATAATAATAATAATAATCAAACAAACAAACAAACAAACAATCATGTTTATTTACGTGCCCAGGAACAGCCAGAGGCCTGAGTGCTGGCGCACGGATAGTTACATAAAAACAAAATACAAGAAACATATTGGAAGAAACAAACAAGCGACAAGACACACACAAATTGAAGTAGCGAAAATTACAGAAATAAAGCACAGGCGGAGCCTGGGTACAGGTAAAAAAGAAAAAGAAGACGCCTTTGTGGCTCAGCTTATTGTAATGAATACACAACAAGCAGAGAACAAAGTTTAACAGTAAGACGACAAAAACTGACAAGAGTATAGAGACAAATGATAAGACAAGCATGATAAGTAAACAGTTTCAAAAACAGGCAACTATATTGGTTAAACAGAACCACAGAGAAACCAAATTTCAGCAATAATAAAAAAGAAAAACGAACGACAGAGATATCATAGATGTTTAACATACTGTGTTCAGCAGCGCAGTACGGTAAATTGTAAAGGAGCTTTGAAAGATGTAATAATAATAATCAATCAATCAATCAATCAATCATGTTTATTTACGTGCCCAGGAACAGCCAGAGGCCTGGGTGCTGGCGCACGGATAGTTACATGAAAACAAAATACAAGAAACATATTGAAAGAAACAAACAAGCGACAACACACACACAAATTGAAGTAGCGAAAATTACAGAAATAAAGCACAGGCGGAGCCTGGGTACAGGTAAAAAAGAAAAAGAAGATGACTTTGGGGCTCAGCTTATTGTAATGAATACAGAACAAGCAGAGAACAAAGTTTAACAGTAAGACGACAAGAACAATGACAAAGTATAGAGACAAATGATAAGACAACCATAATAAAAATAATAATAATAATAATCAATCAATCTCTTTATTAATCAATCAATCTCTTTACTATAGTGCCCAGGTACAGCCGTAGCCTTTGTGCTGGCGCACTTAAGAAAAAGACAGACGACGACACAAATACATCCACGCGTGAGAAGAACAACAAAATACAAGCGAAGAAAAAAAACTATAATGAAGAATAAAGGTCATTTAACAAAATCAATGATTTCGGCACACTGAAGTTTGAACAATCGCGAAACGATAAAACACAGTGTCATAAAAATTTGACAATACAGACGGGCAGATATAGATATCTATGAGTAGGAACAGTAACAAAGGCGAGCAACATAAACGAAAATAGGGCAATGAAAATAGAATTAAAACTGGTCGGAACCAAGTCGGGGAGAGACAGAAGTCAGAAGGTCGCACATGTAAGACCGGAGGGGTGTATGAAACAGGTCAATATTATGGGAGTAGAGATTGTATGTTTCTTGAAGGCGGTACAATGGGCAGTGTCTATTGCATGTCTTACGGGTACGAAGTATAGGAGACTTACGGGTAAGTTTCGGCGGTACTCTAAGATTTACATTTGCAAGCAACTCCGAACAGGAAATAATCCCGTGTACAAGTTTAAATAAAAAAATTAGGTCAGCATTGGTTCGTCTGGACTTCAAACTTTGGAGAGGATTAGAAGTAAAAAAGTCTGAACCATTGCCTCTGTGGCGGGAGAAACGATGTTTGTGGATAGATATGAACTTATTTTGCACTTTGTCAAGTATATTACTGTTCGACTGGCACGTGCCGTTCCAAACAACAGAGGCATATTCTAAAATAGGGCGGACAACAGACAAATAAAGCTTTAGTAGAGAGACAGGGTTGCTGAATTCTCTTGATATTCGACAGACAAACCCCAAGCGGCGAAGGGCGCGCTTAGAAATAGAATCCACATGAGCAGAAAAGTTTAGCGCACTGTCAAATACCACTCCAAGGTCAGATATTTTACACACACGTGGTAGTGGCACACTTTTCACAACGTACGGATAAAGTATGGGGTTTGTTTTACGAGTGTAGGACATAACCTTCGTTTTAGTGCCACTAAGAGCAAGTTTGTTCGCGGAGCACCAGTTGCTAAAAGCATCCACATCAGATTGAAGAGCTATGCAATCTTCAGCGCTAGTAACTTCTTTAAATATTTTGATGTCATCAGCATATAACAGAAAACAAGAGTGATTTATAGAGGCTGAGACGTCATTAACAAACAAAGAAAACAAAAGGGGCCCCAGAACAGATCCCTGGGGCACACCACTGGAAGCATAGTAGGCAGCAGATTCTTTATCATTAACAGAGACAAAACATGACCTATTATTAAGATAGCTGTTGAGTAACTCCACGAAGCAAACAGGAATGTTATAAGTAGACATTTTATGCAGAAGCAAGGAATGGTCAACTACGTCAAACGCTTTGCTGAGGTCACAGTACACGGTATCGAGCTGACCCCGCCCATGCACAGCTTCCGAGGCAAAGGACATAAAAGACACAAGGTTTGTAGTAGTTAAATAATAATAATAATAATAATAATAATAATCAATAATAATAATCAATCAATCAATCAATCAATCAATCAACCTTTATTTTCGGTGCCCAGGAACAACCCTAGGGTCTTGGTACTGGTACACCATATAAATAATAATAATAATAATAATAATCAATCAATCAAAGCGAGGCAGTGGAAGTGGTACGCGAATATATCTACTTAGGCCAAGTTGTGACCCCAGATGCCAACCATAAGGCAGAAATAATTAGAAGGATCAGAATGGGGTGGGGTGCATGTGGCAGACATTCCCAGATAATGAATAGCAGGCTACCACTGTCGCTGAAGAAGAAAGTGTATGACAGCTGCATCTTACCGGTACTCACCTACGGGGCAGAAACTCGGAGGCTCACTAAGAGGGTTCAACTTAAATTGAGAATGACTCAGCGGGCAATGGAGCGGAAAAGGATAGGTGTAACATTAAGGGACAAGAAGAGAGCGGAGTGGGTCAGGGAGCAAACTGGTGTTAAAGACATATTAGTAGAAATTAAGAAGAAGAAATGGACGTGGGCAGGGCATGTAATGCGAAGGCAAGATAACCGCTGGTCATTAAGGGTAACAGAGTGGATCCCTAGAGAAGGCAAGCGTTGCGGGGGGCGGCAGAAATTAGATGGGCAGAGGAGATCAAGAAGTTTGCGGGAATAAATTGGTCACAGTTGGCACATGACCGAGATAATTGGAGAATAATGGGAGAGGCCTTTGCCCTGCAGTGGGCGTAGATAGGCGGGTGATGATGATGATGATAATAATATTAATATAATAATAATAATAACAATAATAATAATAATAACAATAATAATAATCAATCAATCAATCAATCTTTATTTTTGGTGCCCAGGAACAACCCTAGGGTCTTGGTACTGGTACACCATATACAAGCATTCATAAAAACAAACTAAAATCAAGACAACACAACACATAAAACCATATATATGAAAGAAGCAATACAGTAAAAATAGTTACAGAGATCCCAGAAAGAAAAACAGCAAAAAAAAGGAAGCCTAGTGTTAGAAGCCATGTCACCCGGCCAGCAAAACGTTGAGGGCACGTGAAAAATTGAAAATACACAAGCAAATACTCAATGAACATGACGGAGATAGATTATACACATAAAACAAAGGCTTTGTAACAAGATCTTAGGAAGTTTCAAAATGGAAAAACGAAGTTCAGCGTTACAAGCACTGACACTTAAACGGACAGAAATTCAAGCAACACAAAATCAGGAAAAGTGAAAAACAAACAAGCAAGATGATGATTTGCATAGAATAAATACGGAACAGAAATACGCCACATAAATGACATAAAGGCACTTAAGCTACAACAGTTTTCAAATAATAATAATCAATCAATCAATCAATCAATCAATCAATCATGTTTATTTACGTGCCCAGGAACAGCCAGAGGCCTGAGTGCTGGCGCACGGGTAGTTTCATTGACTTGGACTTGGTAGTTTCATAATAATAATAATAATAATAATAATAATAATAATAATAATAATCAATCAATCAATCAATCAATCAATCAATCAACCTTTATTTTCGGTGCCCAGGAACAACCCTAGGGTCTTGGTACTGGTACACCATACAAAAAAAACACTACAATTAAGACAAGACAACACACATAAACTATATGTATGACATAAACAATAAAGTAAAAATAGTTACAGAAATCTTAGAAAGCAAAAAGGAAAAAAAAAGAACAGAAAGTCAAAAAAGAAAAGGCAGGCTTAGTGTTGCAAGCCATGCCACTCGGCCAGCGAAACGTTCAGTAGATGTGAAAAATAGGAACTATACAAGTAAATATTGAAACAACATGATAATAATAATAATAATAATTATAATCAATCAAACAATTTATTTTCATTGCCCAGGAACGACGGTGATGTCTTAGTGCTGGTACACTAACAAACATAAAAACAATCAAAATGACATGGTACATGCAACACGTATCATTAAAAGAAGCACAAAGAACTATTAATAGTGTTAAGGTTCAGTCACACACACTATGCAACCGCTCACTTCCTCGACCACGCCACGACTCCCTGCGAGTCCCAAGTTCCCCCGCGCGCCTTGAGTAGCTGGTCCACGTGAGCAGTGCCACAGAACGGCCTGTGCTTGGATGGACCAGCTTGAACCTGTTCGCGTCGAGACGCTGGTGGATCCGAAACGGTCCTGTAAGCCTAGGCGCGAGCTTGGATGAGACTCCCCTGGCAGCATCTCTGAGGATGTGGATTTCGCGCAGCACGAGGTCACCATCTTTCAAGGTAGTGGCCCGGCGCCGTTGGTTATAATAGCGTTGCTGGGTGTCCCAGGTGCGTTGTTGATGCTGTAGTGCCGCAGCCAAAACCTATGCCAAGTGGTTCTGAAGTTCGGCAGCGAAGGTATGAGGGGCTGATGCGGCCGGCTCGACATCATGCTTCTCTTCCGCTGGCTGCCACAGGGTCTTCAGCTCCCTCCCATAGCACAGGAGAGCCGGTGTGTAGCCAGTGGTCGCGCTCACAGCAGTGCGCATGGCAAAGGCACTTTCAGGTATGTGGAGGTTCCAGCTCTTGTGATAATTGCAGTACGCACGTAGAGACTTCTTTATTGTGCCATTGTGCTGCTCTACCATTTGCCCAGCTGGCCTGTACGGGACAGTGTGGCGTTCTGCAATGCCCACTGCCTAAGCAAGCTCTTCCACAGTCTGCTGACGAAGGGGTTGCCATTGTCACTGGAAATAGCTGTGGGTACTCCATGCCTGCAAAAGACCTCGTGCATTCTGCTGGGTATCTGCTGGGTGGTTGCTGCTCTCAGTGGAAACGGCTCAACAAACTTCTTAAACTTGTCAATGATGACGAGCAGGCACTTTTTCCTGCGTGGACTGGTAGGCAGTGGACCAATGAGATCCACACTTTGCTCTTCCATTGGTGCTGCTGGCCAGTGGCTGGCCATAAAGTTTTGTGGCTTCTGGCGGATTGCCTTTGTCCTCTGCCAAACCTGACAAGAGCCGACGAACCTGGACACATCACCACGTATGCCCAGCCGCACATACTTGCCAGAGATGTGTCGCAGTGTCCTGAAGAACCCATTGGGGGCACTTTTTGGATGGTCATGGCCCATTTCCAAGACCAAGGCGCAAAGGTGAGCAGGCAACCAGGCAACTGTACGGTCGCCACAGCTGTGCACTAGAACTCCTGCCGACTCAATGCTGGATGTGGATGCCAGATCCCCCCCACACGGTGGCTTTCGGCATTATCTTCTTGCAGGCATTCACCATGGACAGTCCTTGCTATGTCCCGCAAAAGGGGGTCCTTTTGCTGTGCCTGTGCCAGTTTCTCTGCACTATTCACGACAGTCAGGTCTTCAATGTCAGTCACCAGGCAGTTGTCGGCAAACTTGACTGAGCCTTCATCCGAGTGAAACTGAAGTGGGAACAGGGTCTCGGGCAGACCCTCAGAAACATTAATAGGGCTCGCTTCAACTGGTGCCTGGCTTAAAGCATCGGCTGGTATGTTAGCCTTTCCACGGTGGTGTTGATTTTGCGCTGGAACCCCTGAAGGCGCAGCACCCCGCGTCGCACCCGGGGAGATGCCTGCTCAGTGGAAAACATCTAGGTCAGTGACGAGTGGTCACAGTGGATTTCAGATGCTGTGAATTCCAAGTAGGGCTGAAATTTGTCCACAGCCCATACAACTGCCAACCATTCCCACTCTTGCACTGTGTAATTAAACTCGGCATCTGAAAACCCTCTGCTGATCAATGAAACTGGCCTGAGAATGCCATCCTGCTGCTGCAGTAGCTATGCGGCTATGCCAGCACTGCTGGAATCTGTCTCGACAAAAAATGGGGCATTTAGGTCGGGCAAAGAGAGGACTTCACTCGTTGCCAATGCTGTTCGGAGAGTTGTGAATGAATGCTGTTCACTGCTGGTCCACTGCCACTTTTGTTTCCTTTTCAGCAGTTGGTGAATGGTTTGAAGAGGACTGATAATAATGGAATAAAGTTCCGGTAGTAGCCAGTGAGGCCCAGAAATGCCTGTAGCTGCTTGACGTTAGAAGGTTGTGGGTAGTCAGCGACTGCGCGTACCTTTTGTGGGTATGGTCGGCACTCGCCAGGGGAGATGACGTGCCCCAAGAACGTGAGGGACTGTCTGCAGAGAGCACCTTGTCAGTGTTGATTGTGAGCCCTGCCTGCTTGATACGGTCCAGCACCTCGCGGACATGCACCAAATGGTCTTGCAGCGTTGGAGAGTACACCAGCACATCGTCGAGGAAGGCCATGGCGCACTGGTGGTTGATGCCATCGAGCACTCTATCAGGGCCTGGAATGTGGCAGGCCCTCCTGCCACAGCAAACGGCATCCTTGTGAACTCGAAGGTGCCCCTGTGGCATATGAATGCAGTCCTCTCGATGTCTTGTTCTCTGAGTAGAATCTGGAAGAACCCTTGCGAGAGGTCGAAGCTTGTGAACGGTCTGGCGTGACCCAGCTGGGCCAACAACCAATCGCTGCGTGGCATCGGCTACACCAGTACCTTGGTTCGGGAGTTCAGGGATCGGTAAGTTATTGCCACGCGGTAGCCCCCCGACCAACGGTACCACCAGGACCGGTTCACTTGTCCAGCAGATGTTGCTACGTCTGATCAGCCCTGCACCCAGCATTTCATCCAAGCAGGAGTACATGATGCCTTTTTTCTTAGGGTTGACTGGGCGCAGCTTGGTGCGCACAGGGGCACTGTCACCTGTGTAAATGGAGTGCTCGACCAGGCTGGCGCAACCTGGAGACTTGCTAAATAGTGCCCCATACTCCTCTAGCAAAGCCTCAAATCTGCCTTCGCTGTCTGACTGCTGTTCCGATTGCATGGCCGTTCTGCAGGTCATCACAGTGGGGGCTGACCATCGGGGGCTGGCCATCGAGTGGTCCGGTGCGTCGGTAGGCCTACCTTCGCCATCCACAGTCGTACATCGGTTGCATAAGAACGGCTGAGCACCAGACTGTAAAGCTGCAGTTCTTCGTCTGGCAGCACCACACACTTGTCATGAGCACGTCGTTTGCACGACACACAGCGTTGATATTTCTGTCTACCATAGAAAACTTCGGAGCATAATACACAAGTGTCTGTACTGGGTGCCATCACGCGGCGATAATAATAATAATAATAATAATAATAATAATAATCAATCAATCAATCAATCAATCAATCAATCATGTTTATTTACGTGCCCAGGAACAGCCAGAGGCCTGGGTGCTGGCGCACGGATAGTTAAATGAAAACAAAATACAAGAAACATATTGAAAGAAATAAACAAGCGACAACACACACAAATTGAAGTAGCGAAAATTACAGAAATAAAGCACAGGCGGAGCCTGGGTACAGGTAAAAAAGAAAAAGAAGATGCCTTTGTGGCTCAGCTTATTGTAATGAATACACAACAAGCAGAGAACAAAGTTTAACAGTAAGACGACAAGAACAATGACAAAGTATAGAGACAAATGATAAGACAACCATGATAAGTAAACAGTTTCAAAAACAGGCAACTATAGTGGTTAAACAGAACCACAGAGAAACCAAATTTCAGCAATAAAAAAAAGAAAAACGAACGACAGAGATATCATAGATGTTTAACATACTGTGTTCAACAAAGCAGTACGGTAAATTGTAAAGGAGCTTTGAAAGATGTCAAATAATAATAATAATAATAATATTAATAATAATAATAATAAAAATAATAATAATAATAATAATAATAATAATAATAATAATAATAATAATCAATCAATCAATCAATCAATCATGTTTATTTAAGTGCCCAGGAACAGCCAGAGGCCTGGGTGCTGGCGCACGGATAGTTACATGAAAACAAAATAAAAGAAACATATTGAAAGAAACAAACAAGCGACAACACACACACAAATTGAAGTAGCGAAAATTACAGAAATAAAGCACAGGCGGAGCCTGGGTACAGGTAAAAAAGAAAAAGAAGATGCCTTTGTGGCTCAGCTTATTGTAATGAATACACAACAAGCAGAGAACAAAGTTTAACAGTAAGACGACAAGAACAATGACAAAGTATAGAGACAAATGATAAGACAACCATGATAAGTAAGCAGTTTCAAAAAGAGGCATAATAATAATCAATCAATCAATCAATCAATCAATCAATCATGTTTATTTACGTGCCCAGGAACAGCCAGAGGCCTGGGTGCTGGCGCACGGATAGTTACATGAAAACAAAATACAAGAAACATATTGAAAGAAACAAACAAGCGACAACACACACACAAATTGAAGTAGCGAAAATTACAGAAATGAAGCACAGGCGGAGCCTGGGTACAGGTAAAAAAGAAAAAGAAGATGCCTTTGTGGCTCAGCTTATTGTAATGAATACACAACAAGCAGAGAACAAAGTTTAACAGTAAGACGACAAGAACAATGACAAAGTATAGAGACAAATGATAAGACAACCATGATAAGTAAACAGTTTCAAAAACAGGCAACTATATTGGTTAAACAGAACCACAGAGAAACCAAATTTCAGCAATAAAAAAAAGAAAAACGAACGACAGAGATATCATAGATGTTTAACATACTGTGTTCAACAAAGCAGTACGGTAAATTGTAAAGGAGCTTTGAAAGATGTCAAGGCGTTCAGAGAAGCGGTTGTAGCAATTCTGTATTCTGCGCACAGGAGAATGATTGGAGTTGCGCGCAGCGGTCAAGAAAGGGCGATGCGACCTGGTGGGCCTCTGTGGAACACTAAACTCTAAACAGTTAAGCAGGTCTGCACAAGAAAGGTCACCATGAACAATTTTATGAAGAAATGTAAGGTCTGCACGCATACGTCTGCAGGTCAACGAAGGAATGGAAGGAACTATGGGTAAGTCAGAATCAGGACCCGAACTGTGATTGTGATGACGGTGCTTAAATATGGATAAAAACTTCTTCTGCACAGGTTCTATTAATTCACTACTAGATTTGGAGATGCCGTTCCAGGCAACAGAAGCATATTCTAACTGGGGGATACATATTGCATTGTATAGCATTAGAAATGGATCTGGAGAAGAGAATTCCTTTGTAATCCGACACACATTTCCAAGACTTCGGAGCGCTCGCCGGGTGATGAGCCTAATATGAGAAGAAAAAGAGAGGGTACTGTCGAAAAGAACCCCGAGGTCCCTAATCTCCTCAACCCTTTGCAACGGAGCTCCCGCTATACTGTAGGAAAACAGTAGACGATGGGTTTTCCGGCTGTACGTGACAACCTTTGTTTTAGCTGGATTTAAAATTAGACAGTTTTTGCTGCACCAGACCGATAATTCCGACACATCCCTCTGCAAGGCACAGCAGTCCTGAAAACTGCTAATGTGCCTAAATAGTTTGACATCATCAGCATAGAGAAGAAATGAAGATTTTGTTAACACTGTTGACACATCATTGATAAAGATAGAAAACAATAGTGGACCCAGCACAGAACCCTGAGGTACACCACTCGTTGCAGTGTAAACACTAGACCTTTTGAAGTTTACATCTACGTAAAAGGACCGGTCAAGGAGATAGTTGGACAACAAGGCAACAAGACTTGCATCAACACCGGACATAGTAAGCTTGTTAATTAATAATTTATGGTTCACTACATCAAACGCCTTACTGAGGTCAAAATAAATTACATCCAACTGGCCGTTTTCACAAACTGCAGCCGAAGCCTGAGTCATGAAGCTTGCAAGATTTGTAACCGTCGATCGACCCGAGAAAAAGCCGTGCTGATTTGATATCAGAACGTTCTTGACGCAGGCAGCAAGAACGTTGTGCAGAGCTGACTCAAAGAGTTTTGAGGCGACACAAAGGAGTGAGATTGGGCGATAGTTGGTAACGGCTGACTTATCACCAGACTTAAATATTGGAAAAATTCGAGCAATCTTCCATGCACGAGGAAACTTGCCGAAAAGCAAACAGTTATTATAAATGGAAGTTAAGACAGGCACAAAAATGTTGCCGTAAGCCTTCATGAGGGCTGCTGGAATTCCGTCTGCACCACAGGAAAATGACGGTTTCATCCGTTTAAGGCTATCATTGACAAGTTTTTCATCGAACATAAGTGTACTAAAATTAGACACATTATTAAACGATAGGCGTTCGTCGGGACCATCTGGCAGTTGAAAGACAGAATGAAAGTACTGAGCAAAGCTCGTGGCGACATCCTCAACCTGTTCCCCATCGGAATTAATCAGACTAATGTGTTCTTTAGACGCCTTAGAACGGCCGCGTACATACCTCCAGAAGTCAGCCGGTTTCTGAGACGCAGAAGCCTCTAACGACTCTATATAGAGCTGGTGGTCACGCCGGTAGAGGCTTTTACAAAGTGAGCGATACCGACTAAAATCCGCTTTCCACTTGTCAAGCCCAGACCGCTTGGCCTTTTTGTGGGCACTGTCCTTAAGTTTAAGCGAACTTCGAAGTTCTTTAGAGAACCAGTGGGGAAATTTGGAATGAACAGGCTTATAAAAAGGGATGTACTTTTCCATGCCACTCCTGACAATTTCGGTAAAACGTCGAACCTGTTCGTCAACATCATTGACATCAAAAACACTAGACCATTCAGCAGATGAATAAAAGTGATAGAGCCGAACATAATCTCCACGCTTGAAAGCATATCGCGGGACTGCACAATCGTCAACACCACCATAGCACTGCTGGGCAGCGACAGAGATAGAGACAATAAGAGGGGGGTGAAACTTGTCGGGGCGTACAAGAGATATTTCGGAGGCACACACTTGTACGTTTTTCAAGTTCGAGAAGCACACATCTAGGACATTACCACAGAAGTTTTCTATGTGGCAGAACTGCTGCAAGGAGGTGAATGATTGAAAATCTAATAACATGGTGCATTTCTGCGCTGCATAATGGTTTTTATGCTGAAATGAAAGACTGTTCCAGTGAATACCTGGGGTGTTGAAGTCCCCAAGTATAATTAGCTTATGGTTGGAGTGTGAATTGGAAACATTTTCAATAGATGTGAGCTTGAGAATATATTCAGCAGGTAAGATATCCGGGGTTATATAGAATGCACCGATGAGCAGCTTCGCGCCCCTCTTGAGGCCTACCTCAAGCCAGACTGATTCCTCAGTCTCGAGGTCTGCACGCCGCACGCATTGCACTGAGCGATCGATGGCAATGAGAACACCGCCACCTTTTTGCTTAGGCCCAGTTAACTTTCTGTCACTTCTAAAAATTTCATAGGTCGGAGGAAAATAGTCGGAAGATGAGATATCATCGCAAAGCCAAGTTTCAGTAATAACAATAGTAGAAAATTTGGAGCACACAACATTTCTAAGAAATTCGGAGGACTTAGTACGTAGACCCCGAGCATTTTGATAATAGATGTCGAGAGTGTCGTTCTTACTGGTCATTCTCAGAAGTTTCACAGCTGTGCACCATGCCAGGGTGGAGCTTGCCTTGGAACGGCTTGAAGAGGCAGCCCTTTGGCCACATAGACGGGTCGCACAGGCGCCTGAAACACTCTGCATCAACAGTTACACAAAAAGAAGAATAGGAGTCATGCTTGGTTTTAAGGCGTTTGCACGACAATGGCGTGACTTGCACATTCGACAAGTGGGCCAACAGTTGCCCAGATGTCGTGTTAGCCGACAACTTTGAAACAAAGATGGCCCTGGAGCTCGGCGGTCGGCGCACCACAACCAACTCAGAAGCTTCCGATGCACCAACGCGAGGAGGGCTTCTTTTCTTCACTAAGTTCACCGGCGGGTCATTACTCGCAGTGTCGGACTGTAGAGGCGGAGGCAAGGGGCAGTCCGATGCGGAACTCAAATCACTCAACACCGCACCTGGTTGACCGCTGGAGCGTTCTAAGAATGCCGAAGCTTTCGTCGAGGACAGGAGGGGGCCGCCTTCGCCCGCTGCACCGGCGGCAGCTGCGGCGAACGACGACCTCATGGGGCGACCGGAGTGGGGTGACGTCACCGGTAGCGTGGAACGGCTAGCAGGCTTCGGGGAAGGCGGCGGACGGGCGAGCTCCCCTCGCAGGCAGCGAACCTCCTCACGCAGGGACGCGACGATTGCAGCCTGATGGGCAAGCCCAGCCACATTATCCCGCCGCAGAAGCCGGTTAATAATAATAATAATAATAATAATCAATCAATCAATCAATCATGGATTGATTTATTATTATTATTATAATTATTATTATTATTGATTGATTGATTGATTGATTGATTGATTATTATTATTCGAGACTTGGGAGTACTATTTGATACTTCTCTGACTTTCTCTTCCCACATCGCACAAATTACCCGTCGGTCTCTTCGTTGTCTGGGTGCTGTTTGCAGGTATTCTAGAGAGTTTAAAGGTCCGCTTCCTTTCTTAAAGTTGTATTCGGCTCTCTGCTTACCTCTTCTTGAATACGGGTCTGTTGTCTGGAATGGAACTTGCAAGTCCAATAGTGACCGTATCGAAAGGGTTCAAAATAAGTTCCTTTCTATCTTTAAGCACCGCTTCCGTCATGTGCAAGACGACGCAAACGGCATCATGTCTCTTCTGAAAAGCATTCCTTCCCTTCGGTGTCGACGAATGCGAGCTGATATTATCTTTCTCTATAAACTTCTTCATGGTAATATTTTGTGTGACGATTTGGTTACACTTATCAATGTCAATTTGCCAAATAAACTTTTCAGAAAATTTCCAGCTTTCAGACCAGTTGCTTTAAATAGCCGACGCTCGTCCATCTGCCGAATACAATGTGCATATAATGAATATTCCGTTCGGCTTGATATATTCCAGAGCTCCTTTACTTTGTTCTCTAATGAGTTGAAAACTGTTGTAGCTTAAGTCCTTTATGTCATTCCAAATTTATATACCCTATGTATTATGTGCAAACTGTTCTTGCTTGCTTTTCACTTTTTCTTGTTTTGTGTTGCTTGAATATTTGTACGTTTTAGTGTCAGTGTTGGCAATGCTGAAGCTTTTCCCCCCTTTCTTTTTTTTTTTTTTTTGGAACTTCCTAATATGTTGTTAGAAAACCTTGGTTACATACGTATACTCTATGTCATGTTGATTCAATATTTGCTTGTATAGTTCCTATTTTTCACATCTACTGAACGTTTCGCTGGCCGAGTGGCATGGCTTGCAACACTAAGCCTGCCTTTTCTTTTTTGACTTTCTGTTCTTTTTTTTTTTTTTCCTTTTTTGCTTTCTAAGATTTCTGTAACTATTTTTACTTTATTGTTTATGTCATACATATAGTTTTTGTGTGTTGTCTTGCCTTAATTGTAGTGTTTTTTTTTTTTTTTGTATGGTGTACCAGTACCAAGACCCTAGGGTTGTTCCTGGGCACCGAAAATAAAGGTTGATTGATTGATTGATTGATTGATTATTATTATTATATTCTTGGGGGCCAGATGGTATTCCTGCTGCAATCCTAAAAACATATGCAAATATATTCGTTCCTGTGTTCACTTCAATATTTAATAACTGTCTCCGGTCGGGAACGTTTCCTCGCTCATGGAAAATCTCTCGCGTATTCCCTGTTTTCAAGTCAGGCCTAAAAACTGATGCTATAAACTATAGGCCTGTCTCGCTGCTTTGTTCTGCCTCTAAAATTTTCGAGTTATCTCTTCATACGGTCTTGTCTTTCTCATTTAAACATGTCCTCATTCCTAATCAACATGGATTTATGCGTGGTCGTTCAACTTCCACGAACCTTGTATGCTTCATGGAGCAGGCTGTCCCAGCAATCGTTGGTAGAAGCCAACTGGATGTGGTCTACTGTGACATGAGCAAAGCCTTTGATGTTGTCAACCACTCGTTATTGCTTGCAAAGCTCACTCTGTTAGATGTACACGCTTCTTTGGTGGGTCTTATACGTTGCTATCTCAAGGAGCGATATTGCTATGTAAGTGTTAACGGTCAAACATCATTTAGGTACAAAGCAACCAGTGGTGTACCCCAAGGCTCCGTTCTGGGTCCCCTTCTTTTTTCCATTTTCATTAACGATGTTGCTTCTGCCATTCAAAATTCTTCTTTTTTTTGTTGTACCCTGATGATATAAAAATCTTTAGAGAAGTGCGTAGTGTTCAGGACTGTAATTCTCTTCAGGTTGATATTGTGTCATTCCATCGTTGGTGCACCAAAAACGACCTTATTTTGAACCCTTCAAAAACTAAAGTTGTCTCCTATAGTAGAAAAACTCAACAGCTGCAATACCCTTATGAAATAGCAGGCACCACACTGCCGAGGGTGACCGAAATTCGGGACTTGGGAGTACTTTTTGATTCTCCTCTGACTTTCTCTTCCCACATTGCACAAATTACCCGTCGGTCTCTTCGTTGTCTGGGTGCTGTTTGCAGGTATTCTAGAGAGTTTAAAGGTCCGCTTCCTTTCTTAAAGTTGTATTCGGCTCTCTGCTTACCTCTTCTTGAATACGGGTCTGTTGTCTGGAATGGAACTTGCAAGTCCAATAGTGACCGCATCGAAAGGGTTCAAAATAAGTTCCTTTCTATCTTTAGGCACCGTTTCCGTCATGTACAAGAAGACGCAAACGGCAGCATGTCTTGTCTCAAAAGTATTCCTTCCCTTTGGTGTCGACGAATGAGAGCTGACATTATCTTTCTTTATAAACTTCTTCATGGTGATATTTTGTGTGATGACTTGGTTGCACTTATCAATGTCAACTTGCCGAACAAACTTTTCCGAAGATTTCAAACTTTCAGAACAGATGCTTTAAGTAGACGACGCTCGTCCATCTGCAGAATACAATTTGCATATAATGAATATTCCGATCGTCTTGATATATTCCAGAGCTCTTTGTCTTTGTTCTCTAATGAATTGAAAACTGTTGTAGCTTAAGTGCCTTTATGTCATTTATGTGCCGTATTTCTGTTCCATATTTATTTTATGCAAATCATCATCTTGCTTGTTTGTTTTTCACTTTTCCTGATTTTGTGTTGCTTGAATTTCTGTCGGTTTAAGTGTCAGTGCTTGTAATGCTGAACTTCGTTTTTCCATTTTGAAACTTCCTAACATTTTGTTACAAAACCTTTGTTTTATGTGTATAATCTATCTCCGTCATGTTCATTGAGTATTTGCTTGTGTATTTTCAATTTTTCACGTGCCTTCATCGTTTTTGCTGGCCGGGTGTCATGGCTTCTAACAATAGGCTTCCTTTTTTTTTGCTGTTTTGCATTCTGGGATCTCTGTAACTATTTTTACCTTATTGTTTCTTTCATATATATGGTTTTCTGTGTTGTGTTGTCTTGATTTAGTTTGTTTTTATGAATGCTTGTATATGGTGTACCAGTACCAAGACCCTAGGGTTGTTCCTGGGCACCAAAAATAAAGGTTGATTGATTGATTGATTGATTGATTAATATATTTTTATTATTATCGCCGCGTGATGGCACCCAGTACAGACACTTGTGTATTATGCTCCGAAGTTTTCTATGGTAGACAGAAATATAATAATAATAATATTAATATTAATAATAATCAATGAATTATGCTTATTTACATGCCCAGGAAAAGCCAGAGGCCTGAGTGCTGGCGCACGGATAGTTACATGAAAACAAAACACAAGAAACATATAGCAAGAAACAAACAAGCGACAAGACACACACAAATTCAAGTAGTGAAAATGACAGAAATAAAGCACAGGCGGAGCCTGCGTACAGGTAAAAAATAAAAAAAAGAAAACGCCTACGTTGCTCTGCCTGTCGTAAAGACCACACGACAGGCAGAGCAACAAAGGTTGACAGTAATACAACAAAAACAACGGCAAACGTGTAGAGACAAATGATAAGACGAAGAAATGACAGTAAACAGTTTCAAAAATAGGCAACTATCAGTTGGATAGAAACAGCCGCCGAGAAACCAAATTCCAGAAAAAAAGGAACGACAGACATATTATATATGTTTAACATACTGTATTCAACAGCGCTGTATGGTAAATTATGAAGGGTTTCTGAAAGATGTCAATGCGTTCAAAGAAGCAGTTGTAACAGTTCTGTATTCTGCACACAGGAGAATGATTGGAGTTGCGCGCAGCGGTCAAGAACGGGCGATAAGACCTGGTGGGCCTTTGTGGTACACTAAACTCTAAACAGTTAAGCGGGTCTGCGCTAGAAAGGTCACCATAAACAATTTTGTGAAGAAATGTAAGGTCTGCACGTTCACGTCTGCAGTTCAAGGAAGGGATGGAAGAAACTATGGGTAAGTCATAATCAGGATGAAAACTGTGATTGTGATGACGGTGCTTCAATATGGATAAAAACTTCTTCTGCACACGTTCTATTAATTAACTACTAGATTTGGAGATGCCATTCCAGGCAAACGAAGCATATTCTAACTGTGGTATACATATTGCATTGTATAGCATTATACATGGATCTGGAGAAGAGAATTCCTTTGTAATCCGACACACATTTCCAAGACTTCGGAGCGCTCGCTGGGTGATGAGCCTAATATGAGGAGAAAAAGAGAGGGTACTGTCGAAAAGCACCCCTAGGTCCCTAATCTCCTCAATCCTTTGCAGAGGAGCTCCCTCAATACTGTAGGAAAACAGCAGACGGTGGGTTTTCCGGCTGTAGGTGAGAACCTTTGTTTTAGCTGGGTTTAAAATTAGGAAGTTTTTCCCCCACCAGACCGATAATTCCGACACATCCCTCTGCAAAGTACAGCAGTCCTGAACACCACTAATGTGCCTAAATAGTTTGACATCATCAGCATAGAGAATAAAAGAAGAGTTTGTTCACACTGTTGACACATCATTGATAAACATAGAAAACAATAATGGAGCCAGCACGGAACCCTGAGGTACACCACTTGTCAGGGTAAACACTAGACTTTTTGTAGTTTACATCTACATAGAAGGACCGGTCAAGGAGATATTTGGACAACAAGGCAACAAGGCTTGCATCTACACCAGGCGTAGCAAGCTTGTTAATTAATAACAGGTGGTTCACCACATCAAACGCCTTACTGAGGTCAAAATAAATAACGTCCAACTGGCCGTTTTCTCAAACTGCAGTCGAAGCCTGTGTCATAAAGCTTGCAAGATTTGTGACCGTTGATCGACCCAAGGAAACGCCGTGCTGATTTGGTATCACAACGTTCGTGACGCAGGCCACAAGAATTTGTGCATAGCTGACTGAAAGAGTTTTGAGGCGACACAAAGGAGTGAGATGGGGCGATAGTTAGAAACGGCTGACTTATCACAAGGCTTAAACATTGAAAAAATTCGAGCGATCTTCTATGCACGGGGAAATTTGCCGAAAAGTAAGCAGTTATTATAAATGGAAGTTAAGAAAGGCACAGAAATGTTGCCGTAGGCCTTCATGAGGGCTCCTGGAATTCCATCTGAACCACAGGAATATGATGGTTTCATCCGTTGAAGGCTATCATTGACAATTTTTTCATCGAACCTAAGTGTGTTAAAATTAGAGTTATTAAACGATAGGCGTTCGTCGCTGCCATCTGGCAGTTAAAAGACAGAATGAAAGTACTGAGCAAAACTGGTGGCAACATCCTCAACCTCTTCACCATCGGAATTACGCAGGCTAACGTGTTCTTTAGACGCCTTAGAACGGCCGCGTACATACATACCTTCAAAATTCAGCCGGTTTCTGAGACGCAGCAGCCTCTAACGATTCTATATAGAGCTGGTGGTCACGCCGGAAGAGGATTTTACAAAGTGAGCGATACCGACTAAACTCCGCTTTCCACTTGTCAAGCCCAGAACGGTTGGCCTTTTTGTGGGCGCTATCATTACGTTTAAGCGAACTTCGAAGTTCTTTACAAAACCAGTGGGGAAATTTGGAAGGAACAGGCTTATAACAAGGGATGTACTTTTCCATGCCACTTCTGACAATTTCGGTAAAACGTCGAACCTGTTCGTCAACATCATTGACATCAAAAACACTAGACCATTCAGCAGATGAATAAAAGTGATACAGCCCAGCATAATCTCCTCGCTTGAAAGAATATCGCGGGACTGCACAATTGTCAACACCGCCAGAGCGATTCTGGGTCGCGACCGAGACAGAGAAAATAAGAGGGGGGTGAGACTTGTCGGGGTGCACAAGGGATATTTCGGAGGCCCACACTTGTACGTTTTGTAATGTTGAGAAGCACACGTCTAGATCATTACCCCAAAGTTTTCTATGCGGCAAAACTACTGCATGGAGGTGAACGATTGAAAATCTAATTGCATGCTGCAATTCTGCGCTGCGTAATGGTTTTTGTGATCAAAGGAAAGACTGTTCCAGCGAATACCTGGGGTATTGAAGTCCCCAAATCTAATGAGCTTATGGTTGGATTGTGCATTTGAAACAATTTCTATGGATGTGAGTGTTCGAATAAACTCAGAAGGTAATACCTTCGGGGATATATAGAATGCACCGATGAGTAGCTTCTCGCTCCTCATGAGGCCTACCTCAAGCCAGAGTGATTCCTCTAGGGTCTCGAGGTCAGCACGCCGCATGCACTGCACTGAATGATCAACATCAATGAGAACCCCGCCACTTTTTCGTTTAGGTCCAGTTAATTTTCTGTCGCTTCTAAAGATTTGATAGTTAGAAGGGAAATATTCGGAAGACGAGATATCATCATCATCATCATTTATAACCCTTAAGGGCCCCTTGAGGGGTATTACATAAGGGGGGAGCAAATACAGAAATTCCACAGCAGGTGATGGTCAATGGTACAGGCGTAGAAGTGAGGCAGATTCATACAGAAATGGCAGCAGCACAGCAAATATATGTAGATGTGTACCTAAAGGAGCTGTAACAATAAAATAAGGAGCGAAGACCCCTTTAAAAATATTTAATATAAGCCATTCATTGGCCACATGAACCAATCAATCCCACACAGGTCAATCATACACAAGCCTACACAATCACACAGACAATCCCACTCATAGCACTCATTGACATAGAGTACTGACCGCGCGGAGTGGTCAAACCATTTCGTCAGGCGGGCAGCACATACACAAAGCCAAAGCCGGACGCCCAGCGCAGTCCCCGCGCGGACAACATTCCAGTGTCCTCGCTTCAACGCCCCGCAGTTGTCCGCGCGCGCTCCCCGGCACAACGAGGGAGTTGCTAATCCCCTGAGGAACGCCGTCGTGCGCCGCCGGACTCGCGGGAAGCGCTGCGGTAATCCCAGCCAAGCATTCTTATGCGAGCCCTGGCGAGCCGGCCCGCCCGCGCGCGCCCCTTCTCCATTATCTTGCCCCCCATCAGCTCGTCAGCCCTGGCGCACGACCGCATACCAACGGAAGAGAGGAGTCCGAACTTAACAACTGAAATGATTTACGATTAACTGCCTGAACACTGAGGGGTCACGTTTGTTGACTATGGTTTCGGGTAGGTTATTCTACTCTTCTATGGCTTCAGGTAAAAATGATTTGTTAAAATCGTTAGTTGATCCATGCAGGCGCTGCAAACTTAATGAGTTATAAAGGCGACGCGATGAACGGGCAGAAGGTAGAAGGACCGTACCGCGTTGTGAGGGGATATTATAATATATTTTGTGCAAGAGGCATAGCCTAGTAACGTTTCGGCGGATTTCGAGGGTGGGCAGGTTGAGAGAATGTTTTATACTGGTAATACTTAAGCGGGGGCTGTACTGTGAGGAAATAAATCTAGCGGCACGATTCTGAATTGATTCAAGTGAGTCTATCAAGTAATTTTGGTGGGGGCTCCAAATAGCCGACGCACATTCAAGTTGACTACGTGTAAAAGTTTCATAAGCCAGTTTACGGATTTGGGGGGACAGAAGGTTAGAAAACTTTTGATATATCCAAGTGATTTAGCCGAGGCGGTGGTTAGTTGCTGTATGTGATCGCACCATGTAAGATTGCTTGATATCACTACTCCGAGATATCGATACGAATCAGCCTGGGTCAGAAAATTGGAGTTTACCGAATACTGGAAAGAAAAGTTACTGCGCTTGCGCGAAACGTGCATGACTTTACATTTATTTATGTTTAATTGCATCAGCTATCGTGAACACCATTTTTGTATGTTAGATAAGTCATTTTGAAGAATATTTTGATCAGAGCTACTTGAAATGCGGCGGTAGAGTACGCAGTCATCTGCGAACAGGCGAATGGTTGATGAGATTTCGTCTGGAATGTCATTAATAAAGATCAGATATAGAAGTGGCCCAAGTACTGACCCTTGCGGAACACCGGATATTAACTTCACGTGAGTTGATTGGTGATTCTCCACAACAGTAAATTGAACCCTATCGGTGAGCAAATTTTTAATCCAAGCTATAATTAATGGGTCAATGCTGAGGGAGGAAAGTTTACTTATAAGACGCCGATGGGGGACACGATCGAATGCTTTTGAAAAGTCAAGATATATGACGTCGGTTTGAAAGGAGGAGTCAAGGTTAAAATGAAGATCAGTAGTAAATTCATACAGCTGCGTCTCGCACGAGAGTCCTCGCCGCAACCCATGCTGGTTGCGAAAAAAGAAAGAATTTAGGTCCAAATGCGTTGCGATGTAGAGTAGATTACGTGTTCTAGGAGCTTGCAGGCGATGCATGTTAGAGAAATTGGGCGGTAGTTTGAGGGGTCTGAATGGTTTCCGGATGTGTGTACTGCGGTGACCTTGCTTATTTTCCAGTCCCTTGGAATGACACCAGTGTCCAGACATTGGTTAAAAATGATTTGTAAGATATGATTGGATATTAGTTTGGTGCTTTTCAAAATTTTCGCGGGAATGTTATCCGGACCTGGGGCACTCGACAACTTAAGGTTGTCAATTATCTTCATGATTCCTTCGCTCGTGGCATTGATAGGGGCATTTCTGGGAAGTTTCTAGGCGGTCATCGGAAAGCCAGGTTTCACTAATGACAATAGCAGAAAATTTAGAGCATACAATATTTCTAATAAATTCAGAGGACTTAGTTCGTAGACCTCGAGTGTTGTGACAGTACATGTCGAGACTATAGTACTTACTGATCATTTTCAGTTATTTCACAGCTGTGCAGCATACCAGGGTGGACCTTGCCTTGGAACGGCTTGAAAAGGCAGCCTTTTGGCCACATAGACGGGTCGCTCAGATGCCTAAAACACTCCTCGTTAACGTTGCGCAAAAAGAAGAATAGGAGTTGTACTTGGTCCTAAGGCGTTTGCACGACAATGGCGTAACTTGCACAGTTGACAAGTGGGCCAGCACTTGCGCAGATGTGGTGTTAGCCGACAGTTTTGAAACAAAGATGGCCCTGGAGCTCGGTGGTCGGTGTACCACAACCAACTGAGAAGCTTCTGACGCACCCACACGGGGAAGGCTCCTTTTCTTCTGCAAGTTCGTCGGCGGGCCATTAAACGCAGTGTCGAACCTTGGAGGCGGGGGCAGAGGGAAGAGCAAAGGGGAAAGCAAAGTGCTCAAGGCCGTAGCAGGTTGACTGCTAGGGCATTCACGAGCGGCGAAGCGGTGGTAGAGGACACGAAGGGGGCAGCTTCACCAGCTGCACCGACGGCGGCTTCGGCGAACGACGACCTCGTAGAGATACCAGACTGCGGTGACGTCACCGGTGGCATCAAACCATTAGCAAGCTTCGGGGAAGTAGGCGGAGAAGGCGGGCGACGCGCGAGCTCCCCTCGCAGGCAGCGAACCTCCTCACGCAGGAGAGCGACGATTGCAGCCTGCTGGGGAAGCCCAGCCATATTGTGCCGTCGCAGAAGCCGGTTCTCTTCGCGCAGCTCGGTGACTACATCGCCGAGAAAGGAAGGGCTGGCGCAGGCTTCAGAGAGGAGATTTCTCAGGGCAGCGACCTCTGCGCACAGGTCTGCAGAAGGGACGAAGCTTGCTCCGACAGGGGACGCCACTCGTTCGGCCGGGATGTTCGCTGGCTGACCGTCTTCGCTGGTTTGCTCACCGCGGTCGCTAGGCCTAACAGGTGACACCGCAGCCACACAGAGGTTACACATGAACGGCTGCTCGCCGGAGATCAGACACAGGAGTTCCTCGTCCGGAAGAGCAATGCACTTTCCTTGCGCACCGCGTTTACACGTCGAACATCGAAAAAACTCCTGCCTGCCGAAGGAAGCGAGGGAGCAGAGGAGACACTTGTCTTTACTTGGCGCCATCATGCTAAGTAATAATAATAATCATAATAGTCAATCAATCAACCTTTATTTTCGGTGCCCAGGAACAACCCTAGGGTCTTGGTACTGGTGCACCATATACAAACATTCATAAAAACAAACTAAAATTTAGACAACACAACACAGAAAACTATAAGTGTAAAAGAAACAATAAAGTAAAAATAGTTACAGAGATTCTAGAAAGCAAAACAGCAAAAAAAGGAAGCCTGGTGGTAGAAGCCATGACACCCGCCAAGCAAAACGTTGAAGGCACGTGAAAAATTGAAAATACAGAAGCTAATACTCAATGAACATGACGGAGATAGATTATACACATAAAACAAAGGTTTTGTAACAAAATGTTAGGAAGTTTCAAAATGGAAAAACGAAGTTCAGCATTACAAGCACTGACACTTAAACCGACAGAAATTCAAGCAACACAAAATCAGGAAAAGTGAAAAAAACAAGCAAGAATATGATTTGCATAAAAAAATACGGCACATAAATACGGCACATAATTGACATAAAGGCATTTAAGCTACAACCGTTTTCAATTCATTAGAGAACAAAGACAATGAGCTGTGGAATATATCAATACGATCGGAGTATTCATTATATACAGATTGTGTTCTGCAGATGGACGAGCGTCGTCTACTTAGAGCATCTGTTCTGAAAGTTGGAAATGTTCGGAAAAGTTTGTTCGGCAAGTGGACATTGATAAGTGCAACAAAGTCATCACACAAAATATCACCATGAAGAAGTTTATAAAGAAAGATAATATCAGCTCGCATTCATCGACTCCAAAGGGAATAAACACTTTGAGACAAGACATGCTGCCTTTTGCGTCTTTTTGTACATGACGAAAACAGTGCCTAAAGATAGAAAGAAAGTTATTTTGAACCCTTTCGATAAGGTCACTATTGGACTTGCAAATTCCATTCCAAACAACAGAACCGTATTCGACAAGAGGTAAGCAGACAGCCGAATACAACTTTAAGAAAGGAAGATGACGTTTAAACTCTCTAGAATACCTTCAAACAGCACCCAGACATGGAAGAGAGCGTCCGGTAATTTGTGTAACGCGGGAAGAGAAAGTCAGAGAATAATCAAATAGTACTACCAAGTCATGAATTTCGGTCACCCTCGGCTTTGCAGTGCTTGCTATTTTATAGGAGTATTGCAGCTGTGGAGTTTTCCTACCATAGGAGACCACTTTCGTTTTTGAGGGGTTCAAAATAATGTCGTTTTGGATGCACCAACGATGGAATGACACGACAACAGCCTGCAGAGAATTACAGTCGTAAACATTACGCACTTCTCGAAAGATTTTCATATCATCATCATACAAAAAAAGAAATGGCAGAAGCAACATCGTTAATGAAAACGGAAAAAAGAAGGAGGCCCAGAACGGATCCCTGGGGTACCCCACGGGTTGGTGTGTACCTAAATGATGATTGACCGTTAACACTTACATAGCAATATCGCTCCTGGATATATCAAGGTATAAGACCCACCAAAGAAGTGTGAACATCCAACAGAATGAGCTTGGCAAGATAACGAGTGGTTGGCTACATCAAAGGCCTTGCTCATGTCAAGGTAGACAGCATCAAGCTGGCTTCTACCAATGACCGCTTGGACAGCCTGCAACCATGAAGCATGCGAGGTTTGTGGAAGTTGAGCGACCACGCATGAAGCCATGTTGGTTAGGATTGAGGACGTGTTTAAGTGAGAAAGACAAGACCGCATGAAGAGATAATTCGAATATTTAGAGGCAGAACAAAGGAGCGAGACTGGGCTTTAGTTCATGGGGTTAGTTTTTGGGCCTGACTTGAAAACAGAAATACACGAGAGATTTTCCATGCGCGAGGGAACGTGCCGAACCTGAGACGGTTATTAAATATTGAGGTGAACACAGGAACGAATATATTTGCATACGTTTTAAGAATTGCAGCAGGAATACCATCTGGCCCAAAAGAAAACGAGGGCCTGAGCCACTTGATGCTGGTACGCACGATGTTCTCATCCAGTCGGAAACAACCTAAGTTAGCGTCCTCATGACAAGAGACGCTGCCGTCATCAATACCACCGCTAAGCCCCCCAAAAAGAAAACTGACAAGCAAAGCAGTTGGCCGCATCTGCAATCTCATCGCCGTTGGAATCCAGTAGACGAATAGATTCTTTCGTTGTACTAGATCTAGAATGAACGTACTTCCAGAAGGCTCCTGGCTGACGAGTTGCTTTAGCTTTTACTGACATCAGCTACAGAGCATGATCATGCTTGTGCAATACTTTGCATAGGGCACGTAGGCGCCGGAGCACCTGAACGAACTGATTCGCAACAGAGTGCTTCACCGTTCTTTGAGCACGTTCTTTGAGTTGAAGGACATCCCGCAATTTCGTAGAAAACCATTGTGGGAAGTTGAATTTCTTTGGTAAATATTCCGAGATGAATTTCTTCATAATAATAATAATGATAATAATAATAATAATAATAATACTCAATCAATCATGTTTATTTACGTGTCCAGGAACAGCCAAAGGCCTGAGTGCTGGCGCACGGATAGTTACATAAAAAAATACAACAAATATATAGCAAGAATTGAACAAGCGACAAGACATACACAAATTCAAGTAGTGAAAAGACAGAAATAAAGCACAGGCGGAGCTTGGGTAGAGGTAAAAAAATAAAAGAAGAAGATGCCTATGTTGTTCTGCCTGTCGTAAAGGCCACACAACAGGCAAAGCAACAACGTTTGACAGTAATACAACAAAAACAACGGCAATCGTGTAGAGACAAATGATAAAACGAACAAATGACAGTAAACACTTTCAAAAATAGGCAACTATCAGTTGGATAGACAAAACCTCAGAGAAACAAAATTCTAGAAAAAAAAGAATGACAGACATATAGAAGTTTAACGCACTGTATTCAACAGCGCAGTACGGTACATTGAAAAGGATTTCTAAATGATGTCAAGGCGTTCAAAGAAGCTGTGTAAGAATTCTGTATTCTGCGCACAGGAGAATGATTGGAGTTACGCGCAGTGGTCAAGAACGGGCGATGCGACCTGGTGGGCCTTTGTGGTACATTAAACCCCAAACAGTTAAGCAGATCTGCGCAAGAAAGGTGACCATGAACAATTTACCAGCCGCGGTGGCTCAGTGGCTAAGGCGTTGCGCTGCTGAGCACGAGGTCGCGGGTTCGATTCCTGGTCGCGGCGGTCGCTTTTCTGATTGAGCCGAAAAGCAAAAACGCCCGTGTGTACGAGATTTCGGCGCACGATAAAGATCCCCAGGTGGTTAAAATTAATCCGGAGCCCTCCACTACGGCGCGCCTCATCGCCTGCGTTGCGTCGGCGCGTTAAACCCTACAATCAATCAAACCACCATGAACAATTTTGTGAAAGAATGTAAGGTCTGCACGCATACGTCTGCAGTTCAAGGAAGGAATGGAAGGAACTATGGGTGAGTCAGAATCCGGACCCAGACTGTGATTGTGATGACGGCGCTTCTTGATCATCATCATCATCATCATCATCAGCCTATCTACACCCACTGCAGGGCAAAGGCCTCTCCCATTATTCTCCAGTTACCTCGGTCCTGTGCCAACTGTGACCAATTTATCCCCGCAAACTTCTTGATCTCATCTGCCGATCTAACTTTCTGCCGCCCCCTGCAACGCTTGCCTTCTCTAGGGATCCACTCTGTTACCCTTATTGACCAGCGGTTATCTTGCCTTCGCATTACATGCCCTGCCCACGTCCATTTCGTTTTCTTAATCTCCACTAATCTGCCCTTAACACGTGTTTGTTCCCTGACCCACTCCGCTCTCTTCTTGTCCCTTAATATTACACCTACCATTTTCAGCTCCATTGCACGCTGAGTCGTTCTCAATTTATGTTGAACCCTCTTAGCGAGCCTCCAGGTTTCTACCTCGTAGGTGAGTACCGGTAAGATGCACCTGTCATACACATTCTTCTTCGACAATAATGGTAGGCTGCTATTCATTATCTGAGAATGTCTGCCATATGCGCCCCGCCACATTCTTATCCTTCTAATTATCTCTGCCTTATGGTTGGGATCAGGGGTCACAACTTGGCCTAAGTAGATATATTCGCTTACCACTTCCACTGCCTCGCCATCTAGCTCAAACCAGGGGAGATACGGAACCAGGGGGCAGATGAGCATTATGTAAGAATATTAGAGGATATCTACAAATTCTCCACAGCTACTATCATCCTCCATAAGGAGAGCAGTAAAATACCTATAAGGAAGCGTGTCAGACAAGGAGACACAATCTCTCCAATGTTATTCACAGCATGTTTACAAGAAGAATTCAGAACGTTGGATTGGGAACATGTGGGAGTAAAGGTTAATGCAGAATTCCTCAGTAACCTCAGATTTGCTGATGACGTTGCCTTGCTAAGTAACTCCGGGGAGGAATTGCAAAGCAAGCTTGCCGCTCTGGACGAACAGAGTAGAACCGTGGGCCTGAAAATAAATATGCAGAAAACTAAAGTAATGATCAATAACCTCGGGACAGCACAGCGGTTGGAGATAGAAGGTGCTTAATTATGGATAAAAACTTCTTCTGCACACGTTCTATTAACTCACTACTAGATTTGGAGATGCCGTTCCAGGCAACAGAAGCACATTCTAACTGAGGGATACATATGAAATTGTATAGCATTAAAATGGATCTGGAGAAAAGAATTCCTTTGTAATCCAACACACATTTCCAAGACTTCGGAGCGCTCGCTGGGTGATGAGCCTAATATGAGGAGAAAAAGAGAGGGTACTGTCGAAAAGCACCCCTAGGTCTCTAATCTTCTCAACCCTTTGCAGAGGTGCTCCCTGAATACTATAGGAAAACAGCATATGGTGGTGTTCCGGCTGTATGTGACAACCTTTGTTTTAGCTGGGTTTAAATTTAGACAGTTTTTGGTGCACCAGACCGATAATTCCGACACATCCCTATGCAAGGCACAGCAGTCCTGAATACCGCTAATATGCCTAAATGGTTTGACATTATCAGCATAGAGAAGAAAAGAAGAGTTTGCTAACACTGTTGACACATCATTGATAAAGATAGAAAACAATAATGGACCCAGTACCGAACCCTGAGGTACACCATTTGTTGCAGGGTAAACACTAGATTTTTTGCAGTTTACATCTGCATAAAAGGGTCGGTCAAGGAGATAGTTGGACATCAAGGCAACAAGCCTTGCGTCTACACTGGACGTAGCAATCTTGTGAATTATTAACTGATGGTTCACCACGTGAAAAGCTTTATTGAGGTCAAAATAAATAACTGCCAACAGGCCGTTTTCACAAACTGCAGCCGAAGCGTGTGTCATAAAGCTTGCAAGATTTTTTACCGTCGATCGACGAGAGAAAAAGCCGCGCTGATTTGGTATCACAACGTTTTTGATGCAGGCAGCAACAAATTTGTGCAGAGCCGACTCAAAGAGTTTTGCGGCGAAAACGAAGGAGTGAGATCAGGCGATAGTTAGAAACGGCAGACTTATCACCATACCTAAATATTGAAAAAATTCGAGCGATCTTCCATGCAAGAGGAAATTTGCCGAAAAGTAAGCACTTATTATAAATGGAAGTTTAGACATGCACGAAAATGTTGCCGTAAGCCATCATGAGGGCGGCATTAATTCCATGTGCACCACAGGAAAATGATGGTTTCGTTCGTTGAAGGCTATTATTGACAATTTTTTCATCGGAGCTAAGTGTATTAAAATTAATTATAAACGATTGACGTTCGTGGTTGCTATCTGGCAGTTGATAGACAGAATGAAAGTACTGAGCAGAACTGGTGGCAGCATCCTCAACCTCTTCACCATCAGAATTAAGCAGGCTTACGTGTTCTCTAGACTTCCTAGAACGGCCGCCTACATATCTTCAGCATTCAGCCGGTTTCTGAGACGCAGCAGCCTCTAACGATTCTATATAGAGTTGTTGGTCACGCCGGTAAAGGATTTTACAAAGTGAGTGATACCGACTAAGCTCCGCTTTCCACTTGTCAAGCCCAGAACGCTTGGCCTTTTTGTGGGCGCTGTCCTTAAGTTTAAGCAAATGTCGAAGTTCTTTAGAAAACCAGTGGGGAAATTTGGAAGGAACAGGCTTATAACAAGGGATGTACTTTTCCATGCCACTCCTGACGATTTCGGTAAAACGTCGAACCTGTTCGTCAACCTCATTAACATCAAAAACACTAGACCATTCAGCAGATGAATAAAAGTGGTACAGCACAGCATAATCTCCACGCTTGAAAGCACATAGCAGGACTGCACAATTGTCAACACCGCCAGAGTGATGCTGGGTCGCGACCCAGACAGAGACAATTAGACGGGGGTGAAACTTGTCGGGGTGTACAAGGGATATTTCGGAGGCACACACTTGTACGTTTTGTAATGTTGAGAAGCACACGTCTAGAACATTACCCTAAAGTTTTCTATGCGGCAAAACTACTGCATGGAAGCGAACGATTGAAAATGTAATAGCATGCGGCATTTCTGCGGTGCATAAAGGTTTTTTTGCTCAAAAGAAAGACTGTTCCAGTGAATACCATGGGTGTTCCCCAAGTATAATAAGTTATGGTTGGAGTGTGCATTTGAGACATTTCCTATGGATGTGAGTGTTCGATTAAATTCAGAAGGTAATACATCCGGGGATATATAGAATGCACCGATGAGTAGCTTCTCGCTCCTCGTGAGGCCTACCTCAATCCGGACTGATTCGTCTAGGGTCTCGAGGTCAGCACGCCGCATGCACTGCACTGAGTGATCAACGGAAATGAGAACCCCGCCACCTTTTTGTTTAGGTCCAGTTCATTTTCTGTCGCTTTTAAAGATTTGATAGTTAGAAGGGAAATAGTCGGAAGACGAGATATCATCGGAAAGCCAGGTTTCACTAATGACAATAGCAGAAACTTTAGAGCATACAATATTTCTAATACATTCAGAGGACGTCGTTCGTAGACCTCGAGTGTATTGATAGTATATGTCGAGACTATCGTACTCACTGATCATTTTCAGTTATTTCACAGCTGTGCAGCATACCAGGGTCGACCTTGCCTTGGAATGGCTTAAAGAGGCAGTCTTTTGGCCACATAGACGGGTCGCTCAGGCGCCTAAAACACTCCTCGTTAACAGTTACGCAAAAAGAAGAATAGGAGTCGTACTTGGTCCTAAGGCGTTTGCACGACAATGGCGTAACTTGCACAGTTGACAAGTGGGCCAACAGTTCAACAGATGTGGTGTTAGCCGACAGTTTTGAAACAAAGATGGCCCTGGAGCTCGGTGGTCGGTGTACCACAACCAACTGAGAAGCTTCCTACGCACCCACGCGGGGAGGGCTCCTTTTCTTCTGCAAGTTCGTCGGCGGGCCATTAAATGCAGTGTCGGACCTTGGAGGTGGGGGCAGAGGGTAGAGCAAAGGGGAAAGCAAAGTGCTCAAGACCGTAGCAGGTTGACTGCTAGGGCGTTCAACGAACGGCGAAGCGGTGGTAGAGGACACGAAGGGGGCACCTTCACCAGCTGCACCGGCGGCGGCTTCGGCGAACGACGACCTCGTAGGGATACCAGACTGCGGTGACGTCACCGGCGGCATCAAACCATTAGCAGGCTTCTGGGAAGCAGGCAGAGAAGGCGGGCTACGCGCGAGCTCCCCTCGCAGGCAGCGAACATCGTCACGCAGGAAAGCGACAATTGCAGCCTGCTGGACAAGCCCAGCCACATTGTCCCGTCGCAGAAGCCGGTTCTCCTCGTGCAGCTGGGTGCCTACATCGCCGAAAAAGGAAAGAATGGCGCAGGCTTCAGAGAGGATATTTCTCAGGGCAGCGACCTCTGTGCGTAGGTCTGCAGAAGGGACGAAGCTTGCTCCGACAGGGGACGCCACTCGTTCGGCTGGGATGCTCGCTGGCTAACCGTCTTCGCTTGTTTGTTCACCGCGGTCAATAGGCCTAGAGGGTGACGCCGCAGCCACACACAGATTACACACGAACAGCTGCTCACCGGAGATCAGACACTGCAGTTCCGCATCTGGAAAAACAATGCACTTTCCTTGCGCACGGCATTTACACGCAGAACATCGAAAGAACTCCTGCCTCCCGAGGAAAGCGAGCCAGCAGAGGAGACACTTTTCCTTACTGGGCGCCATCATGCGGCCAATAATAATAATAATAATAATAATAATAATAATAATAATAATAATAATAATAATAATAATAATAATAAAAAACATCAATATAATCAATCAATCAATCACGTTTATTTACGTCCCAGGAACAGCCAGAGGCCTGAGTGCTGGCGCACGGATAGTTACATAAAAACAAAATACAAGAAACATATAGCAGAAACAAACAAGCGACAAGACACACACAAATTCAAGTACTGAAAATGACAGAAATAAAGCACAGGCGGAGCCTGGGTGCAGACAAAAAAAAAATAAAAGAAAAGATGCCTATGTTGCTCTGCCTGTTGTAAAGGCAGATAATAATAATATATTAATATAATATTAATATTAATATAATGATGACTATTTCCACTTACAAAGCATCGGACAGCAGGAGAAAAAGCTCGACTAGCTCCCAAGCCCTTGATGGTTTGACAGCAGCATCGGAAAACGAAATAGAAATGGCTCCATGACAACGTACATACGAAGGAGACTCCTAGTTGCAGATCAAAGTAATTCAAAATAAGATTACTGTAATAAACAAACAGAAGTACAGCACGTAACAAACATCACTAATGTAGTTGAAATATTACTCATGAACACTTTCAAATGGCAACAAATCACTTAAGGAGAAAAAACTCTGTCATTAGAAAATACACACACCACAAATCAAAGAACCAGCCAGTGGAGTGCAAAACAGTAAGGTGGCATAGTATCGAGCGAAGAGAATGAACAGACTTGTGTCGCTCAGTTTTTCATTAGGTGTCATATAAACTAAGTAGTTGCATTCGAATAAATGTTGAGATATTTAGGCTTTTGTAAGATATGTAGTTGAGGACGCCGGGATAGTTCTATTGAAACAATTATAGTCTGTAGTTTGTACATGGTTTTGAAATGAAGAAATTTTATACGTAACCCGTACGGTATGTAGGTGCACAATTTTTAACCGGCTACTTCCGATAGTATTGAAATATTGTGGGTCACTTACTTTTTGTAACATCACGCCAGTCGTATATGGTAAACAAAGGATGCCTTCCGTACTTTTGACGCATTCAAATGTTCTAAAGTAAAATAGTCCGCCGGGCTGGTGGAAGCGCACCCCGATATATTTTTTGGAGTAGATAAATTCCTAAATACTTGTTCGTGTGGCTGTTCCCCACACTGGCTGACAATAATAAAGATGGACACAAAAATCCCTGAAACAGCTGCACTTTGATGTTGTTAGGAAGATAATGGCTCCAACGAGCTAAAGTAGACACAGTACGGGCCAGTTTCAGAATGACTTATTCAACATGTGTATGCCATAATATTCTGTTTGTAAACCATACACCCAGAGCCTTAAAAGCAGTTACAACCTCAATATTACAACCTCAGTTGGGGTTACATATAAGTAATTGAGGAACATGCAATATTTCACCCTTGGGTAAAAGAACATTGCTTTGATTTTTGCTACATTGCTCTGGTGTGCGTTAGCGTTCGTGCAATGAGCAAGCCATACAAGCAAGTCAATTGCGTTTTGAATTAGCTTGTCTTGGGTAGATCCACTAAAACGCAGACTGGGATCATCTGCATACGTCGAGTATAAAACGTCTGTGTCTATATTGTCGATGTCATTTTTATTTCTTGAATTATTTTATTTCTTGAAGGGAGAATAAAATGTAACATAAAAGAGAAACTATCATCACGTGTTTTCAACCACCGTGGGTGATGATAACAGGCATAACACCGACCTCATAGGGCACGCATTAGCACAGTTTCTTGTGCCCGACGAATGTAAGGCTCTTTCTCAAAACCTGTATGTCCACTGACAACAACACATTTTATAACGGCGGACGTAAAATCAGTTGAAGTGTCATGGCTAGATTAGTTTTTATATACTCCCTACACAGAGTAAACGAGAGACTCGCCACTCCATGTCTCATGAGACAGACTTTAGCTTTGCCCACAATGCTACAATCATTTAATGACCTCTGAAAGAAGTCGCTCGCAGTTTTTACTATGCAACCAGTGTTCGAAATAGGAGCACACGTTGTTTGGATGAAAAATCATGAGAACACCCCTATTTGCTGCTTTGTTGCAGAGGTAGGTGACGCTGAGAAGTACACCCTGTCTTTTGTCTCCTGAAACCGCTGTAAAAAGTGATGGCTAGAAAGTACACCAAGCACTGCAGGAAAGCAAATAATTTTAATGCATATTACCCAAAGTGAACACTATGGCAAAAAGACACAGTGTAGGTAACATTTGAAAGATTTATTGGGTCCAGAACACGCGATAACAGCCCCATACTTGTGGCACATAAATTGATGGGGTGTTCAAACCAGCGGTGGATTATGCGTGGGAGTGCCGGGGTCTCTCAACAGTTGTATTACATGGGGATCCTGAAACACAAGCTCCGTCCTCACAAATTCCGAGAACGGTCGGTCTTTGCCTTCTCTGAAAAACGATTTGAAATAGGAACAAATTAGGTTTATGTGACTAGAGAAACTATTCACGGTTACCGAGCTGAGAACCGAACCTCTTCGAAACAAAAATGCAGCCTCCTCGTGAACGGCTACATATATGAGCGTTGACATAAAATTTGCAGAACCGCAGTCTCAAGCGGGAATTGTATGGTAAATGCCTAGGCCACCCTGCGAAGCATCGAGACTCCACAGACGTATTCGCACGATGCTTTTCACGAAATTACTCCGCTACGCTTCTTGGTGTAGCTTTCAACTTTTACTTTGCTGATTTAGAAAAGTCTTACGGCTACAGAACGCATGTGTACAATTTCTAGTAACGGAGTGGTAGGAGTGCGCGTCAAGTATTAAAAGCTATATACTTGAGACATCCTTTTGTGACAGTGTGACACGGTTGGAAAGGTTGTTGATGGTACTGGTGTTAATAAAGTTTGTTTAAAGACATGAGCCAGATATAGAAAGCTCTTCCTTTGTATGGTATAAGACCTAGTTGAGATGTACCAGTCCCTTGCAGTCGTCAACACTATCAGTAGAACTTTGCTTGAACATCGTTCGATCACTCAGAAGTTTTTTGGAAGCTTAAGAAAGGAGAATTTCTTTTGTGTTTACTGTACCATAGGAAATTATGGTTACAGAGGCAGGCGCGGAGTACAGTAGAACGTGTATATATATTCAATCAATCATATTATACGTGTGGTGAACTAGGAGATGAAATCAAGCCGTTTATTGAAAGGAATTACGTGCCTGAATCCAAGGTAGCCAAAGTGCATTGCCACTTCTCTGCTGTTTTAACTCTATTTATACGTACCCCCTAGCCTTCTTCTAATCATTTGAGCGGCTGCATCAATGACTTACAGACTCATTGCGTGAACACAGATGTAGCCTGAAAAGTTACCGTCCAGGCATTCCCCCATTCCATGACTGTTCTCGCCTTGTGAATCACCTATTACAGTTGACGATATGACTTGATTTGGATATGCACGTCCTACCAGCAATTGGTATTATCATGTAGCCAAGGAGGACGCAGATTTTCTTCAAGAAACAAATCGTTATTGCAGTGAGCTTGTTCTCCTGAAAAACAAAATCAAAATACAAGCGGCGTAGAATCCGTCAACGAAGTAATGTGCGCAGTCTGGCGTCGGCAAATCTAATGCCGGGGCTGTCCTGTGAGCTTGGGCATTAATTATTCGAGAACTAGGAGATCACATCTACAACGTTGGTTATCACGCATGAACATTCGACAGACGATAAAATCTTCGTAATAAATGAGCTAGCATCGGCGGCATATAAAGCAAAAGCAAAAGCGCGCGCCTCATGAGTAACTCAGATAACACATCTGGGCACGCCGAGACGAAGGCATCTCGGCCTCTCGGGGTCATAGGTTACAGCATCCATTCCGTTGTACGAACTCGGGAAAGCTTGCGGTGCTCCTCCGAATGCTGTAGATTAGCTTGGGTGTCAGCGTTGAGGTCGTCATCTTTCCGGTACGGCACCGTCGATTCGAGCAGCGTAGTCGGTCGTCTCTCGTAGACAAGCTCGAATGGTGTCTTGTGCGTAGTTTCCGAGATAGGGGTGTTGTACGCAAACGTGACATAAGGGAGGACTTTGTCCCACGTGTTGTGTTCAATGTCGGTGACACAGAAAGTTTATCACCGAGCGTCTTTTTCAAGTGGTCCTTTATTCTATTGGTTTGTAGGCCGCCCGCCGTCGTTCTTTGCTGAGCCATGTTGCTTTAGCAGTAAACGCATCTCAAGAAATCCAGACCAAAGCCCGCTCCGCGGTCTCTAATTAGGACATCAGGGGTTCCAAGTGGCAGGATCACTTCGTGAGTGAAGAACTTTTCGACTTCTTGTGCAGTCCCCCTCGGAAGTGCGGCGGTCACTGCGTAGCGCGTCATGCAGTGGGTCGCTACGACAATACACTTGTTCTCTTGTTGGGATAAGAGAAATTTCGCATAAAAGGTTGATTCCGATCTGTCGAAAGGGCCTCGATTGAGCGGCGGGCGTCTACACAAGTGCGGCGGGTCTCTTCGGCGAAGTTTTTTTGGCGCTCACAGTCACGGCAGCTCGGGACGTAGTTGGAGACATTGTACGTGAGGCGGGGCCAGTAGTACTTTGCTTTGATTTTTCCAATAGCGCGGAACTTGTTGAGATTTCCGGAAAAAGGGCTTCGTGGGGCGCTTTCAAAATCAAGCAACAATTGTCTCTTGGAATCACAAGGAGATAATTTTTTCTCATTTCGGAATTCATGTTTTTAGGATCACGGAGTTATTTAGGCAGAATGCTGGCAAGATGCGCTTCAGTGTCCTTGGCACGATGACGTTGTGTCTTTCAAGGTCAATGTTCATGACGCCTGTCGTGGGGTCAGCGCACTGCTGTCAGCTAGGTCACTCCTTGTTATGACTTCGAACAACACGCCGTCTTCATCGGAATACTGGGGTGGTTGGTAAGCGGGGGTGCGATATAGACAGGCGGCGTCCGAATGTTCCCTGCCGGATTTATATTTCATTGTGGAATTCACGCAGGCGTGAGCTCCCGATCGCCAGACGGCCAGTGGGGCCCTTCAACTTGGCGAGCTAACAGAGAACATTGTACGTCACAACCTTGAACGGTCGGCCATACACGTGTGACCGAAATTTTGAAATGGCCCTTATAATAGCGAGGCTGTTACATCAACAGGCATTGGCTGGAACAGTAGATTAGGTTTTCACAACTGCTTTGCCGTGGCGTTGCAGCCAAGTTTCAGTTTATTCAGTTTTCCCAGAAGCAACTGGACGACTTCTTGGCTAAAAGTTGCTCGAGAAGCTTGACAAAGGCGCAGGAAGCCGTTACAAGGCATGGAGGACGGACCACGCAACACAGATGTAATCATAAGTAACAAAAAAACAAAAATAAAACACGATTTCAATTTAACAAATCAGTTCTACAAATTTCATCAAAGATAATAAAAATTAGATGAAGAAAACACAGATTAGAGAAACAGGCCACGAACAGAATGAATAGTTTACATAATCAATAGGACATTCAAGCACACTGTAAATAGAAATTAAAAATAATACGCTAGAAATATGTAGGAAAAAACATGATTCAGAACACTGTGCATATTCGATTAAAAACACACAGTAAACATATGAGGACGGACATAAGAGGACGGACCCTATCCTACATTACTGCTGTCCGTGAGCATTTTTTCTTCGGCGTTTTTTTCAAAATGGGCAATCACAGGCCGATTTTGCAGGCGTTGTTTTAGCTAGTGGAATCTTTTCTCCTTCGCGTTTTCACAGCTGAAAGGGGTGCTATCTCTCGTGAGGCGCATGAGGCGTACACGAGTGCTTGATATGCTTGTAGTGAAACACCGGTAGTAGCACACAGTGCGAAGAATCTTCGCACGCCCTTCGTGTTTTTTGGTCTAGGGAATTTCGTTAGGTTTGAAGCTTTCGCCAGGCCAGGCCTGACTCCCTCGACGTTCACGATGTGGCACCAAAACATAACTTCTTCGTAGGCGAACAGAGCGGCACTTTTGAGGCTTCAGATTTAACCCCGCCGTACGAATGACCTTGAGTAAGAACAGCAATGTTGAAACTCGTTAGTCAAAATTTCGGGCGGATACGACAAGTTGGTCGAGTAAGACGAGTATATAGTTTCACTTTAAACCAGCCAGAACAGTTTCCATGACTCAATAAAATGTTTCTGTCGCCATGCATAGTCCAAACGGCATCACCTTGAACTTGTATAGTCCGTCTGAGGTTATAAACATCGTCTTCTTACGGTCCCTCCGGTCCACTTCTATTTTTACTGGACGCGGTTACCAGTTGCATCGAAGGGAAGTATTTCGTGTGGAAAAGATTTTCAAAGAAGTATTCGATAAGTGAGGGGGGGGGGTATATCTCTATTTCGTGATTTTTTTCACCGTCGGTAGTCAACGGAGAACCTAATGTGCCGTATTCTTTCTTCACGAGGACGACGGGGACAGCAGAGGAGCTTTTAGACAAGCAGTGCAGGGCTTCCCTGGCCAGCCCAGACCCGGATACCCAGCTCAGCCTGGTGACCCAAGCCAGGACAGCCAGCCGAAGTCAAGACATCCGGGACTACGGATGCCTTCGGCGGGGCGAGGCCAATTCATCAGCCTCTGTTCAACAAATAAAATATTTATTCTCTCTCTCTCTCTGGCGTCGCTTAGCATGTGTTCAACGTGCGCCCGGATTGCTGCCAGTTTGTGTGAAGACACGCGGTACGGGGACTGTAGCGTAGGTCCAGCTCCATACTCGGTTATAATTCCGCTCGTCGCGAAAGGTGTCTTTCACAATTTCAAGTTTGACAAAAACAGTGACAGAAGCTGTGCGGCAAAGCCAATATTTATTCCGTTCCTCTTGTGTTATCTCAGGGTTCACGTCAAAGGTATGCGGGAACTTGAAGGCATCTTGGAGTGCGCGTTCCTAGTCGTGGACTGCAATTACGTCCCTTGCTTGTTGCATTGCTTCGATGAACGCAGTTGTAGGTCCTTGTTTAAAGGCTCGTACTCCTTAGTAAAATTAGTGAACAAAATGTATGATTTTCTAAGCTACAAGCGCTCAATGCCTCCCTTGATGGAGACGCCGCGGTGAAGAAGCAAACGTTTGTCTCTCTTCACAAAGCATCGATGGAAGGGACTGAATCTTCGCAGTAGACGGTGATCAGGTTTGCGTGGTCGGCCGAGTCATGTGGTTGTAGGTGATAGTAAGAACAGAACGGTTTCGATCTTGGCTATCACGTCATGGCGTCATCGGCGGCGAAGCTTGTCCTGCAAGTCAATAATCACACCGTTGTACGTAAAAAATCTTATCCCAAAAAACACGCTTCGGGAGCAATTAGGCAATATGACGAACACTGCAGGGCACCGGTAGCCGTTTATTGTGGCACCCGACGTACACGTTCCATCTAGCCTGCAGAAATGGCATCCTGCGTGCGTGAGTCCGGACTGTAAAATTTTGATACAGCTTTTTTCAGTTTAGACGCCAATGATACGCTCATGACGGAATAGTCAGCTCCGGTGTCTATTGAAGCGACGACGTCAAAGACCTCGATGGATAGCTGTATATCAGAAGTAGTAGTCTTCGAGTTTCGGGTTCGTCGGATGGTTGATTGTATCATGGCTTGTTCGCGTTGGTGGTCGATGGCTGCATGACAGGGTGGTCGTTAGGTTGGGCTGTTGTGGCGTCGTACGTCTTGCTATTTTGCGCGTGGTTGCGTCGCTGGAGCGTTTTCGATTGTTAGCCGTAATAAAAATTCAACTCCAGAAGGTCCCGCTTTTAGTTTCTCCGTCATAGGCTCTGGGCTTCGATGTGCCTAGCTAGCGTTGCTACGACGGCTTGGCAATAGGTTTGTACAGGGCGACAGCGAACGGTAGAAATGGGGTGTATCACAGCTGGTCTGGCACAGATACTTGTCGTGAAAGGATTCAAGAACTTAATGTTGGATAACTCCGAGGCCCTCAGGGTTCTCTTGTAGTTCTCAAACCAAAATGCGGAAAGAGTCTTCAATATAGAGGTACACTTGCCTGAGTGTTTTGTTGTCGTCCCATCGGTTGAACTTCCTGACCCACTGGAGATGGTGGCTGTCATGGTTGCTGCACAAGGATTGGTGAAGTTTCTTCCTGCACTATCGTTGCGGATGCAGCATCGTTCTGTTGGTCCTTCTGGGAGCAGACAAAACTCGGGCGGTAAACCTGGAAGTCGGCGGCTGGCTCTAGTGGGGCTTGATTTGCGGCTTGAAGAGGTCTTACGGAGCATACTGAGTGCGTAACCAGCTCCTCCACCAGATGTCACGTAGCCAAGGACGACGCAGTTGTTTAAGGAAGAAACGTTGATTGGAGCGAGCTTGCGTTCCGCAAAAGCGCAACGAGAATGAAACCACCTTAGAAGCCGTCAGCAAGATTACGTGCGCAGACTGGCGTCGGAGAATCGAATGCCGCATTGCCTGCGTTGGGAGCATTTATTCTTCGGCGTTAATTCATCCAGAACCATCTAACCAGATCGGCGATATTCATGATCACAAAATAACATAGACAAGCGATACATTCTCCCTATCAAATCAGAAGCGACCGAAAACGGGCGCTTCGTTACTAACTCATGGAACACAGCGGGGTGCGACCACATGCCGGCTACAAAGCAAACAAATAAGTAAAGCAGAGGGTATATTTTCCGGCAATATAATAACGAGATATTCCGTAGCAAAGATTTTTAAGATATTCTTTATGAGTTTAGTCTTTTCCCATTAGAAAGGGGCGTGTACACATTACTGCGCTCCTTTCACTCACAGTTCGAGAAAACACACTGGATAATTTTTTTGTAGTGGTCACTCGCAGATTTTTTGGTCATTTCATGTTGGTTTTTAAACATTCATCGCTTGATTATGGGACGAAAAAATATCTTGCTTCACCTAAGCCTACCGAATGCATTCAGTGTAAACAACTATCGCCTCGCCTGGTTAAATACAGTAAAACCCCGCTTTTGCGTCCCCGGAATTTACAACGACCCGTTTCGTACGACGGATTACCGCGGTCCCGGCAAACTTCCCATAGAAACAATCCATTAATAAACCCGATAATATGACGCCCGGCTGCACGCGGTCCGCTTTATACGACGAATTGTGGCGCTCATAAACCAGTATTTTTTTCAATATTTCACACCGCTCGGGCACCTCGTCCTGACCTTCTTTATTCTTAACCCCTGTTTGACGCTGCTTGATGAGCTAAGATCCGTAGGGGGGCCTGACCACTTGCTAAACAGACGCAAGCCAATAGGCGGGTACTCGCGTGCAGGAGTAAACCTGCGACGGCCCCACGCTGAAGAGGTACGCTAACGCTCCAACCGCGAGAAGACGAAGTTCATGTGGCAGGCGGACCGCGAATTCGAAACTCCCGTCGAGCCGCAGATGAACCCGAAAACTCATACGACGCAACCACACGGCGATGATCCGGCACCCGCTTTCCGTGCTCGCTCGATCCAAGTTTCTTTCTTCACGATGTTTTCTCTCTTCCTAAATCTCTGCTCTAGGCTTATAGGTGTTTTTCAAAGCCGCATTATCACTCGCTCCTTTCATTGGTAGAGTGACTCAATTCCCGCGCGTCCGCCTCAATGATGGAGACACGTATACGTTCGCACCGCCATTCTGGTTCAATTGCTGGCCGCCGCCGCAAGGCACTGTAGCATGAGTGGGATATAATTCTCGCCGCTACACGGTTTACTCACAACGTTTTAATCAACTTATTTATTTCGCCTTGCTAGACCTTGTGGGAACCGAAAACCGTTATGTGTTGTGCACTTTGACCCAATAGCAGCGGCACGGGACCGTTGAAAGGCTTCTCATCCAGTACCGAAATGTCATTTTTTAGATGCGGAGAATCTCATGCTCGGGGCTGTGTCCTTCTTCCCTTGTCGTTGTCGTTGTTGCCCGCCGTCCGCACCCCCCCTGCGCATGCCTCGCCAGTCACCGATGATTATGATTGCGGCAGGATGCCTCTAGGGTTTGGCCAAACAAAGAATCCATCACGAGATAGCTTCGCGTTCAACCACCTTCGTCATCTTTCCGTAGGGGAACCGCCGAAGAGGAAGAAGAAGGAGAAGACAAAGCTGCGAAGACGAGGGCGTGTCCGTTGCTCTCAGCCGGTGCACCAACGTCAACAACCTTTACCTCCCCAACGCTGATGGAGACTACCGATTCTACCACCGAGCCGACAAAATCGACAAGAACATGATGGACGAGTTTCGGTGCGTCGCGAACCACTGTCTACTCACCGTCACACAACAGTACTTGCGTGCCTTTGCCACCCGTGTGGATCCGGACGCGGAATTCACTCTTGTACTACTAAGCACCAGATCACTAACATAACGGCAACACAATGGAACCACATGGAACCCCCATCATGCTTCGCAGCCTCATCAGGGTTCCACACAGGAAGATGTAAGTTTTTTTTTTCAAATTTCGCCTTGCACTACCATTCGTTTCGCTTCGCCTTCGCAGTTTCACAATCGCCTTCTCCCCTCTCAATTTGCTCGACCACGTCCGCTTTAACTCGCGCAAGCAAGGCGCGGGGCTGGCGGGCGATAAATAGCGCGTGACGGCACGCGTGTCGCGTAGCGCGCGATGCTTGGCTAGACCGGCTAGCCGGGACGTATGGGTGGGGCACAACATAGGCGTTGCTTTTTTAACTTGGAATTTCAAGGTTCGCAAAATGCGCGAGAACGCGCAAAATATTGTAATTTAAATAAGTTCTCAGCCCTCCGGACGGATGAGAACGTCTACTTGGCCGGCATTTATCCGCACCCCCTTCGTACGACACACCGGTCATGCGACGCTTTCTCGTGATCCCTTTGAAGTCATATCATCGGGGTTTCACTGGATCACAAAGTCATCTTTGTTGCTACGTCGCATTTTTGTCTTCTTCTTGCAATCAGTTTCATTGCCTGTTGGAGCCACATGTAATGCACACTCGCTACACTTCAGGTCACTGTTTCCCCAGTGTCGCAGTTCTCCTTTTCTGGGGCTACCAGTGCAACTCAAATTCAATCAGCTGACAGGTAGAAGATATCATGTTATTACCGCCCATTTCCTGCTAACTGTTTTCCAGCAGTTGCACATACACTAATAGCGTGTCGATAATGCAATCGGCTTTGTTCTGCAGTAAAGTGGTCGATTTTAAGAGCGAATGCTCTTTATAAGCGACCCCAAACCATCCACCGCCGGCGGCGGCGGCGGCGGCGGCGTCGGCGGCGTTGGCGTCCGCAGTGCTCCTCTACATTTAAAAAAGAAACAGCATCCGGCGCCAGGTTTCGATCCGAGGACTTTGCGGCCGCAGCGCGACGCGCTACCGACTAAGCCACGGAAGCCACGCTGATATCAGAGTGAGTAACGCGCCTTATATCTTTAACGCATTCAAACTACGTCGTCAGCGGCGTGCGTTGGCGACTCAGCGGCGTTATAGCGGCTTGATAACTGCGTGGTGTACACGTGATACTACAAACCCGATGGAAGAGATGGAAGAGAAGGCGGTGGGCTGCGGGGGCCGAGCGCAAGCGCCGCAAGCGGGCCGACAACCGTGCATTCGCACTTTCACATTCTCCCCCTCGGGGAAATGCGGGGGAATTTTTTTGTAGGAACTTCGGTGCACCAATTTTTCTAAGCGTATAATTCATTTTATATAAAGGTGCTTCCGTTTACTTCTCGTCCAATTAATTTTTGTAATTTTTACTCTTTCCAAAGGGGCTCCGTTGTCTTTACCAAAAAAACACCTTGTCGCACAGTACAAAAAATTTGCTCCAATCCACGCTTTGAAGGTGCTTGGAAAGCAAAGCTTAAAACGACACCTACAATTGCCCATGCGACGTCATCTGAGTTTACACACGTGGCTCTAGAAAGCGTGAAACGAGATATTCGGCCAGCGGCTACTTGAAATTCACTCAGGCGGCGTCCCGACCGCAGCAGCGCCGGGACCAGCTGGGCTAGAATACCGGGTGCCACTGCCGTAGCCCGGACTTGCGTCGACATAATAAAAATGGAAGGAGGAGCGTCTTTGGAAGGGTGCGACCACGGAACCTAGCCATTCTTATGTGCTAGCGGGGCGCTACACTCCCGCACGACACAAGCTTAGACACCGAAACAATTCAGCATGTGAGCTTAGTGATTCTAATTTATACCCATTTAAAGTAGTTATTTTGGGAGAAGGCTCAAGGAGCTTTTATAATCCCGTAGTGTGAAAATACGCAGACACATGAATAACGACGACTGTGGAAGCGCCCCGACTGGAGCATTAGCTACTTCCCTACTGCTGCAGATCAGCAGTGCTTGACCGCCCAGCGTGCGGCGACTGACTAAAGAAAGAAAAGAAAAGAAAAGAAATAGTTTTGACCCTCCCTTTTAAAGAACTGCTAGCAGTAACGAAACAAAGCTATCGAATTCTTATTGCAAAAAAAACGAGTTTATTCGACATCATAAGCATAATCCGCATCGTCAACAGCCCATCCACGTGCAGTTGCGGACGAAGGTCTCTTTCGCGTATTTCATGCATTGTTGCAACGGGCTTATTAATCTTATTCTACGCACCAAAATATTCGCATTTCGTTAAGCACTCATGTCCTGGATCTAGTTCTGACGCGTTTCCCTTTGTTGTTTCTGGGTAAAGACTCAGTTTAACCGGCTTAATACAAACTAAATTCTACTTCTAACAGTTTTACGCAAATAGGCGTAGACCTGCTTTATGTCCTCGTTGTGATGCAGCTTATTTATTGTGTGGTTGATGACACGAGTATCCTTGTTTTCATAGCTCGTTGGGCAGAGCAAAGCGTTTTCCAAGGTACGTGGTCACACCCTATCTTTCTGCCCGACACACAACCACCGAAGCCACGCATTACTGGTATACAAATCTTTTCAGCCGCAGAAGTATATTACGGTTCATTATTTGTCAATACTTTTGAAATGACGCCCAAACGCTACAATGAGTGTGCTTTATTATTTTCCTATGATTTAGATTAACGCCCATCACGTGGTGGTAGTTGTTACTTGCTGAAAAATTTACCTTCTAGTAACGAAGGTTAATGGCGTTGCGTGGTTTCTTGAAATTTTTATTTATGTTTCTCTGAATATATTTCAAAGGGCAAGCATTATTATTAAGCGTGAATAATCAATTTCTGCAGCCTCTGTGCATACAATTTTACAACTTCGTTTTTTGAATTATTTTTTGAAACGCGAGCCATGCGCTTGTTGAGTTATCCTAGTGCATCGCTATTAGTCCAGCAGTGTTATGAGATAACCAAAAGGTTATGTTTAACGGTTGTCGCTTTCGTGATTCCTACGCAGTCATATTGCTGGCTTTCCTGTCGTAGATAAAAGTCGCCCCAGTCTTCGTTTCAAGCTATTTCCAGTTATACTAAAATTTTTGAAGCCTTTATTTACGATATTGCATACCTAGAAGGTTGTTTTTCTGTCATTTTTGGTCCTTAAAACCACTTTTACTGAATAAAGACGCGGCCTGAAGTTATGACGCACATTGATTCGTAAACGCATGGTTAAAGGAATGTTGCCACAGATTATGGCCTATATTTTACAATTTCATTGCCCTGACTTTACCACTGTTTGTCGAACCTTTTAACGAAGAACTCTTGCTGCAGTCAATGCACTAAAGGTATCGAGCAAACAAGATCAATGTACGTTTTACCGCGAAGAGGGTTTACAAAACCATTTTTCAAACGGCAGATATGTTTGTACATAACAGGAGTGGTGAATAAATTGAGGACTATGCGAAAGTAAGGTAATCGGTGTATCTGCTCATATGGTAAACACTGGATTAAAATTTTGTAGGGTACAGATTCGAAACGGAAGTTCTGTTTGGTTTACACAAAACTTGCTGATACCAAGTTTGAAAAAGCCTTTCACAGAGCCAAAATTAATGTCGTAGTATGAGTCTTGCAAGGTTTTTGCGCCAACGCAGAATTCTAATTTTAGTCCCGAAGGAATTGCCAGTGTTAAAGCTGTGCGCACAAACATTTTTATATATCGCTATTTTTGCAGAGCTGCGGGCATTGCATTACAAAAAGGCAGTTATGACTTCTGTGTGTTTTCTCTTTCTTCAGGTAGTTCCTTTTGTATTTTGCGGCTTCTTACAAAAAAAAACTATCAACTCGTCTACACCAGTTCGGGTAAAAATTATGCCAACACAGTACATTCTATCAAAAACCTCGCCTTAAAAGATACATTTTCGCGAAACAAAACAAAGAGTAAAAAACTGCAAAACTGCTTCAAAAATTTTTTCAACTGCTTCATTTTTCGAAAAGCTTAGCAAAACATCCTTGTAAAAACGAGGTTTTCTCTAGAAGTTTTTTTTTAACACGAAACGTACGCCTCCTAGGCACTTTGATTGCAGCAAAAAATTGGAGGACTTACTCTGCAACATATTCCATTGGCATAGATACCTGAGGAGATGAGCCCCGAGAATGTGCATTCCCTCGCATAGCGCAAGCCCTACAAATACACAAAAAGTACTGAATTACAAAGCCAAGTATGTAACCCATATTGCTGTAATAACAGTGGCTCAGATAAGCCTATTTTGTGGCTATTTAGGAGTGTATAGCGGCTTTTGAAATATATATTGACACTTTAGTGTGCACTGCAAGCACATGCTAAAGAAACTTTATGATCCAGTTGTTTACACAATACTGTATGTTTGCCTAAAATCGAATTGATATAAACATCATTTTGTAAGGTCGCCTGTGAAAAAATACTTTAAAACTAAAGAAAGGCGGAAAATTCGGTAAATGATTTGCTTTTTATCTCCAATATTTTGGCTCCCACATAAGGTTCTACAAAAAGCTTCCAGATCCGCATCCAAAAATTACTATATTTATTAGGTGGGGGAGACCGGCTTCCAAGGCAGCGTCGCCATTGTTTTGTCGCTGAGTCAAATTGCTAGAGCTGAAAAAGAAAAAAATGGTCGCTTTAGCTTTTGTTCATACTACCGAATCGGGGGTTTGAAAGATACTCTTAAAACGCCAGGACGCATTTTACGTTTACTTATGTAAAAGAAGAACCGATTTTTTTTGCCCATACCAAAACTAAGATAAGCGAGCGCAGTCTTTTTTTCACTTGATGCAGAAGTTTAGGCTTTCTCTATCTTGTCTTTTTATAAAAAGATTATCCAGGCCACACAGTTTTTCTGAAACATTTCAACCATTCTGTCTAAGTATTCGTGACTTGCTTTCACGGCCCCATAATACTACCCATTTAAAGATTAGATGTTTTTTGATAAGGCTGTAACGTAATTGCGAAAGGGGGCATATGAATCCTTTGCCCGTGCATTGATCTTTATTAGAAGCAGAGCACTGACTGACAGATGGTGCTCTTAGAGGCGCGCTCATCAATTTGGACTAAGGGTGCAAAAAGTATCTGAAATAATGTTGAGTTCGGTTTCCGGTGGAATAAGTACAGGTGCAGCGCATAAAATATTGCTAGGCCAAAAAAAAATAATTTGAGAGTCACGCGTAGCGCCAGTTCAGATCCTAGACGAATACGAACCAGTGCGGGCTACATAGCCGGCGTCGCTGCTGTCATAGCCTACGCCAGCAAAACAATAGAATGCTCACGTCGTTTGCCTGGCTGCACCGTATCAATGTGTAACTTTAATCAAAGGGAAAGCTGCGGAAAATAGGCTGTGCATACGTGATTCCCAGCGTGCTCCTCTTCATGACCGTCTTGCTGGAGACGTTCTAGATACTGTTTTGAGAAACGTATCTCTGTTTTTGTCGATCAATTTGTTAGGGATTCGCTACCTCCCGGATTTTCGCCATGCTTTCTGGAGTTTCTCCCGTCTCCACGCTCAGCTGTCTTTCATTGAAGATCTGCTAACCACACACAGCTCGATATTAGAACCAATGTTCTAACAGAATGCAGATAATATGAACACTACCACTTGGTTTCGTCACACCGCCAATGCTTCTTGCTGTAAAATGACTTTACTCCATATCGCCTTGTGGGGTCCTCAACCGGAATCCCGAAAACTACAGTAGAACCCCGTCATAACAAATTAGTATTGGTGCTTTAAATTATCTTCTTATATCTGATATTCGTTGTAACCACAGAGGTGAAAATCGGCAATCTGACCCGCGAAATATTCATAGAGAAGAAACGCATTGTTCTGGGCTTTGGACCAGCTATATACAAGGTAATCCTTATCTGCATCATTGTGGAATTTTAAAATAGACAGACTAGAACGTGGGATCATGAAATCAGAATAGAACAAAGTTCGTGTTACAAAACTGGACCATGTTGTTATTTACTTGAAGGAGGATGTAGTTTTCGGGTGCAAGGTGGCGTTTTACAGTCTGAGCGAAATGAAGTTTTTCACAGTGTTCACGCAACAAAGGCCCTTTTCTACTTGTGCAGTTTTTCGAGCTGCTATTTTTTTGTTTTGTACCACTTTTTTAAAGTTGTGCTTTTAATGAGCTAGCTCTCGAGTTTTGAGCTTCGCGGACACAAAATATTTTTATAGCCCATATGAAACTGATCTCGAGGATTCGGTTTCCTTATAAACAGAATATGTGTCATTGAAATGAAGATCGACGAAACAAACTTCGTATTCAGTTCGCTATATCTGATATTTTGATATATCAGTGTTCGCTATAATGAGGTTCGACTGTATTCTGATATTATGTACTAGCAAGACTAAAGGTCTATAACCCAAGTACTCTCTCCTCCCTCGACACGCACCGAAGTGCGTGATAAGGCATATTGCTTAATGAAAACCTGCTTATCAACTCGTATATGAACTGCCTGAGAAGCTTATTTTCTTATACTCACAATGATCACAAGGCCGACCAGCGAATATACTGAACTATTGAGCTTTGTTACAATCCGTCAGATCCGAAGTGTTCCTAAGCTTGATGTTACCTTGAAAATTTGAGGTTATTTATCCCTTCATCATTCCATCCACTGACAAATATTTAAAAAGCACTTCACTGGAATCGCATGTCGAAGTTACAATCTCTGGGCCAGTGCAACCAAGGCAAGTTTCTCAACCAGCTAACCCGGAAGAGCCATCTTCTAGGCTCCTTAGACATTACTACATTTCAATTTCAGCTTCTATTCCAAATCAAACTGTTGTTTTTATGTTAGCTTAATTTGTTGGCGCGTGCCACACCGACAACCGCGTAAGCCTGTCAGGTTTCACGTGGGCACAACCCCAAACCGTATCTAGCTGGGGGCTACCTACATCCAATGGACAGCCCATTCTTTACTTAAATCGACATTTTCTGCAATATATCGGCTTCATATAGGAACTCTTGCAAAAATCAAATGATTTGAGTGCCGCCGATGAGGCTGACTGCTGTGATGTTGCGCACTGGAAAGAAAAATTCCCATTTCTAGGTTAAGAAATTCCCTATTTTTTAGCATTCCCCCCCCCCCCCCAAGTTTCTCATGAATGCGCTGCAAAGTTCCCTGCATCCTTGTTTTGTAAGTGACATCTTTACGGGGATTCCTGTTCGGTAAAACGTTGCTGTTGAGCGAGTCGGTGCATTGTACCTTACAAAAATATTGCGATAACTGGGCAGGCAGAGTAACAAAGACAAACACGAGTTGCGAGTTTCGCAATGTTTGCCTTTATTACTCGGAATATCTAGTTAGCGTAATATTTTTGGTAAGGCCTTCCTTTTGGGTTTTGAGCATCAGCGAGAGCCACCTATGCCTTCTTTACGTAGTCTTCCCGACGCAGAGGCCGTTTGGCGAATCAGAGTTTGAGCGTGAAATAAATCCACTACATCTGCCGCTTTGCGGCATTCGATTATGTGTTTCACGTTTTGTACCAAACAGCAAGCTTCTTTTGCATGCTAAAGCTGTAAAAGTGAAATGTACTGAAAATAACGAAAACTTGTGTAGTTTTAGCTCGGTGCCCGGACTGCGGGCACCAGCTTTTGCTGAAGAACGCGGAAGATGATTGTAATGATTGCTGCTGGTTTCCCCTTTGAAGCGGAGTGATAACATGTCATCTTACCAAAAGAACCTATATAACCATGTTTTACACAATTGGTTTAATACTATCGCTGCTTAGGGCAGGCACTAAAGCTTAGTAGGCACGAAATACTCTTTTCCGTGGTGCAGGTGGTAACTGTGCTAGGCAATATTCCCCTCTCTGCTTTTCGTCCACCAGCATTATAATCTTCTTTTCGTCCCCTCGACAGCCTTGAAGTTACCTTCCTCTGTGATACCCTTATATCCTAGGCCTTCTGGAAGCCCAATACTCCCTTCATGTAGATTTGGATGGATACCCTCACATTCAAACACTATTAGCCACATAGTTTCTGTTTCTTTTCTGAAGACCACGCATACCCCATCATTTTGTGAATACCTTCCGACAAAACACTTAGTTCGCAGGCAACCTGCTCTAGCCTCAAAAAAACAAAGTACTGCCCTGAGAATTATCGCAGAAATTTTCCTTTCTTATGTTCAATATCTCAGCCCTGCACAATTCTAACGACGTTTTAGCTTCCATTTTTTCCGTCCATTTATTCGTTTCAATCTGCCTTGCCTCTTTTTAGTTACCTTGGCTGGTTTGGATGCTCCACTGTTCTTTCCGTATTTCATCCTTAGCCTTCTAGTCTTTCGTAACCACTGCGTGTCCACGCTTTTTAAGTATAGGTGCCTGAAAACCTTAGCTGCCCACCTTCGTTGATCCATTGCCCTCAACCTCATCCCAAAGCATATTTTACTCTGAGCTTCTCTAACTTCAAACGACGCCCAGCCCATATCAACCTGAACTGCTTCGTTAGTTGTTTTTCCATGCGCGCCTAAGGCTAGACGTCCTACTGTTCTTTGGTTTACTTCATGGCCCTATAGAACGTCTGATTTTAAGCAGATTACAGCATTCGCAAACGTGAGACCCGGAACCATTACTACTTTTCACATTCCTCTTACTACTTCATATTTATTTTACCCTTACAGAGCTCTATGCTTCATTATAGCTGCGTTTCGCTTCCCCTTAACCCTAACTTGCTCCTCGTGAGTTCTTAAGTAGTTATGCCCTTCATTTATCCACACTCCCAAATATTTATATTTCTTCATTCTAGGTAATTCGCCTTGCTGGATAGACACTACGTCAGTGGTAGCGTCATAGAAAACCATTATTCCTCGTTTTTGGCACCGAAATTTAACCCGAGGTCGGTGGCTTCTTGGCCGCAAATATTTATTAGCCGCTGCATATCTGTTTGGTTATCAGCTAAAAGAACACTGTCGTCTGCGTATAACATTCTCGGAATATGCTGTTGTACCACTTCGCCTTGCAGCATATGGGTTAGGCTAAACCCTACTTGACTTTCTTCCAGTTTATTTTCTAAATCTGCCATGTAAAGCATGAATAGTATTGGGCTCAAAGGGCATCCCTGTTTCAGTCCCCAATGAATGTTGACCTGCTGGGCGCATTTCTGTCCTTCCCAACTAAGGTGCACTCTATTGTCATTATAGTTTGCTATAAGGAATTCTACTAACTCGTCATCTAATCCCTGGAGTTTCAGCATTATCCACAGCTGTTCTTTGTTTACGTTACCATATGCCCCTTTAATGGCCAAGAACGTAATCCATAGTGGTCTATTCTGTGCTTTCGCAGTTTTACTGCTTTGCGTTATCACGAACAAATTGTCATCCAGTCTCCTGTCTTGTCTAAATCCGTTCCGCAGTTCCCCAAGTATTTCATTTTCTTCCATCCATGCTTGAATTTCTGATTTTATCGCCTGCATTACGAATCTATACACCACTGACGTTACTGTGAGTGGTCTGTTTGAATCAATACTGGCTTTTCCTCCTGTGCCTTATTATATTAAATTCATCCTACTTTCTAACCAGTCCTCTGGTATTTGTTTGGTTTCTATCACCGTATCTATTGCCCTGATAAACGATTCCTTACTTTTAGGTCAAAGCAGGTGTATCAGTTGCATTTGTATTCCGTCCGGGCCCACTGCTGTTTTGGGGAAAACCTTTTGTTCTGCTTTTTTCCAATCAAGGTTGCTCTAACTTATTTCCCTTTCCAAGGTCTTCTGTGGCGCTGATGTTATCGGTGCAGGTTTCTCTACCACTATTGTCCTAAACTTCTCACTAATCACTCGATGAATATACGCCAACGCGTGCTCTCCTTCTAAATGTTCCCCCTCCTCATCAAATAGAAATTTTTGATGGTTATCGTTTTTTGGGAATAGTGATTTTGCATGGTTCCAAAACTTCTTGGATGCGCTTTTGGCCTTCTTCCGTATTTCTGCCATCCATTGTTCGCTTTTCTGCTTGATCTTTGCTTGCATCATTTTCTGCACTTCTATTTTTTTTCTCCCGGTAGATATCCCATTTCTCCCTTACTACTTCCGGTTTCATACGAGCTCTTTTTGCTTCTCTATGTTATCTCGACGCCTTTCTTCGCTGTTCAATAGCCTTTTTTATTTCCTTATTCCACCAGCTCCTCGGCTTTCTCTTCCCTTTCCATCGGTTTCGTGGCTTTGCTTCATTCATCTTACCCTTTATGAACGCAATCATTTCGTCATAATAACAATTTTTGCCTGGGTATTTTTTGATTTCATCTTCCAATCTATCAGCGATTATCTTTGACTGCTCATTATTCGAATTAGTTCCTCCTATTGTACCTTTTTCTACTTTTTTCCGGGATGCACCTCCAAAGAGCAAGCTAAACTGCTTGTGGTCGCTTTCTAATCTGTCTGTTCCATTTTCATCTATCCTCATTTCCCGCAGCCTTCAGTACACTGTCTCGGATACTAAACTGTAGACACTGGGGTAATTGACATACTTTCTTTGTATATTTCGCAGGGATGCATGCGAACAGGATTCTGCCATACAGCCGCCACCGCTTCACGCTTTATCAGATCTTTCTCATGGAGTATTATTTCCTCTATGCTCCCTCCGGTTTTATGAACTGGATTGAAAGCAGTATGGGATGCTTGTCACTTGTGCGAGCATGACTGCGTATATTTGAACATAGATCCTACGAAGTGTTAACCGGACTTTTTAAAAGAAAATGAAGTAATTATTCGCGCCAGGTCTGGTTCATTGACACTGTTTTGAATTCTTACTCCGACCCTCCTAAAATTCTCTGTACCTGTTAAAGGTTCTTTTTCCCTTTTGGCCAAAAACAGCTGAACACTCCCCAAAAATAGGAACATTCGTCGCACGGAACATCACCGCGTGACTGCACCTACAAAATTGATCTGTTATTGTGATTTTCAATCAAAAGGACCACGGGGTAAGCGTTTTTTTAGGCAAGACCGTACTCTGCATTTTACGTATAGGCCAAGTCGTCGCGTTGAGGTTGTTGTTTTTTACTGTGTTTGTTCCCATCCAACTATAAATACTGCTAACTATTATTACTAGATGTGGTTAGGTTGTTGGCGAACAGGACACATGATATAGTTGGGCAATCTACGCGACTCACTGCGATCATCATCATTTGACCCGGTCATTATCATCACGGCTCCCTGTGGCACTCAGCCTTGTTCGTCTTGCCGCGTGCCTCTACTTCGCTCTACAAATCCTCCAAATATAGTCTCTTCCCCGTAAGGTTTTGGTGGGAAGTGCGGGGTAACGCTTTGCAGCCCAACTAAGCTTTGCAGAGGACGTCACCACGCTCAACCACCAACGATCATGCCCAACAATGGGGCCCCCGTCTCAACCCCCCTATCATGGTCTCTCAACAACCCCATGAACCTGGTGCGTTTACCGGCGCTGACGAATTGGACGGTGATGACTGTACCGACTCATTCGAGCTGTTCAGCGCCTACAATCGGCGGCACCCAACCATCATGCTGGCCAACGTTGATTGCAGTCTGGACAGACCGGCCAGTGCCTGGTTCCAAACCTATGAGGCGGAGATAACAGCTGAGACATCTGCAAGGAAATGCTGCGCAAATTGTCCGGCAATCCACGTGGTCACCAACTTGCTGCCAAGAACGCGCTAGTCACAAACGCACAGACCTCCACCGAATAATATGTGGCCTACATTCGGGAAGTCGTTTCCTTTTACAAAAAAGCTGACGCCAGATGGCTGAGTCTGTAGCGCCACCATCATCATCTTCTTAGGCGCCACCATCATCATCAAAGATTGGCCAGCTGGCAAGGAACACACTCGGCACCCGGCACACCTCGGGAACGGCACCCTCGTTCTACGCGCCTCGTCATGTCTATGGCGCAGCCAACGCAACCACAATAAACGTGGGCTCGGCCACACCGCCTCATCGGCCGCCTACAATTTGGTGACGGCAAGCGGCTTCGCCATGGCTTCTCAGCGCTGCTTCCCCAGCCACAACGCGGATAACGGCACGCGAAGAACGTTCCCCGCCCTCCCAGATCTTACCTTGCTGATCCCGTTTGATGCCATCTCCAACCACGCTGCATGTTTCGTCATCTTGGAGAGCCATTTTTATGTAAATGACATCTGCTCCCCGGAAATCAGGTACCTCGTGACACCACAGAAGCTACCTGCTGACCTCATTGAGCAGATCCAGCTGCCGACCCCAGTGCCCGGTGCCTATGACGACTTGAAGGCCGCTGTCCTAAACCACCACGGTATAGGAACGCCTTTGTCCACACCACCACGCCTTCCAACGGCATCCGTGGATTACACGTCGCCGGCAGCTCCACCCTCGCCTGACCAACAAGCGCGAACCCCGACTACGACTTGCGGCACTTCCGAGTTGGCCTTTCACTTAGCCAACTCTACGCCACACCATAGCGCAGTCCCACACGTTGTGGCGTCTGCTGCAGAAACCCACCCAGGTGTCGACTGTTTTGCCGCTAACAATGGGACACTTCACCGCCGTCGCCGCACGGCACGGCTGAGAAGGATCTTTCAGACCCTTTTCCTCCCCTCAAACGTGAGACCTCTTCCATGTCACCGGTGGAACAACTTCCAGCAGTAAACAGCTCTACATCCTCGGATGTGCAACTGACACTTGAAGCTGATCAGACTGCCCCCGACTGTCCTGACACCCTGGCTATGATGAAGACACCGGAGAAACAATTACGGGACAAACGTGCCAACAAACGCCCCCGAAAGAATTTCTTGTTCCTATGCAGTCAGACGCGCCACGAAATGGTCACCCCACCTCGACCGATTTCCTGCTACAGGAGCGTATTCGGTTTACTGTGTCACATGCGCTCTGCTCTCCGACCCGGGATGTAACCAACGCGAGTGCACTGAACGTCCGGAATCCGACACACCGGTGGTTCGAGAGAGGTTTGTCGTTGGCGCCCTCCGCTGCTCCGTCTCTCACGGCTCGTGCGAAAGTTGCCCAGACAGCGACATATCCCCAGAGCTTACACCAGAGCACAGTCAAGCCACTCCGGTCGTCATTCTGCGACACCAAGCTTCATGTTGAAGCTGTCCTTGCAGTTACGCCTGCCGTTCGCGCCACCATCAGTTGCAGCAGCCGTTTCGCACCTCGCCATGCGTCCGAGGCCGCACTCCCAGCTCGCCCACGAGAGGCTTCCCCACATCCCGGACGCTACCTCACCGACGACCAGGACCGTGCCGTTAGTCAACCTACTGCCACTTGACCACTGACTGCCCAAGGACTCTTCCTGACTACGGACAAATTGTACATACCTGTACATAGTGCATAGTGTATTTTCCTGCATTGTTATTTACATTTCTCACTTTACCGCGCTTCACGCTAGGGGGGGAGTCCTGTAGCGCCACCATCATCATCTTCTTAGGCGCCACCATCATCATCAAAGATTGGCCAGCTGCAAGGAACACACTCGGCACCCGGCACACCTCGGGAATGGCACCCTCGTTCTACGCGCCTCGTCATGTCCATCGCGCAGCCAACGCAACCACAATAAACGTGGGCTCGGCCGCACCGCCTCATCGGCCGCCTACAAGTCTGTCAAGGTGGAACATGTACTCAAAGGGATAACCGATGACACTTCCACCTGTTCATCTGCAAAGACTATGCCGCCGTGGAGGCTATCATCACCGAGTTCCACCGGTTAGAGCATTCGAAGAGCCGCGGAATTACGTGGCAGTTCACCTGGCTCCCAAACACTGACGTCACATCATCTTGCGAACACATTCCGCCACAGGCCGTTCAACAACAATCTCATCTGGCGTGACCACGGCTTCACCTGAATGGTTGACGAGGCTAATACGTAGAGAGCTCGGGGCCATGGACCCAGCCGTTTTTTTACAATAAGTTACCGAAGACAGCAGGCCTCCCGTACCAATAATTGAAGCTGTCTTGCTCGAAGAACATGCCAAGCTGGGCGTTCAACCCGTCTGTGCCGTTAGCCGCCCGAACTTCCTATCTAGCCCCTTTCCGCCTAATAGCAATGGGCGAGCCCCCTGTACTCGTACGTTCAACTACCCGATCAGAAACCCTGCCTATTGTCATGTTGGCTATGTGGAGCGATACGGCCGGAGTCGTCGAGTTTTACCTCCCCGTCCCCGATTTTCGGCCCATGAAAACCAGGAGGAAGGCCCTGGTCGCTTCTCTGCCAGTCTTCAGCCACCCTCCAGAGACGACGATGCCCTACCACACCAAAGAAATCGCTCGCAGTCAGCACACCACCGCGAGTCCCGTTCGCCGCAGCCCCGCCGCTTCCTTTCGCCGACCAGGCATGACAGCCCGTTTCCGGAAAACTAAGTGAAGCTCCCGGAGGCGACGCTGCATCTATGACTTTCCCACCAGACGAAATCTACTAGACGTTCATGTTAATGGTGTTCCAGTAAGTGCTCTCATTGACACCGGCGCCCATATTTCAGTTATGAGCTCGGACCTCCGCCGCCACCTGCACAAAGAATTCACTCCGGCGGTGCCCAGTGTCGGAGTATTCGGCTCTTATCGATTGCTCCACGGGTGTCCCCCGCCTTCACTTGCCTTCTCCCAATTAGACCCCTGAAGAACCCATCCAGATGCCTTGAGATCTCCTCAACGCCGAAGAACCTTTATGCCGTATTGTCTCCACGCATGATGTTCGCTTACGGCCGCAAGCAGCAACCTCCATTCACTTGAAGTCGAGCACTCCGGTTTCTGACAGCGTCTACGTGTTTTCGCCTATTCTGGAAGTATAACTGACGCGTGAAGTGGCCCTACCACATACGGTTGTTACAGTTGTGGACAGCAACACTCACCTAGCGATCTTCAACTGTAGAACTTCCCCTCAAATTCCACCGAAGGGTATATCTCTGGGTACACTGTGGCCGATAGGTGACCATGAAGTTCTAGCTTTGTGCGTGGACTCACCCCAAATTTCTGATACCCAAACCAATTCAATTCGTTATTTCGAGGATTACGCCAACATTATCGCCTCCGATATCCCCGCAGACCAAGCTTCCGCTCTACGTCATCTTTTGAACACCTACGAAAGCATTTTCGGCTTTGACAATCGTCCTTTGGGTCAGACTCCTGCTGCTCAGCATCGTATCTACGCCGGTGATGCCAGAATTTTTCACAGCCGCCCATACCGTGTGTCCCACGCTGAACGACTGGTCATTCAGCAGGAAGTCGAAAGCATGCTCCGCAAGGACATAATCCATCCTTCGTCGAGTCCCTGGGCTTCGCCTTTCGTTTTAATTAAAAAAAGCTGGCAGCAGGTGGTTCTGCGTAGATTACCGACGCCTCTACCAGATCACCAAAAAGGACGTTTTTTCATTGCCGCACATTGATGGAGCACTGGACTGCCTGGAAGGCGCCAAATGTTTTTCATCTATTGGCATTTTCATCTATTGAAACATGGCAAATTTCCTTTCACGAATCCGACCACAAAAAACGGCGTTTCCTACACCCGACGGCATCTTCCAATGTGAGCTAATACCGTTACGCCTATGTAACGCCCCTGCTACCTTTGAAAAGATGATGGACTTGCTACTCAATGGGTTCAAGTGGTAGACGTGCCTATGCTAACTCGATGATGTAATTGTTTTCCCGTGCATTCGACACTCACCATAAGAGGCTTTGGCAGTCTTGGAAGTGTTTCGACGTGCAGGCCTTCAGTAAACTAAAAAAAATCCACTTTGATCGGCGCGAAATTAAGCTTCGTGGACACCTTTTCGACGCCAAAGGTGTACAACCCGACCCCGATAAAGTTCGCGGTGTACAAAAATTCCCGAATACTACAGTGGTCAGAAGATGTGCGGAGCTTCGCAGGTCCTTTGTGCCTAGTTTTGTCGCTTCATTGCGAATTTCGCCGGCATTGCCCGTCCCCTGACAGACCTTCTTAAAAAGAATGTCCCCTACGCATGGGGCCCTAAACGAGAGGAACCCTTCTCTACGCTTATCGCTTTGCTTACGCCACCACCCGTTTTAGTCCACTTTGATCCATCGGCACCAACGCAAGCCAGCACCAACGCAAGCGGCCATTGTATAGGGGCGGTTTTGGCACAACAACAGGGCTGCCATGACTGCTTCATCACCATTTCCAGCCGTTTCCTGTCTCTAGCCGAACGCCATTACACCATCACGAAACGAGAGTGTCTTGCGCTTGACTGGGCAGCCGCCAAATTCCGCCCGTACTTTCACGGTAGGCACATTAGTTAGTGTTATTACAGGCCACTGCGCTCTGTGGTGGCTTTTGTCTATAAAATATCCCACGGGAACGCTTGGTCGATGGGCTCTCCGCCTTCAAGAGTACAATTTCTATGTGGTCTACAAATCTGGCCGCCTACACCATGACGCCGACAGCCTGTCACGGAATCCTGTGGACCATCCAGACATGAACTTTGCTAGTTCTGATGTCTCCCGTTTTTGCCATCTCCGACCTTCTGAACATTGATGAAGAACAGCGCCGTGACGCATCATTACGCGTAATCTTCGACGGTCTCGAATGCGCAACACCTGACCCTTCTCTGACATGACCCTTGAGCCATCCCTTTCAATAAATGTTCGTTTGTTTTGTTTCCTGACCCTTCTCCACATGCCTATGCAATTTGTGATGCCAACCTCTATCGTCCAATCTTCCGCGCCGATGGTCCCGAAGTGCTCGTTGTTATAGCTGAACACTCCCGTACGGCCATCTTGCACAAGCTTGATGATGTTCACACGGCTGGCAATGTCGGCATAACTCGTACGTGCGACCATGTGCGGCGCACTTCTTTTGACCCGGCCTATAGAAATCTTTGCGACGATACGTGACCGCCTGCGACCTCTGTCAACGGCGGAAAACACCGACGACGCTTTCCCCGGTCAGCTTCAACCTAACGAAATTCCCCTTGAGCCATTTATACTTGTAGGTTTGGACTTGCTGGGCCCTTTGTCTCTAAGTGCGGAAATAAGTCGGTGGCCGTCACCACGGACTATACAACACGTTTTGCAATCACCCGTGCCCTGCCAAAGTGTTGCGCGACCGATGTTGCCAAGTTTCTAGTGGCCAACGTCACTCTGCACCCCAGAGCTCCCCGTCAATTGCTCAGCGATTGTGGCCGATACTTCTTGTCTAATGTGGTTGAAGACCTTCTGCGGTCCTGCTCTATTGAGCACAAATTTGCAACAGCATATCAGCCGCAAAAAAACGGACTCACCGAACGACTGAACCGGACTATTACGGACATGCTGTCTGCTACGTCTCAGCGGACCATCGTGATTGGGACATCGCCCTTCCCTGCATTACGTTCACCTACAATTGTTCGCGTCACGACACCATGGTAGTTTTTCCTTTCCGCCTTCTTTAGGGCCGTGATCCTGCTTTGCCACTGGACACCTTACCGCCCCCTCCTGCCCCCTTGTCCACCGAATACGCTCACGATGCGATCACCTGAGCTACGTTTGCCTGGCGGATTGCCGGCGACCACAGTCACAAGCCTCTCAGAAGCATCAATACGACCAGCGCCGCCGGCCAGTACACTTCCCTCCGGGATCATTATTTCTCTTCTGGGCACCGTCCGATCACGTGGGTCTCTCCTAAAAATTACTTTCGCCCTATACCGGTCCTTCCCGTGTTCTCCGCCCGGTCACGGACGTTAAATATCAGATCACTCCCGTCATCCCTTCACCTTCGGGGAGAACCCCGCCTATTAACATTGTGCATGTGTCTCACCTCAAGCCATACATTGCACCTTCGTGGACTGCAATTTAGTGCCGGGACGACGCTTTTCAAGTGGGGAGTCGTGTTACTAGGCGTACTAGGCGTGGTTATGTTGTTGGCGAACAGGACACATGATATAAGGTGGACAATCTACCTGACTCACTGCGATCATCATCATTTGACCCGCTCATTATCATCACGGCTCTCTGTCTCAAACGCAGTATTGTTTTTCTTGCCTGTGCCGTGCCAGTGCCTGTAGCTCACTGTACGTATCCTCGAAATATAGTCTCTTCCTGTAACAATATTTTTACCCAAGTTGTATGAACTAGCTTTACGTGTACGCTGTTTGCACGCTCGAACATCATCAGGTACCCAGTGACCCAACCACCACCAATGCGCAGGCTTATTGGTTATATACTTCCTTTATTTTCCATCAAGAAGATGAAGGAGGCAGGAAGAAGAAGCTGATAAGCACAGGAAAACCTACAAATGCATTGACACTGATAAGCAGCTGGACCAGCTCCGCCGCCACCACCCCCCAAAAGTACATTTTGGCGACAAAAATCTTTTGTGCATCGATAAAACGAAACAGCCTTGTCACGGAAAAGAGCGAGCCGGGACACGAACGGTAGCCGCCGCTTTAATGGGAGTGGATGGAACACTATGTGCAATGGTGATGGTTCGAGAGGTATGTTGAAGGGACCGCTTCCTCCTCCTTGCTGTAATTTCCAACATCTTCCTGACCACGAAAAGAAGAAGGTACTAAACGACTAAGTCAAATACAGCCTTATTGTTCCAAAGTACATGGGTAATTCAAAAACGGGCCGGTGTAGTTCTTAAAGCAGTCCGGTGCAGTCCCAATCACAATCTGAACTTGTACCGTCTGCCCAAACGTCGGAGTGTGGAGCTACACCACGTGAAATGGGGCACATAGGTCACTGTGTCAGCTCCACAGGAAACAGCGGTATCCCCCCAGAAGGATTCTCCTGACAGCGTTGAGACATCCTCAGGCGGCATAGAATCCTGCCTGTAGAGCGTTGCTTGCGAGGTTTCCTCGTTGTATGTCTATGCATCTTATTTACTGCCATTTGAAGAGCGTTTCCTCTTTTCTTACATGAAATTATGAAGACACTTCTTTTCAGGCTTTTTTTCATGAAGTTAGTATCTCTGTGTTTCTGTCTTCTTTGGGCGTTCGATGCGTTCTGCATTTATTTTGGTGCGTTATCTTCGCACACAGCGTGCGCTCTTCTACGTTGTTACTCGTTCAGGCCTCTTCGTTCACGTTCACTGGAGAGACCGTGCGTATTAGCCTTTTTTGGGTATCACCGTTGTTTTCTTCGAGAGGGGGGCAGCCGGAGCATCTGCAGGCCTGACTCGGAACAGCTTGCACAGATGGCAGCCATTGACCATTCGCTTGACCAAGGATCTTGCTCGGGAAATCCAGTATTTCTCTCGTAGTTGTGTCACCGTGTCTCTCACGCCGCCGTGTAGAACTTGGGTGTGAGCTCTAGCGGCCAGGAGAAACGAAAATGGGTGATTTGCAGGCAATATGATTAGGTGTTTCTGCATGTCCGCAGCTTTCAAATGTGCTAAGCACCCACCAACCCGAGCAATACCGTACGCATGCAAGAAGGGGTTGAGCCCGGTAAGACGTAAAGCATCAAGAGCCCTGGCACCCATCACATAGTTCATTTCTGTCGCGAAACTTTGGAATTGTAGGTGCTTGATCCCGTTCTTCTCAGCAATCCGGAGTACTTTTGCCGTTAAAGAACCAGTGCGACTTCCAGCACATTGGCAGGTGTTGATGAACGTTATCACCCATGTCGTCACTCTGAGGAGCTTCTGCAGATTACTGTAGCGCTTTACACTCATTACCGGACTCGTGCTTTCTGCTGTGGCCGTGAAATGTACTGCGATTATTTCGGTCTTCAGGTCTTCCTGAGCTTCTGATAAGTCCTGACTTGTTGGCCACAATTCCATCCGCTGACTAATCCGGTCAGGTCCATTCCACCATACGTGATTTGCAGGAATCAGCTCAATGGATGCGCCTCGAGTTAGAAGACCTGCTGTATAATCCGAGCCTTAGCAGTACCGCCAGCGTGACGGCTCTGTCCTTTCTGTAATTTCGATGACTCAGTTTGATACAAATTGTTTCCAATTCGTCATATTACCTTGTATTCCTGACAAAGTTTCACTCGAGTCTTTCTACATCGTGTACTCTACTTGCACATTCGTGAAACTGGTAGTCTCATAGCTTAGAAGTCTTGCGCCAATTAAAGCTCCTAAAAATTCCAATCGCGGTAAGGTGATTGTCATGATTGGGGCGACCCGAGACTTAAAGATCAGCGGGTGACACTTCCTGTTATTCTCCGTAAAGGCGTACACCGCTGCTCCATACGCTTGCGGGCTTGCATCGCAAAAGACGTGCACTTCCAGTATGTTCGGAAATTTTTCTTCTCCGGTTATCCATCGGGGAACCGCGATTTAATGCAGATTGGGCAGCTGGAGTACCCACTGGTCCCATTGTTTCTGCAGATCTTGAGGCTGCTGCTCGTCCCAGCCTATTCCTCGCGACCAAAGCTTTTGGAACAGCAGCCTTGCTGACATGGTGTACGGTCGAATAAAAGCTAGTGGATCAAATATTCCTGAGGTCGCTCGGAGAACGAATATCTTTTTGTCAATTTTTGTTTTTAGGAAGGCTAGAAGATTCGACATCTTGAACCGAAACATATACCATCAGGGTCCCAAGGAATGCCTACCACTTTCACCGTGGATACGTAAAGTACAATTATTTCTTTACAGACTCCATGATCTTCATGTTCCAGATGACGTCTTAATTCGTCTGAGTCTGGTCCATTTTCTGAGGGTCATGCCGGCGGCCTTCATGATTCCGCGTGCTTCAGAGCACAACCTTGTCGCTTCTTCTACGGAGTCAGCACCCGTGACAAGGTCGTCGTTATTCGCCTTGAGCCTCTCGAAAAGCGACGCTAGCTGGTCGGCCGTTGCCCAAAGATCGGTTGGCGGCACTTGCCTCGTTGATGATCCTTGTGTTCTTCGCCCGCCTCGATGTCCTTTCGAACTTGAGCTTCTCCATGGTGGCTCGGCAGGTCCCAGCTGTGGGTACCGGGTTTCGGTACCATGTCGAGGAAAGAACCGGGCCGGGACCCGAACTTGAGCCGCCGCTTTAATTGGACAGGATGGAACCCTATATACAATAATGATGATTCGAGAGTTATGTTGCTAGGGCCTTTTCTGCCTCCTCGCTACTCTTTCCAACCTCCTTATCAACAGGGTATTATCAGCAGAAATCTGACGCATTTTCGTTGGAAATAAGAACACATTGCAGCAAATCAGATTACTAAACACTGAACACTCGTAACAACGAAATAAAGTGTTGAACTTCCACATGTAAAACATAGTAACAAGCATTTGGTTCTGAATTGAAAAACTAATTATGTTTCAAGGGCAACGCACTTGGTATAACAACGTATCAGAAAATAATTGAACGGTAATCTTTGAAGGCTAATAAACAAGAATAACTTCCAGAACTTTGAGAAAAAGGTACGCAGTTCTATTGTGGAGGATGTTTCCTGTGGTACGTTTTCGCTGGGGCGCATGTTTAATAACTATGGAAGTTTGTGTCTTATCATTTGTGTCCCGTAATTGGTTCGGCATATTGTTACTTTCCAAGCCTCTGGCTGACAAACACATTATTTGTGAATCCGCCTTACTAAGGAGGCTAGATGAACGAGGAAGTGGCCGCTATTATTTATTTCTAGTTTGTATGCTATGGAGAGGCGATAAGAATGCAGACAGAGTATTTTTAAAATATGATGCTTACAAATTATGGCGCTGTGGGACGATGAAATGTCACGTTATATATTTATCTCAACATTTTTTTCTGATGGGAATGTAGTGTTCGTAGTTTCGTAGGAGTAGTAGATCCCCATACTAGGTGACAGTAGGTTACATGGGAATAAATAGCGATAAGTGAGGAGGGTTCGTCGTTAAATATAAGTGATCCCGGCGATGCTAGATAACTTTACTGCGATGGAAGTAACTGGGTCGTTCCGACACATTGTTTTCATTTTAAATGGGTTATTGTTCAAAAATAAATAAAGAAAAAAAAATAGAATAAAAAAAAATAGAATAAACAAATACATAAATAAATAAATAAACTAAAAAAATAAAATTCAATACAATAAATGCGTGGTCACGCGCATTCGTTTCCTGTTTCACTGACCACTATAAGACCTTGTTGACAGCCTAGCTTGCCAATCTTTAAATCACTCACCTACTGGTTCGAAAATTTACTACTTTAACAAAACGTTTCCGGAAAAGTATAAACTGGTTGTAAGGATATCTTGAAACAATACAATAAACAGAAAGCCAGAAGGGGTCACCAAGGCAAGACAGTTTAGAGCAGGCTCATGGCATAGTTTTTTGTCAAAACTTGACTCCAAAAAGGTAAATAGCATCCAATGAACTTATCGGTTGATTACCTCTTAACATATATGCCTGAGCTAGTGGGATCCAGCCGCGCGGGAGGTGTTAAAAACAGCACTTGAGGGCTTGCACATTCAATGCAATCGAATTAGCAATAGGCATCACCTGCCTTTTTCTATTATGCACGAAATCAGAAAAAATAAGTATTGTGAAACGTGCACAGCAAATTAATTATGACTAGAAATCTATAATGCGCATACAAACCGTCAACATGTTTCTGTGAAAAAGCATGTCCTTAATGACAAAGTAGCAGAGTTGGCCTTTCACGCGGACATATCTGGAGCGTAAACAGTATAGCAGAAAAGAAGCCAAAGATTCATAACTCGCCTTAGGATTGTATTCTCTAAATAAAGCCGGCAAAATCTTTAAACCACCTAAACTCTGATAAACTTTTATTTCATCTAAGTACGCATATGTGCTTTTAAGGCGGAAGCTCTGCTGTGCGTGATATTGACAAAACAATAGTTAGGGCAACATTGTGTGTTCTTGCCTTCCTTATCTTTTGTTGTTCTGTCGGGATTCTTAAGAAAACGCATGGTTTTGAGTACACTGCGATTAAAAGTGGGAACGTGTCCTTAGGTTACCGCTTACTAGAAGAGTATTTAAAGATGGTGCACAGAACGGGCTAGAAAATCTAATAAAATGATTTTATAAAACTGGCATAACGGGATTTTTACGTATTCGGGAAGCATTGCAAAGAGAATCCACGATCTTCTCGCATTTACCAAACTTGGGTATATTTAAATTTTGCGAGTTACATTAAAACCTGGTATCGTCGTTTCCTTGACCCATAGAGTTTGTTTCAGGTGCCTTCTTTTGAGTTGTTGCGCCGTAGTATATTTACGGGTAAATCAGTTTGCTATCCCAGCGCGTACTAGGATTCCATTCTGCCACTGCCTAGTCATATTCAAATGGATGCCGGAGCAAGTGCCTATCGTGCTATTGTCTGCTCACGTTCCCTTTTTTTTTGCCTTGCGGGTTTATACCGCTGTTTCTCAAAAATTAGGGTTACAAGTGTCACTTTTTCAACCTGAAATAAGCAGCCGCAGTGCCGTAAATCCTTATTCAAGCTAGAGAAACTGAAGTATAGAATCATCTCATAATTAGAACTATCTCCTTCTAACATCTACTGTATTTATTACATGACATGCAGCAAAACAATTGCTGCCAATTGTTTTTTACTGCTGCAACAAAAACACGCACCTTTCGAATTTTATGTATGCGATATAAGTAGTAATATCTCACTAGGCAACGGAGGGGCTTTGTTGTGAATTTCTCAAGTGCTTGAACAGAAAAAAAATCGCCGTTGTTGTATTCACTTCAATAAAATATCCGCTGCTGTAACCACATAATAAAAAGGCAATCTGGACCCGCGTCTGCCCAGATTCAGACCGATGCGCTGCCGTTGAGCTATTGCGTCATATTGTAGCGATCAACTCCGGTAAGGAGAGTAAAAGACGTTTTAAAAAGGGCGAACTTGTGCCGGCAAGCACTGGCGATGCCACAGCTAGAACAACCCAGCTCGGATCACTTCTTGCTCTCTGCGCACCATTGGGCGCAAACCCATAACAAGAAACAGCCCCTTTAGCCGGTCGAGGATTGCGCCCGGAATAACAAAGTTGCGGCATTGTTCCTCCTCCTAGCTGGCATTGGCCCGATACCACGGACGCAAAACGAAAAACAGGCACGTAGACGTTGTGTGATCGGCGAGTGTTATGGCACGTAACCGTAATCATCATGCTGCGTATTCGCAAGAGTGGTGTATTACGGCTTCATGCGTACCACGTGCACAACTTCTGGGTCCGGCCTCCGTTGTGAAGAACGTGCTGGTGTGCCCTCGGGTATGACCTTGCAGTTAACGTCTGACAGACGGCGGAGAACACGATAAGGCCCAAAGTATCGCCGAAGCAGCTTCTCTGAAAGTCCTCGGCGACGAATCGGCGTCCAAACACACACAAGGTCGCTTGGTCGATACTCGACGTTACAGCGCCCCTTGCTGTACTTCTTGGCGTCGAGTTCTTGTTGGTGTCCAATGCGGACGCGTGCGAGCTGGTGTGCTTCCTCGGCCCATTAGGTAAAATCCTCGGCATCGGTGGCGGTTACGTTGTTTTCATGAACAGGCAACATTGCATGTAAACTTGTAGTTACAGAGCACCCGTAAACAAGCTCAACTGGTGCGCATCGAGTTGTTTCTTGCATAGAAGTGTTGTAGGCAAACGTTGCGTAGCGAAGAATTTCGTTCCAGTTGCTGTGCTCCAGATCGGCGTACATGGATAGCATGCCCGTGAGGTTTCTTTTAAAGCGTTCGGTGAGGCCGCTGGATTGGGGGTGGTAGGCAGTGCATTTGCGGTGAGTGCTGTGAGGTAGTTTGAAGACGTCCTTTAGGAAGGTGGCAGTAAAATCGGCGCCCCTGTCGGTAATAATAATCGTCGGCGAGCAATGGCGTAGAACAATATTTTCCACGACGAATTTGGCGACTTCAGAAGCGGTGCTGTTGGGAAGGGCCTTGGTCTCGGCATTACGCGTCAAGTAATCAGTGGCTATAATGATCCAGTTGTTCCGAGGCGCCGATTTCGAAAAAGACCCAAGGAGATCCATCCCAACCTGCCGGAACGGCGCTTCTGGAGGATCCATTGGATGAAGGAATCCTGGTGGTCTGACGGGAGGCTTCTTGCAGCGTTGGCAATCCCTGCAAGTCCTCACGTAGTGTCGTACTGAGCGAAGAAGGTTGGGCCAGTAAAACCTTTCATGAATCCGAGCGAACGTGCGACTAACGCCTAGGTACCCGGCAGAAGGCTCGTCATGACACGCTCGTTACAATTCGCTTCTCAGAGCATAGGAAATGACCAGAAGAAATGTTTCTTTGCTGCCGTAGCAGCGTTTCTAGAGCATGTTGTTTCGCAGGGAATACGAAGGCAAAGCTCAATGAAAGAAGCGTGGTGGCGTAGTGTTTTCGCCGCGAAGGTGTTCGGTAAGTGGCCGTAGTTCCGCGTCCTGCTGCTGGTAAAGGGCCATGTCCGCAGTATCGATGACCCCGAGGAACAGAAAATCCTCTTCCGCTTTATGTGCATCATTCAGAATTTGCGCCCGCGACAAACAATTGGCATCACCATGCTTCTTTCCGGATTTATAAACAACCGTTACGTCGTGCTCCTGCAGCCGTAAGCACCACCGATAAGTCTACCAGAGGGGTTCTTGAGGTTGGCAAGCCAGCAGAAGGAATGGTGGTCGCTCACAGCTCTGAAGGGCCTTCCATACAAATATGGCCGAAATTTAGTTAAGCCCATATCACGGAAAGGCATTCTTTTTCTGCCGCCGAATAGTTGCGTTCAAGTTTAGATAGTGTGCGACTGGCATAGGCTACAACTTTCTCGGCACCCTGCTGCCACTGAACCAAGATAGCACCGATGCGCACGTTACTGGCGTCAGTTCTGATTTCAGTGTCAGTATCTTCATCGAAGTCTGCCAACATTGTGGCCGGTTGCAGGCGGCTACGCAGGTCATCAAATGCCACTTGCTGGTAATCTGTCCAAACGAAAGGTACGTCGTCTCTTGTAAGGCACGTGAGTGGCTCCGCAATTTCCGAGAACCCTTCGACAAAGCGTCTGTAATAGGCACAGAGACCTAGAAAGCGTCGGACAGATTATTTGTCGGTTGGTACTGGAGAAGATTGCACGGCCGCTGTTTTCTCCGGATCTGGGCGGACGCCTCCAGCCCTAACCATGTGACCAAGAAATTGTAGCTCCTGGAACCCAAGGTGGCATTTCTGAGGCTTAATAGTCAGGTCTGCAGAGCGGATCGCTTGCAGAACACTTCGCAGTCGTGTTTGGTGTTATTCGACAGAACTAGAAAATACAACTACATCGTCCAAGTAAACAAGGCAAGTCTGCCACTTCAGTCCAGCGAGTACGGTATCCATCATGCGCTGGAACGTTGCGAGGGCAGAACAGAGGCGAAATGGGAGGACTTAAATTCGTATAAGCCGTCGGGCCTTACGAATGCTGTTTTTACGGTCTCTTTCATAAACTTCGATTTGCAAATGACCAGATTTTAAGTCCAGCGATGAGAAGAATTTAGCGTTACGCAAACGGTCCAGCGTATCATCTATTCAGGGAAGTGGGTAAACGTCGCCTTTAGTGACACTGTTCAGTTTGCGATAGTCTACGCATGCTACAAAATGTGATCTGGAGGGTTAGAAGACGACGACACCGAAGCGAAGACGAGCAGCCACCGCATGAGCAGCCAGGCTCGAGACATCTTCATCAAGCGAATAACGCTAGCCGCTCGAACGTCGTCAATAAAGCGGCGTCATCTTACCCTCGCTTGCTTCCTGGTTTTCAACAATTTGGTGCCGTGACCAGGATGGAAGGATTACACCATTGAAGACCCCTACCGATGAAGCTGGCCCACTGAAGAGGACGCACTGGCCAAGAACGACGCATGCATCACCTCGCACCAGAACGGCATCTCTGCCTACCGAGCCCTATGATGGACCGTCCGAAAAGGAAACGCGGTGTGGTCCGCGCCTCGATTACAAAGATCATCAGCGCGATGAAGGCTATGATGGAGGTGACCCCACTACCGATCGGTGAGCTGGCGGAACAGCCTAATATGCTTAAGCGGAAGGATGCTGCCTTAACCGAAATAGACAAAGAGATAGAGCACCTCATCCCCGATGAAGAACTAGATGATGAACTGAGAGCTGTGGAAGATTACCGGGATTCCATCGCACGTATGACCTTCCGCGCTGAAAGACATCTTCCGGCCGCATGCACTTTAACGACTAGAGGTGTGGTACAGGCCGCAACGTCACCTCAAGAATGACTTCAAGTTAAAGTACCCAAACTTCAGATCCAATGTTTAGATGGAGAATTCATACGGTTGCTTGCATTTTGGGACCAATACGAGTCAACAATACATAGGAACCCGTGCCTAACAGACGTTGACACATTCAAGTAACTGCGCAGTTATCTGAAGGAGAAAGCACAGGGCGTAATCAGCGGATTACCTACAACTAACGACAGCTACTCCGCAGCCATCGAACTGCTGCAGCAACGTTTTGAGACAAAACCCTGATAATTAACGACCACATGAGCAAACTGCAAAACCTCCCGAAAGTGACATCCTGCGCAGACTTGAACGACCTTCAGACGCTCCATGAACGTGTACACACTCATATTAGATCACTTAAGAACCTCGGAGTACCCATTGCGTCGTACGGCATTATGTTGAAGACTGCGCTATTGCAGAAGTTGCCCTATGAGCTCGTGCTCAGGTTCAACCAGTTCACGTTAACAACGCCACAAGTACAGGGAAGAGAGCAGGCTGGTGAAGTATCGACGTTACTTGAACTTTTGAACCTGGAAGTGCGAAGTCGGGAGATCACTTCCGTAATTACTGCATCAGACATGCCTACAAGAACAAAGCCACACCGGAACCAAGTCAAGGAAAACATTCAAGGTTCTTCTTCCGAACTAATGGTAACGATATCCCGCCATGGATGTCTTCTCTGTGAATCGAACGACCACTTCACAGAGGACTGCCGCGCTCAAATCACATTAGACGAAAAGAAAGTGAAATTGCGAAAACAAGGTTGCGGCTTTCGCTGCGCCAGGCCCTTCCATCGTGCCAAGAATTGCAAGAAGGCAAGAAGACTTTCATGTCGGAATTGCAAAGGATTCCACATCACGTCCTTGTGCGATCCCAAATGATAAGGACCGACATTAGAAAAACTGCCGACTCTGTCCACATCGACGGCTATATCAGAGATGCCCCCGAAGAAGGTTTTTGGGTGGACAGTGCCTGGAGACGCGAAACTTACCTTACCAGTTAGAGGATCGGAAGCAGTGTCAAGCTCGTACGTATCAACTCAAGGACCAGTGTTTTATCAGGAAAAGGCCTCTTTGGAGGCGGACCAACCACAAGCTACAGACGAAGAATCTTCGGAAGAAAGTCCACTGGTCTTGAAAGTCCTCGCCGAAACTGAAGCGGAAGCCGACACGAGAGAAAGCGCCGAATATTTATTCTCGACTTCAGTGCCTGAAGCTTCATCAGCAGAGACACTTTGTGAACGTTCGAAGTAAGGACAGCACCTTCTGGAGAGGCCATGGAAATTAGGGCGGCATAACAGATACCTTCACGCCTTGCGCCCTGCGCACACGATACCGATGAAGTCTCAAGTTCTTCTCGATCTTGGGCACAACAATCAATCCCCAAGCCGTTCTCATGTTCACGATACTAGCCATCTGAAGCCAACCAGATCCGTTATATGGCACCGGCCCGGAGCCTGTTACAAAATGGGATCTGGTTGGTTAGAAGACGACGACACCGAAGCGAAGACGAGCAGCCACCGCACGAGCAGCCAGGCTCGAGACTTCTTCATCAAGCGAATAACGCTAGCCGCTAGAACGTCGTCAATAAAGCGGCGTCATCTTACCCTCGCTTGCTTCCTGGTTTTCAACAACGCAAAAGCCAAATGCATTGCCATTTTTATTTACCAGTACAACTGGTGAGGCCCACGGACATTTAGATTTTTGGATAACGTCCTAGGCGAGCATCTCTTTGACCCGTGTCTTGATGGCCTCCCTCTCTTTAGGTGACACGCGGTAGGGTTGTTGCCGCATAGGTCTGCTGGATTCATCAGTCACGATACGATGCTTCGCGATGGGAGTACGACGCACTTTGGAAGACGTGGCGAAACAGCCGGAAAAGTGAACTAGATGCTTTAAGGCTTCGATCTGAGTGGGCGGGAGGTCGTTATTTATTTCAACTGGTATGTCGGTGTCACCTTTCAGCGAATGAAGAGGTGCCGTCCTGATTGCGTCCACGTGCGTAACATCAGCGACTTCCTGAATGAATGCAACTGTAGTGCCTTTCGGAAAATGTCGACGTTCGTTGGAAAAATTGGTGACCAAAACTGAACTGCATCCGTTGCGCAAGCTGACAAATCCCCTAGCTATAGAAATACCTCTATCAAGTAATAACGGAATGTTGCCTTCAGCGATGCCTTCCAAGTCCACGAACGGCGAATGTGTCATTTTTGACCATTACGAAAAGGCTAGAACGGGCGGGCAGCGTGACGTCGTCGTCAACAATGCGTAGCGCTCCGTCGCGCTTGTCTTCGATGGTGTTTGCTATGGCTCCCTTTGTCGAAAAGCTGAATATCGATTTTTGCAGTTCGATGACTGCCCCGTTTGCCTGCAGAAAGTCCATGCCGAGAATTAGGTCACTTGAGCAATCAGCGAGCAGAATAAAGTTGTTGACGTAGTTGAAACCGTGAATTTTTATCCAAGCAGTACACCTACCCAATGGTGTAATCAGATTGTTTGCGGCAGTATGAATTTGCAGGCCAGTCTAGGGTGTGATCACTTTCTTTAGCGTAGAAGCCAGAGTTTCGCTGCTGACTGAACGATCAGCACTGGTATCGGCCAATGCAGTCGTCGTACAGCCGTCGATATCTACCAGCACTTCGCAGGCAATCCGTTGGGTTAAACAAGTTTCAGGTACTGGCTGCTCGTCGTCTCGTCGTAGCGGTCGTCGCAATGGAGGATCTTGGCAGATTGTGACATAGCTGCCTCACCTCCGGAAGTCGCTGTCCTCAGTTTTCCCGGTCTTCCGGGCTACCAGAGGAACGACTGGCAGGGTCTGAGGCGAACCGTGGGCTGGAAGACCTGCGTCGCATCGGGGACGGTGACATAGACTGCGGGCGTTGCGGCGAAAACCGTTACGGCGTCCGGCGATGTAGTCCGCGATCTCTGGGGGTCTCTGTCCACTTTTCGGCCGTGTTGCGTTCGGCGGGAATCCACGCAGACCAGCTCGGCGATAGGGGCAGGTCCGGTAGATATGCCCTGCTTCCCCGCCGTAGAAGCAGAGAGGTGTGCTGTCAGGGGTGCGCCACAGGTCGCTCTTCCGGCGTCCCGTTTCCCTCGTGTAGGGTGTACGTGGCATCAGCTCCAGGGTACGTTGTGGTGCGACCGAGGCAACAACAGGAGGAGCGCCATAGATGGGCTGGCGCAAGGCTACTGCATATGAGGAGCGGGGTTCATCCTGCCGGAACACGTCAACTGGTTCTGGTACGAGCACAGCCTGCCTCACCTCCTCCCTATCCCATCTGCTATGGACAGCACAGCTTGTGGCACCTGTCCCTGCGGCAGCCTTTGAAGCTCTTCCCGAACAATATGTGTCACGAGCTCCTGGAGACCGAGGCCACCCATCTTTGGATAAGTTCGACAGGACTGGTTCATTACGATAGCAGTGGCGAGCCCGTTGGTGAAGTGCCCTTTCAATTGTTGTAGCCTCGTGGACGAATTCGCCAACCGTCCTCGGGAAACTCCGCATTAGCCCGGCGAAGATGTGTTGCTTGACGCCGCGCATGAGATGTCGTACCTTCGTGTCGTCTGTCGTTGGGGGTCAGCGCGCCTAAAAAGACGACCTATGTGTTCGGCGTACATGGCGACGCTCTCGTTCGGGTGCTGGTTTTGGGATTGAAGGGCAGCCTCAGCCTTCTCCTTGCGATCACTCTTTGGGTAGGTCGCTAGAAACCGTTGGCAGAACTCCTCCCAAGACGACATCGTGGCTTCATTGTTTTCGTACCCGGTTCGCGCGTCTTCTTCCAGTGAAAAGTACACATTTCGCCGCTTAAATCCGTTGTCCCAGCCGGTAAACGTTGTCACGCGTTCGAAGTGGTCAAGCAAATCTTCCGCGTCTTCATAAGGTACTTCGTAAAAGGCTTTGGTGAACGCTGCTGCTGAACCACGTACTGAAGAGGACTTCCCGTCGGAGTAATGTCCACAGCGCTAGCGTCCCGCCAGGTCATCCTCGTCGTGCCAGCAGGTAAACAGCCGCACTCCGCCGGAAGTCCGAGTAGACGACGGCTGTTTCACCCGTGGACGGGGAAACCTCTACTTGAATTGGCGACCTTGAGCTGTGCGTCCCTGACGAATGGGGTATCATGTTCCCAGCTCCTCCAGCACTTATGTAGCGATGAACTCTAGCAAGGAGAGTAAAAGACGTTTAATAAAAGAGCGAACTTGGGCGGGCAAGTACTGGCGATGCTACAGCTAGAACAAGCGAGCTCGGACCACTTCCTCCTCTCTGCTCACAAGTGGGCGCATACCCACAATAAGAAACAGCCCCGTTAGCCGGTCGGGGATTGCGCCCGCAATAATAAAGTCGCGGCAATATTGCAAGCAGGAGAGCAATCTTCGCGGCAAAACCTGGCAGCGGGCGAATAGCTCATAGCTGTTTTAAAGGAGCAACGAAGAAAAAACACAAGTTTGGTTCAATCAAAAGATTGCATCGTTCGAATCATACTGAACCACGTTTCATGTAAACTTCGTTCGAATGAGCTATATCATTAGAAAAAAAAGAGAATGGTCCTGCGACCCACTAGCTCCATTCCCACAACAAAACCTATGCTGTCATAACAGCCTGCTCTGCGATTTGCGGGGGCCGGTAAAAGCAAACGCAAATTAGGCAGAGCCTATAAGCTTGCCGAACGAGCTATTCGCACGTAAATTTGATGCATATCCATGTTACAGAAGTAGGAATTGTGCGGTAAACAAGAAAAATTCCCCCGCATTTTCCCGAGGGGGAGAATGTGAAAGTGCGAATGCACGGTTGTCGGCCCGCTTGCGGCGCTTGCGCTCGGCCCCCACAGCCCACCGCCTCGCCGCCTTCTCTTCCACCTCTTCCATCGGGTTTGTAGTATCACGTGTACACCACGCAGTTATCAAGCCGCTATAACGCCGCTGAGTCGCCAACGCACGCCGCTGACGACGTAGTTTGAATGCGTTAAAGATATAAAGCGCGTCACTAACACTGGTATCACCGTCGCGTCCGTGGCTAGGTCGGTAGAGCGTCGCGCTGCGGCCGCAAAGTCCTCGGATCGAAACCTGGCGCCGGATGCTGTTTCTTCTTTAAATATAGAGGAGCACTGCGGACGCCGACGCCGCCGCCGCCGCCGCCGCCACCGGCGGTGGATGGTTTGGGGTCGCTTATAAAGTGCATTCGCACCTAAAATTAGGAAAATAATTGTAAACATAGAAGTACCGATGTGCACTGCTTGCTGTTGGCAGTGGGTGCATTATGCTTGTTTTAGCTGCAGAGCAGTCCAGCGCTTTGGAGTTGTCTTATCAGACGCTGGCCGATTGGCGTAAGTGACGTTGCCTCAAGTGACTCTATTTGTCAGGCATACCCCATGATTCACGAAGCCATTACTCTTCACTGTAACAAAAACAATGCAGATATAAGTATTGTCAAAAACTAAGCAACGGCGGAGGTCTAAGTATGCTAGCGCCATCTGGGAGGCTTGACGACAGCAAGGCTGCAGAATCGAATGGCGCAGTGGAAGGTCGTTTGTATACGCGCCGTTATGGCTTCATTGCAGACGTCACCAAAACACAAGCTTTGGTGTGGTAATCAATATTTTAACCTAAATTGTTTAATTTCTGAGTAAATAAGGCATCATTTTCTGCCGCGCAAGCACTGGGAACACTTTAAAAACGGAATGTTTCAAATAACACCACCTTGTATTTTGTCTTCATGGCTCCTTTAAGGATGCCAGTAGGAATTCCACTATTGGGATGAAGGCAGATAACCTGAATGGATCGCAATTTTAGGGTTAAAACTATCAAATCCACCTATTCTCGAGGTAAAGGCAGGGCCAAAGCTTAGACAGAAGACAGCTGAAGACCGTTCAGGTCAAAAATATTGGCGGGTCTGTGTAGTTGCCTGATCTTACATCTGCTACCAGGCTAAATGCGGCTGCTTCAACAGGTTTGTCCTTATGAAGCCGTGGGCCGGACCGAGAAGTGGCGTGCAATTTATATTCGAATCAGAAATGCTATTGTTTCGGCAAGAGGTATTTTATAAACCATATGTAAAAAATTAAAATATATTCATCAAATGTATGATACATTAGAACAACATTATTGAATGACTGTGCGCCAACTAAGTCTTATTAGGAGTGTATTCTGAAAATGTTTGTGTCACTTCCTACGGGGTTTAATATTCGTAATAGACACTTACTTATAAAAACTACATTTACAAATCCTGTCATACCTAAGCTTTTTCAAAACACGAAGAATAATTAGCACTTAGTATAGGAACATGCGAGTATATGTACCTAGAGCAAACCTTGTAACAGAAAATGAAGTAACGTGAGCATATTTGTTTATTTCGGGAATGATTATCGAAGCGTCAAGGGTTTCCTAGGTTTAAAGTGGTTAATAATGGTATATCAAGCCATCTAAAAGTGGAAGCGAAAATGTAAGAATATTTTGCGATAGATTTTTTTCCAGAGGCTGTTGCAACCAACTTCTCCTCGGTAATATATAAAAAAGCACGAGGATGGAAAAACGTTTCGGCTAACAAGGGCGCTACAGTGTGCGCAGGTCCCCGACTTTATCGTGTGCACGTGGTCCCGCAAAGCCTATGCTTGGCCTAGCAGCGCGGATGATGTTCCAGAGCGGATCAGATGACTTCCCGACCAGAATGGATAAAACCATAAAAGGCTAAGCTATATTTCTAGATAAGCGCAAAAATTGTGATGCTCTAAAAGAAACCCCTAATTATATATTTAAGGTGTTATGTTCGCGTGGTATTGCAACCATAGCTACACAATCCTGCACCTCGTTTTCCTTTTGTAGAAACATACTAAGTGTTTCAACTAATATGATGATAGAAAATATCTATCATTCAGCTAAGAGTGTCAAAAATTTTGTATGGGACATGCCAAAGGCGTTTGATTTGCACTACAAATTTTAAGGAGAAATGTAAATACATGACACATTGGTTCCCATTCTAACCTTGCAATTTCAAATGGTTACGTGTCATATAGCTTAATATGTTGTGATCAGCTTTTGATTCCATGATGGGCCTCCAGCTGTCATGCCTCTGTGACGCCATATAATATAGAGCTGATGGATAAACACCATAGTACTGAAAATTTGCTGATCCTCCTGTGCATTTATTTAGAGTACAGCAGATGTATCAGAAGGTTTTCAGTGTATCGAGTTAATCCGAATTTCCACCATTTCTAAAAGCAATTCTAGAACAAGGTGTATAGGTCGGCAAAACAGAAAGAACTTACTCAAACTCAATCACAATTTTTTTCATTCACGCTGTACTCAATCAAACTCAGACTCAAAAAGCTCGTCTGTTCACAAAATCACTCGTTCTCACTCATCAAATACTCATTTGTAATCATACTCACTTGTACTTAGACACATTTGTCCTCACGAGTATTCGTACTCAATTTGTACTCATGAGTATAAAATCCATACTCATGAGTACTCACTCTGTACTCATTAGTACTACTCATTCTAAACTCACGAGTACTACTGATTCTATACTCACGAGTACTACTCATTCCGCACTGAGTACTCAATCTGTACTCATGAGTATTCAATATGTATTACTCACGAATAATCAACTTATCTGTACTGTTAGCTAGATCGTATATCGAATGGAAGAGTAAATAGAAAAAATAAAATGTTTAATTTATCAGAAAAACACAGGTTACATATATATCAGGACAGAGGAAGAAAACGTTTGACGCGGTGCACTGTCGTAGGGCGACTTACTGCGCGAAGGCATGTACATGTGAGAGAGCGAAACGAAACGTAAGCACTCGCGTTGCGTCTGGCGTCTCCTCTTGTTTCAGGAATAAAACAACGAAGTCTAGGCCGGGTCGGGCGACTTGTCGTTGCGGCCGTGGCCGTAAACTGCGGTTTTGTGGGTGTGTTCGGGTGGCAGCTTTTGTCGTTCGTTTTAGTTTCCGTGCGCGCTGATACTTTCATAATCGTGCTCCCAATCAGAATTGTGCCTGCCCGCAGGCATAATGAAACGTTTGCGTAGATTGACGTCCGTTCGTATCCAGATCACTGTCCGCTTATTCACCGATGCTCGATGCTGGCGTTGGTTTTGGATTGCTTCGGATACTAGAAACTTTGTTAAGAGGGTGTTCGTCTCGATAATTTCGGTGAATTTCAAATATGCTTGATTTTTTGTGTGTGTGCCGTGGGATTGCCGTCGTCAGTCCTGAACTTGACAGTGTTTACGGCGTTGCGTTAGCCGCGCCGCTTCCGTCGGCGATTGTGTTCGTGTAGCTCGTCGCGTGCTTGATGCATGTGGGGGCGTAGACGTCTGGTTTGTCCGGTGGCGAGCTGCGTTGTGTAGGGATGGCATAGTTCGGCGCGTTGAGGACGTTGCTTGAATTGCCGTGTGCGTTGCGTATGGTGCGGGAGCCGTTTGGCTTTTTGTTTAGTGTGCGGTAGCGTGGCGTTTTCGTAGGGTGGCATGGCTGATCGGTCAAAGTCGTTGCGGCTCCGTGCTCGCAGTCGCAGTGGTTGTTTCGGAAGTGAAACCGTTGTGGTGGGGAAGCAGGCGTGGTTCATGCCGTCCGTTCGGTCCCACATTCTTTGGCGTCGCAAGCGTGACTTCATCGTTAGGGCATTCGATGCCTTCGTCTGGATCGGGTTCATTTGTTTCCGTTCTTGCCGTATCCGTGTCGTCGCTCAAGCTCTCGTTTTTTGCCCGTTGTTTCGAGAATGCTATAATCGCTCTCTCTCCCATACAAGCAAGCTCCGTTCGTCCCGAGTCCGCTTGCTCGCGGTTGCGTCTTCTTGTACGAAATGGTGTTTGTCGTGTGGGTCTCGGCCGGAGCGTGGGTGCCGGGGATCTTGTTCGTTCTAGCTCGGAAATGCCGCATGCGCTGGCCGTGTCGTTGCTCGTTGGCGGACCTACCTGCACGAGTGTTATGTCGTTCGTCCGCTGGAAATCGGGCTGGAGCAGCGGGTGTCGAGAGCTCGTACGTTCCGGTAGGGTTGAACTGCGTGCGCTGGGTTTATTGTTGGTTGTGGCCAGGTGATTTCTGCGGTTGTAACATTCGCTGGCCAAGTCCAGATAGCAGCAGTGGGAGCGGAGGATGTCACGAATAGTAGTTTCCTCCGTGTGTGCTTGCTTGGTGGCGTTCCGTGCGCTGTGCATTTCGTTCGCCGTCGTCAGCTCCACTGGTTCTGTTGGATGTCGTTCGTCGCCTCTGGTGCGTTTCGGGCGCTGTACGTCTCGTTTTATCTAGGACACTCCCCTATAATTGGTGTGCGGTTGTTCGCCACGTATGGTGCATTTCGGCCGCCGTGCGTCTTGTTCGCTTGTCGTGGCCATATCCACCAATCCGGATGTGATGTCGTTACTTGCGTGGACCGGCGCCGGGACAGCACGAGCGAAAAATGTAGTTACTGGCTCCGTTGGGTCCTGTCCTCTCAGCGTTCCCTTCTTGTACGTCTGTACTGGAATAGCGGGTGCCAGGAACGTGGTGCCTTCTGGATCGTGCACGTTGCGTCCGTTGCGCGTCTCGTTGCTCATTGCTGGAATGACCTGCGCGTGGGCGATGTAGCTCGTGGGCGATGTAGCAGAGCAACGTGTGTTCGCAGAAGCGGAGCTAGTCGCAGACGGGGGGGAAAGGGACGAACTCCCGAGTACCTTTCGCGCACCGCTCACGCCGACGCCGGCGTGGCCTAGTCCCGAAGACGTCGTGAACATGGGTGGGATATAGAGGCTCTGCGCAGCCGGACCTCCCACTCCCTGCTGGCCATAAATAAAGTCTTTCTCTGTCTTTCTCTCTCACTCTTTCTCTCTTTTGTGTTCGTTATCACGCAGAAATGCACTGACCTTCGATGCGTTTCCGTAATCATGGCGATTACATAGGAAAGGTCCGGTGAGCACGCAATCACAATTTTGCATGCGTCGTTTCTTTCATGTGCATGCCGTCGTGCATTCTGCCTGTGTCCGGATCTCGTGCAGTCCAGGCACCGTGGGAAACGTCCGGCCGGCTCTTGCCAGTTGTCTCTGAAAACTATCTCGTTCATCACGCACTCTTAACAACTGACCTGACCATATTGTCAAGTTTCTTAAGATCGTTTTGTCGTATCTCAAGAGGGGGCACTGCAGATGTTATGCCGCTGATGACGAAGGCCTGCACTAGGCGGAACATCTCGCATTCATGAAGGCCCCCGTGTTTGCTTGATACTCGACCGATCATGCGGCTGATTTGTTCACACGTGGATTTAGATTTGTCCAGGGCAATGGCGTTATTGAATTTGTTATTACTCCCTTCTAAAACGTCCCCGAACGTTTAACACAGCTCGGGATGCACACTACGATCACTGAGCTCATAGAGGCTCAGTACATGAGTCAAATCATGCGACTGTCAATGACAACTACTGGCAGGCAGGTCCTTGAAGATCTCCGCATCGCTCTACCCCCTACCAGAGACGACAGAGCGGACATCCCTCCCCCTTGGCTCCGCAAAACTAATCGTTAAACCTCTGCCCCTTAATATGCATCCTGACCGAAACTCAGGAAGAAGGCAAGCCCGAGCAACAGCCACAACAAAACAATAAGGCACCCGTAAAGGCATGTATTATGTAGACGCAGCGGGGCCCACACCGGAGGGCTTTTGTACGGTCGCGGTCCTGCATGAGGGAATACAAGTGGATGGACTATCGGTGAAAACGAGTAAAACTGAGTTCGCTGAAGAGACGGCTATAGCTTTGGCCGCCACTCACTCTGACGCAAAGCACATAATGTCTGACTCGCAACAAGCTTGCCGAAATTTCATCAGAGATCGGATAGCACTTATAGCTAGAAAAAAAAATTCTCACGAATGCCAATCCAGAAATATTTGACACTATAAAACAACTTGTATGGGTACCTGGCCACCAGGGAGTAGAGGGGAACGAGGCTGCGCACACAGCCGCCCGAGCGTCTCTCCCCTGGAGTTCCTCTGACTTCGCAGGATCTGACCGTACACGTGTACCTTACCCGCTAACCACATTCTCTGAGGTCACAACATACCTGGGCCACAGTAGGCGGGCGTTCCCGATGCCCGCCAAGGGCCTGGATAGAACTGAGGAGCGCCATCTTCGCCGGCTGCAGACGGGCTCATTCTACAGCCCCGCAATGCTCAAACACATCAACCCGTCCTTCTCGGGTTGGTGTAACTTCTGCGGTCAGTGGGCAGACACGTATCATATGGTATGGGCCTACCAGAATAATCCAGGGTTAAAAGTCAAAGTGAAGCCAACGAGGAAGGGCTAGGAGGCGGCCCTGTCCGGCTGCTGGAACCTAGAGTCTCAGCGGGCACTCGTACAGCGGGCACGGGCGACGGCCTCGACCAATGGGATCCCGGATTGAGGAATACCACCCACGCAAGGAAGGCCTAACCACCTCTCCCTCTCTTTAACTCTGTCTTGTACATTAAGAAAGTTTTTCTTCCTGCTTTTCCTCCTCACGCAGCCTCCTGCTCTCAAACAGCGCCGCTTGCAGGGTCCTCTGCATTTGGTGTAGGAGGCAGCCTGAAGTAGCTTTGGCACATTCGCTTGTTTGGAGAGATGGCGACGTTCTTTGTTGTCCTCTAGAAGACGCAAGACGACGTCGTCCTTACGGCCAGAGCAGAGTAGCCTTCGTAATCGTAGTGCGCTCACGAACTGCTGTTTCTCCGGAGAGCATAGAACGTAGCGTTCCGTTGAAGACAGCAGTGTGTCGACCACCACTGACATGGCGTCCGTCGGTGCCTCATATCTGCGTGCCGCACTCTTGTAGCCGTGTGCGGTTCGTCCACGTTGTTCGTCTCTTCGTCCGTTCGTCCTCTCATGGGCTTAAATCCTGATTCTGTCGACCGCAACATCTTTCCTAGGTCGTGGCTCGAATGAAACGCTAAACAGGAAAAAATAAAATGTTTTAAATAATTATGCGAGGCTAACCATAATATGCGAGGCTGAACAAGGCATCGCACGCGTTTAACTGGATATTATGATGTCCGATACACAATTCACAAACGTGCTTAGGTGTACTGGGATATTTTATTTCCATTGCTGGGGCAAATTCCACCGCCGCTCATGTACGGTGGGGCTATATGCACACTTGTAAATGGCACTACACGAGACCATATTACTAGCGAACCCGAGCAAAATGTTTCAAAATGGGAACCAAATAATACCATATGGGCGGACGTACATCAGCCAAATTGTCGCTTGAATACGCACAGCGAAATGGTGCGGACAGTTTCGGTGAGAGAAACGTTACAAACCACGCAGTCGGTTTTACGCGAGTTACGTAAATTAACTGCGACTGTCGAAATGAGTGGTTCGGCTCACAAAACGACTACACAGCGTGACATGCGTCTACGGAAAATTCTGAAGGCCGAAAAAGAGGGACTTCAGTACGCCTAGTGCATGCATTGCTAGCAGCCTCCACCGCCTCTCCCCTAAAACAACTGTAAGGGAGCAAGCGCAATAAAGCCTCCACGCGTTGACAGGACGCGTCAACAAAAATAACTGCGGCAGTCAACAAGTGCCATAGGAGAAGAGCAACTGCGGCCGCGTTTCCCGCCGGGCCCTCACCCCCTCGTTTTTCCCTCTTCACCGTGACCCCTTTGCGAGCGACCGCCGAGAAACGCTTACAGCGCCAAACAGGGACCGGGAAAGGGGGGAGGTGCAGTTTTCGTTGGCTAATTTTGCCTTCCTTGACTGGAAGCTGCACAGCGGCCCCGCTAAATGTTTGCGACTCGTACACGCGCTTCCGGACTCGAGCTCGTGATGAAACGTGTTTGCACTACTGTACTCACGAGTGCATATACTCAAGAGTGCAAGCAATCGCAAAACCAGTATTTATGAGTTTTGTACTCATGAGTACTGTGTACTCCAGAGTACTCATGCTCATTAGTACTCAAACTCATGAGTACTCATACTCATGAATACTGTACTCATGAGTGCTCATAATCATGAGTAGTGTACTCATGAGTACTGTACTCACGAGTAGTGGACTTTCCCCTGTACTCACTCGTCATCATGGTCACCTTTTTTCTGGGTGTGTACTCAATCATCATCGTACTCACTCGTCAGTTTGAGTACAAATGAGTACAAATGAGTGTACTCACGAGTGAGTACGCCGACCTATGGTGCAGAGGCTCAGCCAAATATTTTAATAAATAAAATTTCTCAACCTATGGAGACCGGTATGTGGAACTCCAAAGGTAAAAGAGTGTATTGGTCTGTCAACAGAGCAAGATACAGTCAAATAGACTTTTATTTACAATATAACTTACATTCCCTCATAACAATGGAGCTAGGTATATCTTGCGCCACAATAAACATGGCCAAACAACTCTGGCCTAACATGCAAGCTAACATAACGCGGTAGATTTGCTTGGCGAAAAAAAGCACCACTTTGTCTAGCCAAAATGCAAACCAATGTCATCGCACAGAGAATTACCTTAAATGGAGATGACTTGGTTGAAGGGAAAACTAACTATCGGTATCAAAACATTCATTACTTTTTTTTTAAACAAGGGGCCACAGTACCTGCATGCAAACGGTGATTAAAACATTGCAGGGGTGATTAAGAAATTGTTGATTACGACGTTTGTACAATTCACCTAAAAGTTTCGTAGCATTCTTTATAAAAGACATGTTTTGTACAATTTAGCGCGTTCAGGGAAACTTGTATTTGATTCCGCGGTCTGTAGTGGCTCAAATGATTTTTTTAAATACTTAAATGCTTCATTTGAGGATTAACAAATACAAAATTTGAACTTACCTTAGATAATTCGTACTTTATTTTTTGGGAATGGGCCAGTTGAAATAATAGCACTGCAAGAAACACCACTTTTAGGTTTGGAAAAGCCAATACATATTTACCATGAAGAGGAGTGAACACAAAAAGTTTTAGCTGAACCAAAAACTAATCTGAATCACCATAAGAAGCTGCACATTACGCCATATTAAAATGGCAGAACTTGATAGATTCTTAAAACCCATAGGTGCATGACTTTCCTGATCGTTGGACGAATTTTGTCACACCTCGTATGAAAGGGGCATTGCAGTAGAAAATATATAGAACGTTGGCAATATCGTCCTCTTATCCTTCATTACAACGCTATTCGTGTCGATATAACACATGACCTAAGTGGGTGGTCGGGTTGAATTGTGATGACACACTGGATTAAGTTATAGGGCCGCAGAATCATTTTGGTGTTTTATTTGTGTTAGGCTAAGCAGTTCTTAGATAACCTTATTCGAACGAAGCTACGATGCAGTGGATAGAAATATGTGCATTATGTACAAAGCGAAGGCGTTGGGTACCACAAGGATCGAGAAAAGTACACACAGGGGCAATATCTGGCGGCGTTGTGTTGAATTACGTTTTTGCTTAACGTTCTTTCTCACTCGAAATGCACATGAGTGCCCTTTGGCGCTCAGTTTGCTTTAATTGCATTTTGAGCTTGAGCCTCGCTAAGAGCCTTGATTGAATGTTAACGTGAGCCAAAGCAGCAAAAAAAAAAAAGAATAGGGATAGTAAATGACCTGCTCGTATTTTAAACCACCTTCCGCTTTATTATGTAGTAGCTCAAAATAGTTGTACACACGTCATTGGTTGTTGGAATGTGTTGCGTATGCCTGAAAAACTGCAATACAGTCACACCTAATCAGCTCGGTAGCACTAGCAAAGTGAACGTACTAGGGTGGCAAAGACTTCAGTTTACAAACTTTGGCAGGAGGCTATTCTGTGGTAAGGTGGCCTCGCAGCTATAATAGAGGAAAAATGTCTAATAGCCGGCCGTACAAGCTCTCTTGCTATAGCGTATGAACATGTCGTTATCAAAACATTAGGTTCTGTCTATATTCAAAAGTACTGCTGGATGGTTACTAGTGATGTTTCAAAAAAGTGAGCTCAACATCGGACCACCTTGCCCGCCTCAATATTGCCGTACGAGAAGCATCCATGCACAAACAACAAAGCCGGGGAGTGCTTTTTGACCTAGGCAGAGCTTTCGACACCACATTTAGGTTTAGAATCATAGTTGATGTAACGGAATTACGCATCCGTGGACGAATGCTGAATTGCCCTAACGACATCATGGCAAACAATTTTTAAAGTGCGCCAAGCTCAACCTCATCGACGAAATGTTACACGAAAATCGGCTGCCTCAGAGCTATATCTAAGCACACCGTTGTTTGTCGAAAACATAAACTCTGTATTAAAATATTTCCAACTTCGGTTTTGTATTGTCTGCATATTGATGATCCTCAAGTAGCTCTCCCGCCAACGAATGTAACGACATGTGAGATCTAATAACAGTTTACTATAAAGACGCTGACATAAAGGGAAGAAAAAAAATTACACCATCTTCCCGTGGGGAACCCTGATGAGGATGCGAAGCATCGTGGCGGTTCCGTGTGGTTCAATTGTGTTGCCGTTATGTTGAGTGATCTGGTTTTTACTAGCGCCAGAGGGAATTCCGTGTCCGGGTCCACACAGGTGGTAAAGGCACGCAAGTGCTGTTGTGTTACGGTGAGTAGGCGGTGGTTCTCGAGGCGCCGAAACTCGTCCATTCTGTTCTTGTCGATGTTATCTCTGTGGTAGAATCGGTAGTCTCCGTCAGCTTTGGTGAGGTAAATGTTGTTGACATTGGTGCACCGGCTGAGAGCAATGTACACGCCCTCCTCTTCGCAGATTTGTCTTCTCGTTCTTCTTCTTCTTCGGCGGTTCCCCTACGGGAAGATGACGACGGTGGTTGAACGCGAACCTATCGTGTGATGGATTCTTTGGTTGGCCAATTTCTAGGGGCATCCTGCCACAATCAGCATCAGAGGCGCCGCGGACGGGGCTGGTTGAGCTGCAAGGCGCGTGGCGCTTCCCGCCACAGCTTTCCCACGGGAAATTCAGCATCCCCCTATAAAGTTTTCAGTTCGTCGTTCCCGTTGAGGTTCAGCTTCGCGTGCCTTCCTTGTATCAGTAGCTTCTTGACGTAGTTTGAATAAGTCAAGGACATAAAGCGCGTTCGTAGCGCTTGCTCCTGTCCCAGATTTGTAGCGTAGTGGGAAGAGCTCCGCGTACCTCCCGTTGCGGCCAGAGAGTCGTGGGATCAAAACCGGGCGCCGCTAACTATTTCCTTTTTTATAGTGCAGTATCGCGGAGCTGTGGGTGTAAGGAGGAGAGTTGCGCGTGCGCAGTGAGCGTGTGGACGGCGCCGCCATCAACGACGCAGGACCAGGCGAGCCTAAGAATAGCTCCGCATTTAAAAAAGTGGTTTCCAGTTTACAGTATACAAAACTGTGGATGCTTGTGGACACAGAACAGGGGACGCAGAACAGGATTCTCTTGTCTAACCCCTTTCCGAAAAGGCAATTTCGCACTGGTATTATGAAGCGCCCAACGACCCTTCAAGTTCAAGAAAAGCCCTCTGCACACGTCCCGTACGGCCTGTTCTCTCAGTCCATCCGCACCTTGAGTAGTGCCTGGTAAAATACACATATTTAATTATCACTAAAATATATTCCAGTAGGGTAACTACTAACTACTCCCCAAAAACGTTCCAATTTCCTGTTGATGGCGCTAGCAGGACAAACCTTGATGAGCAGCCTTTCGTGAACGAGCTCGGTCCTTAACTATTCAAAAACACAATGTGACATTGCCGGTTTACTATAATCATGGTCAACAGCGTCTGTAGAGCACAGAATAGCCTTACTGGTTAGTAATACTAAAAGCTTGAAAACTGGTGTTGGCGGCATGCTCGCAAGACTTTTGGAGGGCGAGCATGCCGCCCTCCAATTTTTAGATCTTAAGCTTTCTGTTATGCAATCTCATGTATGCTGGGCGTACAACCCACGCTCCCGCAAACCACTGCTGCCGTTCAATTCGGCCCACTCAAAGACTGTTAAACGAGCAATTGCTAAGCTCGGTCTGGAATCCGCCCTCCAAAAGTCTTGCGAGCATGCCGCCCACACCAGTTTTAAACAACAGATTCAGAGGTTGCGGTCGTCAGGGTATCCAAATACCATCCTGGTGGCGACGGTGGAATCCCTGCCGCAGAAACTAAAAGGCACGGCGAGGGAAAAAGAAAGGCAAAAGAGCTCCGAGAGGCCCGAATTGATTCCATATATCCACAAGGTGACACATAACCTTAAGAAAGTGGCGAACAGGCACAATGTACCCGTTGTTTTTTCAGCGCCGCGAAAGCTGGCAAAGTTGTGCGCGCGCATCCCTGGGGATGCCAGAAAAGGGGCTGCCTGTGGTAAAAAGCACGCACTGCGTTATGTGGATTGCGCAGTGGCTGCAGTATATGAGTTGCCACTGGACTGCGGCAAGTCCTACATAAGATAAACCAGCCGATGTGTCAATGACCGGGCCCGCGAACATGAGCCGTCCCTCACAAAGGATTCCGGTGCGAATCTTCAGGCGCACTGCGCAAACTGTAAATGCGTGCCTCTGTTTAATCAGTTGAAGATACTGGGCCGCAGCAGGGATACGGTGGCACGTGAACTTTTGGAGGCATACCATATTAAAAAAAGGGGCACAGATTGTGTCAGCCAGACATCGGTGTATTTGCGGGAGAGTGAGTTCCGCCTTTTGTGCCGTAATCGGTAGCGCGCATGTGGCTTGCCTTTTTTAGGTCTTCTGTGCGCAGGCGCGCCCCTGATGTATTGACATTTATATGTGGGAAGGGTTTTCGAAATAAACTAGTTGGTAGTGAGCGCGCGTCCCGTCTACTGTGTTTCTTTGTCCTCGTCCTTTGCGCTCAATTTAATTTTCTTGAAGCCATGAACCAACTCGCCCAACAATCCATTTTATTAAGTTATCTTTCTTCTACAGTGGGCCCTATTCTCTCTACTCCTTCCCACATTAACGACCCAGCCGTTTTAGTAAGCCACATTGCTGTAGCTTCGTGCCGTGTAAGGTTCCTCGGCTACTGCCTGCGGAAAGGGCTTGTTCCCAGTGAAGTTAATTGACTGTTCAGTGTTGTGAAGCCTTCCCTCAACCATGCGAAGCGTGTGTGCCGGATCATCCGCTCTGAAGTTGGTAGACAGCTGAGGATGCTCCACGACCTGCTGCGTGTCGCCGGCTACGTAAAAGGTGGGGGCGTGATGGGTGAAAGCCTATTGCGTTCGTGGAGACAACAGGCAGCGCAATGCACCGAGTTTCTTTGGCGTAGCACCCTGGTGCATCTTCCTAGACGTCATGAGAAGACGGCGGAAGCCCCTCACGAGCCGGTTGTGATCGGGGATGTCGTGGTTCCCGAGGATGTCGCTAGCGTTTTGAGGAAAGGACCCAAGTTCTGCCTTGAGCCAGGTGTCCCCGCCCACGAACTTCTCGCTATCAACAGAAGAGTGGCGAACAAGACAAGCAGGGAGCAGCAGGAACGGTGCCTCTTGGAGGGAGTCGACAGCCTGTTGGCCACTACCCGGAAGAAGCCTCCGCAGCGGAGAAAGTTACCTACAGGACGTCTGGTGCACTACTTGAACGATAACAACCTGCGTCTTCTTCAAGCCGACAAGGAAGGGGGATTTGTCGTCCTGACATCTGACTGCTTCAGTGAGAAAGCTGCCGTGGCGATTTCAAAGAACTTTGTTCCCGTAAAGGCCAGAGTGGCTAAAGCAAAGGCTGAGGCCGTGAACAAGTGCAACCAGCTTGAGCTGAAGAAGCTCGCAAAGAACATTTTGGGGAGCAAAGGTAATTGTCTGTCAATTTTCTTTACCGCGAAGACCCATAAAGAGGGGGTACCTTTTAGGGCCATTGTTAACGAGAATGGATCCTGGCAGCTGCACGTTAGCCAGTACCTGCTTAAACATTTGGGTGGTTTGACCATCCAAGACCCCTTTGCAACAAGAAATTCGCTTGATGTGATTGAATTTTTACGCGACAATGTCTCTGTAGGGTATTTATTCTCGGTGGATGTGGAAGACCTTTTTTACTCGATCCCACACAATGAATTGTTTGTCGCTGTTAGAGAGTGCATAGAAGAGAATGGTGACATACCCTTTCAAAATAGTGCTGGAATATGCGTTGACGACGTTACGTCCCTCTTGGAGTTTTATTTAGGTGCCACGGTCGTGTCCTTCGATAGCAAGTTATATGTGCAGAAACGAGGTATCTGCATTGGGTCATGTGTGGCGCCGGTACTGTGCAATATTTTTTGTCGGCTGTTGACAGACGTCAGCACAGTGCTTTTAATGGAAGCGAAGTGCTTAAAGTTTTTAGATATGTAGATGATTTTTTAGTTGTTTTTAAGAAGCTGGATTTTATCGATTTTAATGATGGTTTTAATAGCTTTACGGATGGGTGCAAAGAAGTGTTGGACACTTTCAACGAGATAGGACAAGGTTTGTCTTTTACACACGAACTGCCTGCCGAGGGGAACTTGCAATTTTTAGATCTTAAGCTTTCTGTTATGCAATCTCATGTATGCTGGGCGTACAACCCACGCTCCCGCAAACCACTGCTGCCGTTCAATTCGGCCCACTCAAAGACTGTTAAACGAGCAATTGCTAAGCTCGGTCTGGAATCCGCCCTCCAAAAGTCTTGCGAGCATGCCGCCCACACGAGTTTTCAACAACAGATTCAGAGGTTGCGGTCGTCAGGGTATCCAAATACCATCCTGGTGGCGACTGTGGAATCCCTGCTGCCGAAACTAAAAGGCACGGCGAGGGAAAAAGAAAGGCAAAAGAGCTCCGAGAGGCCCTCAGTGATTCCATATATCCACAAGGTGACACATAACCTTACGAAAGTGGCGAACAGGCACAATGTACCCGTTGTTTTTTCAGCGCCGCGAAAGCTTGCAAAGTTGTGCGCGCGCATCCCTGGGGATGCCAGAAAAGGGGCTGCCTGCGGTAAAAAGCACGCAATGCGTTATGTGGATAGCGCAGTGGCTGCAGTATATGAGTTGCCACTGGATTGCGGCAAGTCCTACATAGGACAAACCGGCCGATGTGTCAATGACCGGGCCCGCGAACATGAGCTGTCCCTCACAAAGGATTCCGGTGCGAATCTTCAGGCGCACTGCGCAAACTGTAAATGCGTGCCTCTGTTTAATCAGTTGAAGATACTGGGCCGCAGCAGGGATACGGTGGCACGTGAACCTTTGGAGGCATACCATATTAAAAAAAGGGGCACAGATTGTGTCAGCCAGACATCGGTGTATTTGCGGGAGTGTGAGTTCCGCCTTTTGTGCCGTAATCGGTAGTGCGCATGTGGCTTGCCTTTTTTAGGTCTTCTGTGCGGAGGCGTGCCCCTGATGTATTGACATTTATATGTGGGAAGGGTTTTCGAAATAAACTAGTTGGTAGTGAGCGCGCGTCCCGTCTACTGTGTTTCTTTGTCCTCGTCCTTTGCGCTCTTTTTAATTTTCTTGATACCAAAGTGTACATGTGACGTCAGTCTGAATAAAGCTCTCCTTGGCTTGAATCTTTATTAAGATAGCAGGTCTGTTCCCTTAGCCTATCTGGGCCCGTTGCCTGCTCGTCACTACATTTTTTTATGTGCAGAGCCCTTTAGGGGCTCTTTGTTTAGTCGTTTCTCGCTCGCGAGAGCCAAGTAGAGCCACATTGCATTCCGGCACAGCGGCTGTCGTCGCAGCGTAACACAGAGGCTTCGAAAGCCAACCAGTTTATATAGTAGTAAGCGTTCGAAACTCTTGAACCGCTGGCGCTTGTAATACGTCTTCTTCCTTCCTTAGTGCAAACAAAACTGTATGTACATTTGAGGCAAAATATAGGAAATTAACCGGCAGCGCAACCGTTCATTTAGTTAGGAACACTCGCGGGGTTTGTTTTTACAATTGTAAGCAAAACAAAGTGGCAGTGAAATGCCAACACGTGCGGGAAGGAAAGCAAGCACAAAAAGAACAGAATTCCTCCTGATTGCGCAGTTTCAGGCAGTCGGCTCAGGAGCACTGTGAAGGCGTGAAATTTGTATTCCATTTGGGGGTAGCAGTGAGCGGATAACGGCGCTACAGCCCATTATGGGGAATCCCTGCTCTGCACTTCCGACAGATTTTACACTGAGTGGCAGGGCTTTAATTTTTTTGTGTTAGGTTAGAGAAAAGAACCTTTAAGCAAACCTTCTAAAGTCCCGCTCGGCCACTACTTACCCGAATTTGTTTTCTCTTTTCCACAAACATCGTCCTGTACCTTACATTACCCAAATTCTGCATCTCTCTAGCCTGTGATCACACAGCGTTACTCGGCTGCCACCTGAATTTCATGCACAAAATATTGATTGCTTCCTGGAATGACAAGGATCCTATTATTCCTTCTATTCTTTGGAATCTCAAATTCCCGTTGTTGTTTGACTCGTTTGAAGAGGAACTTTCCCTGTGAAACTCCACCGAGCCAATCGTTTCGGATTGAGGCTAACTGTTCTAACGTTCTCAAAGAAGATTCACCTAATTACCCTTCCCTACTCGTGCTTTGTCTCTTTGCCCAGCGGCGTACTTAGGGTATACCTTATTCAGTGCCGGTTTGTCGCACTAATAGAAACTGTAAAAATCACCATGTCTCTCACTTCACTTTGGTCCATAGGCTTGCACTACATCAACTCCTTTCATCTTGCGTTGCTCAATCGCTATGACCTCAATGTTACCCCGAATGGAGTAACATTGTTGTGTTCTCGTGTTGTGTCCTACCCTTTGTCCTGTCTAGTTTGCGCTGCTCCCTCAGAATGAAAGGAGTAACATTGTTACACACCCCGTGCTAGCTGTTAGTGATTTAGGAAACCTATTCTGGCCAACCCTTTATTTCCCTCTTAATAGGCCTTTGTACCCGGCGCAGAGGAATTTGAACTTTGAAGCTTCTAGAACCGCGTTAATCCCCCGCTGTGTATTTAAAGGCGAACTCAGAAAGCAGAAAAGCATTGACGGCAGGCAGGTGTCCTGGACGCATCTCGGTTTTCGCCGCGCAAAGGAATTCAGCTGCGTGTACAGAGAACAATGCTGGGATACGCACCCCCGGCCAACCCTGTAGTTCTCTTTTTCTTAGTAGGCATTCATGCTCGGCGCGAAGGAATAGGAACTTCGAAGCTTCTAGACGCGCGTTAATCCCCGGCTGTATATTAAGGCCACTCCGAAAGCAGAAAAACATTCACGCTAGACAGGCGTCCTGGATGCATCTCAGCGGTCGTCGCACGACGGAGTTCAGCTAGAAGGTACCCGTGCAGTGTAACGTTCAGCGGCTCCTCTCTGGCGGAACGACTCTACCGTATTTCGGGTTCCGAGGAACGAAAGACTTTTTCTCAGCAGCAGATGGCCCTGCGTACGTATTCAGCCTCTGTTGGTGTCTCTGCGGTGTTATCATTACTTACATAACTGTAACGCGCTTACTACTTGTACACTCTTAGGCAAAAAGGACTAAACGTTCGTCCTTTGAGGGACTCACGGCGGTTGCCACGATCATTATTCCCTTTGGGGACTAAACGTGAGGGGACGAACGGTTAGTTTGCTCCCCGGTTGGTCTCTTCCGATAATCCCCAAGGACGAATTGCTGAGAGTCGCAGACATAAAATGTCGGCAACAGCAGGGATCGAAACATCGACGCTCGCAATCAAACACAACGAAACCGACCCGCTACCGCTGCAACGCGCCGCCGGACGGATACAACGGCCGATAATTTTCAAGTTTATTGCGTGTAGGTCTGTGCTAGGTGGAGAATTCATTGCAACTGGGGCCGAAATTTCTACCCGTGCAAGCGACCGTGACCGCGATTTGCGCTTTGTGCTTAGCGCTTTGCTAACTTTGTGGACCATTGTTTAGTTCAATGCCAAGTACAGTCACACAATCACAGCTTTTTTGTAAAGAGCAATAAACTTGTTGCCTAGTTGAGATAGATGGCTGGGTGATCGGACGACTCTTTTTTTCCCGCACAAATTAGAGAAAACTAGTGTTCGGTACATGTGTTAAGGGCTCTAGGTATCGTGTGTGAAAGTGGTCGTTGGTGCAGCGTCAGAATAGGGAAACTAACCATATTTTTTTTGCATCGGCGAAATCGAATTCGGTGTTGCTTAGCCCGAATGTTTCAGTGTCGCTAGACGATCGGGGCAGAGAAATGCAACCGTGTTTTACAGCAGTTGCAGTATTTTTATAGCTTTGGTGCACAACGCAGTTATGTACTGAGTGTAAAAGATAACTTCAAGACGATTATCTGTGGAGAGCATTTTTATTTCGTAGTTGTCATTAGCAACTAATGTGTTTTTTTCTCGTCTGCTAGGCATATACATTACGCTTGGAGATCAAGGGTTGCTATTATCACTAATATTTCTGTTATTGTTGACGGGCTTGCAATCTTTCATTGGCCGTTCTTAGCTCGCCCGAATCGTATGCAACACAGCGTATCAACATAACTTCACCGAGAAGCGTCTGTCGATCGCGCTTCGCTGCTCTTTGCCATTACCCGCCGCTCGATTGAAGCTAGGCACTTCCTTTTTAATTAGCATCCATAATTTTTCCCATGGCACCATGTAAAATCCCCACTGACTGCAATTACTTGTGGTTTGGACATTTGACACTCTCCAGAGACACATGCGAGAAATGGCAACGACAACGCCATTACAGGAATTAACGACGCAGCAAAGAGACTAAACGCATGCTTTTTGTGTTCCCGTCACTCCTTAGAGATCGGCGTGGACGAACTATGGTTCCGAATTTGTGCAAAACACACTCTGTTACAGATTTTCCCTTTGACTGTGAATTCTTGCCTGCAGAGACTAACAGCTGTAGTTTAGAATCTATATTAGACCTTTTTGCCAAACAGCGTATGTTGGGGATTTCCTATCTATTTTCCGGGTTCGCGATGCAAGCAGTGTATGCCCCCGCGTTCAGTGTGCGACTATGGCGTCTGCTGGCCTCTGATTAGTTGTGTTTCTAACATATAATGTTAGGGGACCGCCGGCATACTTCGAAACTGGTAGAAACTGCGGCTGCCACCAAATGCAGTTCCTTAGGCTCTTGAAGGTTATCCAAGTACAACTACAAATAGTTTTATTTCGTTTTTTTTTTCAGAATTCCGCATGGATATAAAAGAGGACGGTACACAGGCCTATATCACTGGAGTTGATGTGCATTTTTGTTTCGGCGTCTTCGTCAAAACTTGTGCAGCCTTCCCGCTCATGGCAGTCCTTTCAACACCGATTACTCTGTAGTTATTTAGCGTAATGTAAAGTTATTTTGCACTGCTAATACTGGGGTGAACACTACCTTTGCGCACAGTTTCAAGTCTTGCACGTTTTTCAGCTAGGTTCCTGAGCCATGGAAACTATCCCTTAGTAATGCATGGGGAGTAAGATTTGACAGCGAATTACACAAATATATTCAGAATCCTGGAAAATTCTTTTAGTGTTTTTATGTTCACGTTGACGTCTTGCTTTGTGCCTAATATCATTTTCCTAAAGTAATTTTGCTAGGTTCCTGAGAGGTCGGAATTTTGCGCGAGAAAGCTGGGTATGATGAGCGAGTACGGGCGGGTTTCGCAGGCGATTGCGCAGCTCGCAGAATGCTTTTTCTTGGTCGTTTTCCCAGCTGAAAGTGGAGCGATATTTCGTCACGTGTGTGAGTGGCTCTGCAAAGCGTGCGAAGTTTGCGACGAAGTGCAGGTAGTATGGCCACAGTCCGAGAAATCTTCACACTCGTTTGTTGTCTTTCGTCCTTGGGAAGTCCGCAACGGCTGAAGTTTTCCGGGTTAGGCAGGAATCCTACGGCGTTGACGACGGAGCCCAAGAACTTGAGTTCCCCGTACGAGAAGCAGCACTTTTCAGGCTTCAGCGTTAACCCCGACGTACGAATGGCGTCGAGTACAGACTCCAACCTTGCAAGGTGTTCGTGGAAAGTCCGGGAAAATACCACAACGTCGTCGATGTATACGAGGCAGGTGCGCCACTTCAGGCCAGCCATCAAAGTGCGCATGACTTCTTGAAACGTTGCTGGCGCCGTGCACAGCCCAAATGACAACACCTTGAAGTCGTATAGGCGGTCCGGGCTTATAAAAACAGGCTTCCCTCGGTTTCTCTTGTCCACTTCACTTTGCAAGTAGCCGGTCTCAGGTCCATTGATGAGAAGTAGTTTGCGTGGCAGATGTGGTCGAGGGCGTCGTCCAATCATTGGAGGGGGTACACGTCCTTTTTGGTAAATTTGTTCAGTCGCTGGTAGTCAACGCAGAACCTTAATGTTCCGCCTTTTTTTTTACGAGTACGACTGGTGCATCCCAGTTCTTTTTGGTGGCTGTATAACGTCGTCGCTGAACATGACGTCGACTTGAGTCCGGATGGCTTCCCGCTATTGTGAAGAGACGCGGTACGGTGACTGTCGGGCAGGTCGGGCTCCATGTTCGGTTATAATTAAAAGCTTTGCGAGAGAGTGTCCGACGTAATTTTGAGTTCCACGAAAAACACTCGCTGTAGCGATGAAGCCAAGCCAATAATTGGTTTCGTTCTTCATGCTGTAGAGGCGGATTCACGTCAAAGGGATGCGGAAGCTTGAAGGGGTCTTGGTGTGTGCGTTCAAAGTCGGCGACCCCACTCACGCGACCTGCTTGTTGCGTTTCTTTGAGGAAAGTTATTGCAGCGCCTTTGTTTATATGCTGGAACTCCTCGAAGAAATTAGTGACAAAAACCTGGGATTGGAGTTGCGTAAAGCGCACAATGCCTGTTGCGACGGAGACACCGTTGTCGAGAAGCAAACTTTGGTCACTCTCTACAATAGCTTCGAAGTCAGGAGCAGCCTCTTCACAGTACAGAATGATCATCAAGCTTGCACGGGGTCACTGGGTGACCTGATCGTCGGCGATACGTACAACAGCACTGTGTTTCTTTTCCGGCATCATGAAGTGATCACAGGAAAAAGTTGACTTGCTCTGCACGTCAATTATTGCACCGTTGTCAGTCAAAATTTCATTACAAGAATTACGTCGCGGGAGCAGTGAGGCAAAATAACGAACGCGGCGGCGTACGTGGTGCCGTCATTTGAGATGCGTCTTGTGCACGTTCCATTTGCGTTACGATATGGTCTCCTGCTCTGCGTATGTGCAGACCGTCCAATCTGGTCGTTATTTTGTTTAGTTTAGACACGAACGATGCCCTCATTACTGAATAGTGGGCTCCCGTGTCTATGAGGGCGAAGACATTAAAGCCGCTGACGGACAAGTGCACGTCTGAAGTCGCCTTCCGGGTGCGTCAGGGTGTCGTATCTCGGCTTGTGTGTGTTGATGGTTTGGCACTATGCGTCGTCGTCGTCGTCGTCTTCTGAGTGGCAGGATCGGTCATGTCGTGTTCACGTAGCTCCGTGTTGCTGTAGTCGTGTTCGGTAGTCACATCAGGGTTAGATCGGGTCTTGGGATAAGGGCATGTCGTAGATCATTGTCTTCGTTGAATCATTGCGTCATTGGAGGGTTTTCGTTTTCCCGCCGTTGTGCAACTTTACCTCCAGAACCCGCAGCGGTGGCTTAGTGGCTAAGGTGTTGCGCTGCTGAGCACAAGGTCGCGGGTTCGGTTCCCGGCCGCAGCGGCCGCTTTTTTGATGGAGGCGTAAAGCAAAAACGCCCGTGTTCAAGAGAATCCGACGCGCGTTAAAGATACCCAGGTGGTCAAAATTAATCCGGCGCCCTCCACTAGGGCGATCCTAATCGCCTCCGTTGCGTTAGCGCGTTAAACTCTACAATCAATCAAGAAACTTTACCTCCAGATGTTTCTGCCTTTAGTTTCCGCCATGTGGGCTGGGGGACCTTGCACGTGCGAAGTCACCATTGCTACGGTGATTCCGCGACGGGTATGGGTAGGATGACGGCAAAGTGCAGAAACGGGCTGGTCTACGGCTGGTGTTGGACAAGATTTCTTCGATTTAAGATGGGCGCTGTCAGGGTCGGGGCGTGGTGCGTTAACGGAGAACCCTCGAAAACCACGGCTCTTGTAGGGGCAGCGACGGTAGATGTGGTCGGCCTTTCCGCAATGGTAGCATAGCGGATAATTATCAGGAGTTCGTCACATGTCCGCCTTACTCGGCGTCTGGTTTTGGGTTGTGGAGGGTCGCGCGGGCGACAGCGGACGGTGGTACGACGGGACTTCTTGACGGCGGGTTCGAGCAGGGCGCGGTTGACGAACAGCCGCGGAGTAGGTCATCGGTTGGGGCTCGCGGGGTTCTTCAGACGGCGTTGAAATCCCCTAAGCGTGTTGAACTTCGGTGATCACATCTGTCAGGGAGCAACTTGAGGTTGTGGCGCGGCTGGAAAACGCTTTCGAAGCTCCTCCCTCACCACTGCACGGATGGTCTCGCGTTTTGTGTGGGAACTAGTAGACCCGGTACCAACTGACTCCGAAACCAGAGCATTGATTGGGCGGTCGCACTGCCTGGTTCGTATTTCAAGCGTCTTCTCCTGCGCGGCCGCTTCAGACGCTCATTAAGCCACAGCCTTCGGACGGTTGCAGACAAGTCATGTAAGATCTGTAGCTTAAGCCATCGCATCAGAAACGTTAGTTCCCTTTCTTCGTTCCTTCCTGTGTCCGCACGGTATAAAAGTCGCTTCAACTCCTCAAAGAAGACTAGCAGGCTTTCATTAGGACGCTGCGTGCGTGTCAGGAGCAGCTGCTCGGCCCGTTCCTTGCGTACCAGAGTCGTGAACGTTTTCGAAAGTTCGGTCTTCAATAGCTCCCAGGTCGTCAGTATACCGTAGTGGTTCTTGAACCAAACGCGTTCAGAGTCTTCAAGGCAGAAAAAACCTGCCTGAGGGTTTTGCCGTCATCCCATCGGTTAAACGTTCAGACCCTCTCGAGATGCTCCAACCATTCCTCAGGATCTTCCATAGGTGACCCGTGAAATTATGGTGGCTCCAGGGGTTGCTGCAGAACTAGAGGAGAGCTCGCTGCTTTGGTCATCGTGGATGCGTTGTTCATGGCACTAGGTGTCACGTCTTCATCCTTCAATTCATCCGGGAGTAGTCCAAACTCCGGGTTTAGGGCTTGCTGTAGGCCGTTGGCAAGAGTTGGGCTTAGTTGACGACTTGAAGAGGGTTTAGGTTGCATGTACCCAGCATCCACACCAGATATCATGAAGTCAAAGGTGATGCAGTTGTCTTCAAGGGAAACAACTTTTTTCGACCGAACGTGTGCTCCCCTAACAGCACAAAGTATACACAGGCGGCGAAGCAGCAGTCAACAAATTGACGTGCGCCACTGAGTGTCGGCAAGTCGAATGCCGCGGCGTCTCCTCTGCGGGAATTTATCTTTGGGCGCGAGTGTTTCTCAAACTGTCAAAGTACATCCACAAGGCTGTAGATCAAAGAAGATTATTCTAGGCTGGTCAATTTAGTTTGGAACCCTCTCCACATCAAAGCAGGAAACACGTGTGGCCTAGAAATAAAGAATGTGCCAGTCGCTTCACTTGGCGCAAAGATACCGCAGACGGGCCCAGACGGGCGGTAAAAACAAAACATACAAACAAACGCAAAGCAAGGTTCGCGGCGATATTTTATTACACGGGTTTTCGTACGTGCACTGTGGTATTTTCTCACAGCTGCTAGACGTGATTCTTCAGGCTCTCTATTATTACACGCATACATCACATAATGGAAAAGTAAACTTTTAGTGTCATAAGGTTTAAAGTTGTGAAGGATAATGTCCTGCCAACATGATAGGTTCAAGATGATAGCATTACTGCGATGAGCTTGAAGTGTGTTTAGGCCGAGCCCTTAATGTTAAGTGCATTAGCCTCAACATTGCGCCGTCTCCCCGTTCCTTGAATATTGCTGCGCGCCTATAGTACACGAACCAGTTCTCGGCTTGTTGAAAGACAGCACAGTTGGAAGCATGCGTGCCCACGGCCGTAAAATAAGACGAGATCACTGCGTTGCGCTAGTTTGTCGTTGTAGATGATCTGGTCACATGCGCCGTCATTTCCCTGTAGTGTGGGCAGAAGCCTGGTAATAGGGGTAGCGCCGCAAAGCTCCTTACTCCCTCATTAACGAACACCCGCTGGGGGTCGTGTCGTAGTCCGGTATGGACGCAAGAAGCAAAATTTGATTTTTTGATACATCTGAATATTGTGCTCTGGAATTAAATTAGGAAACTAATAATGAATTTATTTTATGCAAACATGTGCCTAACAGGAGCGCAGAGACACATGTATATTTGCATTTGAAATGTGTCTAGTCTGTCTCGGCTCCTGGTGTTTCATATCGTTAATCTATAGATACTCTTACGTGGGCTGAAGGGAAATTTAGTCACGAGAACACCGCCACACTGCCTTTCGCAATACCAGACACGCAGGAGTGCATACCATGCGCCTTACGGCTGGTGTGGTTGCATGCAGTAAAATGCTGTAGAGTAGTTCATATATTATGAAACCTGCTTCATTGGGTACGCGAAATTGTGTCTTATAGCTCTCCCAACTTTCATTTCGTTGCACAATTGTGTGACATAACTGTGCGAAATATTGTGAGAACCGATAAAGTTTCGTCCAGGTAAACACAAAGTGTCACATTCAGTGTTTGCCATATATATTATTTCACTGAAACAGATTCGGCAAACGCCATAATTGCCTTCCAATACAACACAAACAAACGCAGCTCTGCAACTTTCACTTCAGTGAAATAATTCAAAGATTGTAGGGTTTAACGCGCCGGCACAACGCAAGCGATGAGGCGCGCCGTAGTGGAGGGCTCCGGATTAATTTTGACCACCTGGGGATCTTTAACGTGCGCCGAAATCTCGTACACACGGGCGTTTTTGCTTTTCGCCTCCATCAGAAAAGCGGCCGCCGCGGCCGGGAACCGAACCGGTGACCTCGTGCTCAGCAGCACAACGCCTTAGCCGCTGAGCCACCGCGGCGAGTTTCAGCGAAATAAAATGAAATATCATAGCCTATCGCCAACATCTACCGCCTAAATTTAAAATACCACTGCTCACAATAAAAACAGGACGTTGTACAAACCATTACGACAAAAAGCCTTGAAATATAATCGTAAGTCGTGTTTTAGATGTATGAGAGGAGGAACGGTGACATGAAGAATTGTGCTATCATACTCCCCATAGACACCAAAATGCTGCATCTTGCTACTGAGGAATTACGAAGCGCCAAGATAGTTCTAAGCTATAGCCAGCACAGTGTGGTAAGCTCGATTTATCTACCTAAAGTTCGCAACCTCTTGCTGTTTTCGTGTGTGTGCGGAACACATCGGTGGTGGTTGGGAAATAGCACGTTATCAATGTGAATTTTGTATAAAAGACAACAGCTTTACGAAATACGACCTCAGTACTTAAAAACACTGGTCCCTTTGCTGGTTCTTTGTAAGGTGAACGCCGCTATGGTCAAATTGTTTAAAAAGAAAAAGACGATGCTTAAAGCTGTATCTCTATTCTAAAAATGGTAAGGAAATTGAAAGACGAATTTAAAATTGCGCATGTCATAGGGAATAATATAAACTGTCTCTAGGCAGAACGTTAAATACGAGTGTAAAAGGTTTATTGCTTTTTTAATTATTCCATGAGAGTTTTGAAATCAGTGATAGAATACTTCGTCAATATGTCTTGGAATTTTTTAAAGTATCTAAAAGCTTCTACTTCCGAACACCGCCAACATTTCTTCACGTGCAGAACGCCTCCTTTGAGTGGGTTTAGATAATTAATGTGGAGCTTTAACACACTAAAGGTAAGTGTAGTGTGCGAAGAACATGATGATTATCTTCAGGAATAACCAGATGATTTCTTAACGTAAGTTAAGAGGGCGTACGTGGCAGAAAGTCTGCAAATGGTTTTCTGTTATCGAAACAGGTTTTGCCGACTATCCCCACAGCCAGGACAGACCTGCATTTGTGGAAAAGTTGATAATTCGCTTAAGAAAACAACTGATTGTTATAATTGCGGAGATAGCGATCATTGGTTGAGCGTAATATTAAAAAAGTGAAATAATGCAGAAATAAAAAAGTGCAGTTTTACGAAAGACCTCATGACATAAAAATTATGCCCATTGTAACTAATAACCGGTGAAACAGCACTGAAATTACGCATAAAACTATCTAAAATGAGCCAACCCTGTAACTTCGTGCATTTCCACTAATATACATAACTTGCAGAAATAACACATTTACATCTAATAATACCGCAAGGCGAGAAAGTTGCTTGAAAAATTAAAAATACAAAAAACAGCAAAAATATTCTTTTTACAAAAACTAACAAAAATACGCACCTCACGCACCTCCTCTGTGAAATAAAAGTTAAACTAAGAGATAATAACAAACCTTTAAAATAGGACTAAAATGTAGTAAAACGGCAATGCAAAATTGTTAAAAGTACCATAATTATATGCATCAACAGCTAAACAAAGATTAACGGAATGAAATAATTTTGAAAAGCCAATAATACAGAAAATAGAAGTAATAAAATTCTTACAAGAATAAACAGATGAAATTAAAAATACGGATCCTGTACATCTGCTCCTCATTTTTATACCTCATTCCATTTCAGGTCCTGCTTTCCGGCGTGTCCCGGCGAAGTGTCCCTCTGAGAACTTTGGAGGGCGCACAAGATATGAACAAAGTTGTGGACTTCTACGTTGAACACCAAATAGAACGTGCTGTGTGCAGTCTAGAGAAAATAATTTTAGCTTCTGCCCAATATTGTAAACGTTTTTAGACACTGTAGAATATCTCAATATGCACAATAATATCTCAATATGCAAATAGTACAAAAGTACCTGCGAGTGCTAAAACAGTTTAAACCACAAGATGATGAATCTTCTTTTACATGTCGCAGGGAAGCATAGCTTCCTTGCGCAAGATGCTTCACATTGTGCCACTGGAAAATGCGCAATTAACGATGCAGCCCTTTTTGGCATAGGAAACATCGTTGAGAGGAGACTGCAGAACTCTCTGTAAAATTGCTTGACCTCATTTCGGATTGCTTGTACAACACGACAGGGGCTGGGGGTACACTTAAATCTGAGACGTTACAAAATCTTAACATCCTGTTGCTCCTCTCCAAAGCGATAAGTTTTACAAAGGGCCGTCATCACAGTGCAAGAATAAATACTTTTTCTAAATGTGTGCTACTGCAAAAACGACTTCAATTAATGGGACGTGTAGAACATTTTTCTAACGTAATATTGAAAGAGCGCTGATGACGAGATTTGGTGAGGCCCTTAAGCTTTTCACAGCCACGCCCAGTCTTCAGAGTCCTCACCACGGACAAATACTTAAACCCCATCACATTTTTACGTAGGTGGAAAAAACTAATAATGCTTGTTCCTGATCTGGGAGCCAGAAAAAAAATGGCTGAGGAAAAAAGCAACTCACAAGAAGGTCTGAATCAAAAATTTCTTTGAGTGGGGTTCCTTTGACACGCTTCATAACTTTCAGGTTGGTATTTTATTGAAGACAAACAAACAGTTTCGCATTGCGTTATGCTGCATGTATGCTGCACTGATTGCTATGTGCCAATGTGAGTACAGTCATGGAAAATGAAGTGCACACTCAAAAATATAAAGTAGAACAAACAAATGGCGTGATTTTTTTCCTTGCAGGTCGAATTGATGCATGGATTTGTTACAGCATCAAAGCTGAGAAATCTGGCTTTCAAAATATGCATATAGCGTGCCAGTATTTCATCTCTACAAACACTAACTTTTCCGCATTATCGCTCGTATTTTTGTGTTCACACTTCATCAATTCATGACTGTACATTTCGCAACGTGCTGCAAAGGATGTAGCTTGCATTCACAAGGACTTAACCTAATATTTGTTCTCCTTAGAGGGCGACCATGGCTCCCACTGAAGTTTGCGGAAGCATTTCTAAGGATTGACAAGAACTGTACGTTATGTCTGCATCTTCATTCGCCTTATCGAATGGTGAAGTACTACTCGCTACTGTTGTGTACAATTTCTAGGATGGATATTTCGTATCTTGAGACCGGGGAAAGTAAAATACGTGCTGCTTGCACGGATACGCTGTCATCGATTGTCACTTACCATTCAGGTTGTCAAATTGCACGCCAAATTTAAAATTGATACCCGGGCTAGCGCATTTTGCTGTTTCACTATGCCCCTGTACAGTCTTCGACCAGCTTGTTATGGAGGCGAAATTGCTTGCACTGGCTTATTATTGTATTTCGCCTTTTTTCTAACCTGAACACTGTAGTCTGCACCATGCTTGCTGAGCTAGCTCGCTGAACAGGGCTTCCTAGAGAAGTGTTCCTATCATTTTGTGTTCCCCACGTGTATATCGTCGTAAGCATGACTATGGCGTACAGACTAGCTAGCGTTACTGACCACTGCTGGTCACGTCATTGCGCCCAGCAGTGTGGGGCAAGGCGAATGGTTCCCTTCCGCAGCAATTGGATAGCGTTTTTGCGAGTGAGTGACGGATTGATTGATTGATTCATTGATTGATTTATTTATTGGTTGATTGATTGATTCATTGGTGAGTGAGTGAGTGAGTGAGTGAGTGAGTGAGTCACTGAGTGAGTGAGTGAGAGAGTGAATAAATTAGTCATTTAAAACACTTGTTCGATTGATGTGCAAAACATGTACACGCATTGTTGCTACTTGTGTCACTGTGAGGTGCCTCGTTATTGTAGTCCCCTCGACGCTTCCAAAACAACAAAAAGTTGCGCGATTGGGACCGTTTGCTGAAGCGTGGGTTCTGGTTTGAAGTCAGAGCTTTGCAGTCGAAGCTACTCATTGGTATTAGGAAAAAACTCGATTCAACCGCTTTTCGGAAAAGAGTTTTATATTTGACGGTAGGGGACGAGCTTAGTAGCTTAGTGCCTTCATCTGTAGCACAATACGCACGACGAGTGTCGTAGTCCCCGCTTGTTTATTTCATTGGTGGGCTCCATATTGTGCTGGAGCATATTCATAATGACTAAACTGCCGCTTTTGCCAATGTCATCTAGGTTGCAACTCTTTCAATTACACGGCGGTTTTCTTCCGTGATCGCTCACCGGAGACTTACTACCCAATCATCAATTTTATTGCCTCTGTAAATGCGAATAAAAATTTGCGGGAATCACAAATATTTTGATATTGGCTTTTTCACTGTGTACACTGTTATGAAGGGTACGAATTGGGAACATTGAGTTTCGCTACAGAACGCGGTAACCATAATTTCGTTGATTGTAGCGTCACCGCATGTTTGTATTGCGCGGGCAATCGCAAGGGCTCAACGCTGCCTAGCTAATACTTTTAACGGTTTTAAATCAATTGCAATGCTATTTCTCAATTTTTTACTTTCAAGGCACTTGTGTCGCGAGATAAAGCTGTCAAACCTATCACTTTTGCAGTAGATATGACTTGGCGTTAAGATATTTTCCAAATTTTTGATTCGTTTCAGTTCCCCGCACTTTCATTGAACTCAATGTTCTCCGAAAGATTTCACAAGAAGTTGGTTTTCCGCAATTGTGGGCGTGACTGAACAACTCTGATGCGTGTTTGCAATTTAGGAACGACTTATTGAGGTTCTGCTTCTAGCGACGGGCGCTCGTTGTTTGCGCCGGAGGTCGACATCATGAACCGTTGATTCGTGGGTTTTCTGCTACTCCAGACCTAGCTGACCACCATGGCTTCTCTGACCACACAAAGGGAGTATGCAGCACTTTAGCGTCCGTTCTTGTTGTTTCAAAGCGCCGCCTTGCATAGAAATGTGTTTTACCCGGAATAGAACAGGAATGCATGCATTTTTTTTCTAAAAGTGAAAGCTTATTTGTCTACGCGCTGTTTTCTGCCAACATATTCTAAAATATATGTAATAGAACTAACCAGGCCTAATTAAAACATTAGTAAGTTGCACCCTCAAATTTAACAATAAGCCAGTACTTATCAAATGAATTGACTGATTACAAGCCCAGCACATTAATAAGCGACGCGGCTATTAGAACTCTGAACCAAGTTTTTGTCGATTCTTCGCGTTTCTGTGCTGTTGGTATCCGCCGCGCGGAACTCCACCACGTACGCCTCCATTTTCTTTACCTCAGCTGCCCTTACGCGCTGGCTCCTTGTGTCTTCCCACCATTTACTTCGTCGTTTTTTACTTCTGTCGTCGTCGGTTACTAGTGCGCTTAGTCGAAAACAGGATTTTCAATCGAAGTGCTCGCATGTAGCTTGCAATACATCTCACCTCGACACTACTACCCCTCCCTTCTTCCTGTCCCCCCTCCGCTTCTGCAGTATTGTCCCTTCCGCTCTAGACGTACGAACGGGTTTGCCCGAAACCCTGTCGAAGAGAGTCTGCACGTCACCACAGCACAGATTCTAGCACGGTGAAGTGTGCACCCTCTCTCTTCTTACAGAGAAAGAGAACAAAGCTTATAAATGATTGGCGGCATTATTCGGGGAAAGCTAGACGAAGCAGGAGAGCTCACATATTCTTGTCTGTGGCCACGCCGGCCCTTCCCTTAGCAACGACACGAGGATTTGTGCCGAAGAAAACCAGCATTCGCTTTCTTCTAGGCAGCTTGTGCAAAAGCACCAAACCGTTTTGTGGGCCAACGAATCTTGCCCGAGCTAGAAGGAGCTCTCCCTAGCATGGGCAGTTGCTACTGCAACCAGCAAAACTGCAACAAATTATTTTCGAAATTTACGCGGAGCTTTGCTGACACTTGTTTGTCCGGGCTGGTTGTGAAACGTGGTAGCTGGCGACAGTGAGGATGATGGGGTCCTGGTGGCAACGCCGCCATCCTGGCGCTGGTTGGCTCCCAGAGAAGCCCAATGGTTCATTTAAGATTTCGCGCATAAGGTACATTGTAAACAAAGTTAACATCCCGATTTCTGTTGAACCATCCCCTCGCCTTTCGAGGCCTTATATTAAATATAAAGAGCGCTTGATTCCTAAGGCACTCGAAATCATTGCCTAGGATCCACTATGGCGTGCGTAACAGCCAATGTCGAGCTACGCTCGTAAAACAGCGAAATTATTTTTCTCGCTTCACGCAGTGTTTTTTGTCGTATCGGTCTCAATGTGACCGAAAGAAAGATATCCACAAACTTGAATGATTGGCGTGGTTTACACACATCAAACGAAGTAAAAAATTTCAGGCTGTAAATAGAGAAGCAAAATCATTGGAAAGTGGAGATGAGTGCAAGAGAAAACAAGTTAGTGGCGGTTGTGAGTTACAAGTGTAAGTGGGGTTGTGAGTGGTAAACACCAGTGCGAGTGCGTGCGAGTGGAGGGTGGGAGTGGGGAGCACGAGTGCGAGTGAGTATGATGGCCAATGCGAGTGGTGAGTGTGATAAAGTGTCAGAGGCGATTCGGGGTGGTGAGTTTGGAACTTTAGAGAAAGAAGAAGCGACACCGAATGGTGGCGCTGTGTCTACCACGCAGGCTTCGGGTATGGGCCGGGCTCGTACAGTTCTACACCGTATTCCTGTTCCGTCATGAACAGTGACTGACGTTATGGCTTGACGTATTCGTAATGGCCCCAGCTAGATCTCCCGAACACCTCGGCCGGCACCATCATATATCGGCTGAAAAGCAAGCGAAAGTCGCAGCGCTCTGTAATAACGGAGCTGAATTTTGAAACCATGGCTGCCTTGGATCGAGACGGGATGAGTCTGAAGGACTACGTTACCTTTCATCACCGCTTTACGGCGATGTCTACTGGGCTGGAGCAGAGCGACCATGGCATCAAGCCTCATTTGTCTGGGACAGACGTGGATCAAGAATATCTTCAAACAGCATAGTAAAAAAAGAAATCCAACACGTGCTTGTTGAAGCTACGCGAACGCATCAACATGTTGGAACCCGAAGCCGCTGTTTCTTTGGGGACCTCGACAGAAGCAGCTCGGCCGCGCGGGGCCACACCCGGCAGCAAGTGTCCACCCATTTACTTACCGAACCTAATGGCCAGTCAGACCCCATTTTGGTAGCAATTTGAGTCCATGGTCTACAACGATCCAACGGTTAACGATAGCGACAAGTTGGCATACCTCAGGTCCTCGCTCATAGGCCCTGCTTGGGATGCCATCGCAGGCCTTATTGCAGCGTCTCGATGCTAGAAACACGCCAGGGACATACTCGTCAACCTATCTGTGAAATCGGACCTGATCGTTCTAGGTCACATGGGGAACCTCATTGATCTGCTGCCTGTCCGTTCATCTGCGATGTTCTTGGTTGCCTTCGTCTCTACGGTACTCTTCCGGCACATATTCGCGTTCTAAACGCCTTACACATAAAAGAGCACTTCTTTCTACTGTACTCTCTTGACTCTTGGGCGGCAACCGAAAGATCTCATTTCGGTGTTTATTCGGTGTTCGGGAAAGCAGGACAACGCAAAAACGTCCGCTGATGCAACCACTTCCAGTCCTGTGAATTTGGCTCGTCTGCTTAATTTACACATAGTAGAGGCAGAGTAAAGAGAGCGCAAGGATGGTTCCTTGCTTCCGGAAAAACCTAACTGCCCCTACCGTAGCGAAGGACCTCAGCACATGTTGAAAAGTGTTTGACTTTCCACAACAGAAGAATTCGCCCCAGGGATAACTGAAGGTCGCAAAGCCTTCCGTTGTTTCATCTGCAAATCGAGGGATCATATTCTACCACCAGGGGCGGTATTCTGGAGTTTTGTCCCTTTTGCGTCCCTTTCAAAAGTTTTCTTTTTGGCAAGCACTCATTGGCTAAAAGCAAACAACCAGAAGTGACGTAACACAAGCGCGGCAAACCTACTGCCAACGCTTACTGCTTAAACGGAAGTCCGTCACGATAAAAGGGACGCAAAAGGGACGTTTTCAAAAGGGGCAGTTACGAGAATAACGCCCCAGGTGTAACTCTCCTCGTACCATGTGGGAAAAGAAATCAATATTAAAGCAATACTCCCAAAGTTTCTGCGGTGCAGCCCGGAAACACATGGCGAAAAAAATTCCCCCGCAGCTCCCCGAAGGGAATCGTGCAGAAATGCGAACGCATTGGGTGCACCGATGAGTGTGTTGCGAGTAATGGCGTAATTAATGACGAGAGTTTGAACGTAATCATTTATTCATCAGCACCTGTTTGTGTTGTCGTTGTACCTGACGGCCACAATCACTGTCTTGTGATCGCTAAAGTGCACGGTCAAAGGGTCTTTGAGAAGCATACGCGCGTCACAGTTTCGCGTAAAGACCAGATCAATGCAACTCCCGTGAATGGTAGTGGGGCACGTGTCGAAGCCGGCAGAGAGACAATGCATAGAGTGCTTGGTCTGCATGTACTCGACCAGCCACTCGCCACTCTTCTTGCGCACGTCAACGTTGAAGTCGCCAACCAAGACTATGGGGTCAGAGGGTTTGGAGCGCACGCGCACACTTTCCATAGCCGCGTCCAGCTGCGCTGCAACGGCGTCTGGAGCGAGGTTGGGCGCGAGGTACACGGTCACCACAAAGACTCCGTCTCTGGTGTAGGCAAGGGTGTACAAGTCCTTGTACGGAGACGTGTTTCGAACGGGAGACGTGGCAATGGCGTGCGATATTAAGTTCCCATACACGTTAGACACGAGACTAACACCGCAGTACTCGCCCTCCTTGCCGCTTCGAGCAAACTAGTACAGCTCGCTTCAAGCGCATGCGTTCGGCATTGAGCGCGGAGAGATAACACCTGCGGGCGCACGCCGACGGAGCACGACAACCCCCGACTAAGAAATGCATTCGCATTTACGACAACGACGACGACGAAGGCAGAACTACGAGCCGTGCGCTGACGTGCGCTCGCGTTGGAGGAATGCAGGCGCACGCCGCTCGATGGACGCAAGACAACCCCCGACTAATAAATGCATTCGCATTTAAAAATGCAGCTGCTCCAAGTTCCACCGCCGGCGGGCTTCCACGGTGTGCGAGCCCGACGTGACGGTCAGCTTATGGGGTCAAGTACCACAGGCTACTACCGCTCAGGTAAACGTAGCCGAATTCCCGAAAGTAAACATTGAGGTGTTCGTTTTTCCGTGGTCCGGTGCCGATCAGGAACCCGTTCTTTTGGGCTCCGGTTGATTTGGTAGGAGGCTTGTAGGGCGGTGGTGTTGAAGTTCTCGGAGAGGGTGGCCGAATTGACGAACTCGGGACGTTTGTATTTGAAGAAGAGACACAAAGAGTTTCTTTACCACTATTTACATTACAAGAACAGGATACATGAGTAACGAAACGAAAAAACTTTAACTTCAGTTAGACGCTATAGCTCCAAGTGCGCACACGTCACTCGAGACGTGTCCGTCTACTGTCCAATGTGTCCGTCTACGTGTCCGTCTACTCCGTCTACTGTCCAATGCTCGAAGCTTACACAGACTGCTCGAACGACGACAACGGTCAGGACTCTGTTTCCGCCGCAGGACCCGTCTAGTTGCCCAGTACACAGCTCTGCCCTTAAATTTCGACACGATCCTCAAGTATACCTCTCGTTTAGGGGGCTCACAAAACCCAACCTAGCTTCAATAGCCGAGACCCTTGCCTCGCCAGGAACTGCCTAGCTTGGAGCTCAGACAAGAACGCTGTTTAATGCACTATTTTGTCCTTAAAATACCACGGTATTACTCTCTCTCTCTTTGGAACGGCCCTGTATCTTTCGTAGACGCGTAAGGGATGACCCAAATTCACGTACGCATCTGTCACTCAGCCATTTGTCGAATATGCAATTAGGTGCCGTCACCTTCTTGTGAAAAGCCTGTGCGGAGGCGAGCAAGCACACGGTGGTGAGTACACATGACTCCGAAGGGTGGGGGTGAAAAGATAGCAGCCGTTCCTACGGCGGCGCACCGCAAAAGGATCTCGCTGGAATGCCTTTGCGGCCCTGCGGTCAGACTACGGCAATTACCCCTTCGTTGTCAGCTACGCGCAAAGTCCTCGGAGCTAATAGAGAAATTTATTTCTGAATGTAGTTTTTGTCGACGACACCGTGCGAAACCTCTTGACGAAGTTGTGCCCCCTTTGTCAAAGAAAAGAGTTGGGGAAACCCACCCACTAACTGTCGTCGGCATCGACTTCATGGGGCTGCTGTTTTTACGTACGGCACGGAAATTCATAAAGGTGTATCTGGTGCTGGTTACTCGCGCTATATACAGAGCTGTACGTCTCGAACTCATAGACGACCAATCGGCGTCATCCCTCTTGAATGCGTTTGGTCGCGTTGTTTCGCGAAGAGGTTTTCCCTTAGGGGTGTACACGAATAACTCCCTCACCTTCAACATTCAAACGCAACAAAACAGGAGTGACCAAGCTTCGGGAGACAATTGAGGATCCACAAATGAAGAACACTTTTACCAGCTACAAGATTGCATAGAAATTCCTCTTGCAACTGGCGCGGTGGTTGGAAGGAATTTACGAATGCCTCATTCGTTTGTGAAGCTACCACTGGAAAAGACCCTGGGACAACAATGTGTGACTCGTTGACGCAGACTTGTTACCATCCTCAATGAAGTGGAGGTGTTCTACAGTCCAGGCCGGTGTTTTGAGCGACATACAAGAATCCGAGGAGCTAACGCCCGCCCCCTTTATAACAGCGAACCGGCCGATCTCTATTCCTTCCCAACATCATCAGAACTCCGATGTTTACAATATGCGCATCTTCGTAGCCTCAGGACAAAAAAAGCAAGATCTCTTCGAAACCACTTCGCAAAGATGGGCAACTAAGTCTCTGCTGGAGCTATCGTCTCGCTCCACCATGTCAACAGCAGCCGCCCGGGCAGGAGATATCGAAATACTCGACGATTCTCTCAAGCCTCGCCAAACTTGGAGACTTGCGCGCGTCACAGATGTTCACGTTGGACGGTACGGGAAGATTAGGGCAATCTTGGCCAATATCCTTATGTGGGCATGCTTCGCTTGACAAACGTGCGCAGGGGATGCTGGCGATCGTGCGAGGTAGGCATAACCGAGCGCTACGTATGTTTTGGTTTTGTAGCGTGAGCTACACTGGTCGAGGTAGAGCATTTTCGCATGGCTCCTGGAGAGTCGTGCTGCGGATGCGCGACGAGCAGTGACGTCACACGGTGCAGAGAACGTTCATCTCTGCCCGGCGTCTCTCCCACAGCCCATGCGCCCAGCGACTTCACCGACTTCCGTTCCGCACGTGGCGGCCCGGTCCACTTGATGATCGTGCAAGGTTTGGCTGGATAAGGAACCAATGGCTCGTACGCGGCCGCAACACCGGCGTGTGCCGGTGGAACCAGCTTAACTCTGGGGCGATTGGTGACGCGACGCCGGAGCCGCTTGATAAGTATACATGTGTCAATCATGCATATGCCGTGTGTGCGCCAGA